>NC_041063.1:23241800-23875550 GCF_900634775.1 Gouania willdenowi | reverse complement strand
GTGATTTATATAGTATATCGCCATTTTGAGTACAAAATATGGAAATATGATATTTGGTCCATATTGCCCAGTCCTATACTTCCCTTATGAACAGTGTTTTCTCACTCATTTCTTTCGCCTCTAAAAGTGGCAAAAGGAAAGATGGGATCTCCTGAAAAGCCGGGGGACGACTAGAGCGACGGAATATTTGTTTAATTTGCACAAAGACGTCCACATCAAAGCACAAATCAAGAACCAAGACTCATTCAATGGATTTTTATCAGTCTATTTCTTGCTCTTTTTTCCCCACAAGCATCCCTTTTTTCCCCTGTTTCTGTCACATTTCTCCTTCTTTCATTCTATTTTCAAAGCATTATTAGGACATGATAAAAGCGAGGGGATGTCATGACACAAGACCTCCTGTTAGCATTAGGAGGTAGGAGAGAAAACGAACGAGAAAGCAGCCTTAAAAAAAAAAAAAAAAAAAAAAAAAAAAAAAAGAAGATGAAAGAGCTTTGTCTGGAAATGATTGCTCACAAGGCATTGATTCTGTGCTTTAATCTCACACAGTGTGCTCAAATTTCCTATTAGGGAGATGAAGAAAAGAAGTGAGAGGAAGATGGGTCTTATTCACTTATGGGAGGTGAAGCTAGACATGTGTCTCAGGGTTTCTACGGCGAGGGAAAACATTACATTTTCTTCTTTTCTAGACATACCTGCATGTTTTTTTTTATATACGTGTTGTTGGGCCATTAGTCTGAAGGTAGATAAACAGGGATGGGCAACTCTATCACAGCGGGGCCACAAAAATGTGATCCACGGGCCACATTATCAACATTTATGTCAGTATTTAGAATGATGACTAATCTGAACATTAATACGAGGGATAGGAAGGGGTTTTCTCTTTTTTTTTTGTCTTTGTGCTTTTGTTGTTTTGTCAGTTTTTAGTTATTTTGTGTGTTTTTGGAGTCCTTGTGTATGTTTTTAAAGGCATTTGTGTATTTTTTCTGTCATTTCTTCATCTATGTCGTCGATTTGTGCGTTTTTGGGGGTCACTTTCTATATTGTTGTTGTTTTCTGTATTTTCCTGTCATTTTGTGTAATTTTGTTGACAGTTTGTGTGTCTTTAGAGCTATTCTGTAATTTGTTTCATAGTCATTGTGTTTGTTTAAGTGGTTTGCTGTGTCTGTCTTTGTTGTCATTTTGTGCAGGAATTTCTTTATGTTTTTCTGTACTTTGTGCAGTTGATTGTGTGTTTGGGAGTTTTTATTTTGGATTTTATATTCATTCCAATTTCTTGAAATACAATTTTTGGAAATTTGTTTTGGGGGCTGCACCAAATTAGACCAAGGGGGGTGAGTTGCCTATGTCTGATATATGTGTTATTGGTCTATTCGTCTGAAGGTAGATAAACAACAGAAAAAAGAAACTTCAATTGCAACTGAAACACACGAGACAAGCCAGTGACAGCAGCTGTAACTACAAAGCTTTCCTCCGGTTAGTGACGATTAGCCTTAGCCTATAGGTAATCAATAGCAGCTATCAATTCTATACCGCCTATTGATGGATGAGCTCAAGAAAACAGGAAGGCAAGTAGGAGGGTGGTGGGGGGGGTCGATCTTCAGAGAACTGGGATAATTTCTACCCAATAACCAGAGGTGAAGGAAACGTTACTGTAATTGAGTTGCTTTTATCAGTACTTGAACTTTTTAAAGTATATTTCTAAACTAGTCATTTTACTTGTACTTAAGTATGTTTTAAAATAAATAACATATATTGTTACATTTCTACACCCAACCATTACTGAGTAAATTATTATTATTTTGTTTTAAAACGGTCAACGGACATCGTGAAACTACAAAAAATGAAATAACAAGACAACAATCAAATGCATCACATCATAGCCGACCAATCAGATTAAACGTAATGCACCGTGCCCAAAACAGCATTGAATAGAGGTTATTTTCTCAATTTTAATAACAAGAATAATAAAAAACATCTTTAGTTTATAAAGCTCTTCTCAGAAAAGTCAAAGACATTTTACAATGAAAATACAGATGCTAAAAAGAAAAAAAGTACATGTAACAACAAAAGTTTTACAGCTAAAAGTAGTTTTGGCGAGTGCTATTTAATTAAGCTACTTTTTACTTGTATTTGACTATTTTACGTATGACTTGCTTGTACTTGTACTTGAGTACAATTTCAATCAAGTAACAGTACTTCTACTTAAGGTATAGTATATATCAGTACTCTTTACACCTCTGCTGATAACATTAACACTTCTTTATGCTGCAGGTTTGCCTTGGTGGTGTAGTATGTGAGTGAGTATGCATACACGCTGCCTTCAATGTCCATCTGTGAATTGTATCATTGGCGTTTTTGAGATTAGTGGCTGCTTGGACCCAGCCAGAGCATTGCCTGGTTACCAAGGCTCCGGCTCCACAGAACCCTCCTCCCATCACTGGATTGTTTGTCTTAATGCTATGTGACATGGCCCATTGTTTTGTCCATCTGTGGTTAAGAGTCAATGGACGGGGTGTATGAAGGGATCGAGGAGGCCAAAAGAAAAGGAGGTGAGGGAGAAGAAAATAAAGAAGATCAGGGGGGAAGAAAGGGAGGGGGGGGGGGGGGGGGGGGGGGGCTGGAGCTGGGGGGTAAAGGAAGAAAAACATGATGTGGACAAGACTAAGAGGTGAGAAAATATTGGAAGAATGAGGTCAATAAAAGAAGCGTCCAGTAACCTTGTGATTTCACTACGGTCCTCAAACTGACATTCACCCTTTCCAGGAATCTGTCTTTTTAATCCTCTGGAGGGGACGGGAGGGGCCCTTCGGCTCTTTGTGATATCGCCGTCGCGAAAGACTCTTGCCCTGTGACGCCAGTCCCCCTCTTCAAAGGGTTAAGTCATATTTAGTATGCGTCCTCAGAGCCCCACGGCTTTGTATTGTAAATAAGACTAATGTGGCATTGGTCAGGTATGCTAATTCAGATAATCAGAGCAATTTTTGCAAATTATAACTGTCAGTGTGGTGGGCACAGAACCTCGGCGGAAAACATGAGGGAACAATTTAGCCGGGGTGATACCCCTCCACCAAAGAGCTGCTCAACTCAAAGAAAAACAATCGGCCATGGGCCCACACCGCCCCAACACACTATTTCCAAAATAGTTTATGGTGAATGAGGCTCCTTTTTTTTTCTTCTTTTTTTTTAGACTCAAGTATGGCTGCTGCCCATTTTTTTATGTGCACACAGACCACAAAGTAATTATAATTTGCATGGATGGAATTATTCAAAAACACACAAAAAAAAAACCCGACCACATCTTTGACTCCTATGCCGTAGAGAATATGGTTTTGGGAAATTTGGGGTAAATTGGTACTTACCGAAAATATAATAATATACAAATATGAATGTGTCTTATTTTGATTTTGACAAATGATTCAAAATGCAGCGACTTGTCTCTAGTTAATTGCACAGCTATATAAAAAACGACGTACTTGAGTTAAAATGCTCTTGGGTGAAATCACATCATGCTCCACAGAAACGTTCTCCACTCCGACTGTGTTTTACTCAACTTGGCCAAGAAGTAAGATGAAAATATTCTATTAAACAATAGAATTAAATCTGTGGCTTTTACTGTGAGTAGGGAAACTTTGAATGAAACCCATGCGGTCACACATTATTGTATTTAATCATCTGTATGTGAACAACTCAAGATATGAAATGGAACCAATGCGTTCGGTCAAAGTTGCCGGTCTTGCCCTCTTCTTCCTAACCTGGATCAGAAAATGGCCACCATTCTCCAGTGGTTAGCTAGATCTGGGTGTGTGTGCTTCATCCTTTCTTTCACTCCTTCAGTCATCCATGACTGTTTATGTAATGGCCACAAATTACTGAGACAAACCCTAGAAATAGATTTCTGTCTGAGGAAAGCTTCCCCCCTCAAAAAAAAAAAAAGAGAACCACTGGAATGCCAAAACCACCTCGACTAACCAGAAAGGAAAAATAGTAAAAGGATGAATAAGTGAATGTGTGGAAGGAGGGAGAACCTTCACCTCAAAACGATGACTTTGGTGTCATTGCGTCAAAATGTTCATAGGGGCAGCATTTTCGCTGTTTTTTGATGCCTCGACTCACCACTTGCTGTGTTTTCCATTACAGTTTTCCATAAATAAAACCGATACTTCAACCATTTCGACAAGTATAATTGCGCTTTGAATGTGTTTCCATTGAAGGCTGTTTTGGAGCCTTGTAACTTCCGTGAAATATCAAGTATAATGCTAAGAAATGTCTCGATTTCCTCTAATGTCTAAATGTACCGCGCCATGTTTTTCTCACATTCTGACGCGTAATTACGGGAAAAGGTGTTTCCATAGCGCTTAGCGATACATTTTGATGTCTGAAAAACCTACTCATGTTAGAGTAAAAACTTTTTAGCGAATATTTGAGTGTTTTTCCTAAATTAAGTCACGTTCTGGGGACGTGTAAATGCGGAAAAAAGGGTTTCAATTGTGCTTTTGAGGTACATTTTGATGCAGAAACGTCTGAAAAACCTCCTCAAACTTTTTAGCAATATTTGAGTGTTTTCTGAAAATGAAATCACATTCTGTGACGTGTAATTGCAGAAAAAAACCATCCATTGTGCTTTTGCGATACATCGGAACATCTGAAAAACGACCTTGTGAAAGTGTAAGAACTTTTTAGCGATATTTGAGTGTTTTTTCACGTACTGTGAGGGATAAATGCGGGAAAAGGTGTTTCCATAGCGCTTTTGCGGTACATTTGATATCGAAAGCCTGAAAAACCTCCTCATGAAAGCATAAAAGACACACACAGCAATATTTGAGTGTGTTTTTTTCTAAATTAAGGTGTTTTCCCTTATGGTTTTTTTAAATTTAATTCTTTAATGTGCTATTTAGATTTTACGCATTCCCAAGAGTACGGCGTCCGTGTCCCTATCGCTTCCTGTTGGATGCACACAGACAGTCAGACACTTCCCACATTTACATGCAAGCGTACATAAGAGTCCATTAGGCTGAGATATTTTTTTAGCCTACAGCTGCTACGGAGATGGTGAGTACGCTACACTAATTTGACGAGCACCAAAAATGTCCCAGAGCATTATCACTGATAGAAACAAAAAAAGCTGCACACACACTGCACACACACACACACACGATAAAAGTGTTTGTTGGTCTCCTCTAAGTCAGAAGAGGTCTTTTGTTTAAAAGCAGGATTCAGACAAAGAGGGTCTTATCCTCCCACTTTAATGCATGTCGGGTGTACGCTGCTGGGTTGGGTTGGGTTGGGTGGTGATGATGGTAAGGCGGGGGGGGGGGTAAAGAAGGATGGAGATGCGTGGGTAGGGGGTGGGTGGTGAAAGAATGGAATGACAGGCTGGGCTCTCAGAAATAATTACCCCATAAGATCCCATCTCTCTTTACCTCGTAGTGAGGGACGGACGGGAACAAGGAAGGGAGAACAATGACGGAAAGTGGAATATGCAGGAAAAAGCCCATGTTTTCGTGTTGTTCAGGCTCAGGAGAAGCTTTACACGTGTGATAGAAAACAGACCTGCTAATGGACAAGGAAACTAAAAGATGCTCATGTGCACGCATCTCCAGCAGCTAAAACACAGGCCAAGCATCAATCCAGAAACATTCGTTAAGTAAGAAAACTTTTAGACGACTTAATGATGATTCTGGATTCTGGATCAGCTTAAAATTCTTCTCTCTCATCTTTGGAGAAATATCTTGGTACTACTGACCCATTTTTACTCAATTTAACTCAGTTATGTTGGGTTCTTTCTTCAATTACCCCACTGTGTTTCATCTGAATCGAATCAGGATTGCACATTCCATCGCATTTTTTCCAAAATAAAACAAATGAATGGGAGATTCCATACATTTGGACCAACTGTATGTTATTAATGGGAGAAGCCCATTTTGGCCAATTTTCACCCTTTTTCGCAAATACACCAAACTCACCATATTTTACACCCAGTGCATCACTTTGTCTTGCCATTATTTTTGCTCTTATTAATGCAGTTTTTTGCATTCTATATCAAATTTCAATGCCCTTTCTGCACATTTTTCAACTTTCAAGACATTTTCGGCACTGATAAACCCTTTTCCACCACTTTTCCACCTAATGCCGCATATGTTGACCATTATTGGGACTTTAACCTCTTTTCATGATTAGTCTATTATGCTATAATTTGCCATTTTAAACTAACTGTTGCAATATTGACACTTTGAACCCCATTTTTTAAAAAAAACATTTTTTTCTGTTGGTTTTGGCCACTTTAATTTTCAACTTTTAACCAATTTCTGTGGATATGAAAATCCCATTCCACCACCTTTTCCACCATTTTGGTCATTTTTAACCCATTTTATTTTGATTTATCTGATTAAAACAAGGATTTACATCTTTAACATGGCTAATACTATGGTGTAAAACAATAATAAACTTCCTGGATAAAAGTGGGTATTAACCGCTATATTAAGCGCTGTGCTAAAAGGAAGCTGTCTAAACTCTTTTTGTATTAACATGAAGGATTAAACATAAACAGGTTCATTAGCAACACATACCATTGATATGCACACAATACAACACGAAAAAAGTGCAGCCACCTTTCTGCTCAAAACACCACATACGGTCTAAATGTGTGTGTCTGCAGCACTGTTTCCCTAATTAGGCCATAAAATCAACATCAAAATTGTCTAATGAAAGCTATTCACATGTACATAGAGTCCAGAGCACGCAGCTCCTATTCCCAAACGAGCCTATAATTATCTGGCTGGTGCCCAAGTCCCAGGCTTTAAGAGAAAGATACCGGTCAGCACTTAAATTAATCTTTTTCATACCAGCCTCTAATGAACCGAAAGTGCTCGAGTCAGGAGTTGCGGGCCCAGAAAAAGCACGCATGCACGTATACACAAACAGACGCTCCGTAAACTAAACACTGGCTAAAAAATTGTTGCCGACTGTAGAGAACCTTAGCATCAGTGAAAACCATTCCCATCATCCATCACTGTAGGAGCATGAATCTGCTTTAATAATCCACTTCTTTTTTTTCTTTTCATTACATAACCCGAGCACGCAGAGTTAGCATGTGCTAATGTGTAAACTAACACAAAAAACAGAACGCTTTGGTGTTTTATTTCACTTTAAAACAAGTACGCAGGTTGTTTGTTTTGAGTCTTAGTGTTTGAAAAGAACTTTAAGATGTAAAGAGAGCCAGGAGGAGAAGAAAATACTGCACAAAAGTCACAGCTAAGGATATTATAGAAGAAGAAGAACAAGGAAAAAAAACACAGAAGCAGGGAGGAGAGAAAGTGAATGTAAAGACAAGACAAAAAAGGAGAAAAAGCAAAAAGAGGAGGAGTCTAAATATTTGAGTGTTTTTTTCTAAATTAAGTCACATCCTCTGATTTGTGGAATTGCGGAAAAAGTGTTTTCTGGTTGCGCTTTTGCGACACTTTTAATATCGAACGTCTGAAATACCTCCTCATGAAAGTGCAAGAAGTTTTTAGCGATATTTGAGTGTTTTTTTTTTTTTTTTTTTTTTTAAATGAAGGTGTTTCCATTAACCTTTTTTATTTTTATTGTCATTGCACTTTTTTAGATTGTGAGCAGTTTTTTTGCAATTTTTTTTTCCAGCCCACAGCTGTAAACGGACATAGCGAGTACAGCTACACTAATTTGACGATCTGAAAACCTCCTCATTGAAAGCGTAAGAACTTTTTAGCGAAGGCTCTAGTGTTTTATTTCACTTATAAAACTTTACAAGTACGCAACTGTCAGTGGATTGTTTGGAGTCTTAAGTGTTTGAATAGAAGGTAAATTAACTGAGCATCCAGAAAAATGAAAGTCTATGCAACTAGCGTAGCATAAAGTATGTTTAAGGAGTAAAAATATTGATTTTGATTTTGGTTTAAAACCTGGAGTCAAACTTTAGGATGTAGAGAAAGAGAGACGGGAGGAAAGAAAAGGCTGCAAAAAAAACAAAAACACACACACACACACACACACAAAGAAGCAGGGAGAGTAAGTGAATGTAAAGACAGGATAAAAAAAAAAGAAGAAGAAATGCAAAAGGAAAGCAAAGAGAGGAGGAGGTGGCTGAGGGGCTGTGGTTAAATGTAAGGTAATGATCTATCTAAGCATGCTTTCTCTGCTGCACCCCGATTCTCAACCACAACTTTGATCCCCGTGTAATTAAAACCAAACGTTCACCGGCAAAAAAGGGTCTCAGTTTCAGTGCGGAGAGTTCTTCTTCTGCTCGTGTGTGTGCGTGTGTGTGTGTTTAGTGGGATTCACATGTGTTTCTAAGAGCAGGGCCTCCATCTGTTTCGGGAGTAAATGTAAAATATAAACAGGACAGTTTGTGAACTTGCCCCAAATTCATCATGAACCACACACATACGCACCGTACACGTACGTACACACACTTAGACAAATGTTATGCTGAATGCCGTTTGAAATGTGTGCGCCCCACCCCCCACACAACACACACACACACACACACACCTCCCTTCAACACCACACCCCGGTCCGCCCGCTCCTTTAGGTCAAGCAAAGCAAAAACAAGTTAAGCGCTCATTTTCTCCCAGCAGCAGCATTAAACATAGGGATGACTAATAATGGGACTCTTGACTCTCCGTCTTCTGGTTTAAATTACAGCACAGAACCCCCCCCCCACCCCTTCCCCTTACACCCTTGGAACCCCTCACCAACCGTCTAACCCCCCGCTCAAAGAAAAAACTATTAATCTTTCCTTCTTTTTTTGTCTCTGAATGTTTACAGTTCTGTTACACTTATTAGCTGCTGGCAGGACGGAGACTCTTAAATGAAAAGCAAATTGCTTTGGTCATGAGAAAGGAAATGAAAGCTCACTCCAGGAGAAACTGTGTAGCCATAGCATACTGTGTGTGTGTGTGTGTGTGTGTGTGTGTGTGTGTGTGTGTGACTTGTAGTGTGTGTGGTGTGTGTGTGGGATGTAGTGTGTGTGTGATGTGTGTTGTGTGTGGTGTGTGTAGAGGCCTTTCACTGTAAGATCCTCACAAGTTGAAATTTATAAGATGACTGGTTGCCTGCTTGGGATGTCCCTATACACAGGACTGTGGTGTGTTGGTGTGTGTGTGTGTGTGTGTGTGTGTGTGTGTGTGTGGTGTGTGTGTGTTGTGTGTGTGTGTGTGTGTGTGTGTGTGTTAGATACAAAGTGCAGCAGCCTAATAAGAACAGTATGCTCATTTTGGAGAGATTAAGAGGATGGATTAGGTCCGCATCAAGAGACGTGACGTGGATATCAAAGCTAGAGTAAAGAGCGCTCAGCGGAATGAAGAGGAGTGAGAGAGAGAAGAAGAAGAAGAAGAAGAAGAAGAAGAAGAAGAAGAGAAGAAGAGAAGAAGAAGAAGAAGAAGAAGAAGAAGAAGGAAGAAGAAGAAGAAGAAGAAGAAGAAGAGAATGAAGAAGAGAAGAGAAGAAGAAGAAGAAGAAGAATGAAGGAAGAGAAAAGAAGAAGAAGAGAAGAAGCAGAGAAGAAGAAGAAGGGTGCTGTAATGAGCTAACCAACAAAAAAAAAAAAGCATCACGTGACCTCAAACAAGGAAAAACTAACCACAAACAGAAAATTCTAAATCCCAAGGACTTGTAAAGACTTAGGTATTATATATGTTAGCACAAAAGAGATGTTCATTGTGTCAAACTCAAGGCCCGGGGGCCAAATCTGCCTTTAGAAGCAGAGATGGGCAACTTCTATCAGAGCGGGGGGCCAACATTTGTGTTTTGAATTCATTTTGTCTATTTCATGTCAATATGGCAAGTTTATGTTCCCTTTTTGTGTGTTTTTTATTGTATTTTTTGTGTCATTTGTTGTCATTTTGTGTATTACTCAGTTTATTTTGGTGTCTTTGTAGTCCTTGTGTATGTACAGTATATGTTTGTTGGGTTTGTAGTCATTTTGTGTTCAAGTGGTTGTTTAGCGTGTCTTTGTGATCATTTTCTGTGCTTTGTTGACATTTTGTGCATTTTCTGTGTTTCTGGAATTTTGTGCATTATGTTGGACTCCAATGACACAAATTCAATGAATTCCACAATATAATGCTTATATCTCATGACGGCAAATATGTTTCCTTCTTATAATTGTTGAAAGAACTCAAAAAAATGTTCAGAATCTGCAATTTCACAAATGTACCCAAATTAAAAAACAAAAATTGGCATAAAATCAAGGAAATTTAAAGTAAATGTTCAGCATGGATGGATATCTGTAACTTACTGCTTACTTTCCATATTATCTACAATAACTAAGGTACGTTATGTTGAATTTGCTGGTTTTCCCATGAGAAATCTGTGGCCCACTTGAGTTTGAATGTAGAGTAAAAAGCAACGACCTTGGCTGCTGGGGCACTCCTTGACGTGGAACAGCTCGGGGAAGCTCAGACCATCGTCGTCACCCCCAGGCCCTGCTGGTGCATCTGCAGCTTCCTCAGGCCTTCGTTCTGCTGGTGGCGAGCGGAGCGTGCGTGCTGGAACAGGTTGAGGCGGGCCTTGGTGGAATAGTCACAGAGCGCGCAGTAGTACAACCACGAGGTCTGCACTGTAGGCGCTTCCTGCTTCTGCAGGTACTGTTGAGAAGACGAGGAAAAAAAGGTGAGCAGACGTCAACAAGTTGGCATGTTTGAGCATCAAACCAAAAATGGTCAGTGTGTAACGGTTTCTGCCTGGGTTTTCTCAGGTTTGACCAAGAAATTTTGAATTTGGTGGATCCCTAAAAACTATTTTCACATTGTTTGATGTTGAAGATTCTATAATTATAGTCCTTACACACCAAATTATATATCCTTATACTAACTCCTTACAATAATTATCCAATATACCAAATGTATCCTTACATAAAATAGCTCAAATTTGTCCAGGTCACTTTTTTTGACGCCTATTTCTGGAACAAGGACAAAAAGTTGTTCAAAACATCTGATTTCCAAACTAAAGCAAACCAAAAACACAAGCTTTACGTAAGTGATGTCAGATATAACAACCTTAGGGACAGTTTATCATAAAGACAGTTTGAGAACAAAATCCATATAACAAATTAAAAGTCTGCATTCTCTTTTAAATACTTAATATACATGAAGCAACTCACATACTGTACATATATCACATAATCAAATAAGCACACACATTAGACCCTATCAATGATAAATGATAATCAATCAATAATCTTTGTACGTAATCTGTATTGCTTTAAATCAGTAGTAAATTGCATGTTTAATTAACTGCAATAACTGATTGTTTGATTTCTAAATGTAAAAAACCTTCTAATTAAAGACTAATGTTGGGTATAAACTATAATCTCTTGATGTCTGACAGCTAATGTTTTGACTCTGAAAATCAAGAAATGTCTTACGTAACATACCAAAATTAGACACATGGATGAAACAATGTTTTACTACAGAGATAACGTCACTCTACTCTCACAACATACTGTACAAAATGTGCGACCAGTTTCCCCCTTTGATGGCGTCACAGCCACACAAGCCAAACTCCTACTTCTGGTGTGAGTAGGTGCACAAACACCCACACACACACACACAGCCCCCATCCCACCTTGCCCTGCTCCCATACACCCAGTCAAGCCAAGCATATCAAGTGTGTTTCTGTTGTTGCTGCCGGGCTAATGAACAATGCACAAAAACAAAAGGCCAGGCCAAGCTTTTATTATCTGATCCTCTGTGGAGGATGGGGCGGGTGAAATGGCCGAGACACACACACACACACCACACACACCACAGGAGGAGATAGAAAGACACGCAGAGGTGGCTCACAAAGGTTAGCGTCTACTCTGACGATTAATTCCTGCCCAAGAAACAGGAAAGAATGATTGAAAGTGATAAGAACTTATTACCTATCACGCGTTTTCAAACTTAGAGCTGCTACTCCTGGTAAAGTTTGAGATAAAAATCATAGAGTATGTCTGAGATTAATGAATTAAACATCATTCACTCTAAAAAAAGAAACGGGTCAAGACTGCAGCTTGAAAGTTCTAAGCATCAGTTTACGGGACTCCATATCCCACAATGCAATGCGCAGAAATTTCAGTGATTATAGTGTATGTCTGATAGATCAATGAATCGAACATCATTTACTCCAAAAAGAAAGGAAAATGGTCAAAATTACCGCTTGAAAGTTCTACGCATCTGTTTACGGGACTACAAATCCCACAATGCAATGCACAAACATTTCAACAAATGGAGACCGAAACAAACTTTGAAGAAACAATTTGGACATTTTCCTTTCTTTTTGGAGTAAATTATGTTCAATTAATGTATTATAAGGCACACATTATGATTTTATCACATAATTTAATTTAGTTTTACGCGAGTTTTAAATTGTACAAAAAAGCAGAAAACTGCCCAATCTGGCAACATAATGCTGCATTTATGACGGAAAAGATTGAAGATATTTTTTTTTGTCTGTGTGTCTAAGTGTGTGTGAGTGTGGTTGGATTTGAGTGCAGGTGTGCGACTACCCCCCCCCCCCCTCCCCCCACCCTTTCGACAAACAGGGATTAGCAACATAGCTACAGCCGCTAACACATCTTTTCTCTCTGTCTCTCCCTCTCTTTTCTTTCTTTCTTTTGTAGGAAATCTTGCGAGGCCTTTTTTCTCACGAGACGGTGGGACGTCCCCTCGCAGTCAGAGGCCCTTTCAGAAGTCTTAAGTTTTAATTAAGTCAGAGTTGTCAGAAGAAAGCTCCCCAAGTCCAGAGCTCAGGGCCATTAATTACAGCTATCTTTGTTTCTCTGTGAAAGGAGGCCTCCCTCGCTCTTTCTTTTGCTTTTTTTTTTTATTCCTTTCTAACTCTTTTCTCCTCACAGGAGAAGTGCACTGCTGAGCCTAAGCAGTGCACGTGTGTGTGTTGCTGAAGCAATCATATATAAGTATATATAATATATATATATATATATGTTTTTATAGCCATTGTCTAGGTGATTTATTCCTGTATTTTAATAACTGTTTTTTATAGCTGCGTTCTATTTCATATTTCCCAATTCAGTCGTGTCCTGGAAAGCTTTTCCACCGATGGCCACTGCGATAGAAACGTGAGCTACGAAAGGAGGAGTTTATTGGAAACTAAAAGCGCTCCTCGGAGATAAACGTTAAGTTCATAATCAATGAAGAACAGTTGCCATAAAGGAATAGCGCGCGAGTTAACTGTTAGCATGCTTCGCTTGTGTAAGCCAAGGGTGTCAAACTCATTTTAGTTCAGGGGACCAAATACGGAGCAGGAAAAGGAGTCATTTCAACATTATTGTGCCATAGTTTGCACTTCTACATTGACATTAAATATAAAATATGTAAGAAACCAACTACGTTAAGTGACAAGTCAGTCCCTGTAGGATCTTCACTTTATTCTCTATTTAATTAAGGAAATATTACGTCATAATTACAGAATCAGAATCATTTTATTTGTCATTGCACAATAAAAATGAACACAATGAAAGAAATTCTCATAAACAGTGTAAAAGATGAAGGCAATTAAAGAAAATACTACTAAATAATACACTCCAACCAAATTGGATGCTCCAAAGGGCCGGATTTGGCCCGCGGGCCTTGAGTTTGACACACGTGATGAAAGCAAATACAAAATATGTACGAAACCAATCATATCCAAGCAATAAGTGACACATATTAGTCCCAAAATGAGCTTCACTTTATATTTCCTTGATTTTGTGAAAAATTTCTATTAAATTAAGGAAAATGTTAGGTCAAATTTGAGAAAAATGTAAAGATTTTATAAGAATGTAAGAATTTAGATTTATTTTTCAACTTTTTAACATCAAAAACAACTGCAAAAATGTGATATAAGCACTGGGAAAAATGTTGAGTTTCATTCACGCAATGATTTATGTTTTCTGTCATTTTCACTTTCTCCTGCGGGCCGAATTGGATGCGCCGAAGGGCCGGATTTGGCCCGCGGTCCTTGAGTTTGACACACGTGGTGTAAGGAAATACAAAATATGTAAGAAACCAATCATATACAAACAATAAGTGACACATATTAGTCCCAGCATGAGCTTTACTTTAACTTTCATTGATTTTGTAATGAATTTCTATTAAAATAGGGAAAACTTTGAGGAAAATTTAAACATTTTGTAAGAATTTAGATCTATTTTTTCAACTGTTAAACATTAAAAATACAACTGCAATAATGTGATATAAGCACCGGGAAGAATGTTGAGTTTTATTTACGCAATGATTCATGTTTTTTGTCATTTTTACTTTCCCCTGCGGGCCAAAATGAATGCTCCAAAGACCGGATTTGGCGCCCCGGGCCTTGTGTTTGACACGTGGTGTCAGCAAAAAAGTATTTTTTGATGGGAAAAAAAGGGAACAATCCCACTGTATGCTTTTTATAAGTCTTCCAAAGCTTTATATGACAATTATATATAAATTAGCTGTGGTCATAAGTGATCTACCACAAGTCCTAATGTATATGGTAATGTTTTAGGAGATTCAGGGCCTCAGCTGAATGATATACTTGGGTTTGAATCGGTGCTGCCAGATAGAGTAAAGCCTGATATTAATTCCCTCCCCATCAGCACATTCCAGGGGGTTTGTTTAAGACCTAAACTAGAGGCCCGTCAGTCGCTCTCTGGCACTCTGCAGGCCTGGAAACGCAGGCGGTCTGGTGATCACAGGCCAGAACATCCATGATTTATGAACTTTTAAAGGAGCACTTTGACTCCTGCCAGGCGTGGGCTGTGTAATGCATATTCAAACACACAAACACACTGTTCCTGCTCCTGGGTTTGTGCTCTTGTGCGTCTGCTCGCAATGTGTGTGTAATTTATGCCACAGCTGATTTGTGTATGCGTGCGTCTGTATTCACTGAATAGAGCATTTTTTGCGTGCTCGTGTGCACATCTTTTGTCAACACGGTGCCACTCTTGAACTTGGTGGTTGTTAATTGTTGAGGATTAGTGTTTGGCAAACAACCAAATAAGCTAATAGTCCCAGTGGACCAATCAGAATCAGCTAAGCGACACTCCCTGGGTGGACCTAAAACACGACAGTGTACGATGTAGCAGACGCACACACCCGCAGAATGCTAATTATGACACTACGGACTTCCTGTTTACTTGTCAGAAACGCAATAATGTCGTCTTTGCTGAAGTACAAGTAAATTATACGTAAAATAGTGAAATACAAGTAACAAGTAGCTCAATTTAATGGTAAAAGTTATGAGGTCCTGAGAGGTGTAAAGAGTACTGATATATATTACTCAAGTAGAAGTACTGTTACTTGATTGAAATTGTACTCAAATACAAGTAAGTCATACGTAAAATACTCAAGTACAAGTAAAAAGTAACTCAACTAAATAGTACTCAAAATAAAATTTACGAGGTACTTTCCGTAGAAGTACTAATGCTGGATTGAAATTGTACTCAAGTACAAGTAAGACATACATAAAATACTGAAGTACAATTAAAAAGTCGCTTAATTAAATAGTACTCCAAGTACGCTAATAGTCCCAGTGGACCAATCAGAATCAGCTAAGTGACACTCCCTGGGTGGACCTAAAACACGACATTGTGGAGGAGGAGCAAAAGACGCACACACACACACACTTGGAGAATGCTAATTATGACACTCAGGACTTCCTGTTTACTTGTCAGAAGCACAATAATGTCTTCTTTGTCAATGACATATTAAGTGCTACACACGCACACACATACACACACAAACAGAAACACACACACACACACACACACACAGTTGTGTGAATAGTGGGGATGGGAGTCAATTTGACAGGTAAAAGAAGTTCCCTTGTGTAGAGGTTTGCAACTGCTGTTGTGTGTGTCTGTGTGTGTGTGTGTGTGAGGATGACAGAGGACTGCATTCATTATGCTGAATGAGATGTTTACAAAACACCTTTCTCATGCACATGCACACACACACACACACACACACACTTCCCCTCAGTTCGCAGGCACCGCCGTCTCACATCCATTTGTTCTATCTGGGGTGACAACGCTGCCTCATTAACTGAATTCTTAATAAGCCAAGCCAAAAGACATTTCCTCACAACTTCTTTTTATCTCTCTCTCTGTGTGTGTGTGTGTGTGTGTGTGTAGTCTCAGTCTTCAGGTTTATTTTTCCCTCATTTGTAATTTCAAAATCCACCTTTTCTTGATTTTTTACCTCTTAAATAAGTTTTTGTGTTTGTCTATAATCTCAATCGTGCACTTTTTTTGTTCTTTCTTCTTGCCTATAACTGAGAAGTAGCGTTTGCCGGGAAAATAAAAAAATACTTTTTTTTCTCCCCAAAAGCAGAAGGGCTTGAATATTTCCTCCATAAACCAAATGACAAATTAGAGTATTCAGTACAAACATCAGCCTTTCCTGTCATTAAGTCTGGTAGCAGGCGGCTAATGAATACATACCGAAAAAGAAAGAACATTCCGCCACAGCAGCTACTGTATGTCTTAATAACCGCGAGTGTGTGAGAGCGTGTGTGAGAGCGTGTGTGTGCTTGTTTTTTTTTGTTAACGTGAAAAATTAGCACCTACATCCAGTTTTTTTGCTCCTCAGGTTTCACATCACACAGTGGGAGAAAAACAACTTCCTTATCTGTGATCATCTATGGTTATTTTAGGCAAAACAGTCAACTTTTTTCTTTTTTTTTCCTCGAGACGTCACCAGCTTCCGGTGCTATCCCCTGGGCTCCCGGGGGCCATCAGAGACAACAACAAAAATCAGCTCCACTTGGCCCCAGCGAACAACAAAAGCATGTATTGTTCCTTGAAAGTATTTTAAACACATACCAGCGCTGCCTGGAAGGCTGCCAAGTGTAGAATTCCATCAGTGCTACCACCTCCCTTACACATGTTACTGCTAACCGCCACTCAGCCCCCACCCACCCCCCTTCCCCGAGACATAGATGCAAACGTGAGATCAGTGCCGGTGAATTCGCTGGCAGTCTGCAGCGCTGAAAAAAAGACGCCCGCCGGTAGCTCAGGTATGAGACACCTTAGTCTCATGGTTGAAAAGAACAGCAACCGAGGTGTAAAGACTACTTATGTATCCTACTCAAGTAGAAGTACTAGTAAGTCATACATAAAATACTCAAGTACAAGTGAAAAGTAGCACAATTAAATTGTACTCAAAGTAAAAGTTATAGTTACTTTCACCAGAGGTGTAAAGAGTACTAATGTATCTACTCAAGTAGAAGTACTGTTACTTGATGGAAATTGTACTCAAGTACAAGTAAGTCATACATAAAATACTGAAGTACAAGTGAAAAGTAGCTTAATTGAATAGTACTCAAAGTAGAAGTTACAAGTTACTTTCAATAGAAGTACTGCTACTTGATCGAAATTGTACTCAAGTACAAGTACAAGTAAGTCATACATAAAATACTCAAGTACAAGTAAAAAGTAGCTCAATAAAATATCACTCAAAGGAAAAGTTACTAGTTACTGGATTGTTGTCTGGTTGTTTAATTTTTTTTTTTGTAGTTTCACGACGTTGATCATTTTAAAACAAAGAATAATAATTTACTCAGTAATGGTTGGGTGTAGAAATGTAACAAATTGCTTCTTTAAAAAATGTACTTAAGTACAAGTAAAGTTACTGATTTAGAAATACACTAAAAACAGTACAAGTACCCATAAAAGAAACTCAATTACAACAACATGAGTACTTGTAGTATTCCCGTCTGTTTTTCCCCAACAAGGCCACAGTGTATGATTTTTTTTAAAAGCCGGGGACACAAGATCATCTTTTAGCTGCTGATGTTTTGCCGTTTCTTTCGCTGCTGCTGCTACCCCTGGCTCGCATTTTCATGAATGCAAAGAAAAATATTCCCTGCTGCTACGTTGCCTCTCCTGTTTCTTCTCAGCTCTGCGTTGCTGGCGATCACATGTGATCACAGCTTTTAGGCCCGTAGGGGAGCTTCAGCTTAGGTCATCCAGTAATAACAAACAACCACCGCGTAATCGCACCAAGCCAAATAAATGGATTATCAAAGTCTTTCATTATCATCGTGTGTTTTTCTGATCAAACTTCTTGCTTTTTTTTTCTTCCCAGTTTTGCGTAAACTGTGCTACTGTTCCTCTGGGTTTTATTTCTGTCTTCATTATGTTCTAAGCGTTGACATTTTAACAAAAAACGCAAATGTGTCAGAGTGCGTAGATACCAGGCTTTTCTGACTCCTACACACGGAAATGTAGTCAGACTCTTTCTCTCTCTCACACACACACACACATTCATACACACACATTCATATACATTGCTAGCAGTGATGTAACTGTGTCTGACATTTGGGTTAAAGGTCATTCTGAAGTTCACAGCTTACTGACCATTTGGCCCCAGTCTTGGGGAAAAAAAAATGACTTTCTGCTTGATTTTTTGTTTTTTTTTGTGGGGATTTTTTTGCTTTTTAACAGACAAACACAAACACTACCATACATTTCAAGCTGTATTGAGCTATAGTAGTAGTTGTACACTAGGGGGACACGATACGATACACGATTTGCATGTCACAATACGATATATTCCGATACTAAACAATACGATGTACATCAATGGTACAAAATGGTAAGAGATACAATGTTTTTAAACTTACCAAAACAACTAAAAGGCAACGTACTGTAATTCAGGTACCAATAGTCTTTCATGGGCCTGATCCTTTCAGATATTTTCAACATCCGGTCGGCCTATTTTACGGCAGTTTGTGTACTATTTAACGGTTCGAAATCCTGCTATTTAAAAATAATTAGAAATGTATGTTTTCAGTGAATTCTGAATTTTTTTGGTTTTTATTTTATTGTCTGTTTGGTTTTTGATTGATTTGTGTTTTGATCCGTTTTTGCATACATGGTCTTGCAGAGGTTTTTCTTTTTTTTTCTTCCTTTTTTTGAATTTGTTTACATTCAAATATCATGTCCCAGGAGTTCTGTCGTAAAGATTGCAAGTGAAGGAAGTGACGTAGTCTACGAACATGTGCTAAAAGGATCTGAAAGAATCAGGCCCGTGGAAGCATTGGGCACTGACACCAAGATTCTGATAAAAAAATAAAAATAAATATGGACATTTTTTGGATCTGTACGTTAATCGCGCGGTGAAATATTGCGATATATATACAAAATCTATGTTTTCTTACAAACTTATTTTACACTAAACCATACATGGTTACTTTACGTGATGGGTTTTAATACACATTAGGCGAGACAGACACAACCGTTCCACTCGTGGTTCTGCTAGCTTAGCTCATCTGTGTGTGTTTACAAGTGTGTGCATTCATGCTAGGTGTATTAGCAGTAAGTTTAGGTCCATCCCTAATAAAAAAAGTATTGACATAGCATTAGATTTCGATGAAATGGCTAAAATATACTCCCTATTAGCCATCCTGACCGTAGCCTGTTATGTACATGTATGTCTCTGTCACTACCAGGTGATAAAGGCCAGATCTTCCTATTTCTTTATTTTTTTAGCATCAAACACTGATGAAGAAAATAATCAGATATTCCTGTTATGAAGTTGACTGCAACGTGTGTGGGATTATCTTCCCACACTGCGCTGGGGGAAGGATTCTGCCGAAATGCTAGCATACTTTTAGATACGATTCATCGTTTTCCATTTCCCAACATGTGAAGATGCTTTTGGGAAAAATCAAGGCGAGGTCTAATTGACAGGCTGTGAGAAAGACGGCAAGAAAAACAAAAAATAAAGGGGTAGAGAAACTGGGGGCTTATTGGCTGCCAGCATCAAAGAGGTTTGTACTACACTGATGTTGTTATATTTATCTAAAACTGAAAGGGAAGGAAAGAAGGCAAGATAGTTTTGGTGAAAAGAGGAGCAGCAATTTATGCCAAGTTTGTTTTTCCAATGCTGCCTTCGTAAAGGAGACATGAAAAATGTCTTTTAGAAACTGGTAGATTTGATCAAATATTATAAATTCACAACTGCTCACATTCCATAGCTGTGACTTACTCACAAACAAGAAAATATTGAGTTTCATGTACCAAATTTAATGCCAATTAATGCACAACAATTGAGCTCCACATGTTTTTCACATATTTTCCTTCCCAACTAATAAATTTCTACCTTTATTGTCGTAATCGTTATTTTATTTTGTGTTTTTTCTTTCACTATATCAATAGTATCTGTGAAATGGACAGAATAAAGTACAATTGGCTGATACACGTCAGCGTGGCAGCACACATGCACATGTTTCAACACTTAATATTACTACTGACACATATAGTTACGCTTATAATAGATTATTATCAAAATTTTATCGAAAATAAATGTAGTTTTTAATGATTAACACAATTTGAAAGTGAATAGTCTTCATTTTTGTCAATATCCAGGTTAAAATCCCAATATACAGTTGCAATGCATTATGGGAAGGCTTTGATCTGGCTGCTTTATTTAAATTGATAAACATTGTCCAATTTTTTTTTTTTAAAGTTTGTGTTTTATTTGTTTTCTCATTATTGTAAATAATATAGTAGAGAAGGTAGAATTAGAATAACCCCACTGTTTTCATTTTACGAGAAAACTAAGATGTTTGAGTTACCTATAAGCTATTAGCCAAAGAAGACACCCAAATATTTTTTTACATGGCACGAGGAAAGAGATACGATGACACAGGAGGTGAGGAAAATCTATGACAGAGAGAACAAAAGACCAAAAGAGCGAGAGGGAGAGAGAATGATAGGGAGGAATCTAGACGAGTGTAGCGGGTTCAAATCACTAATTACACATTCCTGAGCCTGTGAAGGGGAGTATTGTTTTCCAGTTAGCCCTTATACGCTGTCGCATGGTTTCGCTTAGCACAAAACAAAAGGTGCAGAGAACAAAACACAAGTCTGATACCAGGCCCTGCTAATGACAGAGAAATGGGGGAAATTATCCCTGGGGTGGTGGATCCTCGTGAGAAAATGGCCGGTGATTTCTGGACAAAAGGGAGTTCATTTGGAAACTGTCGCAAAATGGCTGTTTGTGTCTGGGACTGAGAACTTCTCCCTATGTCTAATTCTAATTCATGGTTGATACCACTTACTACCTATTGGTCTTTTTTCTTTTCTGTTTACCATCTTTAAGAAGGTATCAAAGAGTTGGAGGTTTCCAAAAAAATCTTTGGTTGAAGAGGAAATGTCCTTTAGTGGACCAAACATTTTAATGCGGTAAAGACATTGGCACATTGAGACAAAGGTTTTCATTAGCTGCGTTTCCATTACCTTTGGAAATGCGCAAAATCTAAATAGCGCAATAAAAACTGGTAATGGACACATTTTAATTAAAAGTGCTATGGAAACACTTTTTCCGCAAATACACGTCACAGAAGGTGACGTACTTGGTCACATGACCACTGCTCAGAAGACAAAAGAGGAGACCGAGACATTTCTTAGCATTATACTACTACTACTGCCAGATTAGATGTGACTTGGATAAGCAAAGTGCTTCTCTCGTCTCCTTTTTCGGCATGTACAAAAAAAAAAAAGGAATAACAAAACTTCTGTGAATGCAACCATGTCGGAAATAAACTGAATAAATAAATACATAAACAACAAAGGAATACAGAGTTTCGTTCGGAGCATCTGACTTTCTGCAGCGTAGTCTCGCGTGATGAGATTTCAAGGTAGTTGCGAGGCTCCGGCCCAAAACAACGTTCAAAGCGCAATTATACTTTGTTACATTTAGAAATATCGCTTTTATTTTGCGAAAATCTGTAATGGAAACCCGGCTACTGAAGTTGTGAAACCTTTCAAAACATTTGTTATCATAAGGAAGTAATAGTGGCACTGCAACTATCTGTCGATCGGCATGGTTCCCTATTACAAAAGTACACATAAAAACATTGGAAAAATCTGTATTTCACAGTTTTCTCCCAAACACAGACACATGATCTCTTATTTACAGCAACAGCAGAGTAATAACGAGACTACACACAAGCCCTTCTAGGTGTGTCTCTGCCAGGAAGTGCACAATGAGAGCTACTCTTCACTAGAGCTGCTTTACATATTACCACAGGAAATCAAAGGTCTTGCAGTTGACCTACAAGATGGCACGCTTGATCCCGCTTCCCTTTTCTTTACATAAGTCGGCCTTTTCAGCCTCTGTTGTCGCTGTCGTCTGCATCAGCCTTCTTTATCCAAACGTGAGCGAGCATCAACAGTTCCCTACATGTTTCGCAAACCCCAGTCGACTAAACGCCGGACAGCTGGGGAGACACTGTCTGAACTCATAAACCATAATGATGAGCTTCTTGCTTTTCCGGCAACACAGGAGACCCTACCATTTTCTGCAACAGCCAGATTAGCATTGTGGGGGTGGGGGTGGGTGTGAGGGGGTTTAGGTAAGCTGATAGTGATGGCAGCACTGAACAGTCGCCTGGACGGTAGTGTTTGCCCAGGCCCAAGTCGTCTAAAGGAAGGATATTGTTTTCCCCTGAAAAAGCCTTCGCCACAGTCCACATACCAGCGTCCACTCAACATACCAATGGGCTCTTTGAAGATTACTCAAATGTTTGCCTTTGTTTCCCCCTCCCACCCTTTCCCCATCAGCCCCTTCACCTAACCTGCAGTCCTGAAAAGAGGAAAAGGAGTGAAGGAAAATTGGATTTATATAATCAGAAAACACAAGGTGAGAAATAACACCCGCCGATGCCATTAGATTCAAAATGGCCACTGCAGTGGATTGACAATAACTCATGGAAATAAGACACTATGGTCACATGTTCACGTGTAACCATAAGCATTACAGGAGACATGAAGATGTATTTCTATATGCAGTTCACCAACAGAGTAGAGTATGGTGATTCCAAAGGGATAATTTAACGAAAAGTGGCGAAAACTTAAGACCCACACCCCCATTCCACACACAAACCACATTAATCCCAAACAAGTAAGTGGGCTTTCTATCAGGTCTATTTCAAAGCATTAGGGATTACCTCGCAGAAACTAAGCTGCTTGAACTCACAGGAGGTCAGTGGTATTGTGCTGCCGCAAAGATGGAAGGCCGGCCGTGGAGACGGATAGACAGCGGGTCAGTTTTACCGTTCTGTAACTCTTCCCTACTAACATCCTCCAACCCGTCTCCCTCTTTTCTTCTCGTATGCTTTCTGTCCCAATATCTCTCTTTCACCGTATAATCGAATATCTCCCTCTACTTATCAATTCACTGAGCTCTTAATGGTTAAAATCAATTACAGCTGGAATGCTGAAATGCCAAA
Source organism: Gouania willdenowi (assembly GCF_900634775.1). NCBI lineage: Eukaryota > Metazoa > Chordata > Actinopteri > Blenniiformes > Gobiesocidae > Gouania > Gouania willdenowi. The sequence continues at coordinate 23,852,327 of NC_041063.1, read as the reverse complement.
TACTGGGCCACATGCTGATAATGACGGAGAGAGTGTGAGAAAAGGAGCGAATGGAAGAGAGAGAGGGAGAGAGCGACTTGGGCCTGTTCCAAGGAAGAAGCACAATTACCTCCAATCGATTGATTATTGATTAGGAGGGGTGTTGAGGAGTATTTCAGTTCAACTTTGTCCATATCAATATCCTGATAGCTTCTTGAGTAGGAAAAAGACAGAGAGTGCTATCTAAGCACTGTTTTTTAAACTGAGGTAACGTTCTAAACAATTCAAGGAATAGAAAAACCTCCAATTTTAGTAGGAAAAAAAACCCGGAGCAGATATTTGGCTGTAGCCATTTCAAAAGTTAATCAATAAAACTTGTCATTTGGTCTATCGTACCGTGCACTTATCAACACAACACGAGACGTATTGATGTTTGTGAGCATCTTTTAACAACATTATCAGCTTTTGATTGAAACTTTTCCAAAATGAATGATCAAAATATGAAGAGAGGAGTGAAGGTTGGACTTTTTTTTAATATTGTACCCATTCCTGTCAGCCGCGACCTGCTCCACAGTCCCCTCCACATGGACATGGTCCAAAAGAAAAGGGCTGGGAATGATTATAAGGAGGATCACATCTGGCTATTAATGGGAGAAAACCCAAAATTTCTGTCTCTAAGTCTTGCAAGCAAAAGAAAAAAAAAAAATAGGGGGGGGGGGTTAAGGGGGGGAGAGAAAAATCCACCTAGTCAAAGAAAAAGAAAAGCTGACTTCAGGGAGACCTTAACTAATTCACCAGACAGTCGAGAAGACGAGAGAAGAGGAGGAGGAAGATGGTGAGGGGGTAATTAAACATTACATATGAATGTCAGTCATGAGCTATACCAAAGCTGGACACACACACACACACACTCTACCGACCATCTGGTCAAGGCGTTGCAGGGCAAATGGAAGAAACTCTTATTAATATCTATGAGGATTATTGGGAAGGGTTGTGTGTGTGTGTGTGTGTGTGTGTGTGTGTGTGTGTGTGTGTGTGTGTGTGTGTGTGTGTGTGTGTGTTTTGGGGGGGGGGGGGTCTATCCATTCAGGCCTCTCAGTCAAACCAAAAGCTACAGCTAACAGTGAATAAACACATCCACACCCACTCGCTCACAAGCACACACCTGCTTTCATGCTTTAATTAGCCGCCACCCCTTTAGCCCAACATCCCCCCCCCTCTCCCCCCTCCCCGTCTCCTGGACCTCTAAAAGATTTCTATTGTTACCTCCACGCAGGTGAAAGAGGAAACTGATTTGAATAATCTAACCAACGTCTCCTGTGCTGTGCTGGCAGACACCCTCACTGGTATAAAAAACGCTGAGGTGAATTCATTTGTCTGCTCAGGTTTACAGCACTGAACTCTTGGTGGAATCATCCGTCTCTGTGACAGAACATGAAAATCTATATCTTGCAGTCAAGTAGCATCCAGTGTGAAGAGCATGAGAACCTTCTTTTTTTTTTTTTTTAAAGAGAATAGCAAACTCTTAAGGCGTCCTGTGAGTGCGACTCGACGCTGTGATCAAAAGCGTGCGCCTGGAAAAAAAAAAAAAAAAATGCAAACATGCAGGACTCAAGTGGAAAATGGTAACTTGATAGCCACGAATACAATTGCACATAAGGGTGTATTGAGTTACTGTACATTTGAGTGCGTCTGAATGAATGCATGCAATTCCATGTTTGTGCATTCACATGTGTCTGTGTCTGCCATAAAAAGCGACCATGCATTTGAAATAGACCCGGTCTCTTTTCTATATTCCGAGGGCCCCGGCACAATGACTTTTTATGCAAATCTCCCCGAGTCAATCTCCTGTCCATTTCCCCCATCACACAACTCCAAATGATGGTCCAATAATTTAGACTGCATATATATAGGGCCATTTGATTTTCAAATGAGAGTGGGCAGGGTTGACCCTTTGCTAATAGCTGAGGCACAGCAGTGGACCTTAATATCACTGTAGCACATAGTGAAGTTATCTCCATCTATGAGGGATGGAAGAGAATTAAATTCAAGGAGGGGGGGGTGTGGAAGATAGAGGAGAAATGTCCTTTTGTTATAATAAAAGGCGAATACAGTGAAAGAAAAAGAAAATGACAGAAAAGAAAGAGGGAAAACATTTACAGTCGTCACAGTTCTTGTCCTCTTCTTTTTTACCAAATCTCTTGCTTTGTTTCTAACCCTTTTTTTATTTTTTAACTCTCCCCCCCAAACCCTTTACTCCCAGCTATGGTGTTGCCAAGAGGATCATGGGTAATGAGATGGCCTATCTGCTGCTTCCCAGGGGAGAGATAGAAAGAAGGGAGCGAGAGTCAGACAAAACAAAAGGAGTGGGCAAGACAGACAGAGGTGGTGAAAACGGAGAAACCGTTTTCTGTTTTTAATCCCATCTATGTCCACTTTACAGTTTACTACAACAACGCAGGAGCCGCCAAAGTTGAGCATTTTACAAACCCAAGTTCAAAGACGGGAGGACGGAGGGAACAAAAATCTATTTCTACTTGAGTAATGACGGAAAGACAAGGGTGGAGTGTCTGTGGTTGAAGTTCAAGATTTCTTCAGACAACCATCTGAGAAACAGGTGCCATGGCCTGAGAGGCACAGTCCGTGTGTGTGTGTGTGTGTGTGTGTGCGCACGTGTGTGTGGTCCTTGACCGTGCCACATTGACCATGAACATTCTCAAATCCTAATGACGCAGGGGTAAGCACAGCCCAGTTCTCGACCTCAAAGCTCTGTGGATACACACACACACACACACACACAGACGCTAGCACACATGTTCGCTACAAACCAAACCCCCCTACTTAGCCAGGCGGCACTCCTGAATGGCACTGACAGATTTACTCCTTTCTCTGTGTGTATTAGGACCAGAGTTTGTTATTAAAAATCATAACCAAAGCGTTAATCATCCAATTTTATTCCAAAAACTAAACACTAGTCAGGCTAGCTATGGACACGCTATGCTACGATGCTGTTTAATGGATATTACCTCAGAAATACATGGTATAACATCCTCCACTTCACCACTGACACCATGGGATGTATTTACGATCATATTTCCTCGATTTCCCATACATCTTCTGTCATGTACTGTAAATGTTAGGGCAGACATAGGCAACTGGCGGCCCGGGGGCCACTTGTGGCCAAATTTGTGCGGCCCCCAAAACAAATCCCCAAAAATTGGATTTCAAGAAGCTGGAAAGAATATAAAGCCCAACATAATGCACAAAATAACTTCCAAAACACACAAATCGACGGCAAAAAAACACAAAAACTCTTAAAATATACAAAATGACAACTAAGACAGACACAAAAAGCACACAAACAAATAAAATGACCACGAAAACACAAAAAAACCCACAACACAGTACAGAATAACTCCACAGGCACACAAACTGTCAACAAAATTACAGAAAAATGACAGAAAAATGCAGAAAGTGACCCCAAAAACACACAAATCGACAACATAAATACTGAAAATGATGGAAAAATACACAAAATTACAACAAGAACACAAAAAATAACAAAAAACACACAAAATGACTAAAAACTGAAAAAAAAAAAAAAATGAAACAATCACATTTTTGTGGCCCCTGCTGTGATAGTTGCCCATCCCTGTGCGTCCTGCGTTGCCATGGACACCAGATGAATTTTGAACATATGCTGCTAATGTCATTCCTCTGTCACAGTTTCAAGGCTGTGAAAAAAAAAAATGCTTTTAAACTGCTTCCTCTAAAAAAAAAAAAAAAAAAAACTACCCCATCGCTGCTACAAAGGAGCCATAAAATCTTCTGAATATGCTTTTTGTTTGTATCTTCAAATGGTTTCCCATGCCATAAAGATATTCTGTGTTTCCCCCCCAAACAGATGGTAAAGTCGTCAACACTGGGATCTTTTATGCGCTGGGCCGAGCTACCTCCATCCATCCCCATGTGCTTTTCACCTCTGCCAATATATAAAAGGAGAGGTGTTTTTCTGGTCAAATAAAGACATTTTTTATTTTTTTTTCTTTCCTTAGCTCTGCAGGCCTCACTGCTCTGCCTATATCCCACCACCTACATCTTGCTGCTGTTACACCATATGTCCAGGGCTAAAATAATGGAATTTCTGCCAGAAGCATTAAAAATGTCATGTGTGGAACACATTTCAGGCTTGTAGGTGGGCGCTTAGATGTGATGTGTGGGGGCACTGAGGGGACACCGGGGTGACCCTCCCTGGCATGGGCTAAACTGGTGCTTGGTTTTGTTTCCGGCATAATTATTGAGCTTCTACAGTCTGAACATTGATATGCCATGTTGACTGCTTTTGGTTTAATGTAGCCTTAGTTACTTAACTGAAAATTGCCTGAAACATTGTAGATTTTTGAACTAGTCCTTCTAAATCAGGAGCGTCAAATTCCTTTTAGTTCATGGACCAAAAACAAAGCAACTTCAACATTATTGTGAACTAGTTTGCATTTCTACATTTAACGAATATATACAGTTTCTAACTTAGGCACCGACAATATCCAAGCATTAAATGACAGGTATTAGTGCATGCAGGATCTTAATTTCCAAATTCCTTGATTTTGTAACAGAATTTTCTGTAATTTAGGAAGGGTTGGAGCAATGTATTTGAAAGATAGGAATGATTAGTTTAAAATGGCATGACAAATTGTGAACGTTGGGAAAAATGGGCATGTGATATGGTGAAAAGCGGTTAAAAGTCACAATAATGGGTCAGCATGTGCAACATTAGGTGAGAAAGTGGTGTAAAGGGTTTATAAGTGCTGAAAATGTCTGGAAAGTGGAAAGAATGTGCAGAAAAGGCATTGAAATTTGATGGAGAATTGGGAGAATTGGGAGTAATGTAGCAAAAATACATTAAAAGGAGCAAAAACATGGTAAGAAAAAGTGGTGAAAATAGGTTAAAATATGGCAAGTTTGGTGTAGTTGCAGAAAAGGTGTTAAAAAATAAGCAAAAATGGGCTCAAATTGTTAAACAAATATACGGATTTGACCCCCAGGCCTTTAATTTGACTTATATTCTAAATAAAAACCATAAGTTTTCCTTTAGATGCAAGTTTGAGTGAAATGATAAATGATTAAAACTGACCTTTGAACGCAAATACTTAAGTAGCACGCGTCTTAAGAATTTCCTGATTTAGCCTGAGGAAGAAACATCTCCAACTCATCCCGTGCCAAGTGCAGAATTTACAAGATGATCGGACAATCCTGTGTCAATATGAACATCCTCTTGGAGTTCCCAAAGAATGTTTTAAATAACTCCCAGAATGCCAGTGTGCCTCAGACCATAAAGCCCCTGGAACTGTAATTAAAAATCAACAGCTGGGTTTTCAAATCCAAGTGATTTCCTTTAAGATTACTGGACATTAAAGGTGTCATGGGCGAAAAATGTTCAACTGATTAGAAACGTTTTCTTAAACGTCAAAACTCATTGGATACATAAGTAAAACCAAAAGATAACAATATCAATTTGTTGCACATTCTTTCCTTCAAAAAGATGCATTAATATGACTTTTTTGTCTATTTCTTTTTCCCAACAAAAAACCACACCCAAAACATTCCATTCTGCCAAATGTTGCAAACAAGAAAAGAAATGTCACATCATCCTCTGCAGCTGAAGGAGTTTTAACAAAATAACGCCATGAAAAAAAGGGCACGTTTTTTTTTCTATTGTTTTGTTTGTGTGGAATATTTGTAAAATAGTTAAAAAATTCATGTTTCTTTGATGTAAAGAATCTAAAACTTCACAAAAGTAGTACATTTGCTAACTAACTTGCAGTGCATTTAGTTCAATACATCTCTGCTAAAAGCTAAATAAATGACTTAGTCATTTTGTCTTGAAATAATATGTCAAGGTTTCATTTATTCAGACAGCTGTTTCAGGAAATTTACTTTGAAATGTGCTTTGATCTCCTGACACGTAAATTTCAAAGTAAATGTCCTGAAAAAAAGTTGTCTGAATAAATGAAACCAACATAACGTTATATAGTCTTTAACTTATTGACACAAAACAACGTTTTTTTCAGTCTTAATTTCATACGGGATCCCTGGATGTTGGTCACAGACAGGAAGTGTGCCCGTATCAGATGGAAATCATCCTTGCTTCTCTCCCCGTGACCTTTTCCCATCTTTGTCATTCCCTTCTCATGGGAACTTTAAATCTGTGTGACAGTGGTGTTAAGAGGATGGGACGCAATTTTCTGAACTTATTCACTTGTTTTTGATTTGGGTTCATATTACCCAGAATGAACGGAGTCTTCAAACACTGGCATAGTGATTATTTTATGTCTTGTCAAGACACAAAACTAAAAAACATGCATTTTGTTCCATTTAGGAATTTTAAAGCACATTTTTGCTTACATAGAGATTAGGGCTGGGCGATATATAGAGCAAAATTCATATTTTTATATTTTTTCTCAAAATGGCGATATACGATATATTCTAATAAAGTCTTACCAGGAACACAATTCAGGGTTAATTTTGCTGATGCAAAATGTCACACAAACTAAAATAACATTGCGGTGCTTTAAGTAAACAAAATAAATACATGTGCATGTATCACAAACATGGGCAACTAGCACAAAATGACAACAAAAAATACACAAAATGACAACAAAAACACAAATTATCAGAGAATAACACAAAATAACAACAGAAATATTTAATAGGACAAGAAAAATACACAAAAGGAGAAAAAAATACACAAAAGGACAACAAAAAATGAATAAAAGAACAAAAAAAAAACGTGCAAATAAATGGCAAAATACACTTTAGAACAACAAAAGGACAACAAAAGACACAAAAGAACAACATAAATACACACAAAAAACAACTATCAAAACATACACATAAACAGGGAAATACACAAAAGAACAACAAAAATACACAACAAAAACCTACAAAAACGTACAAATAAAGAGGGAAATACACAAACAAATCTAAAAAATACAACAAAAAAAAGGACACAAAAAGAGAAGAAATACACAATGGGACAACATAAATTCAAGAACAACACGTACCAGAAAATACTCAAAACCACTCTAAAAGACATGAAATTACTGAAAAAATACACAAAAGGAGGAAAAAAATACACAATGGGATTGGGACATTGTTTAACAAACATCTGCACAATATGTGCCACTTTTGGCTTTTTCCATGACAAGGGACAGCACGTGTGAGTGAATTCTGTAGTGTGGCTTGTTTAGATGAAATCCATCTAACTGAGCTTTTCATGCTGTTCTGAGAAGTAGTGACAGCAGCAACACCTGAAATGAGTATTTTAATACAAAATAAGCTATAAAATAAAATGTAAATGTCGATATAGATCACCAAAATAGAAAACTTGATATATCTTGAATCTTGATATAGAGCCCAGCCCCAACAGAGAGAAAGAGAGAGTGATACAACCAGCGTAGAGAGTCTTCTTACCTTGTAAAGGCGGACGACGGACTCATGCCTCTGGTTGGTGGCGTGCAGCCTCAGCTTATCCACGCTGTTGCTGTAGTAGTCACAGGCGTTGCATTTGAGGTGCACGGGGTTGCCGATGGCCACGCACTTTAATCTCCACTGGTTGGCCTTGCCTCCCTCCTTGATGTGGGCCACCAGTTGGTGCTTCTGCATGTGCTTGTCGGTCTTGCAGTGCAGCTGGAAGTTGGCTTTCAGCTGGGTGTTGTAGCTGCACAGCTTGCACTGGTAGACGTCGCCCACCACGCAGCGCCACTCCTCCTCGGGCAGGGCGCGCTCCGCGTTGACGTGGGCGCTCAGGGCCTCCAGGCTGTCGCTGGAGTAGCAGTTGCACACGGCGCACTGGTAGAGGCGCAGCGAGGGGTCGTTGATGGGCGGCGACAGGGAGGAGAGGGAGGGGTCCGACGAGGACATACCTCCGATTCCTCCGGAGGAAACCAGGGACAGATCGTCTGCCATCAGCTGACCACTGGCCAGACGCAGCTCAGCTGATAGATCGCTACCCACTGTAGAGAAGGAGAGAACAACCACAGGTTAGGATCAGTTACAATTATGTTTTCAATTATCCATCTTCAATTACAATTAATCACAATTACTGAGCCTGAAAAAAAAATCTACTTTCCTCTTGTGTTAGCTTTCTGTTAGCATCTCTAATGGGTCTTAAATGAGCTGTAAAATACACTAAAAACAAAATATCTATTTAATTTATTTCCTATCTATTGGTCACCTTGTTAGACTTAATAAATCAATGAAAATATAGGCTTTAATATTTTTGTTGTGGGTGTCTGAGCCTTTTTTGTGTCAGTATACCCCTCAATTTCAATTTTTTTAATGGTAAAATGTGGGAAAGCTTGATATGAAACACATTTTAATAATTATTAACTACATATGTGTAGAACTGTACTTAGAACTGTACCATGGTTCCCCAGTTTTAAATTATAAATGACATTTTGAACAGAATTTTCATGGCAATTACAATTACAAAGTCATTTATCTGAACTCAATTACAAATTAATTACAATTACGACAGCAACAGATTTTTTAAAATTCCAATTAGGCCTTAATTATTATTAATATTTTTATTATTATACATCAATGTTATATAGCACTTTTCTGGGTACTTAATGTCGCTTTACAATGAAGGGAGCAGTGTTGGGGTTCGGTGCCTTGCTCAAGGGCACCTCAGCAGTGCAGTAATTGATTATCAATTACGCGATTACAATTAAAATTGACTCCAACCCTGATTACAAGTACTCACGTTACTGTAATTGAGTTGCTTTTATGGGTACTTGTACTTGTTTTGAGTATATTTCTAAATCAGTCATTTTACTCATACTTACTGTACATTTTTAAAAGAAGTTAAACCAAGGTATAGTATTTGTGCAATTAAATGTGCTTTACGTGATCAAAAAGTGCAACAGAAAACATCCAACTGCTTTAAAATCATTAAGAACATTAAAATCAGCAGCAAAAACATTTCAAATCAGCAGTAAAAACATTAAATCAACAATAATATGATTAAAAAGTAGAGAAAAAGAACTTGGATTTAAAAATGTTCACATTAAATGCTGGTTTTTTCAGCTTGAATTTAATTAATTGGTGTTATTTTAATTTAAAAAGAAATGTACATTTTGACAAATCTTTTATTTTATACAGATGTCTTTGTGGAAAATAAATTAAGTTCTAATTGTGCAAGATTTGGTCTTTTTTTTTAAAGTTTATACATGAGATGTTTCCTGTATGTAAGGGAAATGTGGTAAGATTTATTACTAAAAATAAACGTGGGGGGGGGGGGGACAATAACTTGTAGCTAGATTGATACAACAAAAATGTGAAAGTTGTTGAAAATAAAAGGCTTGCGTATAATTTAAAAAGTGTAAAAAAGGATAAGCAGAGAAAGAAAAGAGTCTTTATTAAATGAAATTAAGGAGTGAATCTTCACAGGGCTCCCTCATACAAAAAGATTTGATAAAATAAAGCCCCGCAGACGACTCGGGCTCTTTACAAAGTCTTGTCTATAAAAAAAAACCTTAATAGGATTGAATCAGGATCAATTACAATCATCCCTTTCAACTTGCTAACTTGCTCATCAGGTAGCTTTAATTACTGCTCTCAGCGTTGGTGGTGGAACGCGTTAAGGGCTCCAGGCTTTTCTTTCACATTTCAAAAGCTGATCAATGCATTACACACGGTTTTTTGTTGTTTTTTTTAGGTTTTTTTCAAGGCCTTCCATCCATCTGGGGTGTGAAATCCAAGCTGCTATTCATACCCACGTAATTAACTTGTTTGATCCTCACATTGTGCCTGATAAAGCTTATTAAGTCTTTCTCTGAAAATGATCACAACACAATATTTACGACCACGTGTTTTCTGTGGGTGTGACCGTATTCTACACCAGTGGTCCGCAAATGGGGGTACGCATGTTTTAAGTAAAATAAAATAAAATAACTCGGCAACTAGTGCCACAAAATGACAGCAAAAAATACACAAAGTTACTTCAAAAACAGAAATTAACAAAGAAATACACAAAACATAAAAACATAATGGGACAAAAAAAAATACAAAAAAGGAGAACAAAATGAACAATGGGACAGAAAAAATACACAAAAAAATTAGCAAATAAATGGAAAACTAGCAAGTAAATGAAACAAATGATAGGAAAAAATACACAAAATCACTACAAAACACAAACTAACAGATAAATACACAAAATCACTATAAAAATACGTAATAGGACAAAAAATACACAAAAGGAGAAAAAAAAAATACAAGATGGGACAACCAAAATACATAAAAGAACAACAAAAATAAACAAAAAACTAGAACTAGCAGCCCTACAAGTAAGTTCAAAAAATGACAGCAAAAAATACACAAAAAACCAACATAAATACTTAATAGGACAAAAAAAATACACAAAATGAGACAAAAACACACAAAATGATGATTGAAATGATCTTGATTAGAATGATCTAATGTTCTAGTCAGACTAAGGGGGTACTTGTATTCAGAAATAAAAGAAAGGGGGTACTTGAGTCAAATAAAGTTACATTAATCAACATTATATATATATATATATATATATACATATATTTATGCATCCGTGTGCATGTTATATATTGTTATATAAATGTGTAAATATACGTCTCACTCAGTTTAAACGTGTGTACCTATTTCCAGCTGCTAACTCTATGGGGAGCTGTGTGTTATCAGTGTAATTCACTGGGAGTACATCTGCTAGCTGGGCTGTGACCTCCACACTAGAGGATGGAGTGGGTGTGTAACACTGCAGGGTCATTGTTAAATCTCCCTCGCTCCTATGGGAATCTGCTTCCTGCTGTGTGTGATGTGATGTGTGTGTGTGTGTGTGTGTGTGTGTGTGTGCGTGTGTGTGTGTGTGTGTGTGTGCGTGTGTGTGTGTGTGTGTGTGTGTGTGTGTGTGTGCGTGCGTGCGTGTGTGTGCGTGTGTGAGCAAAGGTGGGGTGGCGTGTATAGTGTGGGGGGGGGGGGGGGGGGGGATTAAGCTGACTTAAGAAAATTACAAATGAAAGATTAAGAATAATTCTCATGTGGCATCTCATAATCATTTTTTAATCAGTGAGAGGGGTCAGAGAAAGGAGACAATGACAGAGGGACAATATGGGGGCCGAGATAAGAGAGACAGAAGAGGAGGGTGGTGGGATAGGAATGGGACTGAAAGAAGAAGGTGAGAGGGCATGAAGAAAAAAGAAGGATGAACAAAGGAAACACACAGTGATAAAAACAATAGTGAGATGGCATCAAGTAAAAATGAGCTGAAGAAACCTGAATAACACACTGGAGACGATCTGTCACACCCTCATAGACTCATTTTAGTTCAGGGGCCAAATAGGGACCAGTTTGACCCCAAACGGGCCACAGATTTTTGTGCCCTGGTTTGCACTTCCATGTATAAATGATATATAAATGATAAAATATGTGAGTGTATCAGTCCCTGCAGAATTTGAGGAAATGTTGCCAGATTTTGGAAAACTTTAGATTATTTGAGGTTTAAAATGACTGCCGTTTAAAACTGAGCTCTGTAAATATTGTAGATTTTAATTGATTTTTTTGGATCAGGAAATGCTAAGATATGTACATCTGAATTAGTTGGTGATTTACAAAGTGTTTCATGTTTTTTCTATCGTTTTTTTAAATTCTCCAGCGTGCCAAATTTGATGCTCTAAAGCAGTGATTATCAAACATTTTTGGCACAAGTACCCCCTTTTTTCAAATTTCTGAATCAATGATCAATGTAATTAAGATCATTTCGATCATCATTTTGCGTTGTTTTTTTTTGTTATTTTGTGTATTTTTGGTGTCATGTTGGGTGTTTATGGTGTAATTTTGTTTATTTTTTGGTTGTTCTTTATATTATTCAGTGTATTTTTCTCTTATTTTGTGTGTTTTTGTTGTAGTTTTGTGAGTTGCTGGTAGTATTTTGTATGATATGGTATCATTTTTGACTAAAAATAAACACATTTTTAATGTTTTCATTTGTTAATTTTCCCTCTCTCTCTCTCTCTAAAGTACCCCCTGTAGTGTCGTCGCGTACCCCCATTTGAGAAACACTGATCCAAAGGGGTGAGTTTGACACACGTGGTCTAATGTGTTTAATGTTGAGTTAAATTCAGCCCCACTCACCGAGACCAGATCCGAGAGCCGCTGCCGTCGCAGGATCGAGTTGAAACGGATTGATCATCATCTGTGCGTCGGGACCACTGCCCCCTGCCGGGTTCTCCAGCTTCACGCCCGCCAGGCCCATGTTCTGAGCCAGGTAGTACTGGTAAAGCTCGGCCTCGGCCGGGGCCAGACCCAAGTGGAGGCTGTGCTGGATCTGCTTCATGTTCTGCTGCAGCAGCATCATGTTGTGCATGTGCTTCTCACTGGTCATGTGTATTCGCAGGTTTCTCGCCACATTGGTCTCGTAGTCGCACACCTGGAGAGTGGAGACCAAACAGAAAAAATCAGAACTCTCCTTTGTATTTATAAAAAGTGCAACAAACAGAGCATTTGTTAAAATACTTGGTAACACTTTACTTGAAGTTTTATACACAAGCCTGATATTACGCTATCATTATCTGTCACATTATCATTATTCATGTCAGCATTTAAGATAATGAATGTTAACACAGGAAAGAACAAAGAGTTCTCATATTAATTTTGTGTTTTTCTATCATTCTTGCTTGTTTTGTGGCATTTTATGCATTTTTCCTGAAAAATGTATATTTTTTTTGTACTTTTCTTGTCTTTGTGTGCAGTTTTGTTGTCATTTTGTAAATGGTAAATGGACTTGATTTTATCACCACACTGAAGCAGTCTCAAAGCGCTTTACATAACAGCTCATTCACCCATTCACTCTCACATTCACACACCAGTGGGACAGGACTGCCATGCAAGGCGCTAGTCGACCACTGGGAGCAACTTAGGGTTCAGTGTCTTGCCCAAGGACACTTCGACACATAGTCAGGTACTGGGATCGAACCCCCAACCTCTCGATCAGAAGACGACCCACTACCACCTGGGCCACGGTTGTGTTATTTGGAGTAATTTTGTGTGTTTTTCTTGTCTTTCCCTGTATTTCCCTGCAATTATTTGTATTATTTTTTTTTTGGTCATTTTTTATGTTTACTATGGGGGCCGCATAAAATTAGACTGAGGGCCACATGTGTCAAACTGAAGGCCCAGGGGCCAAATCGGCCCGTTAGAGTTTCCAATTCAGCCCAGAGGAGAATGTTAACAGAAAAAACATTAAATTTTGCATAAATTACCAATTTCTCACAAACAATTCCAGAAAATTCCTCTAAATTGAATGTTAGCCTTTATGTATAAAAATTCAAGTGTTACCAAATATATCACTAAACTTGGCTATCAATGACGGAGCAAAGTTGGCTAAATAGGGCAACATTCATGCTCTATCTATGTCATTACCTCACAACGCCATGTGGGCTTCTGTTTGGGCTTCGAAGGTGACGGTGCCCCACAGCCTCCTCCAAGGCTGACACTGGGAACGACACTGGCATGGTTGTGGTTGTATTGTGCCTCAGTGCCGCCATTCTGCAGTGTCTGCACGTTGTTCAGATGCTTGTCTGACTGCATGTGGATGCTAAGGTTTCCTTTGGTGGTAGTTGAGTAGTTGCATACCTAAAAGAGAAAAAACTGTCAAGATGAAACGAACAAATTGTAGATGCTAAACAATAAATGCATCTGGGAATCAAAGGGGGATTTTCTCAGGCCTATGTTTAACCTTTTATGCATCAATGAATGTTGTTGAATAAAAAAAAAGTAAAGTATTTAACAGCATTGCTGCCCCCGGCTGATGCTAAACTTTGAAGCTCTGAATGTTATCGTCTACAAATCATAGTCATATATTTAGTGAAAGCTTTCATGAAAGCATAGTTTTACTAAATGATTTGGGAATTAAATATGGAAAACTCCTAGTGATTAAAAAAAGTACAATGGACCGACCTCACAGCGGAACGGCTTGTATCCACAGGTATAGCTTTCTCCTCTGGCTAAACGAGGGTGCGGCTGTCCTGTGCTGCAGTACACACATGATCCACCAGACTCTGGGTGTTTCTCCTTCATGTGAGCATCCAGTGTCTGTTGGTACTTGTAGTGCCAGTTACACTTTGGACATTTCAGTGTCTTGCAGGAGTTGCGAGAATGCATCATCGTCATATGGCCTCCCAGGGAGCGTGAAGATCCTAAGACAGTGTCGCACTTAGGGCACTCCACCCCACTACCCGGGGATCCTTCGCCAGGTCCTGGGGTACCAGGGGTTCCAGGAGTGCCTGGCATACTCAGGTTTCCCATGTGTGGATGTAGAGGACCAGGGGACTCGTCATCTCGGCGCAACATCATCATGTCAAATGAGTTGGAGGACGGCGATAATCCATCCCGTCCAGCCGTGCCTTCACTGGTTGAGTCATTGCTACTTTCTCGTTCTCTGGCAACTGCCAGTTGACTCTTTTCTATATCCATCTTCTCACAAACAGGCAGGGAGGAGGTGGAGGCGGGGCCTTTGCTGTCACTATTGAACTTTAGCACACTGTTGGAAAGGGGGGAATTACTTTGGTTTAAGAGAGGGAAATCTTTTCTACTGGTGCTGTTGGCCCGCTTGCCTAAGTTAATGGCCTGCTCCTCCTCCTCGTCTGCCTCTATTTCTACTCCACCACCACTGGAGTACGCGTCCTCATCCTGCTCTGGACTCTCTCCTCCCACTGTACCGGGTTCCCGCTTAATAGGCGGGTACTGGCTCAGGTCCGGCCCATTGGGTTGCAAAGTGCATGTGTCCCTAACGTGGCCTTTGCAGTCACTATCAGAGTTCCGAACTTCCAAGTTGCCGCCAGTGGCAGCAGCAGAACACCCACTGGGAGTTCTGCAGGAACCAGCCCCTACCCCGAGGTTTGGGTTGGTCTCAGCCTTTGGCATGGTTTGGGTTCTGGGGTTTTGGTCATTAGGGGAGCTGCTGGCACTACCTTTCAGGAAGGCAAAACCTGCCTGGAAGGAATCTGCATTTTCACCACTACTTTGGAAAGCATTCCACAAGCCGCGGAGTCCCGTATCTGGCCCTAGGAAGTTGGCAGGTGAGGGAAAGTGGGGTAGCACAGAGTTTTGGGGTTTTTTTGGTTCCAGAAAGCTTATAAGAGGTTCTTTGTCCTTGCCAATGCCCTGAATGATGGCAGAGACATGCTTGTTGCTCAGCAGCTTCTGCTCCTGCTCATTCAGGGTCATACGGTGGTCATGGACAGCATGCGTCACAAAGGAACGGCTGTAGCCAAAAGACAGCTTGCACAAGAAACACATGAGCACTGGCTTCCGCCAACCATCGGCCACACAGCCCTCAAACTTGGATAAGTCCACATTGTTGGGGACATCTTTGGACACGCAGGAGTTTTTGGCTGTACCATCCACCGACAGATAGTCTTTGTCATTCTTGTGGCGGAGGTCATAGACACGGAAACTGTGCAACACAGGACCAGCGCCCGCCAGCCCTCCAGCTGAGGTATTTGGAAAGGAGGGGTGGTCAGTCGCTAGGGATTTATTCCCAAGTGATGAGGCGATGTGGAAGGTGTTGATGATCTGGGGGTAGAAGGACATGGGTGCAACGGGCGTCTCAAACTTCTCCCCGCCTTGGCTCAGGCCACTTTGACCACTGCTAGCCTGGGCATTGGGAAGGGTTTGAGGGGACAGTAAGCTCCTATAGTTAAGAGCTCCAGGGAGCCCCCCGTGGTTGCCACGCTGCTCTTTGGGGTCCTCCAGGATGAAGGCAGAGCCATCAGGCTGGTAGATGATCTCACCGCTCAGGTTCTCAACATCACTATCTTCTTCCATCTCCATCTCGCTGTTCAAGTCCCCGACTTCTGCCGCACCCACCTCGCGGTCACCATCATCTTCACTCTCCTCCCCTACCATTCTTTCCACCTCCTCACCATCCTCTAGACCTCCAACAGTAGGCATGCGAGCATTGGGGCAGTGGTGCTCCATGTATTTTTGTAAACTGGAGAAGGAACTAGAACATTCGTTACAGGGGATCTCTTTCGCCGGTGCCACGGGGGATGTGGCAGGGGCTGAACAGTCCGAACCCAAAGCCGCACCTCCTCCCACTCCTGGTAAAGTCCCAGTAACAACTCCTTTGTTACTGGTAGTAAAGCTTTCTATCCGACTCTGTTCGGTTACAGGTTTGGTGGTTGCGCTGACAGTGGTCGGGGCGGTAGTGGATCTCAGTGGGCTCATTACAGGCTCTCCGAGGCCATTCTCCGGCTCTCCGATAGTGGCGAGTGACAACTGGTTGTTGGCGTTGTTGCTGTTGGCGACACTGGTCTCCATGGCGACGGCGGAGTTGTCCTCAGCAGCAGCATCCAGCCTCTGGCCACCATGTTCCTGCTGCCGTGACGACACCATAGGGGGAGAGTCACAAGTTGCCATGACAACCACTACATGAGGATCTCATCTCATCCAGCCCAACAGGGACCTAGTGAGAAATTAAAAGAGAAGGAGAAGATTTAGAACCTTTTTTTTTAACAACACACATTGTTGACCATTTCTCAGGCAACATTTACAACTCTATGATATATTCTCTTAATCCGAAATTGAAATACATTTAAATAAATGTGGTTTTTTAATATTGTAGGTCCCGCACAGTATTGCAATTTAGCTGAAATTGCTATTTAGAATGATAATTCAGTAATGGTTATAATAGTAATTATAATTGCAACTATAATTATAGTGCAATTTTCCACTTAGAAAGCAATTCTATTACTGAGAGATTGTTCTTGGATGCTTGATCAAAACTGTTAAATCTTGCTGGCACACAGACAATAACAGACGTTTAACCATTGTCTTGAAATGGTTCAATCTGAAAAGTAAGTCTTGAAATCATAAATATGAAGTTCAGGACTAAAAAAACATTCCCAAACTAACTATATGATTTTATGATTAGCGACCCTAAAAAAAGTGCCTGAGGTTATGAAAAAGTGAAGCAAGAAAAGACATATTTACATGCATTGTAAAGTCTTGATGTACCTCTACTATAAGACGAAAGATAAGTAGGAACCAAGTTTAAATTAAGAAATAAGCCGTTTAATTGCTGAAATACATTTGAAATAAAATGCAATACAGACAACAGCAAAAAAAAAAAAAAGGGGAGAAAAAGAGACGCCGTGAAAGAGCTTCCTTAAGGAATGATGTTTGGAATACCAGTGAGATGGTATCAATCCTTCACGTTTTCCATCGCACGCCCCACCTCCCTCAATCTCATCGTTTTTCACCACAACGAGAGTAGTCAGAAACCGATATTGGATGAGAATGAGGTTAAAGGCATTTTTTTAAGAACAAGCCCAACAGTCATGTGATTTAAAAATCAAAAGCCTTTAGTTAAATGAATGAAAAACAACATGTTACAACTTGAGAACCAGAGCTTCACTCTCCACTTAAAAGAAAACCGTGTTCTTGCTTTTTGCTAAATGAAACAAACGAGTGCAACTTGTGCTTGCCTGAGTCTTTTCATTTGATACAGTACGCACTCCTTTCAGATACTTGTAAATGAGCTCCCATTAAAAGGAACCTTTAAAGAGCCATGTTAACCTCTAACCCAATCCACCTGCTGCTTAATTCTCCCCTTCTCTTTTCCTAACGCTGCCTCTGCCTCACAACAAAGCTACAAAGCAATTAGAGGATTAATCCGGAACAATCCAGAGCTAAACAAAGCCAGTGGGAGGAACAGTAAAAGCGTGAGGAATGAAATCAAACATGTGTGCGACTGTGTTGGGCCTGTGCATGTATGTGCACGCACGCGCTATAATCAGTTCTAATCTGACATATCCCAGAGATGATTCCATGGGGACGAGCGATAGATTAAAAGAGAGAAATTATGTTTTTCCCTCTCTGCGTCTTACTGTGTTTCATTGTTTGTGAGATTAAAGGAAATGTAGCAAGAAGCAGAAAATGCATTTTTTTTAGTCCTTATCTGTTGGGCACGAATCCACTCTAACATAATACGACCTTTACCAAAATCAGACATATTTACAGTAAATCAATGGGGGTTTTTTTATACAAAACATAAATAATGAACCCTAGCTCGAAACACAAATTCAGTGCACTGATGAAGAAAAAACTTAAAATGTTGCGTCAGTGAGAATCAAAGAAAGCATATGTGTATTTTGTGATTTTTTTTTTTTTTTTTAGCCTGAGGCACAGATTTGGAGATAAAAGATGTAATTTTCCACACAAACACACACACACACACACACACGCTCATTCATTCATCTCATTCCCAATTGCAACCATCTGCATTTTAAACTGAAACCTTCAAAAACTATTAACAGCAATTAGCGGAACAACATGGAAAACACGAAAAAGATTAAAAAAAATAAAAGATAGAAAAACGATGTCATGCCATAAGAATTTATGGCATTACTGTGCAGACACATAGCCTGTTCCTTTTGCTAATTTATGTCTTGATTTTAGATAAAGAAGCACAGCTTGGTGTGACAGAAAAAATAAAACCAAATTATCCTGGAAGTAGCAAAACAACTACGGTACTTATTAAAAAGGCTTTTTTTTTTCTCCCCCTCACTAACTCCAATAACAGCCCATCAAGTATTTCACAATAAACCATCATTTAGTGCAGAAACAACCCACTCAAGCTTGTGCATACACATTCCCTTCTTATTTCTGGTTTTTTTTCCAGCGGTGTCCTCCTCCCACAGGCCTGTGTTAAATGTGATTGAGGGAAAAGCTGTTCAGAAGCAGTGGGTTTGAGAGCTAATGCGACACATACGACAGGATTTACTACTTGTCAGTGGTGTCATTCCGCCGCTTATTTCATTGGGGGGCAACCCCCCCTTTTTGAATTGTAGCTGCTCGGACATAAAACACTGTAGTTTATGAATTATGCATCTCTTTAAGTACAGAATTATGTCTTGTGGATAAGTCCGTGTTGTTAAAGCACTTTGCGCTGACATTTTACCGCTAACGCCAACACGTTAGCAGCGGTTTACAAGCCAACGATAACCCTAAATGTGCATTTTATTCTAACTGAACACATTTGTTTGGTCGTTTTAGGGCATCAACAACAAAGCACTAATATTAATTATGCTTTCACTGCGTCTTCTTTTTTTTAATTTTTTGCATACGTCCTCAAAGTTCCACAACAAGGAAGACTCATACAACTGTAGCTAAAAGGTCTATTAGCACAGCATGCAAACATGGTATTAGCAAGGTGAAATACGTCAACCTCATAGGGATTTTTAGTATTAACTGTGATCAAAAGTGACATAAGGTGTTGTATTATATCATTTAAAGTTTCACTGATGCCTGTAGCATGTGTTTATTGTCTATGTTTGGGTTTTTTATCTTCTTTTTGAGCTCCAAACCACATTTAGAATCATGAACTCTTTATTTTTCATTGAGGTTTGTTGTTTTGCTAAACTCCCACTGCTACGTTTGAGCTGAATCCTAATACTATTAATATTATTTTAAATCTTCACCATTGCTTCCTTCATAATTGCTAGGATTTAAACAGAAACAAAATGAGTGAAAGAACAAAGGGAGAGAAAGAGAGACGAACAATGAAGTCCAGGTTTTTCCACACGACAGTCACTGTTCTCTTCCTTTAACAGAAGAACAAAAGAAATGGCCACGGCCACTCCTTCCTCTATTTTTTTAATTAAGCATGTCCCTTTTGCTTTTGCACTCTCGCACACATGCACACGGACAGACACACACGCTAAGGTAATTAAAGTGGCAGATCAGATCCAGCGAGAGGAAAATAATAGCTAAGGAATGCCTGTTTTTGGACACTGATGGGTGAAAGGGGAAGAGGGACTTTTTGGCCTTTTGTTCCCCCCCCCCCCCTCCCCTATCTTTCCATCTGCTTTACACAAGCTGCTTTTGAGACAGAGGAACCATCCAAGAAGTATTATATTTACCTTTTTCCTCTCAATTACACTTTTTTTTTCTTTTTGACAGTCGAAACGTTTAGTAAATTTCACATTATACCAAAATGTATGCCCTTAAACCTCCAACTATCTGTTATTATTTCAGTCAGAACTGATGTCTTTCCACTTGTAAGACAAACTGACAAACCTGTAGACGCATATTTGCCACTGTGCTGTAAGGGTGTAAGAAAAAATCGATTCGCCGATATACTGTATATCGCGATATTTCACCGAGCGATTATCGCCTCGATCCAAAAAAAGTCCAAAACAATTTTTTAAATCATGTATTTTAACGAAAAAAAACGAAACATTTAACGGCGCTAACATATGCGTAGCACGTAAACACCTAGTTATCGGGCGTTTACGTGCATTTTAGCTTGGAAGTTGGTCATACTGGGCACTTCTATAGATGTATGTGGTTACTTTTTTTCTGTTGGAGAACCAAAAGTTATCTGAAAAACGCAATTTGACAGTTATTTTTGAAATTGGTAGTTGAATTACAGTTAGTTACCATTTACTTGTTCTCGCAGGTTTGAAAAAAATTAAACAAATTGTATTTCAAACCATTCTGTACTTATAGAGGTGAAATTTGTAATTATTGATAGCGCAATGTATTGTTTAGTATTGGGATATATCGTATTCTAATGTGCAAATCATGAATCGCATCATATCGTCAGATTTATGGCAATGTATACTGCTACGATGCTGTTCTATTTTGGTATGTGAGATTTTGAATCTTCGTCAGTTTCCTGCAATGAGTAGACGGCGTTTTTAACAACTTGCTGAATATTCACAGTTTTCGCAAAAACGGTGGATTTAAGCAGATCTTTCCTGTGAAAACAGCTGCAAAGTCCAACTTAGACTAACTTCTGTAAGTGGACACAAAGAGAACGCAAAGTCAAACAACAAAGTCAAAAAGTCAGCGTGAAACTATGGCTGTATGTCCATTTTTCTTGAGGTCTTCTAGAAGGTCGACTTTCCCTCCCAGCGTGTGGCCCCTGGGTCCGACACCAAATCTTCTATCAAAATGTCACCAAGCGTTAGCCAAAGACAAAGAGGAAGGACACTGTGAAAGCCCCTGCATCCATCTCCCACTGTCAGTGCCATGAATAGGCCTACTTCGGTCTAATTAGACCTGTTTATTTGTTGCCATGCAGAAATAGAGGGATGAGAAACGGAGTGGATGAAGGAGAAGGGGAATTATCTCCTTCCTCACAAAGCGAGAGGAGCCATCAAAGAGTGCTGATGCACGCATGCACAAACACATATGCACCCAATCACGGATGGGTGGGGGGGTAATGCTCTCTGTTAAGTCTTTAAAAGAAAGGACAGACACAGGGAGAAAATTGCAAAAGGATCAGAGGGGATGGGATTTTTTTAGTCTTTTTTTTTTACTTCTCTACCTCACAAAGGAATTTCCTGCAGTCCTTGTTTGTTCCCTGTAGGTGTAATATTAGACACAAGTCTGTAGATCTCCACTATGGCCCCCGCAACACCCATTTAGGTCCTCCCGTCCTCTTCCGCGTGTCTCACTGTTGAGCTAAAGCCTTCATTACCAAAAGACACCTTATCATTACAGCGAGGCACGGCTCAGACACCTAAAGCCTTACTCCATTTAGCACAAGAATCTTGTTCGACAAATTACCAAGCCTCGGAAAAAAATGCCTTTTAGCAGATCAAAGTCAACATCACGCCTTACATGATCAATGATCTTGGGGTGGAGATGTAGGAAACCAAAGGTAGAGAGGCTTTGGATGAGGGGGGGATGAGGGAAGCTAATGAGGGGGGGGGAATCCAAAGGACGGAATGGGGTCTTTTTTTTCCTGTTTCTCCAGCAGGTATGCAGGTTTTATCCCTCAGGTTGGTGACAAGTAAATTGGTCTCATTGGTTCCTCAGGTAACATTACACCAGGTTTGCCTTCAAGCTCTTTTTTGATACATCATTGTTTTCTATTATAATGCAAAGAAATAGATGTTTTTACAAAAGAAATTGTGCGGGACAGACGAAAAAACACAATTGTTGATCAAACAATAAAACCCCCGAGTTACCATTTATTCTGGGGGGGTTTTTAAAGCAAAAAAAAAAAAACACTAATGGACTCTATCTGATTTAGTGTCAAATTACACCTGCCTGTGTCCCAACTTCAACCAGAGGGACTTGAAGCTCTCGTCATTGTCCTGCTGTCACACCAATGCAAACCCTGACGCTCAAAATAGCCATTTTGCCTCATCTCACCTGGATTAAAGTTCTTCCAGTTCTCTTTTGTCATGTTGTATCCTCTCTGTTTTTAACACCTTTTAGTTCAATTCATCTCTCCCCCACACAATTACACTTTTAGTTTTAGTTGATTTAGTTTTATCTTACCAAGGTATTAAAAACTTAAGGTTAACCACAGGTGCAAGGAAAGTTATGTTAACACATTTTTAGATCTTGATTGTATTTGGTGTTAATGTCATTAATCATTAATATTCTCTGTAAGACAATAACAATTCTTGATTTCAATATTTTTCAAAGCAATAGGGAGCCCTTGCAAAAGAGTCAAAGAGCCACATGAGGCTCCAGAGCCGTAGGTTGCAGACCCCTGGGTCCGACTGCCAGTTTATCTCCTGCTTCTTAGAGGCTGCGTTTATTGGATTAAAGACAACTTTGACTGGATTTAAAGTCTTTTTTACGAACGGACTTTGGTCTGACAACGTCCAGTCTAAATAAACGCACAAGTCTCCGGCCCTTGAAGAGGTAATATTCTTTTAAACTAAACTTCCAACTCCAAACATGAAAATAAACAGTCAAACAGTGCTGCTGCTGGGTCACAGTCACCACTTACTGCCCTCGCTAAAGATTTTTCCAGCATCAAAGGAAAAGCCAATCTACATAACTAATGTCTCCATTTTTATTTTTTTAGTTCCTATTCACCCCCCCCCCAAAACTAAAAACAGCAAAAGAAGGCAGCGAGTGAAAAAGAAAAAATGGGGATTTTTCTTTTTGCTGGCAATCTGGAAACACTCTCTAGTTAATTAGGGTTGATTGGAAATGAACCGCACAAACAAAGGGCGGCTTATGTCTCCACTATTATGACTGTGCACGCGTACATACATGTGCACGGGGTGGGGGTGGTGGAGGGGGGGGGAGCCACCTTAGAAGTAGAAGCTTCACAAGGCTCTTCCTTTTAGCCCCCACCTTCACTTCACCCCCCCACCCCAACCCCTTCTCCCTCCGATTAAGGGAATCCACCACTGAAGAATGTGTGACGACCTCCGCTGCCAAATAGCAAAAACTTCCAGCCCCTGACGCCACAAAAGGCAAGAAGGTAATTAAGTTTGAAAGAATAGAAGCACTGCCGCAAACAATGCGCCAGTGTCCATGGGGAGGGATATATGTGTGTGCATTTGGGGGAGATTGGGAGTAGGGGGGGGGGGGGGGGGGGGCTAGGGGCAAAAAAGAAGCCATTAACATTCAGTGGCTGGGTGAGAGAGAGAGGAAGGAGGGCAAAGGGGAACTTTAGGATGGCCTTCTCTCACTGTTTTTCTCCATCGCAGCACGACTTGTCCACTCGTTCTGTTTATTTATCGCCTTCTTTTCTTTTTCTCTTAATCAGCCTCACATCTGGGATCCGTCGTCACCTTCTCACACCATAACTGAGTTGCTCTTATGGGTACTTGTACTTTTATTGAGTATATTTCTAAATCAGTAATTTTACATGTACTTAAGTACATTTTTAAAAAATAGTTATTTGTTTCTACACCCAACAGTCACTGAGTAAATTATTATTATTCTTTTGTTTTTAAATGACCGACGGGACATTGTGAAACTACACAAAAAAACTAAATGACCAGACAACAATCAAAATGCATCACATACAGTACCTCATAGCCGACCAATCAGATTAAACGTAAGGCACCTAGAGCTGGGCGATATCGACCAAAACTTATATCTCAATATTTTTTCTCAAAATGGCGATATATATACGACATAAATCTCAAATAAAGTCAGACCAGAAAGACAATTCTGGGTTAAATTTGCTGATTGAAAATGCCACATTGGCAGATGTATAAACACACAGTTGCACAAAATGCACCAGTTTTGGCTTTTTTCCCTCTAAGGGACAGCACGTGTGAGTGAGTTCTGTAGTGTGGCTTGTTTAGGGGAAGGTGTGGGTTAAGACGCACTCAGAAATCGATTTAACTTTAAGTCGCAAAAGCAGCAAAAAAAAAAAACTATAAAAAATATAAATATCAATATATCAATGTCGTACTTTTCTAAATTGCCAAAATTTAAAACTCGATCTCGATATATCGCCCAGCCCTAAAAGCACGGCGCCAAAACATCATTGAATGCTGCTCATTTTTGTTTTTTTATTTTGAATTGAATTCATTGGTGTTATTTTATAAATTTAAAATAATTGTAGATTTTGACAAACCTTCTATTTTATACAGATGCTGTTGTTAAAAATAAATTAAGTTCCCATTGTGCAAGATCTGGTCTGTTCCTTTTTAAGTTTATAAATGAGATGTTTACTGTATGCAAGGGAAACGTGGCAAGATTTGTTACCAAAAATACAATTTTTTTACTTGTACTTGAACATTTTATGCATATATTTTACTATTTCAATCAAGTAACAGTACTTCTACTTGAGTCGGATCTATCAGGACTCTTTACACCTCTCCTACAACGTTCCTCCAGCTATAACGTTCCTTGTTTGTGCTCCCTGTGTGCGCATTAACACACCCTTCTTTCTTTTTCTTTTCTAACCAGCTCTTGATTAACTGTTTTGCAAGGCTAAGTTTGGTACTTTGCATATATGCTTGTGCTTGAAAATAGACCTAGCCAACACATGCTGGTACACGCTCATAAATGCACGCAGTTTCCCAGTCGGCTTCCAATCCCAGAGTGCTCTGAGCAAACTAAATTAGCATCATACACACTCGTGCATTTGCACACACGACAACAAACACCTGAAAAACACAGGGTGCTTTCATGTTTCTCAGCAAAAAAAACACACACACGTGCATCCCCAGAAAAGTCATTTAACTCAATTAGCAGAGAATGTCATTTTATTTACAGACTGAGTAATTTGCAACACACATGCACAATTCCTGGACCGTTTTAAGCAAACTGTCCCTCTCTCCCACGTGGTTGGCTGGTGCTGAGAAAGGAGTATTCATTGCTCATGCTTGTGTGTGTATGCGTGTGTATCTGAGTGTGTGTGTGTGTGTGTGCGTGCATGTGTGTTCAGACAGCGGAAAGATCATGAGACACATTTACGTCATATGAGTGAATCAAGAGAAAAACCGCCGTTCATTCCAATGAGGGACTCATGGAAGACCAGAGGTTGTGTGAGAGTCACAGGTTGGAAAACAGCGACAATAGGTCAGAAAAATGATCGACGGTGGGGCTGGGCGATATATCAACTTTTCTATTTTGGTGATATAGAAAATAACAATGCATATATATATATACATATTTTTATAGCTTATTTTGTATCAAAATACTTGTTTCAGGAGTCGCTGCTTTCAGAAAAGTGTGAAAAGCAAAGTTAGCGTGATTTCTGAGTGCGTCCTAACCCAGACCTTCACCTAAACAAGCCACACTACAGAACTCACTCACACGTGCTGTCCCTTAGAGGAGAAAAAACTAAAAGTGGAACATATTGTACAGCAGTTTGTTAATAAATGTCCCAGTTCCATTGTGTATTTTTTCCTCCTTTTGTTGTTATTTTGTTGTCCTATGTATTTTTGTAGTACTTTTGTGTATTTTTTTGGTAATTTTGCAGTTTTTTGTGCATTTTTTCCTCCTTTTGTTGTTATTTTGTTGTCCTGTGTATTTTTGTAGTACTTTTGTGTATTTTTTTGGTAATTTTGCAGTTTTTTGTGCATTTTTTTTCTCTTTTTGTGTATTTTTGTTGTTCTTTTCTGTAATTTTGTTTTCCTATTGTGCATTTTTTCTCATTTGTGCCTGTGTGGCCTTTTTCATCAGCAAAATTAACCCAGAATTGTCTTTATTTGAAATAAAATCATTGAGATGGTATTATATTGTATATTGAGATTTTGAAAAAAAAGCATTGACATTTTTTTCTCAAAATGGCGTAATACGATAAAAATCTTGATAATTTTAATGCCACACAGGCACATTTACGAACAAATAGTTGCACATTATGTTCAACATTTGGCTTTTTCTCCTACATAAAGGACAGCACGTGTGAGTGAGTTCTGTAGTGTGTCTTGTTTAGATGAAGGTCTGGGTTAAGACGCACTCAGAAAACCATCAAACTGTTCATGCTGTTCTGAGAAGTAGTGAAAGCAGAGAAACTAGTATTTTAAACCAAAATAGAGAAATTATATATCAATATAGGCGATATTGTTACTTTCTATATCACTGAAATAGAAATCTCGATATATCTTGAATCTCAATATATCGCCCAGCTCTAATCAACAGTCAAGGTCAACACAACCTATGTATGTGTGTGTGTGTGTTCAACTCCTGCACAGTCAACCATAACATGTCGCCAAACTAATTGTTATTTTGTGTGGCGTTATCTGCATCGTTTCTCGTGGATTAGCGTTAAAATGATGACTGCTTAATCCTTGATTTGCCTGTGCTAAATAAATATTAATCTAGCCTGCTCATCATGCTCTCGTAAGGTACAACGTACACAATATGAAAGGGCTTAACTGTTACATAAATCACAGCCTTATCTTTTGGATGAGGGACAAAACACACACACGCGCACGCACGCATACACACCTCCTCATTGCAACAATACTTCAAGTTCCAGGGAAAGGTACAGTGGGATTATTTCCTCAACAGAAATCATTAATCCGACTAAATACAAAAGGTTGGATCTGAAATGTTTTTTTTTTATTGGGGTGTGGGTTCGAGCAGTTGTTTTCAAACTTTTGGCTCTTACTTCTGAATCCAAGATCATTTCCATCATCTTTATTATGTTTTTTTAAAGTTTTAACTAAAAATAAACATTGTAAAACTTCATATTTTTAATGATATTGTTTTTCAAGTTGTGAACCCCTAGGGGTACAGGTACCCCCATTTGGAAAACACTGGGTTATTTATTTGTTTTTGTTTTTCATTTTGAAAAAAAAAAGTAAAAGAAAGACAAAAAAATGCTTAAAAAATGGGGGGAAAAAAGAAAGAGAAAGAGAAAAAAGAAAAAAAAAATTGTAAAAAAAAATTAGAAATTAAAAAAGGGGGGAAAGGGGAAAAAGGAAAAGGAGAAAAAAATGTAAAAAAAAGAAGAAACAAAAATGGAGGAAAAAAAGGAGGAATAAGGGAAATAAGAAAACGGGTGAAAAAGAAAATAAGAAAAAAAAAGTTAAAAAAGAAAGAAAAAAATTTGAGAACAAAGAGTGAATAAGGGAAATAAGAAAGATAAAGAAAGAAAAGAAAAGAAAAAGAATAAACACTAGGTTAGACAATAGACGCTCTATTATAAACTGTCCAAGAAAAATCGGTCATAGTGTCGTTTCATGTCGGTCCCTCTCTATTCCTCCTCGCAGTAAGTTCGCCTACAAATGACCACAGGGGACGTGAAAAATGAAAGCTTGCCTTTGCTGGACATGTACGCTGCTGCTCACATGCACACTCTCACATGCACGCGCACTTAAACTGACAAGGCTGTGGCAGTAGAGCACAGAAGAGGTTAAGCAAACACTGTCCACGTCAGTCAAGGATAACAGACACTCAGACAGCAGCCTATGACGCAGGCATTTCGTTTCCACCTGGCAAATAATAAACGGCTGCTTATTCATTTTCAACCAACGCCGGCTTCAAAATAACATTTTTCAATTTACCTGGAACTGATAAGAGATGTTTCCCCTGTGGAAACCTTTAGTCAAAGTCAGCTTTACTGTTGATTCTACTATATGTACAAGACATGTGGAGAATAAAAATGACTGATCTTTGCCCACAATATTTACACATACAAACACGACAATGTAGATTATTTAAAATATAAACGCAGAACAACAACAATAACAACGCAACAAGTATTTACAGGGAGTGTGCAGATATGAATATGAAAATAACTATGTACAGATATGAATATAATAGAATTTTGACAGAAAATATTGATTTAGTTTTAGTCAAAATGTAGTCAGCAGGATTATTTTAGTTATACTTACTAAATGACATTAATCGACTAAAATATGAAGCATAAGAATTTATATTAGTTGAGGAAAATATCAATATATTTTGATATAGTTTTATTAATTAAAATTAAACTGGGCTTTAAGCCTTTATTCATCATGTATATATGTTGTTACACATATATATTGAAATTTGTCCTCTGCAATTTACCCCATTCTTTTTTTAATTAGTCATAATCTAGTTATCACTTTAAAAAATGCAGTCGACGAAAACAATGCTGACAATTTTTTTGTCGACAAAATGAACATTATTGTCGTAAACTACAGTTTTTAGAGAAATAAAAATCAACATTGGTGATCATGAGTTCTGACTGGATTTTAGTCACGTGACAAATTTAGATTAGTTAAGGAAAATATCAGTATATTTTGACGTAGCTTTATGTATTTTATTTTTTTAATGAGTCACAGTCTAGTTAATGTCACTTAAAAAAAAAACTACCATGAACATTTTTGGTTGCATTGTTTGGTTGTTTTTAGAGAAATTGATTTGAATCCCATGTGACAAAAATATTATTTATTTGTAATAGTTAAGGAAAATGTCAATATATTTTGATATTGTTTTGAAAACAGTATCTTGGTCTAAAAAAAATAACACCATATAGTTGCAAACTATACATTGTCTTATACAAAGTTATTGTTTAGTAGTTTATAGAGAAATAAGCATCAGCATTAGTGACCAAAACCACATAATCATGACTTCTGATTACATTTTAGTCCCATGTGACAAAATGAGATTTTGTTTGTATTAGTTAATAAAAATATTGTTGTTTTTTTTTTAATTAGTCATAATCTAGCTATTGTCACTTAAGAAAATGTAGTAGACCGCTGACCATTTTAGTCAACAAAATGAACACTATATAGTTGCAAACTATACTTAGTCTTAGAAGAAGTTATTGTTTGGTTGTTTTTAGAGAAATAATTATCATCATTGGTGAGCAAACACCTACCGGTAGTACACTGAGTTATAGGCTTTCCCCTCACTGTATTTTCCTCCAGCTGTGTTTTTGCTGCTCATCTCAAATGCTAGTTATTAGTCTATTATGGCGTGAGCAGGTAGGGACAACTCGTCTCTACCACCTGTCAGAGTCAGCTGATTTACGCTTGCTTAACATGTGCTTATCGTCCACTAATAACCACACTAGACAAGAAGAGGCAAAAAGAATGCCGTTTTTTTTTTTTTTTCTCACATAAACCAGGTACTAATAAAGACATTTCTCAGACATACATGGCGACCTTCACGTGTTGTTTTGTTTTTTGTTCCACGGGGGAATAATAAAGTTTAAAGTTCAACCCCCCCCCCCACCCACCTACTGTTTTCCAAAGACGGAGCTTGGTGGGACCTGAGCCCTGTTATTATCTTCATAAAGCTAATCATAGGGCAGGTAACCTGACTGACGCCACAAGCTATGTGCCCCTCACTTAAACATCTCCTGAGCACCTCTCTGACACGCCACAAAAAGACTATTAATGTCGAAACTTTTCAACAGGCAAATAGGCCCGCCTTCAGTTACAATGGAAATGACACAAATGAAGAGATATTAAAGTTACGTATGGGAGGTAAAAAAAAAACATTTAAAAAAAGTACTTTTTAAGGAGTCCGAAATACTCGTGACAGGCCTAATTTCTCAACCCGGGGAATTACTAATTAACTTAAGCTTTCAGCTCTCTATTTAATTAGAGAGGTCTCCAAATGAACTTTAGACCAAAGCCATTTACTTTTTTTCTTAAACAAACCCACTGTTTCTGACAGCTGTTGTGAGTTTGCCCTCTTCTCACAGAATCCACAAGGAAAGCACAGTTGGTATTCAAGCCATCGTTCAGACATTAACTTCTTTTTCTGGTTAGAGAGAGAGAGAGAGAGAGAGAGAGAGAGAGAGGGAAAAAGTTTGAAGGGAATAAAATAAGGGAGCTATTGAGTCTAAAAGTGTACCTTTTAATTTGCCTTTCACAACAAACAACTGCCATAGGTAATTAGAATCTGTAAAGATTAATGTTGGAATATTCCTTTATCAAATAAACATCATGTCACACACGTCTAGGGCTGAGCTGCCCCGGAGGTAATGCAGATGTAACAGAGCCAAGATGTTAGTGTGCGCTGTGCAGAGGTGTATAGTCAAGAAATAAATGTACTTTGTTATAATACTTAAGTAGTTTTGTGATTTTTTAGCACTTTTACTTTAACTCTACTCCTTTTTAAAGTAAAAACAATGTACTTTTACTGCTTTATGTTTATTCTTGCCACCTTGTTACTCGTTACAAATTAAAATATGTATACAAATAACCTAAACGTGAAATAAATAGAACAAGGTGGGAACCATTTATGACTGTTTTGCTTCTTTTTACGCATACTTTGAAAAAAATACTTTACTATACTTGAGTTTAATTTTTCACCAGATCCTAGTTTTGATATTTAAGTACATTAAACTTGAGCTGCTTTAATACTTTTACTCAAGTTTTTTTTTTTTTTTTTTTTTTTTTTTAATAGGTTACTTTCACTTTTACCAAAGTCATTTTCAGTTATGGTATTTGTACTTTTACTTAGTTATTATGGTAACACTTTGGTTACCCTAACCCTAACCCAACTAGATCCCTCCACCTAACCCAAAAATGCCAACATAGCTCTAAAGGTGTCATAATTTAGCGTAAGGTGTCGTAAATTAGCAATTTTTGTGTAATTTAGAGGAATTTTTGTGAGAAATTGCAAGATTTGTGGAAAAACTGAGAGTTCTTTTCACAATTGACTGCATTCATGCCATGTGATTCAAGAATCAAAAATGCAAAGTTGGTGAATTTGTCAGCCTTTATGTATAAAAATTCAAGTGTTACCATTATTTTTTTCAGGTACTGTAAACACTTTTCAAACAAACTTTCTATTGGTGATTATATATGTTTTCTGTCTGTGTAACAGGGGAACAACGCAGTCGCTGTGTATTCACAACCGTTCGTGTCTTTTAATCAACAAAAGCGCTCCAAAAAAAGGTGAGAGCGTGCAAGAGAACATAAGAACTCTGGACCATCCATCACTACTACGTTATGACACTTGTTTAATTGCAGCGTTCAGGACAAGGGTCATTCTCTCACAGCACCTTCCAAACTCTTTTCTATATCTGCTCATCTATGTTGAGACAAATGGTGGTAAAACTCCCCTCTTTATTTAGTCTAGGTGCACGGAGCTGATACATCAGTGCAAAACTAACACTGGTAATACCTGCAATTTCATATACAAGGACATTCCAGTGCTGCATCTGCTCTTCTTCTTTTCTGTCACATTGAAAAAAAAAAGTCTTACTCTAAACTTTCCTTTTTTATATTCTTAAAAGCAAATAATTAACAAGTATTCCACATATGCTGCCAAGCCAGACTAAGCAGTGAATATTTGAGGAAAGGAATAAAGTTGGCTGAAGCGTCTTTGGAGACACATGTTAGCTTTTATACGAGACAAGAGACCTGATGAAAAATATAAAAAAAAACTCACATTTTGTACTTTTTTTAAAGGATTTTACTCACAGATTCGATTCGGGTTAATCCTGCAATAATAATAATAACTTAATAATAGCAATTTCCTCACTATACTGTTTGTTTAGGAGCACGAGTCATGCATAATTAATCGTGCATTTATTCCCTGACGAGCCCTGCCAATGGCCTTGAAATCTATGTGATTTAGCCTCCAGGAATATAACACACGAGTCCAGTCACATTCCTCCGATATGCATCCATGCATAGAGCATGCAGATGCTCACAGACATACAAATTGATAAGTGAAGGAAAGGTGTTCTCACAGGCTCTCAGTGTCTATGGCAGAACTGCATCTTTGAGTGATTCTTTGTCTTTCTTGAAGGTCTATTATTGTGCGTGTCTTGTGACCGCCCTCTTACGCATTTTCAATCCACGTCTTTGTCTTTGGCCAGCGAGGAAGAGAAAGTATAATTTGTCATGAGGTGTCTCGCGCTATTATGGCGCTTTTTTTTTCTCAAACCTGCAGAAACTTTATCATTCATCGACTGTTTTCCTTTGCCTTTTTTTTTTTTACACAAGATTGTGGTTTAACTTCCACGGGATGCAATGGCTACGCATATTGTTTCGAGTGTTGTTTGTTCTACCTCAACGACTGTTATAGCACTAAGAATTCTTTGGAGAGCAATCGATGCGATGTAACTTTTAACCTTTTGTAACGTGTAATGTTTTGTTGGTATCGACAAAAGAAACAGAACCTTTTTTTAAAAAATACGAGTACAGAACAGAGTGTATGTGAATGTACAGAAAAGTGTTTAGAGTTCCAGGCACTGGACGTGAAGGGCTGAGCAAGTGTCCTTGAACGGTATCAACGATGGAGCTAAAAATGAAACAGAAGCTCTCAGGTACTTGTAGGAAAGAAAGGATAAACATACACAACTGGTCAAAGGGTGCATTCATCAAAGTGCCCCAATTGTTCACTTTTAGCTTTCTTGGACATCTGATTGACTTGTCAACAAAAGCAACATATGATAAGTTACCTAGTCCATTGGGAAGAGACAAAACATGAGAAAAGTCGCCTCACATCAAACATACCGAGACATTTGAACAGATACAACTGTTCTTTCCCCACCTGACAACATCCAACCTCCTTCCATAACCTTTTGTACCGTGTAATGGTCTTTTTTGATATTGACAAAAAAAACAGAACCTCTTTTTAAATAGGAGTGTAGTACAGAGTGTTGAATGTATAGAGAAGTATCTAGAGTTCCAGGCACTAGACGTGAAGGGTTGAGCAAGTGTCTTTGAATGGTATCAACGATGGAGCTAAAAATGTAACCAAAACGCCCAGGCGCTTGCAGAAAAGAAAGGATAAACTTTGCTTTCTTGGACATCTGATTAACACGTCAAGGAAAGTAACCTATCATAAGTTACCTAGTCCATAGCTCAGATTCAGTGACTAAACATCAAACAGAACTAGCATTAGAACACACGAACAAAACTGTTCTTTCCCCACCCTACGACATCCCACCTCCCTCCATTTCCACTTTGAAGTAAAACGAATAAACACATTATTGTAGATGAAATACCCAGAGCCATGTTTTCCATGGCTAATATCCTGTACGAGATGGCTGATTCAAAATAGCCAGGAGAGCCTGAGAACCGGACAGAGCACAGAGGGAAGAGAAAAATCCCCTTCTTTCTATTTTCCCTTCAGAGACTGATGAAGGCTGGGTGAGATGAGAGAAAAAGAGAGAGAGAGAGAGAGGAAGGGAGAGCGGGAGGGACAGACATGGACATAAAAAGGGGGAGAGAGAGTGAGAGCAGGGGTAGTAATGCAATCCGTGCTGGCCCTGGCCCAACAGCAACAAAAACATTTAGATAACCGTGCTTAATAATGAACGATGTCAATGAAGACCAAAAATTACATTTCCTACAGATAACATGCCTCCTTGCCATAACAGGGCCTTCCAGCCATGTAATGCTCAACAGTGGTGGTGCAATGGAGTTTACACTCTTTAGGAAAGGTCCTAGAGTCGGCACTTTTCCTGCTTGTAAGATAATAAAACGTGGTAAAGCAGCTGAGGGAGACGAGTACAAATGACAACTCAACAAATCAATCCTCAACCGACTCTTCCTGTGCTTATAACACTTTCGATAGTGAGGCTCAAACGATTATCAATACACACCATGAGAGCCACTCATAATATAACTCCACACACACACACACACATAACGCAAGGATCACAGCAGCACACTTGATCCTCACAGGTGGCGAGGGTCACAGCGAGAATGCCATACCCACCTTTCCCATCCGCTAAGCACTCACTTCCTTTCATGCCAAAGTCTGTCAAGTTGCTCGAGAGGGGAAGAGGCAAGAAAAGATGAGATATAGCGTGGAAAGGAGGCAGAGAAAGAGAGAGGGGGTCTTTGTCTGCCTCCACTCAGCTCCAGCATGTTTCCTCCTCGGGTCTGGTTGGGATTAGCATATGAAAGGAAAGGGAAGGCGTGCAAAAGGTCAAAGAAAGAGGATCCTGTCCAATGAGAGACAACAAAAACAGGCCACACTGGCCTTTGTGCTGTTCATGTTCTCCACCACCCAACCTCACGCCCCTCCCTCGACCCTGGATCATTTCCATACACCAGATGCAATAGCGATGATGATGGTTGATCATAAATTACTTGCAAAAGTCGTGTTGGGTCATATAGGAGTCACGACGGCAAATTTGAGCTGTGTCACCACCCTTTAGGAAGCACACACACACACACACAGCTACATACAAAGCACACCTGTCTCACCATTTCACAGTTCTTGCTGCTGAGATGATATCCGATCAAATCCTCTGCAAACATCTCAATAAAGGAAAATGTAAGTGTAGTGTAGCTTAATTTAATCCACCAAAATCCACTCCTTTCCTTCTACCTGAGATACATCCAGAACTGTATACTCCAGTGCTTTAGGAATGCCGTTTGGTATAGATGAAGGTTTATGGCAGTCTATTAGCATGTGTATTACTTCTAATGACAACGTCCACCTGCTAGCATCCCCACAAACTCCCCAAAAACACCCACACCAGAGTTTCCACTGGATTCTCTCCAGTAAACACACAGTCCAGCACCAGCAGTGGCCAGAGACACAAGGACTGGAGCATAGGGAAGGAAGAGAGAGGGAGGGAGAGGGATAGAGCATTTTATCTCTCTTTCATCTCTGTCACCCAGTCAAGCGTTCAATGCCCCATTCAACGCCTGCCCAGCATTATGCAAAATAATGCTAATCCCCTTCCCCATGCTTTCACACTTGTATAAACTGCCGTTCCTGCCTCTGAAAAGCAATTATATCAGTTTACGTTCCTGTCAAAAAACAGGATTAGCATGGAAGTACCCGTAGCTCCGACTCGACCCAATCTCTATCCACTTTTGGCTATCGGGAAGCACACAACACTAAATGCTTGTCCATGTCCAGTCCACAACCCCCCACTTAGAATTCCTGTTGTGAGTTTGTGGGCAGCCGTAAACGTGTTGTAATCAGACCTTTTAGAATATTTTCAGATGCTGTAACTTATTGCTCCTAGTTTTGAGCCAGAAATCCCAGTCATTTAGATTGACCACAAACAAATCATCAAGCTACGTTGCTACACGACACCACAGCAGCAGTTGTGACACGTAGAGAATGACACACGAGATACACAAATGGACTGTTGTTGCTCCCTCTGACACATTGGTTCCACATGTGCGCAGCGGCCTTGCCCGTGCACTTGTGACTATGCAGAAGAGGAAGGGCAGAAGAATATTTTTGAATATGCAAATGTAAATACAAGCGGAACATGTGTCAATAGAACACATTGTGAACTGCTTTCGTCTGGACAGTCGGGCATGTCTTCTTTTTTTAGGAGAGGGGGTGCATGGGTGGGGGGGTGACACCAATCCCAACTGTAGACAGGTCAGGGACGAGTGACATTAGTCAGCATAATTAGCAAGGTCGTCATGGTGACTAATGAAATTTGGCAAAGTGGCCAGCCGCTACCTAAGTCAGCTAGCTGGTTTAGCACTAGCAAAGGAGTTGGGGGGGGGGGGGGGTGTAGCTCTGTCTGTTGGCTTCTGCTCCTGGCTTGTTGCCTTACACAACCATTATTCTCCTTTCTACTGCGGTGGTACAATAGAGTCACTTGTATCACAGCCCGATACCCACCGGCAGTGCAAGCTCGCCGCCTGACAATTTGCATATGTTAATATAATTAAGTGCTAATTACACTAAAACTCGCATATTCACAAGCACCCTCCCCGGGAGCTAGCGAGACCCTTGATCGTGTTCCAAGTCTTTAACCCTCCTCCGTGGCTGGCTTTAGTGTGCGTGTGTGCGTGTGTGTGTGACAGTGAGAAATTGTGTGTTAGCAATGGTGCCCCAGGGCTGACACAGGAGGGCCCCCCTACACCGTCTTTTTGAGACACAAATACTGAGCTGAGGCAAACTTCTAGCTTCTACCCCATGCAGGTCTTTCAGAGCCATGAGACCATGACACTACGACTGTAGAAAGTCACCTCTCACTCCCAGGGACACACCCACCCACACATTTATTCACTCACTGAACTGCTGCACCCTCCCTTAACAACTGCATATCAGATGCTACAAACAACTGTTTGTATGATTAAAATCCGAAAAAAATGGGATATTTTGTGAGCATTATTATCCGTACAAATGTGTTATTCGCAGAATCTTTCAACAGAATTCAGGTGACCACTACGACAGCAGGTAATACATTATTTTTGGGTTACCTAAAGCTTAGTGTGTATGGATCCAAGTGTGTAGGTCTGCCGTTTTGATAATGAACGACAGACGGTTGTGCTTTTCACATCATAATGGCCGTGAATCAGGGAGGAAGCCAAGCGGTCGTGCAACAATTAGAGTCCTTTTGTGCCTCTTCCTCCGTCTCTTTTCTTGTTTTCAGTCGCTGACACTCTACCTACCTATCGAGAGTGCGTTAAAAAACAAGTCTACTCTGCTCTGCTGCTGAAGGCTGAATGGAGCAGATCAGAAGGGGCTGAGTGAGTGGAGGGAAACTCAAACCAAAGCACTGATGCTTTGCTGGACACGCACGTACACACGCACGCACGTATGCACCAGATGGTACAGGAAGGAGGATTAAACAAACACACATGTCCACACACACACACACACACACCTATTGGGCCAACAGATGCCTGCGAGAGCACCGTCTCTTAATGAACGTCTATTGGGAGTCAGAGAGGGGTCCGAGCCTCATTTAGTTTGGATTCAAAATGAGATGCAGCATTATGGCGACGGTAATAATAATACGCTCCTACCTTCCCCAATAATAATAATCACGCGTGGGTCATTGTGTCAAAGTGATTCATTTTCTTTCACACACACACACACACACACACATATATATATGCCACATGTTATTATTACACAGTAGAGTAAATCTGTCCAATGAGAGCTTGTAGATGGGCTTGTAAAAAAAAAAAAAAAAAGAAAAGGAAGGAGAATATGTGGCTGTAGCAGTCCATCCAGCATGTAGTGAGCTACACAGCTTGATGGAGCATGACGGCTGGTAATACAGGTTTGGATGTAGCTCTGCATGTGTCTCATTGACGAAGGGGAGGGGTGGGTGTGTGGGGGGGTGTTCTCTTTCACTAATACCTGCTGCTCGGATTACCACCTTAAGTATTCAACCGGACTCATATTTTCCCTTTCTGCCTTTTTAGCCAAATTGGCTGGTCTTTACAGTGTAAAGCACTGATATAGCTCTCATTACTAAATAAAGGCCTATGGAGGAACATTAAAATGCAGCAATAGCCTTGTTGCAAATCTCCTCTCCTCTCCTCTCTATTTCTTTCTCTCTTTCTTTCTGCAGCGAAAGGCTTCTAAATCACCCAGCCTCCTCTATTAGACGGGAGACTTATTGAGGTAGAAACCATAAAAAATGAAGAAGGGAAATTTAATCCCTGAAATATTGATTTGCACATTAATATCAGATAGGCAGAGGGCAATCTAGCCGGGTGGAAATGACACATTGTCGACCCCTAGGAGAGGCCTGAGCCAATCTTCTAGCTGCATGTGTCTTGGACCCAGGAGTTATAGGACAGACTCAGCCCCATGTCTCCCTCTCCCATCCTCTCCTCCTCCTCCTCCTCCGCCTCTACGTACTGTCGCCTCCCTCTTGCCCCCCCACCCCCTTCTCTCCCTTCATCCGCACCCTTAATGAAGGCTGCAATGCTGAAAATGCATTAGCTTTTAATAATCAAGGAGCATTTTCAAGCCAACAGCTATTGTCCTCCTAAGGCTGTCTGCCCATCTTTCACACTCTGTTTTTTTTTTTTTTTTTTTTCTTATCATCCCTCCTCTTCTCTGCTACGACTGTTGCAAACAGCTTAACGAACATGATGAGATATACACAGCCAGTCTTTGATAGTGCTAAGACACCAAGTACAAGACAAAAAAAAGAAAAACAGCAGGCTTGCGCTTCTGAAAACACAAACCCTAAAAATAATAATAATTAAAAAAAAAATTTTTTCAAAATAATCTAATTTGCAAGACAAGGGATGGGGGAAAATGAAATTTAGTTGTTGTTGTAAAATGAGACAATAGCATCATTAACTGATGAAATTCCCTGCAATTAGATGAGGAGGCCATTCGGACCTGAAATTTCAGTTTTTCATTTTCATATTTACTTGCCATGCATGTTTTTGAGGAATGCAATAAGAAGAAGTGACGAGAAGGATAATCGATTCCTGTATAAAATAAAGATAACATCTTATATTAACTTAAATTTAAGACATAAGATAATTTAGGATTTAAATCAATTTTAAGATTAAAAAAAAAAATCAATAATAATAATAAAGCATGTATTAGGATTGATATGGCAGTACGAGTAGTCCTGATTAAATGTGTGTGATTCTACACGAAAATCCCTTACTTTGATTAATATGTAAGCGTTCAATAATTCCTCTAAATTTAAAAAGGATAATACATGAGACAAAGGCTGATTTAATGCTCTCGATTTGGAGGAATAAATATGCTCCAAAAAATGCAAGAAAGGCTTATCAAAACTAGGATAATCTAACAACAGCAAAAAAAAAAAAAAAAAAAAAAAGGGTCACCAAACCAAACGTATTGGCGCAACGATTACTTTGAGTGTGTGTGTGCTCTTTGACACACACACACGCACACACACACGCGCACACGCACACACACACACTCACACACACACACACACTTTGTGCTACGTTTACGTACCCGGGTTGGACTGACTGGACCCTTAGCCCTGATGTTGTGTGTGTGTATGTGTGTGAGTGTTTTTTTTTTCTCCCCCCTTTTCCATGCAATGCTGTCACTGTCGCGTCCCGGTCCATGCCAAGTCTATCCACACACACACACACACACACACACACACCTGAGAATGAGCCACATCTGCACCCTATCCCATCTAAATCACCTTAAAACAACACTAATCTACACCTTTGTATACATGTTTTATTCATTCCTCCAAAACCACAGACAATTTAAGCCAATAAGTGGAAATAAACACACCCAAAGCCCCACTGAAGTAGCATTAACCATTAAAATAAAACTAAAATGATTTTTAGTGTTGTTGTATTTAAGCATATTTAATGTGTATTCACTGTTTACACATGCCGATGTTTGGGTAAAAAAAGAAAGAAAAAAAAAAAAGGACCGGGGGTTGGCTCCATCTGTAGGGACCCTCCGTGCTATTCGCAGCCCAGCGATCGCGCTCCCTCCCGGGCGACGCAGACACCCACGCCTCGGTAAAGTGGGACCACTTCCAAAGCAGCACAACAAAAGAGACAATAGATCCTAAATTCACCTTAACTTCACTATTGACCATTCAATGGTGTTACTAGACTACTACTTTACTCATTTGAAAAGATTTGCACTTCTTATTTAAACATCGTGAACGCGTTGAAAGGTGCAACAAAACGCGATGTTTTAAAAAGCGAGATCTGTGCGCTGATGTCCAAACCATGCAAACACTGATCAGAAAGCTAATATGTCATCAAATAACGTAATAATAAAGTGTTATAAACAGTAAAGCCAGATCCAGGGGGAGGAAAGGGAAGGGAAGAGGCTGAAAGCGGACATGTCCGAGGGGATCGGACTCCTGGAAGGGCTGCACCACATCCGCAATGCAAAACGCACCGAGTAGAGAGGACATTGTGTCGAGTGTTTGACACTGTGTGCATCTGTTCACCGCGTAAACTCTCCAAATACCATGCGTAAAGTTAGTTTCAAAACGCGTTAGAGGCGCAGGTTTCCGCGGACCCATGCGCCAGGAGGACGCCTGTAGCCCTCAAAGCCGCTCGCCTGCACCGCTGCCAAAGCGCTGGACTAGTTCCACTATAACATCCCATGGATCCGCTTTTATTCTGGACGAAAACATCTCCCAGCACCTGTTATCCAAACCTCCCCGGTGTCAAAGATCCACCAGCGAGATAGATAATCGATACCCCGAGCCCCGGATTCCACACACACACATACATACACGCACACCCCAAACTACTCAATAAAAGTTAAAGGGAGAGGTGGAAAGGGATATATATATATATATATATATATATATTTAGAGAAAAAAAAAAAAAAAAAAAAAAACTTACTTTCTTCCCCCTCCAAAACCGTCACCTCCGCGTCTCTTTTCTGTTTAAAAGCTGTCACATCCAGCGGTTTGCGTGGATAACAACAAAAATGTAGGAAAAAACGGGGAAAATTACAGTAATCCTCCAACTTTATATTGTGGAAAATGGGGTAAAATCACAAAATGTCAAGCGGTTTTTTGGAGAGCTATCCCTTATTTTGGTTCCGGTGGCGGTTGAAACGACGTGTCGACGGGCTGCCGTGTAGTTTCTCTTGTGGACGGGGTCGGGAAACGGAGGAAAGGAAATGAAAATCCGATATGTCTTTATTCTGCTAATTATTATCGTTTTAGCCCTGTTTAAAAAAATGGCTGATTAAGTTGAGTGCGCATGTCTTTGTGTGTCTATTTCCCGATATGCACTCTGGGAATGGGTAGAGAGACAGAGAGAGAGAGAGGGGGAGAGAGAGAGAGAGAGAGAGAGAGAGAGAGAGAGAGAGAGAGAGGGAGGGAGGGGGCAGTAGAGGGACAGAGAGAGAGAGGGAGGGGGAGAGAGAGGAGAGAAGTGTAATTAGTGAGTTGATCAACAGTCTCCACATTGCAAATGACGCGCACACGGAGCCCTGGCGGCCGTGCAGCTCCATGCGCGTAAAAAAAAACCCTTTTGTATGCTTTTACCGAGCAGCACATCACATATAGAACAATAGAATTACCCCTCCACTTGAAAAATCCATCACAACTACATGGAAACAAGATCTTTCTATCAAAAAGTCGTTTTTCGTGCGTAAAAACGGACAAAACTTGCCTTATATCAATGTTTTTTTCTTCTTCTTTCTCTTTTCCGTCCCTGACTGCTCTTCCATGCCCCATTGCTTTCTTTTGTGCATCTCATCTGCTTGATTTTTATTGATCACGAGCATACAGGTGAATCATATTTTCCCAGAAGTGCAGGCGGAACCTTCTTCTTTTTTTTTCCTCCAGCAGAAGTGTTATAATTCCAAAAAGACAGACATTTATTGATTGTGTTTTTCTGTGAACAATAATCTGCATAAATAAATAGATACAGACACACCTGACTATTTTATTAATGCAAGCTATAATAATAATAATAATAATAATAATAATAATAATAATAATAATAATAATAATAATAATAACACTATTGCTGTCCATTCACTTCAGCATCTTCCTCTTCTTTGTTTACGGACATGTTGCATATGATGATAAACAAATAAACAGCCAAGCTTTAAATAAATTTAAAAAAAAAAAACCAAAGCCACAGAGTATCACTACTGAGTTATCCGCCATATGTTACAAAGTCATCTCAGCCCTTTCGGGACCGCCGAGGGCCCCCGAGTGGGTTCAATAGAGCCAAACTGCAAAATCCAATACAGGGTCATGTGAAATCCCCCTCTCTGTTCACAGCTCACTTCAGTATAGGCTTTACATTTAGTGTCCCCTGCACTCTCCTTTTTTGTGGCTCCATTCAGTTTCTCCATCAGTTTCCATCTGCTTTTGAGCAAAGGGAATACTTTGCATGGTCTCAATCGAGGAGAAAATCAAGAGATTTTGTTTGCCTTCGTGGAAGGAGAAAAAAAATCGAAGCTGGGGGTGATTTGAACTGGATGAGCCGGGGCTTGGGATGTGGTGATAAGGCTGATGCTGCTGCTGCTGCTGCTGCTGCCAAGTGAAGGTCTACAGCTACTCTTGAGACTACAGCACCCGACCCGTGCCTTACTGGATCCTACAGGAGCTGTTCGTACAGAGGGTCTCTGACACAGGACGCTGGGTAGGGTAGGGGGTGGGTGGGTGAGGGGGTGTGGGTCGAGGTTGGGGTGGATGAACAGAGGCGTCCCTTTTCACCCGGATCCCAGGCTCCTGCTGCTTCTAATGCCGCTACTGCTGCAGCTACCTCTCCGTCCTCCAGGGGGGCTCCCCAGCCCACCAAGCCCGAGAATCGTCGCTCACAGGCGGCTGAGAGAGACGAGGCGAGTCGGCGCTCAGCTCCACAGGGACCGAGCGCAGCATGGAGTGGACTATACATGATATCTGCCAGTTTAAACACGCCAAAGGAGGATTTGTTTTTGTAACCAAGCAATAGTTGTTTTTTTTT
Source organism: Gouania willdenowi (assembly GCF_900634775.1). Taxonomy (NCBI): domain Eukaryota; kingdom Metazoa; phylum Chordata; class Actinopteri; order Blenniiformes; family Gobiesocidae; genus Gouania; species Gouania willdenowi. The sequence goes on along the minus strand of NC_041063.1, from coordinate 23,810,052 downwards.
TTTCTTCTTCTTCTTCTTTTTTCTTTTTCTTATTTTACTCTTTCTCCTGCTTTCTTTTTAAAAATAACAGTTATTTCAACCATTTACTGATTAAAAAATGTGCGCGCTGCATGTTATTTATGTATTTATTTATTTTTTGGTCATTTTATTGGTTTTCAAGTGAGAAACACAAGAAAGCGGATTTAAAGATGTACCCCTCATCTCCCCCCCACAGACGATGCTCTTTCTCCGTGTGTGTGTGTGTGTGTGTGTGTGTGTGTGTGTGTGTGTGTGTGTGTGTGTGTGTGTGTGTGTGTGTGTGCGTGTGTGTGTGTGTGTGTGTGTGTGTGTGTCTCTCAATGGGCTGCGTTAACTAACATTTCACCCCATTTTCATATCAGCAGCATCCGCAATTAATTATAGATTTTTATCTGCAAACGCTCTGCTGCTTGTGAGCATGCATGTGTGTGTATGAGTGTGTGTAAGTGTGTCTGTGTGTGAGAGAGAGAGAGAGAGACTGCTGTGATAAGACCATCTGTGTATGACTATTGTTGTTTTTTTATTTTTATATTTAATATAAAGTCTAGAGTGGATTCGCGTAAAACACCAAATTGTGCGTTAATTATATCAAGCATGAAAGGTTTAGTGTTGACAGTGGATGCATTGATGTAGAAAGGTGCACTCGTGGTGATCCAACGTCACTTCAGCAGATCAATAGCTTTGAACGGTTCGGAGATATTACCGTATTGGTTTTACGCGTCAAAGAATGAAGAGTAGTTAATATTTCCCTTGAAGTGAGACTGAAAAATGCCCATTTTGTCTCAATGTTATTGTTCTTACATTATGATTTGATCACATTTCGCAAAAAAAAAAAAATCATTTTTATGTCTCCAAATCGGATTTCCGCCTTGGTTTTCCCCCAATGCGTCGGCGCCCTCATGGGGTCGGGGTAGTAGGACAGACCCCTGAGCCTCCCTCAGCAGGACGCACTGCACAAAAAGCCCCACAGCTCTGACCCGAAACCTGCCACACAAGTGACCCACTGGGCCAAGTCAACATCCAACAAACACACCCACAAACAACCTATAAAACACACCACAAGAAGTTCACTTTAACTCCTTGAATGCATCACAGCAGTGCGTAATTCCATCTGTCCAAACCGCATATCCAAAACAGCTGAAAATCTGTGTTGACATTCACATAACTACAATCTTTCAAACTGAAAATACACTTTTAACACAACTGAAGAATTAAAATATAAATATATAGTTACATGTGTCTGATTTGGAATTTAGTTAAAAAGAAATTAAGTCAGAGCTAAACAACATGAATCCCCAGTAAATTTCGCAGCCACTTCTTCACAGACTTAAAGAAAAGAGAAGAAATAAAGCCTTTCACAATAAAACTGTGAAACAAATCCAAGTGTTTGCCCCAAAAACGCTCCATAAAAGCTCTCCTCATTTCCACTCTGTCAGCCAACAGCGCTTCATAAATATGTAATCGTTGCAAAAAAAAAAAAAAAAAAAAAAAAAAAACAACTTAAAAACTTAAAAAATTTACATCATCTTACCTTTTTTTTTCCTCATAAATTCCCCCAAAAGCACAAAGTACAATAAGCCAGAGAAAAAGGGGAAATAGATCAAAAAAAGTATAGACTCTTGGTACCTTTGGTATAAAGCATTCCGTTTTCCTTCTTTTCTGTCTTTCTCTTGCTCAGTAGCGATCCGATAATAGCATATGGAAAGTGTTTTCAAAATGCCCAGATTTGGCACATTGTCATTGAAAAGAGAGGAGCGCAGTGATGCGGCGCTACAACAGGGGAAATGAGTTGCGGATTGGACGCAGCCCGCCTCGGTGCGGACTTATCCCACTTTAATTTAATATTCCGCAATCACACACACTAGTGATGGCATATAATTCAAGGAGAAATTCAGAGCGAAGGAAATGCTTTTGTGTGTGCGCGCACGTATGTGTGTGTGTGTGTGTGTGCGTCTGTGTGTTTTTTTTTTTTTTTTTTTTACACCACTTTATTTGATTAAGGAGAGAGGCAGCACAATATTGTCTTTTTTCTCATCACTTGTCTTCTCTTTCTTCTTTACCACCCTCTCTCCCTCTCTTTAGTCATCTTTTATATCTTGTTTTCAATAAATAAATAAAACAATAGTTGTTTATTTGTTTGAATCTCCATTTTTATTTTTATTTTAATTATTATTATTATTGAAAAATCACAACTTCACTATTTGCACATTCATTGAGGTTGGGTGTCACATTTGGAATCACTCCTAACATAAAATCGAGACCCATAAACGCTTGTTTGTAAAACACTGAACCCAAAATCAATGTATTGGGTCATTTCGATCGATTATATAAACGAAAATCCATACGCAACACGAGACCGGTATCAGCCCACTCTTCCGCTGCTTTTTTAAAGAGGGAGGGAGAAATGGAGGGGAGGGAAAAAAGGTGGGGAGAGACTGAGCTTGGCGAGCCTGGACTAAAAAACAAAGGCTGTCAAAGCAGCACTTTACCTTTAGACCATCATGGGTTTCAACCACATTTCCATGTCAAGGACCCCCAGATGGACGCACGGCTCATCCCAAAGGTCCTGCTTTAATTGGATCGTCCCCAGGATCCCTGATACGGGGGGGGTGTTATTGATTAGAAAGTGTATTGTAAAGCTGGTGGAACTGTGGCACAGTAAGAAGATTGTCCCCTTATTAATACACGTGTCAAACTCAAGGCCTGGGGGCCAGATCCGGCCCTTTAGAGGATAAAATTCGGCCCCCATGAATTTGGGGAAAGTAAAAATGACAGAAACTATGAATTATTGTGTAAAATGCCAAATAATTCAGTTATAGATATCTGAAATTCGCCAATTTAATGAAACTCTACAATATATTTAGGGGTTTGCATTTTTTCCTTCGTTTATATCAGTCATTTTTAATTGAAAATTGTGGATATAAACCCCCCCCCCCCCCCCACACACACACAAATCTTGTACTTTCTCACAAACAATTCCACAAAATTCCTCTAAATTACACACAAAAAAAAAATCAAGAATTTTTAAAGTGAATTTAGCTGATATTGAAAAACTAAGGCACTATGATGTTAAAATTGTTCGTTTGAGATCAAACTGGTCCATATTTGGCCCCTGAACTAAAACGAGTGACACCCCTGCCTTATTAGAATGTTTTGTTTTTTGTTTAAAGAGTGAAATAATTCTTTAATTTGAGCCTCCATGCACCCCTGTTTCCTAACATCTGGCTGCCTTAGATGTTAAAGTACTTCCAGATGTGCAATGACAGTGCGAGTCCTGATGACAACAATTAGAAGAAAGAGAGAAGGGAAAAAAGCCCTAATCAAACGAGGCCATGCAGGATTACGTTGCATTTTAGGGGTCAAGGGAAACTATAACCCTGCACCCCACCCTACCTACCGCCCTGCGCCCTAAATACTATCACATTTCAGCATCAACACAACCACAATCAGGCCTTCTTCGTCATCATTACGTATGCAAATTCCCCCCAAAACAAAACACATGCACGGACGTGACAGCCGGTGCGCACCGTCACATCACATGAGCTATTGCATAAACTGTGCATAAATATGCAACATGATATAAGAAGGAGGAGGAGGAGGGGAGAATAAGGAGGTGCCAATCATATGAAATTTACATGGGACCACAGCTGCTGGGGCTCTCGAGCAAGTGGACCAAGGGAGGAAAGAGGGGGAGGAGGGGGGGTGGGGGTGGGCAGATTAGACAGAGGAAGGATGAACCTGAAGGTTGTGGGTTTTGTGTCCGCCGGTGTTTCTTTGCTTATTTGATAAGAGCAATCGATGCCCCCCTAACTGTAAAAAATCTTTACAACACCCCCTACCCCACCCCCTACACACACACACACACACACACACGCACGCACACACACACACACACACATACGCACACACACAAGTCCATTCACTCTCTCACCTTGCTCCTTCACGCCCCTCCCCCTCCTCTACTTGGCCTTTTGGTCCTTTGATATTTTTTTTCATTGTTGAACCCTATTTAATAGACACGCGTCTGTCCTCCAGAAAAAAAAAAAGAAGACGAAGAAGAACTAACCCCAACACCCGCACACATACACACAGTGCCCCCCCCCCCCCCCCAGCCACGTGAAAACAGCAAATTCCATTGATTTGGAATCAAATTCACATTCATTGGCCCTTAGAGCTGCATGAGCACCTGCAAACTCATTTAAATCTGGGAGGAAAAAAAAAAACCTTGGAATTGTCTAGTTATCCAAAATATTTGGATACAAAAAGGTTAATATATATATATATATATATAAAGACATGCGCAAATGTATAATAATAACTAAATAAAAACAATAAACCAAGGCCTTTAAAGTCTTGGAATATATACTGTATACGTTGTCACGGGGCTTATTAACGCGCTCTCTCCATGACAACCCGGGAGTCTGCACATGTCAATTTAGTCGTCCGAAAGGTCCTGGGAGCCCCCCACTCCATCCTCCCTGGGGGACAGTCGCCCCCTCCACCTTCCCAGCCCATCATCCATCCGTCCATCCATTCATGCCCACCATCCCATCCCAGTACGGTAAATAAGCGGGTCAGCACCGAGCATGAAGGCCGCTCTGGGGCAGCAGATTGACATCTCTGCATTCAGGCTGAATAAAATACATAAATATAATAAAATAACATAAAATCACGGACATAGGATGGCAGATCAATTCGTATTTTAAATTTGCTGGAATATTGTCTTAAACTGTTCTGTTGAAAGGCCTATAATTAGGATTCTGTTAATTGTGAAGGGTGTTTTGCGCTGCATATTAGCCAATATATTTACGCATTTCAATGTTTTCCTCTGTGCACTTTAAATATAAAACTCTGAACCATAGAAAATATAAAAAAAATAAAATAAATACATGACATCTTGTCAGCTCTCCATCTTTTAATTGCAGTAACACTTTTGTGTCTCAACCCCCGTATTTTAAATCACACATCACATGCAGAGAAGAACCACCGATCACATGTCAGATGTGAGCTTGAAACGTCAGTTTTTCTTCTTTGTTTTTTTTTTTTTTTACCGGACGCCATCATCTAACAAGCCAAGCAAGTCAACCGGAGGCGCAATGACCACTGCGTAAAGTGCGCATGGATTAGGGATGCGGCCCAGACAAATTGGCAACGCTTGAACGGAATGAGAGAGAGAGAGAGAGAGAGAGAGAGAGAGAGAGAGAGAGAGAGAGAGAGAGAGAGAGAGAGAGAGATGGAGGAAGCGTCATTTCTCCCTCTCTTTCTCTCTCTCAGTGTTCAGTGACCCTGAAAGATGCTCGTTGGCTTCATCACTACATTAGAAGAGTCCTTATGAAGGCTCCTCAAGCTCCTCTAAGAGTGACCATCATTAAAGGCTGATGGCCTCAGATCAAACCCAACAGCTAACCATGCACCTTCCACAACTTTACACTGATCAATAGGATGACTTCCTTATTCAATGATTGCAGAGTTTTGTTGTTTTTCATTTTAAAATTACAATTTCAGAATGTTTTACAATTTTATTTCATTTAACTCTGTTTTTAGAATGGACGCATGCACTAATATTATTTAAAAATGTATATATGTTGTTAATTATTGACTTTAAATTTGAAAAAAAAGAAGAAAAAAAAGAGGTTTCCATTCAAACATCTGAATTAAATAATTATTTCTTTTTTAGTGCAAACAAGATAAATATAAGATTAGAAACTGTAAAATAGAGATGATCTTGTTTGAAAATGCAAAGTTGTCGCTGGATTTTAAGGAATTAACTATGTGTAGCTATGTGTCTTTCCCTGAGATGGTGTGTGCACTCATACGTGTGTGTGTGTGTGTGTGTGTCTGTTTGTCTGTCCTGACCTCAATTTCTGACTGGGTTCACAAAGGGATACCAAAAAAAAAAAAAAATCCTTTAAGAGATGTGATATTTTGAAACACACACGCATGAGTTGTGCTAACGCAACATGTGCATGATGTTCATGGAATGGACACGGTGAACCACAGTCTGCAGAAAAAACCAAGACATTGTTATTCAGAAAACTCTGAAAAAACGAGACCTATTTCAGCTTGATTTTTGACAGAAAATTGACATTCAAAATATTTCAGTATGTTATTATTATTATTATTATTATTTTTGTCTTCAGTTGACCATATTGTAACTATGTTTTTCCGAAGGTTATTTAAAAAAAAAAAATGGATATACAGAGGATTTATACAGTGCTGTGCAGGTATAACGGCTGAGGGGGGAAAAGCAGTTATTTTGGAGGGAATAAATTGGATGTTCTATCTCGATGCAGATATGCACCTCTAAATATACATGAATTTTTATTGAAAGCTCAAAAAAAAAAATGCTTGGGTGCAGTTGTTCAGCGCACGCACACGCACGCACACACACTCGCTTTACCCAAGTCATTCCAAGATGGCCGTGCACCTGTCATGGAAGTGGACCGTCCCGATTATGTATGGAGATCAGCTAAAGGCCTCTGTAAGCCACAAAGGCAGTGTGTACACCTTGAGTTGCTGGTTCAAAGCCAGTCAATGGCCATTTAAAAAAATAAAAAATAAAAGAAGAAGAAGAAAACGATGAAACCTGAATGTGCTTCCTCTCTCTCTTTCTCACACACACACACACACACTTCCTTCCTTTTCCCTTCCTCATCCGTTTTTCCTGCTTCATCTCTCTCACCCTCTCTCTCACATCAGAAGTGCTGAAATGCACCCCAGGGCCAAATCGCACAGAACAACCCCTCTGAGCCAGAGAAAAAAGCTGGAATCCGTTTGCCCTGATATTTCAGTAGCACCAGCCCAGAAGCGAAGGGGAGAGGGAAAGACAGTGGGAGAGAAAGAGAGAGAGAGAAAGAGAGAGAGGGAGAGAAGTGGAAGGAGACTGGGCCAGAGAAAAAAAAGGGGATATAGATGGGAAACCGGCAGACTAGGGTTGTATTTATTGGGGGGTGTGAGTCCTGCATGCGCTGTAGGCTGTGGGGAGAGTGCAAGGTGTTGCTGTTATAGGTGTGGTTGGGTTTACTGAGAAGGAAAGAGCATGCATAGATAGATTGGTGGAAGAAGGGGGAGAGAAAAAAAAAAAAGAGGGAGAGATGGAAGGATTGGTCATGCGCAAGGTAAGAGAGAGGCTTTGTTTGATTGTATGTGGTGGTGGTAATGGGGGGTGTGGGGAGGTTGGGAAGGAGGGGGCTGAAGCTGTCGTCTGTGGGGTTATTATTTTTGCAGGCAATCTTTGTGTGTGTGTGCGTGTGTGTGTGTGTGTATGTGTGTGTGTGTGTAGTTGTGTGTGTCTAAGGCAGAGAGGTAGAGATGGGGAGATATGAGATTCAGCTGTGGGGGTCATTATTTCTTTCTGACTGGAGTCATGAGGCAAAAAAAAAAAAAAAAAGAAAGAAATCAGGTTTGGAGTGGCACACCTTGTGACATCAGTGATGATGCGGCTTATTTTGCATATTTGCTTAAACGCTGACTAACTTAAGGCCACATACTGGTTGTATTGGTTGTATTACAGTGTGTGGAACAGGAGTGTATACTGGTGCATATGCAAACCCAAGCAGGCCTCACTCACTGATGAACGCCCTGAGCAATAACTCTACAAGGACTGCATAACCTTAACAATAGGAAAATGAACTGATAAAGGGGAAAAAAAACCTGAGTGGGAATATGAAAGGCCATAAGCTTTAAATGAAAGAGAGATCAGATGAGCGCAGTATAGGAGAAAGGTGTATTTTTCGCCATTTCACCCAGTTTAATAGGAGGACAGTTAATGGGCCTTTTTTTTATCGGGCGCGGGCATCAATCACGGGGTGTCAGGCGGGTGCTGAATCTGGGCTGTGGTCCTCTTCACAGATGACTGATTAGCAAGCCAAAATCACCAGATCCATCTTCCTACGGTCACTTTTATTACAGTCATTTTTAAAGTGACAGCAACCTGCCTTGTCTCACAACACTGGTCACCGCATATATATTCTCATTTTACCCTCACCCCCCTTCCACTCCCCCATATCCTCCCCTCTCTGCATCTGTCTTCTTCTCTTGTTCTGTCGCCGACTGTTTGGTCAGTTACTCTGCTGTTGTCTCTCATCTCATCCTTCTTTTTGTTTCTCCTTCTTTTAAGCACTTTTAGCTGACACTGCTGTGTTTGAAATGGCACACTCCGTACTTTGCACTACAAACTCAATGAGTATATACTGTATACTATATACTATAAGTATGGTTAGGAGGGGGCCCACGGTGGATTAGTGGTTAGCACGTCCGCCTCACAGCAAGAAGGTCCTGGGTTCAAGCCCTGGGGTGGACTTGGGTCCTTTCTGTGTGGAGTTTGCATGTTCTCCCCGTGCTGCGTGGGTTTCCTCCGGGTACTCCGGCTTCCTCCCACAATCCAAAAACATGACTGTAAGGTTGATTGGAGTCTCTAAATTGCCCATAGGAGTGAATGAGAGAGTGAATAGTTGTCTGTGTCTGTGATGGACTGGCGTGTACCCCCGCCAAGCGCCTTATCAGAGCCGGAAATTGGCACCGGCAGACCCCCGCGACCCTGTTAAACGGGAATAAGAGGGTATGAAAATGGATGGATGGATGGTTAGGAAGATTAGGATGATTACCGTTCCCACTGAAGTATACTTCCAAGTTTCCCAAGATGCAATGGAACCTACAACGGCAAAAACCTGAATCACACTAATGGCTAAATATCTGCATTAATTTGCCAACTTTGAAAGTTCTGAAAACATTTTAAGTGAGAGTAGAATATCAACATGTGCTCATTTGATTGAAAACACACGCTAGTCATACTCAACCGCCCCATGATGCATTGCGAGTGGAACGTAAAATCGTCCTGGGACCGGCTTCAAGCTAAAAATCAAACATCATCTTTTCAAAACAAAAGCAGTTTTTAACTTTTTTGTAAATAGGGCTCTTGTTTTGAAGTGAACTGGAAGTTTTGTCAGTAGCACAATGGAGGCTCTCCGAAATTTTGCGAAATATCGGCATTAAATGCGGAGAATCAACAGAGATATTTAGCCTCAGTGTGCTTCAGGTTTTTGTCGCAGGTTCTAAATGCATCTTGGAAAATTGGGAGTATGCTTCAGTGGGAACGCTCACCATCCTAATCATACTAATAGTATATAGTAGACAGTATATACTCATTAAGTTTGTAGTGTGTAGTTCGTTAGTATGCGATTTTGAACACAGCCTTTCTGTCCGTTCCTCACCAGTTATTCCCCCCCTTCATTCTCACCCCCTGTAGGCATTTTGCTTTTTCTCCTACTTTTCTGAGCAGGGCTGAGGGGAGGCAGGGTCAGGGAGGTGTGGAGACAGACAGGACAGAGATGAGAGAGAAGAGACGAGAAAATAAGACCCCTACCTCTTTTATTGTCTGAAGGGTGTGTTCTGAATCCTCGTATTGTTTGCTCCCCAGAGATGGCGAGAAATTCGTTTTGCACAGTGTCCCTGCCGTCTGGCATTGGAGTTGGTATTCTCCATTCCAGAGCATGAGATAAATGCAAATAAAACCAGTTTGGTGCTGGGTTGCATTTACCTGACAACATGTAAAAAATGCACAGGATAGCGTTAAAGTTGGAGGCCACAGAGAGTTAAAAATGAGTTTTGGGGGCCTGCGTGTAATAATATCTTGTGGCGAAAGAAGTGTCAAGAAGACTCCCCTGGGTAAAAAAAAATGTTTTTGTGCTTGTCAGTCAAATTTCTCATTTCTCCCTGCTTCAGTTTACTTACAGGCTGAATTCAAACCAAATCACTGCATCAAATAATGATTGTGCAATCATTCAAAATGGCAGCTGAGCTATGTTTACTCAATAGTTTGCATCCATCCATCCGTGTGTGTGTGTGTGTGTGTGTGTGTAGAAGGCCCAGACTCTAAAGAGCACTCCTGTGTCTTGGCAGCAGATATGCTAATCGCAACTGACATCAATCTGAAAAACATCAGCCCAAGTAACATGTGTCTAAGATTACATTTACAACCTTCTGAGCAAAGAGGGACATGGCGCGCACATCTACCCACACAAACACGTATACACACTCGCGCGCACGCACGGTGACGGTTAAAAGTGGGTCAGGTAAAACAAGCGAGCGTATTTCAGAGACAGCCTGCCATTTGCGATATTCTGAAAAAACAAGTGATTGAACAGCTTGTCGAAACATTAAGGCTCAAATTTGAAAGCTACGGAGTCATCTTTAATACGGGGTGGATTAAAAAAAAACAAATGTGTCCTTTGTTTTTCACTGGTCTGCTTAAAAAAATGAAAGCTTTTAATATGGATACACAAAAAAGCTATTAGTTGGGGATTTTTTTTTAAAGCTATGGTACTTTATTGCTTTTTTTTTTTTGGGAGGAGAGTTGTGGTGGGAATTTTTGTCTTTCGTTTCAGGCTGTGATATGCATTAGAAGATCACCTGGATCACATTTTAACGTGAAGCACCTGAACATCAGAGGGACTCGGATGGGTGTAAAATATGGGTCCTGTTAAAGCCCGTTTGTGTGCGTGTGTGTGTTGAGGGAGCAGCTCGACAGAAAGACGTACGCACAGGAAACCGTATAATGTCGCTAGCAGCTGTAGCTTTCTAAGTGAACACATGCGACTGTAGATAAAGTAGATCCGCCTTACACATGTACTCAGATCTCTGACTAGTGTGTGTGTGCAAAGAAATGTGTAAGGCAGTGGTTCTCAACCTTTTCTTAAAATAAAGGTGCCAGAGACCAGGGACCCCCTCTGTACCTGAAGGTGGGCCATCAAGAGGGAATAAAGGGGAGAGCTTTATGGGGCCCATCCAAAAAGTCAGCAAAATGATGGTCCATTATTATATAAATGTATTTATCTGAATAATATCCACTGTTATTCAGGAAGTTTGTTATTATTTCTGCCCCATGTCATCTTAAAGATGTAAATCCTTGTTTCAATCAGAGAAAAATAGGTTAAAAGTGACCAAAAATGGTAGATAAGGTGGTGAAGAGGGTTTTGAATGTCAAAACTGGCTTAAACGTGGCAGAATAGGGACAAATAACGGGCATAACCAATTGTGAATGTGGCTAAATTGGCAAAAATTAAGCATAAAATATAGTGAAAAGAATTTAAAAGTGACAATGATGGTCGATATGGTGAAATGGGGTTTAACCACAGAAATTGGTTAAAATTTACAAATTAGAGTGGCCAAAAATGGACAGAAAAAGTGGTAAAAAGGGTTCAAATTGTGTGAGTATTGAAACAAATAGTTGAAACGGGCAAATAATGGGGATAACAAATTGTGAATGTGGTTAAATTGGCAAAAATAAGTACGACATATACAGTAGGTGAAAAGAGGTGAAAAGTCACACTAATTGATCAACATATGCAATATTAGGTGGAAAAGTAGTTAAGAGGGTTTATGTGTCAAAAATGTCTTGAAAGTGAAAAAAAAAAGTGCAGAAAAGGTTTTGATGGAAAAGTAGCAGAAATAGGAGTAAAATGTAGCAAAAATGCATTAAAAGGGGCAAAAATATGGCTAGAAAAAGCAATGAAAATACATTAAAACATGGCAAGTTTTTGTAGTTGCAGAAAAATGGTAAAAAATAAGCAAAATTGGCTCAAATTGTGAAAAAGATTAAAACAAAATCTTAGTTTCTTGAAGGTATCCGGCGACCCCCTCCCAGTGTCTCACGACCCCAAAGTTGAGAACCCCTGGTGTAAGGCAATAGCTTAATCCTAGCATGATGAAGTCTTATTTACTAAATAATTCTGAATCAACAGTTTCTCCCTTATCCCCTCATTGACACACCCCTTATTTCAGGAGAGCCATGGGCACCAAAGGTTCTGACAGTGAATACGTCCCAAACATCCGCCAATAAAAGATTGCTGCAGTATTTTACGCTCCAATCGTTTGATGACAAGCAGTAACTAGCGTAAAATTCCCACAAGATTAAATGTCTAAGGAGTTGTAGTCCCATCCAGCAAGCACACACGCACACACACACACACACACACACACACACACACATCTGTGCACTCGTAAGACTATACACACAACCTCAGTGGAGCCTCAGTCACCGTTTACATCTCTCAGGAAGGCGAACAGAAAAAAAAAAAAGTGGACACACTTTTGTACAAACATCTAAGCATCAAGGTACAGGTCCTAATTCCTATGTATATATATATATATATATATATATATATATATATATATATATATATATATATATATATATATATATATTTAACTAGTGCAGTGGCCGTAGGAAGTATGTCTTGCTATAGAAAAGTGAGAGGTTAAGTAGATTTTTCATAGTTGGTTTACATGGGAGCTTTAATTCCTCTTTAATTCAGAATAAAAGTACAATCCTCTTTAAACTGACCTTGTAAACACTTAATTCCTAAGGCAAATTTAAATATGAATCACACAGGCACACACACTTTTTTATTATTATTATTACTCACCTTGCAACAGTTACAAACGTTGCTCACTGAGGACACCTGCTGGTCAATATTTCCGGGGTGTTTTTTTTTTTTTTTTTTTTTTTAGAATATTAGACCCATTTTAGTCATTTTTAAAAGCCCCTTGTTCAGTCACTTCTTGCAATTTCTACGCAGCCTTAAACTTATCCTGAGTTACCATGACTACCTGTTAACATTGAGCTGTTCTGCACATCTGCATTTAAGACAATTTTATGAAACAATTCATGAACGATATCATTGCAGTCCAAAGAAATCTGACGCTGCACACCCTTGAACCAAGCAGCAGCCATGTTGAAAGTCTCAGCTCAATATAAGCCTGATTCACAAAGACTTTTGAGGAACACACACACACACACACACACACACACACACATACACATTCAAACAGAAGACAAAAAGATCTTGCTGGACTTATTGAGCCAAAAGTCAAGGACACATTGAAGTGATTGGCATACACCTCTGAAGAAGACTGGCAGTTGATAGTTGAAAAATGTCAGCAGATCAAAGTAAAATTCCTGAAAAAATAATCTCTAAATAAACAAAACATAAATTTAAAAAGAGGACAAAATTGACTTGCTGGAATTATTACGCAAAAGTCAAGGACACACCAAAGCGATAAGCAGATGCCTCTGAGGAATACTGGCAGTTGATAGTTGAAACATGTCAGGAGATCAAAGTAAATTTCCTGAAAAAAAGTTGTCTGATAAATGAAACCTTAACATATTAAAAATAAAAAAGACAAAATTAACTTGCTGGAATTATTACGCGGAAGTCAAGAAAACATCAGAGCAATCTGCAGATGCCTTTTAAGAAGACTGGCAGTTGAGAGTAGAAACATGTCAGGACATCAAAGTAAATTGAGACCTTAACATATTATTCAAAAAGAAGACAAAATGATCTTGCTGGAATTACTATGCGGAAGTCAAGGACACATTGAAGTGATCACCAGACATCTCTGAGGAAGGCTGGCAGTTGACAGTCAAAACATGCCAGGAGATCAAAGTAAATTTCCTGAAAAAAAGTTGCCTGAATAAAAAAAAAAGATTAGCATTCCAAACTTTCTTGGCATGAATGCTAAAGTGAATCAAAGGGCAGATGGAATTGAAGTTATAAATACAGTCAAAACCTTCCCTTTAATTTGTCTAAAAAGTGTCTTTTAGGAGTGTTAAAGCAGAGAGCAGAACCTCTGGAACACATAGAGATGAACTTTTCTGCAAACATTCTTGAAATAACCATGAAAAGCTTATGTGTGCTTTGCAAGTCAGAGCCAGTGATGGATGGTGGCTATTCTATCAGTCACATAACCTGCACCATGCGTATCACTGCTCCCAATGGAGAGAAAGTAAGTAAGTTTAGATAGAAGAATGAAGCACTCTTTAGTCTTTAAACTTTCATGTTTCTGGTTAACACATTACCAGTAGTTTTTATCATTTAAATTGCATATGACCAGAGGTGAAAGTAACTGATTACATGCACTCACGTTACTGTAATTTAGTAGCTTTTATTGGTACTTGTAGTTTTTTTTAGAGCCAGTAATTTTGCTTGTACTTAAGTACATTTTAAAAAAAGTAAAGTAACTAGTTACATTTCTACAACCAATCGTTACTGAGTAAATTCTTATTTTTTTGTTTTAAAATTATCAACGGACATTTTGAAATGAGAAAAAAATTTAAATGACCAGACAACACTCAAATGCATCACATCATAGCCGACCAATCAGATAAAACGTGATGTCGCAATGTTTGTTTTCTGAGTAATATGTGTATTTTTGTTGTCATGTTGTGTATTTTTTCGTTTTCTTTTTTAACTCATTTTGTGTGGGGTTTTTTTTTGTAGTCGTTCTGTGTGTTTTGTGAGTAACTTTTGTGCATTTGGTTTTTTGGGCTCATTTTGTGTATTTGTGTTATTTTGTGTGTGGTGGTCGTTTTCTGCATTAGTGTGGTCGTTATGTATATTTTGGCTGTCGTAACGTGTATTTTCTGAGTAATTTGTACGTTTTTGGAGTCATTCTATTGTACCATATTAAACGTAATGCACGGCACTGAAGCACCATTGAATGGAGGTTATTTTCTCAGTTTTTAGATTTCATAAATGCAGCTATACTTATAGCCTGGTCATTTTTTTTTTTTGATTTTGAATTAAATTCATTGGTGTTAATTTATTTAAAAAAGAATTATACATTTTGACAAACGTTTTATTTGTAGCAAATAAATTAAAGTTCAAATTATGAAAGAATTTTCAGCTTATACATGAGATATTTACTGTATGCAAGGGAACCGTGGCAAAATTTATTACCACAAATAAACACGAGGGTGAAAGTAACTAGTAACTTGTACTTAGGTCCTATTTAATTGACCAACTTTTAACTTATACTTGAATATTTTATGTATGACTTACTTGTACTTGAGTACAATTTCAACAAAGTAACAGTACTTCTACTTGACTAGGATACATCTGTACACTTTACACCTCAGCATATGACACACAGAGCAACAGAGCATTTTAATTATGAGCTCAGCCAGTAAAAAAGTGCAACGCACTATGCAACGCCACCTGGCTCTCATGCAAGACTTCATGCTGTTCTCATACTGAGAAAAGACGATAGTGGAGTTGGAGGAGGTCAGATGGAGGTAGGGCTAAATAAAGTCCAACAGGGCACCTTTACAAGCTCATTTAAAAGATATTGATTCGATCATAAAAAGCAACATTCTGCTTAGAGGGGAGAAACTAACAACTTCACTGTTCAGGCCATCTTTTTTAAAATGGCTTCCTCTTTATATAACCAAACCATATGGGCCATGCTTATATATCAACTTACAAACAGAGGGAAGGAGCCAAAAAAAGACGTGTTAATTTAACTTTTAAAAAAGGAAACCGGAGCATTTTGAGGAAAGAACGAGGCTACAGTTTAATGTTTTCATTTCTCCTTCTTCAGTGAAAGCTTATTTTCTTGTGTCCTGGCTTATGATCTAAACCACAATGTTTTAAAAACTATTTGATCCGAGCCATTAAAAGCCCAAAATAAGTTTTAAAGGGATCCTTTTGGCCTGAAACCTTTAAAATGTCCTTATTAGAAGATCTATGCCTAACAAAATGCATGATTTTGCACCACATTTGTTTTATTAACTGATAAAAATGGTATTTTTTTTACTGTTTTATAACCTGTGTTCTGCCATTTTGAAATCACGTGATTGATGACGTCACACGGCCCCATTTGACAGTAAACATCCCATTGTTTTCTGTTGGAGTGAAGGAGTCAGCCTGCTTTTTACATCATTTAAAAGCTTTTTCAGTCAAAATGACAATTTGTGTTGCTTTTTGATGCTCTAAATAATCAGGAAAAGTTAAAGATGTTGATGTAAACCTATTGTGTTTACCAAAGGAGAATCTGTGACTGCAGGGGGCGACAGTTCCAACTCTGTGGTTTGGTAGTAGACAATGAAGCAGAGAAGAAGAGCTCTCCTAAGGGGCCTTAACTCTCCCTTAAAGAGTGTTCAGCTGAGGGTCCGATTGCTGAAGTAGCGAGTAAATTACAGACCGTTTAAAATGCACAAACCCTCAGAATAGGAGTCGTCTTAAGTGGGAGTCTCTCAACAGTCCGTGATTTACACGCTAACTTCAGCCATCAGAGCGTGTCAGCACACTGTTTAAGAGAGAGTTAAGGCCCCTAGGAGAGCTCTTCTTCTCTGCTTCCTTGTCTACTGCCAAAACACATAGTTGGAACCGTCGCCCCAGGCGGTCATAGATTATTTTTCTGTTTTTACTCTTTATATTTCTGATTATTTAGAGCAACCAAAAGCAGCACAAGTCGTCATTTCCAATAGGAAGCACTGGGATGTTTATAGGCAGGTGGGCTGTGTGACATCATCAATCACGTGATTTCAAGATGGCAGAATACAGGTTCTAAAACTGGAAAGTTGTCCCATTTTTGAAAGCTAATGAAATGAATATGGTGTAAAAAATAATGAATTTTGTTAGGCATAAATCTTCTAATAAGTACATTTGAAAGGTTTTAGGCCACATTTGTAAAAACAGTGGAGGATCCCTTTAATACAGATAGAGGACATGATGAGGACAAGGTGATGCAACAGTTTAAGAATCATATGAACAAAGAGAGAAAGAAATAAACAATAAATACTAAACTCTACAACAGTATCTGACTTACTTGATACTTTTTTTTAAGGTATTACACGTGACTCAGTTCTAGCTTTGGAAGGAGGTGTTGTATTGACAAACGCAGTCCTTGATCTTTGAAGAGGAGGTGATGGTGTCTTAAAAGTTGTGTAGAATCAGCCACCTATCGTGTGTGTGTGTGTGTGTGTGTGTGTGTGTGTGTGTGTGGATGGAGCTACTGAAAGCAATTCCTTAGAATAACCGGTGAGCTGGACTACCTGCTGGCATGAGCTAAGCTGTGGATCGATAACAAGTGTGCGTGCTCCTGTATATGTGGGGGTGTGTTTGTCGTATGCTTATTTGTGTGTGTGCGTGCGTGCGTGCATGTCAGGATATGTGTTTTGAGGCATCGTACACTTTACTGGAACACTTGCTATATTTGGCTCCCTCCATGCAACATCGGGTTTTTATGAAAGCAATCCATCTGAATCGCAGCAATAAATTCCCATCAGCCGACAATTTCTTAAGTGAAGCTAACAAGTGTTTCTAAATTCTTTACAAAATTACATCTGAGCTTGAACAGATTAGATGTTGGAAACAACATTTAGGTCAATAATACAGTTTAGAGAACACACGGGGATCAATAACCGCACATAAACAACACAACTGTGTCCTTCCGCGTACACACACACACACACACCTACCCCGACTCGGTTGCCATAGCGTCCGTGTGCTTTTTGCATGTTCCTGTCACACCGGTGACGTGTGTGTCATGTGCTGAAGGGCATGGTGACCCAAGCAGCGAGCAGCTTTTCCTTTGGGGTGACACGTCCATTACGCTGTAACAACAGGGACGGCAGCAGCATCCAGGCCCAGAGCTCACAGACGGGCTCACAGACGGGCTCACAGACAGGCCTTTGCTTTCATCTGAACACTTTCTATCCTACGACAGGCCAAAGACTACCTTCTAAATAGAGTTCAACATGCTTTTTATCTTTAACCCTTTGGCCTTTACTTTCTTATGGTGCTAATGCTACTTTGGGCTACTAAAATGCATAGAAATATATATGACTATTAAGTGTGTTGAGCTAAGGAGATTGTGCTATAATGTGTCAAGGGTTTGGTTTCAGTTTACATCAGGTGGTTTGATAATAAATAACTAAGGCATAAAGCAAATCAAACCCATTGAATATTGAAGATAGTTCTAGTGAAAGGGTGGATTTATAGAATGCTTTTATACTGTCAGAACCTGAAAATGTCTCAGCTCAGTCAGAAACTAAGTCAAAAGCAAATTTTTGCTTCTTTTTACATTTTTCTGCAACTGCACCAAACTTGCCATATTTTAACCTATTTTCATCACTTTTTCTTGCCATATTTTTTTATCCTTTTAATGCATTTTTGCTACATTACTCCCATTTCTGCCACTTCTCCATCAAATTTCAATGCTTTTTCTGCACATTTTTCCACTTTCAAGACATTTTCAGCACTTGTTCACGCATCATTTTCACTGTCATGATTTGTTATGCCCATTATTTGCCCCATTTCTGCCACTTTAAAGCCAATATTGACACTTTGAAACATTTTTATCACTTTTTCTGTCTATTTTTGGCTACTCTGATTTCCAACTTTTCACCAAATTCTGTGGTTTTTAAAATCCCATTTCACCACATTTTCCACCATTTTTGGTCACTTTTAACCCATTTTATTTCTGATTAAAACAAAAATTTACATCTTTAACGAGATGACAATAAAAAAATATGCCAGCTAACTTCAGATTTATTGTGACATACAAGATACTTTTTGGTTTTAATATTCAAACCAAATGCTATATTGCCAATCTTGATTATTATGTTTAGACTCAAAGGTGGAAAAAACCTCCTGACAGTAACAATGGTGAACGTTATGGCACAGCATGATAGATACGTACAGTAATGTGCTACAAAATAAAACTGGTGAACACATTTCCTTTCCCAACAGAACGACGCAGAAGCAGTTTGTAAAATGAGAAAAATAAATAGCTGATGTGTTTAGCCTGACGCTAAACATAATCACTTGCTGCAAACAAGGAGAAAGAGTTTTGAAGCTCCTTTTGATGTAGGCAGCAGCTCCGAATGTTGATTTCTGTTGTGATTACAGCATTGGAGGCCTGTTTGTTGACACGGCTCAGCTGTGTCCCTCCCACCCACTGAGTAACACGGACACCAACTGCCAACGTGTGAATTAAAATTACTTACCATCCAATTAGTCACACTGGGAGCGCAAAATATTGAGAACAAGCAGAGATCACACTCACATGCTCCCTGAATCCTGCCAGATCAATCCAGCACAATGTTTTCATGCATCCCCATAATAACTTGCTTGTGCAACATTCATTTTTTTTTTTTTTTCATTTTTATGTTAGAAAAAAAATTCCTTGAAGATGTTTACTTCAATTTCACTTCTTTGTAAATCTTTTGCACACACACACACACACACACACACACACACACACACACACACACACACACACACACACACACACACACACACACACACACACACACACACACACACACTTCAGTCTATTTCGCACACTGGGAATTTCAAGATGCACTTAAAAAGCAACAGAAACAACTCCTATACCCTCAAAAACCCTCTTAGTAAAAATGCTAAAATCCGAGCACTCCCATTATACATAATTTAGGGGAATCTATATTCATAGAAGTGCGGGGCGTGTTGTGTTCAATGGGGTAAAACGCCCCTGTGTGGCTAATGGAATGGCCTGAGTTGCGTGATTGAGTGAAATGTGCTGGAAAGATTGGGAGGAATTTTAGTGCAGATAAATAAAGAGGAGATTCTGCTTTTTTTTTTTTTTTTTTTTTTACTGGGCGTCAGCATTAATGCAGCATCTCCCCAGGTGATCAACACATTCAAATGGGGGAGATGGGTAGAAATAGAGGAGACGGATGAGAGACACCGGGGGAAACGAGGGAGAGAGGAAACTTTAAGAAATAGACCCACGCGCAGTGTAGCATCTCATTCATCATCATAATGTTACTATTGGAAGGTTCAAAGGAAGATAGAAAAAAGGGGGAATGACAAAATGGGACTTCACAAATTCAAAGTCCAAATAACCGAGGGACATTAAGAAGCCTCTACAGTAGATGAGTTGAGTTGAGAAGGCTTGGCCTGTCACGTGTACTCCCCCCCCCCCCCCCCCATTTTTTTTTCTTTCCTTTCTTACCTTTCATAATTTTGGCATCAAATGTGAGCGGGCAGCCCTTTCTTTTCACCTCCCCATACTCTCCACATCCATTACCTTTTGGAGAGATGCAAAGTGAACATTTCAATTGGATTGCAATGGCCAGTTAGCGCTGCTTTGATCCCCACTCTGCTCTTTGAGGGCGCCATTGTTCCTGATTTGCTGGCTTGATTTGCCTGGCTGTGGATTATGGTTACGGAGCCAGGCTGGACTTCTTCCATCAACCCATTTATCCTTATCAGGAGTCGGAAGCTCAAAAAAAAAAACATATCAAAATTATGTGATCAAGCCTTTGGTATCTTATCAGCAGCCTTGTGGAGTGGAGTGGCCTGTAGGCTGGGGTGGACATGCCATCTGGCATACCGGACATTGTCCCGGTTCGGTTCGCTGTTTTCGAAGAGCACGCGGAGGCAGACATGGTAACAGGTGGCCAAAAATGGTCCAAATGTGGCAAGAAAAGAGTGAAAAGTGACTAAAATAGGCCAAAAGCAGTCAAGAGTGGTCAAGAAATGGAAAAAATAAAGAGGAACCAGGTGATAAATAATGGCAAAGGGTAGGTTTATGGAGCAAAATGTGTCAAACAATGGTGAAAAAGGGCAAAAATGTGGAACAAACAATGGAAAAGTATAGGGAAAAAAGTAAAAAAAAGTGGTAATTATTGGGCAAAAATCAGCTCATTTGAGTGAAAAGTGACCAAAAAAAATTCAAGAAAGGACAAAAATTGGATTAAAAGTGTAAAATTGAATTTGTAAAAATAGACAAAAATAGGAAAAAAAAAGGGGTATCTATTGGGCAAAAGGTAGCTAAAGTCTGAAAAAAGTGTCAGAACTTTTTGTGAAGGGGTAACAATGGGACAAAGGAAGTTGCAAAATGGCCAAAGGAAATTGGTGAAAAGGGGTTAAAAAAAAGTTTCCCTCTATTAAGGTATTCTGTGGGAATAATAATTAAAATTAAGACATAAAAAGCCACACGTTGAGCATCACTGGCTTAATATTGGCTTCTACATGGTGTCAGTCTACCGCTGCCTGTAGGTGTGAAGACCCTTCAGCCTTTGGTTCTTCCCTGATTCAAGTCAGTGCATCAAACGTGCACACGGCTGTTAATTCTCCAGACACCATGCACTCCGGCTTCAATGGAGATCCGTAATACAAAGAGATGGCAGTTGCAATTCTTTCAGGCCTCCTTTGGTCCTTCATCTTCATCAATCAAACAGTGACACGATAAATTGGTGCGGAGGTGACTTAAAGTGTGGCGCGGGTTTCTTCCATCTCCACCAAGCAGCGTCACATGTATGCATGTTGTTTGAAGGCTGCTCTAATTTTCAAAAAAAGTACTACACAACTCTGCATGGGTTCCCTTAGTGAAGTCAAGCATGGCCTTTGACATGAAAAAAGCCTCTTATTTTCTGAATAAAGGAGCAGCAATTTGTTCTTCATGATCAAAGCTGCAGAGCCTCTTTTCTGTAATGTACGACATGAAAATGGATTTCTCATAAGTGCCAGGAGCACACACTTTGTTGTGTAATGTATACATATGAAAGTGTTATTATATGGTAAGACTTTAGTGACCATGTCCAGGATTGGCCTGTTTTTTTATTTTCAAATGAACAATTTACAAACATTATTATATTATGCAACAAAAATACATTGATTTCTACCTTTTTTTAAGGCTACAATATTGATTAAAGCAAAGATGGGAAACATTTATCACAGCGAATGTAATGTAATCGTCTAAACAAAGGGCCACATTATCACAATTCATGTCAGCATTTAAAATAATGACCAAATATTGTAGGAAAGAAGCAAATGATTTGTTTGTTGATTTTTTTTGTCTTTTATATATATTTTTTGTGATTTTCTGTAGTGTTATAGTCATTTTGTAGATTTTTCCGTTATTATTGTAGTCTTTTTGGGTGTTTAGGGAGTCATTTTGTGTATTTTTTATTGTTGTTTGATATATTATTTTGTCATTTTGAATATTTTTATGTAATATTCTGTATTGTTGAGGTCGTTTTGTAGATTTTTTCATTATTGCTGTAGTCTTCTTGGGTGTTTAGAAGTTTATTGTTGTCGTTTGGTATATTATTGTCCATTTTGTGTATTTTTACCATCAGACCTTGTTTTTGAAGTACTTTTTGTGTTGGCCTTGTTGCAATTCTTAAGATCATTTTGTGTATTATACAGATGTTTTTGTGTTTTTTTGTCATTTTGTATGTTTTTGAAGTTCTTTTGTGCATTTACTTGGCCCTCCAGGCCACCAGTCGCCCCCATATCTGAATTAGAGTTTAAAAAAACTGATTAATCCAATTATTTTTTCACTACTGTTCAATAAATTTCAAGTAATAAGAAACATGTATTAAATAAATTCAAATTTCCATCAAAGCACTCTGAAATACTCTAATATAACTCTTAACTAGAAACCTTAGAAATACTACATGTGTCTTTAATGACTAGGGGTCACTAAAGCAGTGACAGCCATAACTATAAAAGGAATAATGCAGCAATGAGTTTCTATTTCTCTCCTGAAAAACGCGTTGATAGCTGATACTCACACTTATTTCCACTTCAGTCTGAAAAGCACCGTGTGTTTTCTTACCTGTTCACTAAGTCTGGTCTGCATTTTATTCATTAGACAATGCCTTTAAGACTTTATACTTCCCATATTTCTGCATTTACTTTCCTCCAATATTCTGAAATAAATATACTTATTAGAAGATCTATGCCTGACAAAATGCATTATTTTTGCACCATATTGGTTTTAATAACTTTTTAAAATGAGACTACTTTACTGTGTTCGAGCCTGTGTTCCGCCATCTTGAAATCACGTGATTGATGATGTCACACGGCCCCACTGCCTGTAAACATCCCATTGTTTCCTATTGGAGTGAAACATTCAGCCTGATTTTAACATCATTTAGCAGATTTTTAGATAATTTAGCAGATTTTTCAGTCAAAACGTCCATTTGTGCTACTTTCGGTTGATCTTAATAATCAGGAACAGTCAAAGATGCCGATGTGAATCTCTTTTGTTTACCGAAAGAGGATAAAAACAGTTGTGACCCGAAAAAGATCTGTTATTGTACGGGGCGACAGTTCAGACTCTGCGGTTTAATAGTAGACAATGAAGCAGAGAAGAAGAGCTCTCCAAAGGGACCTTTACTCCCCCCTGAAACAGTGCACAGCTGATCCTCTGATGGCTAAAGCTAAGCAAGTCATTACGAACTGAAGACGCATAAATCTTGAGATTTCCTGATTATTTAGATCAACTGAAAGCAGCACAAATTGGCATTTTGACCGAAAAAGCTGTTAAATGATTTAAAAATCTGCTAATTGATCTAAAAATCAGGCTAAATGCTTCACTCCAATAGAAAACCATGGGATGTTTACAGGCAGTGGGGCCGTGTGACGTCATGAATCATGTGATTTCAAGATGGTGGAACACAAGCTCTAAAACTGTAAAGTAGTCCCATTTATAAAAGTTAATAAAACAAATATGATGCAAAAATAATGCATTTTGTTAGGCATAGAATTTTTAAGTACAAGTCTGGCTTGCTTTTACAAAATTTTCTGAAAAGATTTGAACACAGGGTTTCTGAGTCAAAGGCGATAGAATAAATAATCTGCATGGCCGAGTTAGTGTTGGACACTTTCAATAATTGATCATATTTGTAACAAGAGCACTCAGAAAGTTCAAACCCCCGTCAAGCAGTAAATGCCAAATATTGCCAGTTATCAGGATCAGTGATTTTGGTCATTCACGCTTTAAAGGCTTGGAAGAAATGTATATCCCCATTAGTAATTATTTCATTTTTTATTTATTTAAAGGGACAATGCATATTAATAAACATAAATGTAAATATGCCAGAATTAGCCAATGGCTACTTTCCATCTGTTGTCCCTGGCAGATCAAGAAAATACAAAGACCAATGTACAACATCAACGATAAAAAAATCATCCACACAATTAAACTTGAGACATGAAACGCAAGGATAGTGGTCAGTGGTCACATGTTCTGGTTCCCCTTCAGCCAACCAATAAGTTTGTTTTAAATACTATGAGTGTGGTACAGTCTCTGATGTCAGCTGGGATGCTGTTCCAAACCCTGGTCCCTTCCACTGATACACTATGTCTAAATATATGGACACCCACATTTCTCTGCCCCGAAAATAAAACTAGATGGAGATTATGCACCAAGATGTGAACTTTTGAAACTTCAATTTCCCTGATTTTGGAAATTTGGGGACATTTCGTGGAGTAATCTGAGGAAAATGTGCCGGATTTCGAAAAAATTGAGAATTCTTTCAACAATTTGAGATAAAGTAAAAAGGACTGACGTCACACGGTAAAAGAAACTGAAAAACTGATCTCTGCTAATATTGTGGATTTAAATTGAATTTTTGTATTTGGAGGAACTGAGATACCTATAACGGTCATTTATCAAGTGTTTCATGTTTTTCCATCATTTTTACTTTCTCGAGCGGGCTGAATTTGATGCTCTAAAGGGCCGGATTTAGCTCCTGGGCCTTGGACTTTGACACATCTATATTTGGTCTATATTTGGCTGAAATTCTGTCAAAATTCATTGAGCACTTTTCACGTAATCCTGCTGACAAACAAACAAATAAATATACGGGCAGCGGAAATATTACCTTCTTGGCAGAG
The DNA here is from genome assembly GCF_900634775.1 of Gouania willdenowi. Taxonomy (NCBI): domain Eukaryota; kingdom Metazoa; phylum Chordata; class Actinopteri; order Blenniiformes; family Gobiesocidae; genus Gouania; species Gouania willdenowi. The sequence continues at coordinate 23,785,576 of NC_041063.1, read as the reverse complement.
GTAATGATGCTCCTACGAAGAGCATTTATTCGTAGTAAAAATGTTCTGCCTTTATGCATCTATCGCTGTAGATTTATTGTGAAGATAAGCAGTGGACGGCTTCTCTTTGATTTAAACATCTGATTGTCTATCTGAGTCGCGTCTCTTTTGGGCTTTCGCCGCGCCCCACCTGAAGATAACTTTACCGAAGTGCGTGTAAAGAGAGAATGCGGAGAGCATTTGCTCAAGTGTCTGGTCTCCTCCCAGATACAAATGAACAATTTGTTTTCCATTTCTTCCCAAACCTTCATCTCAGTCTTTCTGCTTTGAAGTAGGGAATAGAAAGGGAGGAGAGGGCTGAGGAAGTGGGGGGGGGGCATAGATCGTACGATACTGTGTTTGTCTTCAAAGGGTTTCAGCTTGCTTACAAAAACCCCTGGCAAGTACAACACCTTCAAGGTGAAATTGATAAATTTTGATGGTAAGCTCTTTCATGGCAATAATAAGCAGAATTTTGTGGATAGGGGTGCATGGATTTTTATTTTTTTTGTTGTTGTTGATGCAAATGTTGTCAAACACCAGCAGGCGAAAACTAAATTGAACTGTGCCAAGTAGATAAGAACGTACTGGAGAAAAGCACAGAGATACATAATTACATTCATGAACAATATCCACCTGCATCAGGCTCAGCTTAATCGCAGCTGAAACACTGTTTTATTCCTTTTCCTACACTCAAAACATCCAATGTTTGCCATTTGATCATCCCCAAAGTTGTCAATTCTCCATGAATTTCACGTTTCACACGTTCCCACGCTTCCCCTTCATATATCAAACACGCGATCCCACTGTAGTCGTTCAGATGGAAACTTTGAAGAGGCACATACAAACAAACAAGCCACAAGGAAGGAAAAAAAAAAAAGACAAAGAAAAGGAGGAAATTCATCAGTTGTCCATCTGGCAGATGACATCCTTTGTACCTTCTGTCATTTCTTTCTCATCTGCTCGAATGGACAGAATCTCCTCTCTCTCTCTCTTTCTGGGATGACTGGCTCACCGCGGTCCCTGGAGGCACCTTCTTCTTTTCCTGCGTCTCTCGCTTCTTCTCGTTCCCTCTCAGCACCTGCTATTTCCCCTCAAACTTTATGAATTAGTTACAACCATCTTTTTTCTCCTAACCTTACTTTACTTCATCATCTTTGTACCTGGACGCAAATTCCACACCTGCGTGGACACCAGAGGTGAAAGTAACGGATTACTCACGTCCAGAGGTGGCAAAAATACTAGTCTTCACGACTCAAGTAAAAGTATAGATACTTGAATAAAAATCGACTCTGGTTTAAGTAAAAGTATTAAAGTTGCTACCTTACATGAGTAAAAGTAAAAAAAAATGACTATAAATGCTCCTTCAATAATAAGACAGGGTTTTCAAATCAGCAAATTCCGCATCTTTTATTTTTTATAAAAACTTGTGGATGGAAACAAGTTAAATGTGTTACTTTTGAACACCTGGATAATAAACAACATTTGTAAATAAAATGTGTCAAGAACAATTGAATAAATGCAAATGCTCAATTAAACCCAGAGAAACTTTGAGTTTAACATTTTTAAAAACTTGAAAATATGAACCATAAATCCAATGGCGTCATCTTCCAACGTCTTAAAAGGAACGAGCGCATTTTTAAAATGTAAGCAGTAGAAAGTATAAATATTAGTTTTAATAAGTCACCAAATACTCAAGTAAAGTACAGATACCAGAAAAAAAAACTACTTAAGTACAGTTACAAAGTTTTTGTACATTGTTACTGTCATCTCTGCTCATGTTACTGTAATTGAGTTGTTTTTACTTGTACGTTTTTGAAGTATATTCTTAAATCAGTAAATTTACTTGTACTTATGTACGTTTTAAAAGAAGTAATTCATTACATTTCTACACCCAATCATTACTGAGTAAATTATTTATATATATATATATATTTTTTTTAAAAAATGATTAACACATTGTGAAACTACAAAAAAAAATTAAAAGAAATGACCAGACAACAATCAAATGCATCACATCATAGCTGACCAATCAGATTAAACATAATGTACAAAACTGAAGGTTTTGTACATTAGCTCTACTTTTTATTTTTAATGGAATTCATTGGTGTTATTTTATTAAAAATTGCACATTTTCACAAACCTTTTATTTTATACAAATGTGGAAAATAATGAAGTTAATGAATGAATAAGTTCCATTTAGTTGTGTAAGATTTAGTCTCTTGAGAGAGATGTTGTTGATGTGATGTGTTTGTTGATGATTTTACTGATGATTTAAATTGATTTCACTGATGATTTTAAATGTTCTTATTGATTTTAAACAATTGAATGTTTTATCATGTAAAGCACATTGAGTTGCCTTGAGTATGAAATGCGCTATACAAATAAATTTGCCTTGCCTCTTCCTTTTTAAGTTTATACATGAGATGTTTGTGCAAAACAACCGTGGGGAGTGAAAGTAACTAGTAACTTTTACTGTGAGTACTATTTAGCTGAGCTACTTTTTACTTGTACTTGTAAGTATTTTATGTATGACTTACGTGTACTTGAGTACAACTTTAATCAAGTAACAGTACATCTACTTCAGTAGGATATATCAGTACTCTTTACAACCTCTGGTAGACACAACTGTCTGTCTGTCTGTCTGTCTACCCTACTTCTTTATTCACCTACGCTTTTCCTCCCTCTCAATTCAAGTCTGGGCCAAAAGCACCCTGGGAAAAATATGAGATGAAATTGAAAAAATTAGATATTTTTTAAGAAAAAAACCCCCCAAAAACTTGGTCGTCTAGCATTGGTAAATGAAATGCAGCTGTAGATCGAATGGCCTCGCAACTCCCCGCAGTCTGCACCCCCTTTTTTTCCTACTCTCTCTCAGATTGGGCAGACACAGGGGGTGGTGTGTGTGTGTGTGTGTGTGTGTGGTGTGTGTGTGTGTGTGTCCATGTGTTTCTGTGTCCAACTCCTTTGTGACCGCTTTCCTGAACCGGGGCCCTCGCTGCGTGGAGGGAAATGGCGGACTGTGGCAACCACGGGGCAGTTTTACAGTGCACCGGGCGGAATGTTAAACTTATATTTAATGTATGACATTTCACACAAATCATCTGGCCACAGACATGACCTTGGGGTATTCCGCAGATTGCTTTTTCAGTGCCTCAGCAACTGTGGAATTATTCGTCCCGGAGAGAGAGAGAGAAAGAGAGAGAGGGAGAGGGAGGGGGGGGGGGGGGAGAAAAATCCTTTGAGTTTGGTGAAATGATCGCCCTTCTCCCGTCTCTGGCCATCCCAGACTGGAAACCCTCTCTCTCTCTCTTTTTCTCTGTGATATCATGATTGCACGGCCATGCCAAATTGAAAACATCTTGGCAGTCTAAGGGCTGTATGAAATAACCATATATTATGTGTACTGTAACACCCGATTGGATAGCAAAACAATTATGCTGTTTTTTTTTTTTTTTCCTTTTACTGTCAAAGAATCCTTGTACCCTTCAGCTCTCCAGTGCCTTCATTTCTATGTAAAAAAAAATTAAAAAAAAATTCACAGCAGAAGAAAAATTATCTCCGATTTGTAAATTAGAGTTGGATTTTAATCCCACGTCGCCCCTCACAGAATATACCAATGAGTCTACAAGAGTTGTACAGCAATGCAGGCACACTCTAGCATGGCCATCTGCAACGGATTAGGGAAACTCCTGTAAATATCTCATCGGAATTTCCCCTCTGTGAGGCGTTTTTGTGTCAACACGGAGGGAGAAATGACAATAAAAAATCATGAACCCACACTTAAGGAGAGCCGGAGCGTCCCCCAAAATACTGCCGCGCCGAGAATAAACATGAAACTGCTGTTCTGCTGTAACGTCGAGCTTTTAATTTAGAAAAAAAAAAAAAAAAACACAAACGCAGGAATGGGGGGATTATAGGACAAAGGGTACAAAAAAAACAACACATTTACACCAATGCATTTTAAAACCGCAGCTCATCCATTTTATCTGAGGGGACATTTTTCAGCGTTTAGGTGTACATATGAGAGGTAGACTGTCCACTACATCAGCGTCACTCTCACTCTTCCGTTCTTTTTTTTTTTTTTTTTCAAGGTTAGATGGCAGCCGTGGAGATTTTTTAGAGCATTAGGGCGCAGCTACCTGTCACACTCAGAGAAGCACACACCACACACGCCTACACACACTCAAGACACATGCACATGCGTTACGTGGAGAAATCAGAGTCAGAAGCGTAGCAAAAGCATAGGAGAAAAAAAATATATATTTATACATGCACAGAAGTCAAAAGGCGTTAATTTTGGTTGGATAAAAAACTGTTGTCATAGTTTTCGTCCACTACGTTTTTTTAAAGTGACAATAACTAGAACATGACTAATTAAAAAAACAATTGCAATTTCTTATTTTTGCCAACTAATAAAATGTAAATCCAATCAAAACAATAGATTTTTCTGGAAGGTATCCAATCAAACTAGGCCTACTACTTGTCGACTAAACTATTAATGTCATTTAGTGACTAAATCTAGACAATAACACAAACTGAAATAGTCCTGATGACTAAATTTGGCCTAAAACTAAGTGTCAGTCCAAACAAACAGAAGCAATGGTGAATATTGTACAAATGGGGGGTGGGATTCAATAAGTCTTTCTTCTTACATACAGTATTATTAGAATTAACAAGTGTACATGGATTATATATATTATTTTGAACATCTTTGATTGTTTTCTCTGTTGGAGTTTCCGTGTATGCAAATAGTTTTTTGTTCCTTTTTGCTTTTCTTTCTAGTCCCTGCTCAAAACAAGCAAATAACACTGATGTCCAGTTATTACAAATCATTTTCCACAGGTAAGATCATTGACAGTGTCAATAATATGGAAGATATAAACAGATTTAAGGCCCAAAAACTCCATGAAACCACCAAACCAAAGGCACATTAATCGTCTGTTCCTTCAAGCGTAGAAATACATATGTTTACACATACAACATACGTTTAAATGTAGGATTGAAGTTTTCTTATTCAAAACAAGACAGATAAGAGGATTCATAAAGGATCATTTGGTACGAATTATTAACCATAAAGTGGGATAAACATGTGTCAAACTCAATGCTCGGGGACCAAATTCGGCCCTTTGGAGAAAGTAAAACAAACAGCGACAACATGAATCATTGTAACTGAAACTCAACGATATTTGCAGGTGCTCACAGTTTTCCACTGCTTATATCACACGATTGCAGTCATTTTTAATGTTAAACTGTTGAAAAAAAAACTCAAAATTCTTACACAATCTTTAAATTTTCCTCATATTATTGCAGCAACATTTTCCGTAATTACATACGAATTGGTCACAAATCTAGGAAATGTGAAGTGTAGACCCTTTTGGGAATGATATCTGTCACTTATTGCTTGGATATTGTCAGTTTCCTACTTATTTTATATTTTATGTATATGTACAAGTGCAAACTAGGGCACATCAATGTTGAAATGATTCATTTTCCAACATAAAATCTGTGGCTTCTGAACTAAACACGTAACTCACAACTAGTCGACAGCAGATTCCCTACAGACGATTTAAAAATCCTCATAATTGGGACCGATTTGGGGACATTACAAGGATTAAAACACACACACACACACACACACACACACACACACCCCCAAAAAAACAAGGACAACAAAACAATTCAAAGCAGCTCAATGACTTGGCAACATTTGCTTTCCAATTCTTATTCATGCTAAGTCTGGTATGATCCCCACTGTATCGCTACACACGGGTCGAGCACAACAAGACGGGTCTCCGATGCACATTATGCCACGATTTTCCTCTGTTTGGTGTTGTGTGTGTGTGCGTGTGTGTTTTTTTTCTTTATGTTTGTTCCATTTCCCTGACTTAAGCTGTTGTCTAATGGACAGCAGCGTGACAGAGAGGAGTTTGGTATCAGATTGAAGCTGGTGCCCTTTTTGCCAATTTGCGAGCAGCCTCCTCTGTACTTGTATGGCCAATTAGCTGACCGTCTGACAGAGGCTCTCTGACTGTGGCTATTAAAACACAACTCGTAGGCACACAAAGACACACACATACAGAAAGATGCACACACACACACACACACACAGACAGTGAAACGCCTCCGACTGTCGATCTCTATCTGCTATTTATTTTATTTTTTTTGCAGGAAGCGTGCCTAGACCTCACCCTCACCTTATACTCACAATTAAGACGACACACACACACACACACACACACACACACACTTACGTTCTCCAAAGGATGCAATGCTCCTTGACCTCCAAGCCCCCCCCCCCCCCCCCCCCCCCCCCCCACACCCCACCACCTCCACTTGTTCTTCCAAACTCCATCTCCACACCGTCAAAAAGATTCCGTTTTTAATATTTAATCCTTGCTTACATTCTTTCCTCATCCTTGTTCTTCCTCTTCATCATCTCTAACATCACTAATACTACCCTGTCATCTGGCTGCTTAATCATCTAATCAGCTCTAAAACTAACTAATAACCACCGTCACATTCAATGTTTGAATTTGAAAGAAAAGCACAAACCTCCACCAGTGCCAAGTCTCCTCATTGCCATATATTGGTACCATTGATTGTTCACACCACATCGTCCAAATGTATGGCCACTAGTGATGTGCATCGTCATGAATCTGACGATACAATTTTCATGTCGCGATACGATATATCTGGAAACTAAACAATACGGTAAACATCACGATATATTCCGATATCAATAATGACAAATTTCACCTTTACAAGTACAAAATGGCATGAAATACAATTTATTTCAATCTTTTTAAACTTGTGAGAACAAGTAAATGGTAAATAACTGTAATTCACGTACCAATATAAAAAAAAAAAAAAAACAAGTGGTGTGTTTATCAAATGCTAAAATTATAGTACTTTTGGTTCTACAACAGATTCTGATTCTGTTAAATTCTTCAATTCTTAAAAATAAGTAACCATATACATCTATAAAAGTGCCCAGTATGTTGCATGAAAATAAAACTTCCAAGCTAAAATGCATGGTGGAGTGAGATAGTTGATTTGGACATTTTTTTGGATCGATATTATTATCACGTGGTGAAATATCACAATATATCGCAGAATTAATTTTTTCGTATACCTTTAATGGTCACACCATTTTTTTTTTTTTCAGAAAAATCGCAATAAAATGTTGCAATCGAGATTTAATTCACATGAAACCTAATGGAATAGTTGAGGAGATATCATTTTTCATAACTCGGTTTTCAAAATTATCCAATACATTTCCATTTTTAGACACGTCTCTTGTTTTCATACAGACCTTAATAATCAAATAATATCCATCCACAACCATATACCAGCTTTATAGCCTCATGTGTCATGTTTTTGAATGCGGGCACCCTCCCCTAGTTATGAAACAAACATTTACAGGTCATTTATTAGCTTAGCTAGAATGTAAGGCTAAGTCCTGATAAACTACATATAGACACAGTACACGTAGCTCAACAACCCAAACACTGAGGCACGCTGGGGACCTTCCCCCTGGATTCACACCTTTGTTCCTGTCCACCCCCACCCCCCCAACCACCGCCTTTGTTGTCCATCAGAGTGGTTTGTTTTAAGTTGCAGCTCCAGTCGCATCACTCCTCAGCCTCCATGGGCAAGTTCAACAAGTTCAAGGTCTCCTACAAACACAAGGGGTGGTGGTGTGTGTGCACGTGTGTGTGTGTTGTGTGTGCGTGTGTGCGCACTCAACAGTTTCCACAAGGCACAGACACCTGCAGATTTACACGCTTGTGCAACAGCCACTCGCACTGTTTTATTTACACACTAATACATTTAATAAAAGGGACCGAGGAGATGTAATAATTACAGATAATTGCAAATTAAAGTCTTGCATTTTGACCGAGTAACCAAAAGAAATAAAATTAACACCCACACCCACACACACACACACACACACACACACACACACACACACCCTGATACAACGCGCGTCCTCAAGGTCTGTTGACTGCCATCAAAATGGTGGACACAATAACAGCTCTAGCTTAGCTTTGATTCCTAATATGGAGGAAACAATTGTATTTTTTTTATTTTTCTGTGGAGTTGCTGATGCAGAGGAAGACAGGATTCAACCTCTCTCCCTGTGACACACACAACACACACACACACACACACACACACACACACACACACACACACACACACACACACACACACACACACACACACACACACCACACTTTCATTTTTCATTTAAAAAAAAAAAAAAAAAAAATCCATTCAGACATCGCTCTACGTTATTGCGCTTTGGGCCAAAAAAACTTTATTATTATTTAATTTTTTTTTTAAAGGTGACAAATATTCAAACAAAAATTCAGAGAAACAAGTAAGGGAAAAGGCTGCATTTTAATTAATTGCCGTAATGTGAATGTACGTTACAGGCCTTGATAGAGTAACATTTTTACTTCAAATCTATAGAATTCTACATGTTTTCTGGTCTTTGAGAAAAAAAAACAAACAAACCTCTAAGCAGAGATTCATTTGCATTTTAAAGGCAATCGAAATTTACAATTATTTCTAATTAATTTGTCAATTCTATAGGGAGAATATCAGCTCTGGAATTAACACAAAAGAACTTCTTGCCTCATTTCTCTCAGCCCGGGATAATTATAAAAGTTAAGAAGGTTGCTATTCAAAAATTATCTGCATGACATCAAATATACATCTTTGATCTCACCCTGTCCCCTGATGGTTAAATGCCTTTAATTATATTCCAAAAAATAAAGATAAATTAACTTTCTCCGATAATTAACAGCGTGCTACATATAGTTTGCTAGTTTAATCTCGGCGACGAAACAACAACTGGAACGGGGTGAGAATGCATCAGCTCATATCAAACCAGTGAACTCACTGGTGCAGTCCCAGTGTAATTTGCCTTTTGCATAGGATTTGTGAATGCGTTTGCCATTCCGCACACATGTGACTTGCACTCGGAGCAAGTTTCTTAAATCTCTGCATATACCGTGAACCGTAATCCTTACACACTTGTGAAAATTGCACAAAGCACGCATATGAACCCACATGTGTTCTTGACGATCAGGGGGGACCTTCTCCATATCTCATTATATTCCCCTATAGCATATCAGCATCTCCCCTAGGTGCACGTGTGTACATTTCAGAGAGGGAAATAGAAAGAGTCAGATGATACGTATTATCTTTATCACCTGCTACAGGAGTCGACTTTCCTCCTCCCCATTATGTAAAACTATGGATTACGTGTGGAATGCCCATGAATCCTGCATTCATAGGTGTGTGCTTGTATGCTTGTGTACATGTTAGTGACTTTATAGCATGTGTTTGAGTGGAAAAAAGGGGGTGCGGGTGGGGGGGTGGGCAGCAGGCGCATATACATCCATGCATGCAGGTTGTATGTATGCATCCATGCAGCGACACTGAGGAGACACCCCCCACCCCCCCCGCCCATTCTCTCGCTCTAACCCACTCTACCTCTCTCCCTCCATCTATCATGCATCCATAGGTCTATCAGCTTCGGGAATGAGGTGTGGAGAGAGAGTAAGGGGCGAAGGGTGCAGAAGAGGGAAGAGAAATTAAAATTCCCCCCCCCCACTTTAAAAATGCACATACATTTCCATACATTGGAAAAGCAGTGAGGTGCCCACCCCAATATGCACTCCTTCCCACCACCCCAACACCTCACCATTGCATTTACACACACACACACACACTTCAAAAACACCAAAATGCTGCAAAAGATAAATGCGTGCGTCCCATTCAGAAGGTTCGAGTAAAAATCCACTCTTTGCCTTATTTATCTTCATAACAAGAGCACGGGGAGTGTGTGTTTATTCGTTTGTGTGCCCAGAGCTGGTGATGTGTGTTTGTTTTTGTGTGCACATAAGTTCAATTACTTCAGCTGAAGAGAAGAAGAGCCTAAGCCATATGAAGAAAAGCTAAAAAATAAATAATAAAACCCCAAAGGTAATGCATATGAAATCCTTGCGGTCCAAAACGATGGTGTGTGTATACGGGAGTTTTTTGGAGGACATTGCCACCTTTCACGCTAAAATCCTCAATCTCCAAACTCATTCTCCATTCAATATCTACACCAAACTGTATTTGTTGATGCATAGATTCCACATGGTTTATGGTCTATTTGCCATCTGTCATGTTTCAAGGCTTTTAGATAGCAAAACAACAATCACGACCTTTACCCAAAATGCAGCAGAAACTCCCCACCCCTCGTAGATAATGACGGCCTGTCGCCAGGAAAGAGGAGAGAGGAACACGAGTGTGTGTGGTGTTATTAAGTGGGACTACCGTAGTTTGTTCAGAAGAAGAAGTGGTTTTTTGGCTTTTAAAAAGTTCAATTTTGCACTCCCCAGGTGGCACATATGGAGGTACCCCAAAGGGGGGGCGCGTGTGTACGTGTGTGTGTGTTTTGTACAGGGTGTAATTTCCTTGTGTGTATTCTGAAATATTCTGACGGCGCTGTCTTGCGGCTCACGGAGCACAGAGATGCGTCCCTTCTCCTGCATTTAAATACAAGCCGGTTTTTGGAGAGCCAAAGTAACAGATATGCTTGCTTGAACACACACACACACACACACATACACACACACACACACACACACACATTCGTGTTACATGCGCACCTGCCGTCTTGACATGTAGGCATGCATGTACACAAGAATACTGTATGAACATATGAAAGGCAGACTAGCGTGTGTGCTGTCCAACCGCGCATCAATCTAGTCACGTTAGCGTCGGAGTGGAGTTCAACCAATACGTATTTTCAAATAATGTTTCGGACAGGACGCCCATCAAAAGGCTGGTCGTCTTTGCCATACCCAGAGGTGAAAGTAATGGATTACAAGTACGCACATTACTGGTAATAGAGTTGCTTTTATGGGTACTTTTATTTTATTTTTTGAGTACATTTATAAATCAGTAGTTTTTCTTCTGCTTAAGTACGTTTTAAAAGAAGTAAAATAATTAGTAACATTTCCACACCAAACCGTTACTGAGTAAATTATAATTTTTTTGTGTTTCATGGACATACTTGTACATGAGTACAATTTCAATGAAGTAACGGTACTTCTACTTGAATAGGATATATCCAGAGGTGTAAAGAGTAGTGATATATAAAATACTCAAGTAAAAGTAAAAAGTAGCTCAATTAAATAGTACTCAAAGAAAAACTAGTTACTAGTTATTTTCTCCCCCATGTTTATTTTGGTAATAAATCTTTCCATGGTTCCCTCGCACACAGTAAACATCTCATGTATAAACTTAAAAGGAAGTGAGCAGATCATGCACAATTGGAACTTATTAATTAACTTCATTTATTTCCACAAAGGCATCTGTATAAAATAAAAGGTTTGTCAAAATGTGCAATTTAAAAAAAAAAAAAAAAAAAAACACCAATGAACTCAATTAAAAAACAAAACAAATTCTCATGGACTAAGTATAGCTAAATTAATGAACTTTAAACTGAGAAAATAACCTCCATTTAATGCTATTTTGGTGCGGTGTATTACGTTTAATCTGATTGGTCGGCTATGATGTGATGCATTTGATTGTTGTCTGGTCATTTCTTTTTTTTTTGTAGTTTCACAATGTCCGTTATCATTTAAAAAAAAAACTATAATTAACTCAGTAACGGTTGGGTGTAGAAATGCAACAATCTACTTATTTTAAACTTACCTAAGTAGAAATAAAATTAATGATTTATAAATATACTCAAAAAAAAGTATCCACAAAAGTAACTAATTTACAGTAACGTGAGTACTTGTAATCCATTACTTTTGCCACTGACCATACTGTACTTCTTTATTATCTGCAAAGCTAGAGTTTTATGTGGCTGTATAAACCTCAGCAGGTCTATGTTCTCAAGTCACTTCTTAAGCTCTTTAATTCTTCTCAATATCACACTCGCACTATATGGGATGTAATATTAGACAATGAGCTGCCCAGCAATGTTACAGAGATGGAGGGAAGGAGGGAAGGAGGTCGGGTGAAGGGTAGGAAAGGAAAGGAAAGGAAAGGAAAGGAAAGGAAAGGAGGCCCTCCAACTAAAACGGGACTTAAAAAGCTACGATGGTCCAACCCGTGTCCTCCTCGCCATCACTTATCCTCCTACTTTTGCCTGTTTCTGCACCTCCTTCCCACAGCGCTGTTCAGTCCTTTCCTTTCCTTTTCCCTCTTCCCTCGACCCATCTATTCACACACAGATGTGTTGTCTGTCATGACCATGATGATAAATTAGCGCGGGTGCTGTTGGTGAAATAGGAGCTGGTGTCTGAGTGCACACAGAGGCGATCCGGCGGACAATGCCAAGGATGAACCACTGATAGTTCAGCTGTGGCTCGGTCTGGAGAAACACTTTGGACAGGACCGCGCTGGAGTCAAATTTGCTTTTAGTGCCGTTGGAGTGTCCATGCGATGGTAGTTAAAGTGAAGTATTTACAAGCAACAAAATCCTTTGAGCTCTTTTTTTGGTCACTGGGGTTTCAATGCTTTTTTACTTTTATTTTATTTCTGACAATATATGCGATAAAAGATAATTAAGAGATGCGTGTAGGGACATTAAAGCATTTTTTAATATAATCAAAATGATTTTTAGTTGAATGTTTTAACCCAGTGGTACCAGTGGTAGGATTAACAATTGGCATCTTTGCAGAATATTTTTTTTTCAACATTAAGGTACCTGAAGCGCAGTATGAAAGGGTTACATTATGAATTTCTCTCTGGGTGTGTGTGTGTGTGTGTATTTGGGTTTTCTTTTTTTACCTGCAGGCTTTTGGTTTCCGTGCGCTTGTTTTGTCTGTGCTCAATGTGTGTGTGTGAGTATGGACATGTGTTTCTCATGAAGACCCATGCCGGGCAAATTAATTCTCAGAAGTTGCGTGGCGGGGGCTCGCCTTCCCTTTGAAATGGGGCATACTGCTCCCTGTAATCAATAAGTCAAGCCATCTCGGCCGCATGTTGCAAACCCCCCCGGCACCGAGATGAAGAAGCCCAATTTACTCATCATAAATTCTGATTCCCACAATAAATATGAGAGAAGGTCCCTCGGTATTAGAGTATCTGAATCTTGGGGCCGTTTGAAATGCCGACCGGGCCCTTGCCTCAGCCTGGAGTTGCTTTGTTAGTTAGAAAGATGCGTTTTATGTTGAATAATAATGACGTGAGGTCAGAAATTTAGTTCTTGATCTGAAAACAAGGACTGTTTCAGAAACTATTTCTTTATGCGAGCATTCAAACTTCAGTTCAATGTGAAAAACCGACTACATGCATTACAGTTTTTGTCTCCCTTTTGACGAAAAGTCCTTTCTCTAAATCTGGAGCGTTTTCTAATGGGCACCGACAGGCACCTTCAGAAAGGCAGTGACGTGCACAGGCCGATGCACGTGATGTTGGGGACACGCTAATCTAAGGGACAAGGGCTGTCTCTCTCTGTTTAATGCCACTTTGTTTAGTGGGCCCTGGTGCATCACAGTGACCTGAGGTGGCAAACGTGTGGCGTGAGTGTAACACACCTCTACGGAGGGTCGGAACGGTACACACTGCTGAATCATTGCTTGGAAGTAACCATAACTTGAACAAGAAAGGAGTGTGGGTGAAGAATGGAGGGTGTGAGACTAAACAGAGTCTGTGCAAACATCTGCAACAGCTGCTTGTTTTTTAGGGATCAAAGTGTGTTGCGGAAGTGTAGCGATTGTCACTGTACTTGTACGCACAGTCCACAAATGATTTAATGCAACATGGCATTCCCCAACACCGATGGCGCTCTATCTATCTTCTTTCTGGCAAGGACTTCCTGCTCTCCAGAGCGGGATTGTCGATACATGACATTTATGAGGCTCCCAGGAGCCCGGCACATGTTGCCCAGACAACTGAGAGAGCTTCACTGCCATGACAACAAAACGTCAAGTCCTGTCGCGGCTAAATACAAGTGGCCTGCAGCCACAGCGACATGCCGGTTGGAATCGTCCAGGAATGAAAAGTAAAACAAAAACAAAAGAAGAGAACACACATGACATGAGATGCGAAGGCGAACGGACAGGAGCGGGGCTTAAAGCAGAGAGTGAAATCAAAAAGAAGTAAACCAGAGGAGACAGTGGGTTCCTTAGGTAGTCAATACAGCTGTGTTCATTGTAAAGCAGTTTAAGAGCACTAATTCCTGGCCTGTTAGTTACATCAGAGAGAAGGAAAGCTTTGCTAGGTGCTAATCCATATGTCTGATGCTAAGTGGTTCATCAGTGAGTGCCTGAGATCGAATGCCGCCAATTAAGATATCTAAATGCCTGGCTAATAGTAGACCAAGTGTGGCACGCTGTCTCTCACATGATCACACATGATTACCGACAGAATACACACGGATACGCACACAGACGCTCTCACCCAGCTATTGTGGACGGCTCAGCTGTTAGGCTTGACAACATGAAAGCAGCTGTACCAGATAAGTGATTAGCAAAACAATTCATCTTGGTAAACACATCATTAGCAATTAAGATAAAGCACATTTCAGCCTTTATTGGCTAATAAAAGTGATGGATGCTTTTAATGGTTCCGCATTGAAAGATCAGAAGAGGAAAATAAAAGCCAAACAAAGATGATACTAAAGCGTTTAATCTACAATGACTTAAATCAAAGTCAGGCCAAGATATTTATGCAATATTCTTTTTAAATACAGATGCATTTGCAAGTCAGAGTAGGATTTCGTGAGCAACACGTACGCCGCAGAGTGAAATTCAGAGGTGGAGAGATCCTATGAAGAATGAGAACAGATAACATCTGCTCCCAGCCTTTCCCCGCCTTGGCCCACAGGTCTGAGGAGCACAGCGAATTGTGTCTGAATGGAGATGATACCCATCGGAATGTTAATGGCGCAGAATATTTTCAGAGGTGGGATCATCACATGGCAGAGGGAAGGACAGGAGGCTTTCCCGAAAGCATTTAGTGGTCGAAGTTCCTCTCCGTTATTGTAAACCCAGAGTCAAAGATGATTTCAATGCACAGCTAACAAGGCCCAGTTGCTGCCTGGCAAGGTTTTTGATGCTTGTCTCCGACTCTATCCCTCCTACTTAGATTACATGCAAAAAAAACAAAATTTAAGAATGTTGAAATTCAAAATGACTTTGAGTAATAGCTGTGATTATTCCCCAAAATTACCTTTAGTTTCATTGTATTTAAGTTTTAAAGTATTTAGATAACAGTGGAAGAAAACGAGCTGCCTTGAAACTCAAAATCCATTCTGAAACATTGAACTCAGGAAAACTCTAAGTCTGTGTCATGATGAAATATCAACTAGCCATTATATACATGGCACTTCCAGTACCATAAGTTATAAGACTTAAGCACTTTAAAGATTTTTTTAGCCGTAAGAAGGTATGGGGAATGCCCAAACAATCCTTATAAACATCTGGTAACCAGTAGGTTGTGGCAAGACTCGATCGCAACACAGTTGATCCAAAAATAGTTTATGATGTCTTATTGGAGGCCTTTGGATGAGTAATGAATGTTGGTTCAAAACAAGTTCAACAAGAGCAGTCAAAGAGCACAAACCTCTGCCAAGTGACATATTCTCCTTGCCAGATATTGGCAGTTATCTGGATCAGTAATCCTGATTATGGTGCCATAATTGTTCAAACTTTAAAGGCCATCCAAAATGTAATGGAATCTTTCATGGCAAAAAGGCTTATATTTAGTAAAAATATAAAAAATTCAGTAGTAACACTTTACTTGAAGTTTAATCATGAGGGTGACATTACGCTGTCATTACCCTAACCCTTTGTTTCCCTAACCCTACCTCCACCTAACCCAAAATATGCCAACATAGTTCCAAAGGTGTCATAGTTTAGCAACAACAGCCTTCATGACACCTTATTCATGCTCGTGACAGATAATGAAAGCATAATGTCAGCCTTATGTATAAAACTTCAGTACTTTTGAAGTAATGCTGCTAACAGACAAACAAACACAAACTAGCAAATAAAATAACGTGTCTACTACTCCCTGACATGGAGACAAGGTAAGGGCATGAAGTCAAAACCAGGAAACTGAACTGAGAGAAAGTGCTGGAGCATCAATCCAACAATCTGCAAGACGTGAGTGATACTAATTACTAATGAGGACCAGGTGTGATTCAGGTGAAGGGGCGTGGCTTAACATAGAGGGAAAGTACTGGGAGCAGAGGATTGGGTGGGCAAGACAACGGCTCCTTTATTTCAGCCCGGCTAGCCTTGAAGGCTATAGAGGACAAGGCTAAAACGAGGATCTTTTCAGGCCTGAATAAATTGAAGTTCTTTAGAGGAGGAAGGAAAGAGGCAAGAAAAAAGAAGGGGGGGGGGGGGGGTCTAAAATTAAGAGAATTATTGCATGCTCCCAGATGGTGCAAAGAAGATGACCTGGGAAAGTCAAAGTTGTCCCCCATCAACTCATTGCCACATGCTTTCTAGAGAAATGGATCCTGCCAGACACTTCATATTCCTCTTTCTGATTAGTTCATTTGAGAAATGAAGAAGTGGGGCGGTGGAAATGGATGGCGGAGCTTGTCTGAAAATGGACGGCCCTCGTGTAACCCAAGAACACACCGGGTTCAATGTCAAAATTCAGGTCTGCTATTTAAGACTTTGGGGGATCTTTCTCTTTTTTTTTTCTTTTCTTTTCTTTTTCGTCAGTCTCGTCCTCACTCGACGCCCCTCCTTCCTCATACCGTGCTCCATCTTTTCTTTTTAGGGCTTGGTGTCAGGGAGCGATAGAGCGAAGGCAATGTGTTCTTAACTCTGATCAAAGCAGCGAGAGAGGAAAGCTTTTCTAATGACTGGCATTCACTCTCCCTTTCTTAATCCATCTCTCCTCTCCTTACTTCTTCTGTCTCCCCTCTCACTTGCACTCGCCTTTCTCTCTCAGGGCATCGGTAATTACAGTGAGGTCTTAGTGACTGCAAATGAAAATTACCATTTAAGAGAGAGGGAGAAAGAGACATCCCCTTTGCCATAGGAAGTGGGCTTAAGTGAGGCGGCTAGGGTTTCAACTATTGATTTTGAAACTGCTACATCAAGGGGTGTAATGCTTTCATAATTTCAAATAAACTGTCTGGTTAGAAGTACTAGGAGAGAAAGAGCAAGAGCAGACCATGAAGAACGGAGAGATGGATGGATGGATGATGGATGGATGGAGGTGGAATTGAAGTGTTGACATGCATAAAGAGGAAACGAAACAAATGGGATCGTCAACACGTGTCGATGCGAAGCAAACCGTTGTCAATGATTTGTGAAAAAATTGTCATGGATGCAAAATTCTTTTTTTAGACGAAGAGAAGTGTGTCCAAGTCATACATAAAAGTTTCATGCAGATCCAACGGGTAATATTGAAGATGAAGAGAATTTCCTATATAAAAATGACGGAGGATGAAAAAATACGATTTATTATTGCATGACGCTGTCTAAACCCCAAACTCTGTCTTGTTCTTGCCCTCCCCATCTTCTCTCCCACCTCCACTCTTCTTGCTGTCTCTCTCACCATAGAACGCAGGCCGTTGGAGGCAGCTTAGAAAATCTCTTACATCTGGAACAGCCATAATCGTGGATTTGGCCTGACAGCATGACATGGCATTGGGGCGGCCAGCAACAACTGTCTCCTGTGTTAGCGGCAGCGGCTGTGTGTGTGTGTGTGTGTGACACAGAGGTGGGGTGGAAGTGAAAATATGTGTGTGTATTTACAACATATATTGTGTTTTAATGAAGGGAACGTGAGGTTAAAACAAGGTGGAGTTTATACAACTTTTCATAAATGATACAATCAAAACTTTACTGAAAATGTTTAGTTTGTCTGCTTTTTTTGTATTTCATATTTTATTGTATTACATCTCTGGGGATGTATTTTCACAATGATATCTACAAAATAAAATTCAAAATTCTGTTTAAAATACAAAAACTCCCAAAAATCCCAGAAAAGTAAATATCGCCAACATAAACTATGAAACATGCGATTTACCAAACTGATGTTCTCATATTGAGAATAGGAATATAATGACTTTATGACATTGCACAATACATGAATTTGCACATGCTCCTCCTAAAAACATTTAATAGTACATTCAAAATCAATTAATTCAATTAAATTCAACTTTATTAGATAGCGCAAATTACAACAATAGTCCTCACAAGCGCTACAACATAAGGTATGGTAAAAGTCTGTCGAATAACACGGTTATATCAGTATAAAAGTGCATGGGTATAAAATATTAAAAAGAGAGAGATTTGGTGTATAATACAGATTTAACTTAAGACATACATTATTATTATTTTTTCCTTTATTACGTCTACAATTATAAACAGTATACATTGTGCAAATAGAATTTTAAATGTGTGATTTTTTTTTTGGAAAGTAGCAAAAAAAATGTAAAATACTAAAAGGTGTCAAATACAGATAGCCGACGCTCTCGACACACATCACTCTGTTTTCGCACTTTTCAGCGGAAAGTCCGCATTACACCTGCGAGCGGGAGACATTTATAAGCTGTCTTGATGCAGCAGCGAGAGAGCCGTGGCGTCCATGTGTTTCATGGCATGCCAGAGGCTCCCCGTGTCGGCCCTACAATATTACACACAGACAGTAGCTATCACTTCCAAGCATGAAAATCCCACATTCCACATTCCTGATTCCATCGGCATCGCCTGCTAAGCTGGGCACCACATGAAGAAGCCATTGTTGGAGAGAGAGAGAGAGCGGGGGTCATGTATCTCTCTCACTTTTCTGTCTGTCTGTCTTTGGTTTTCTCTCCCTCTTTCTTTTTTTGTTGTTGACCTTCCATCCCTCTTTCCACCCGTTTATCTCCCACCGACACATCGTTTCATCTGCGACTCCATTCTCCATCTTTTCTTCGGTTCCATATTCTGACACAACAATTCTTCCCCCTATCTTGAATGTGTTTATTTATCTCCCACCGATACCCGGGGGTGAAAGTAATAGATTACACAGTACTCATGTTACTGTAATTGAGTTGCTTGTACTTGTACTTTTTTGAGTATCAGATTAAACATAATGCACAGCGCCCAAAACAGCAAATAATTATTGTTATTTTCTCAGATTTAGAGTTCATAAACGTAAAACTATACTTAGAGCCTGAGAATTGTTTTTATCTTTATAGTGAATTTATTGAGGTTTTTTAATTAAAAAAAATTTAAAAATTGTACATTTTGACAAAGTTTTATTTTATACAGACGCCTTTGTAGAAAAAGAAGTTTAAGAAATAAAAGTAAGTTCCAATTGTGCAAGATTTGGTCTCTTCCTTTTAAAGTTTATAAATGAGATGTTTACTGTCTGCAAGATTTATTAGCAAGATAAACGTAAGGGGGGGGGGGGGGGGTGTAGAACTCGTAAAATTTACTTGTGTAAGAATATATCAGCACTCTTTAGACCTCTGTCAATATATCTCTTTGCTTCCAAATATCTACTCTCCTTACTTTGAATATCACAGCGTGGTCACAAAAATGTGATTGTGTGTGTGTGTGTGTGTGGGGGGGGGGGGTTGCCTTGTATTTTAGTTGTATTTTTCTGTCATTTCCTGCATCTATGTTGTCGATTTGTGCATTTTGGGGTCACTTTCTGTATTTTTTGTTTATTCTGTATTTTCCTGTCATTTTTGTGTAATTTTATTGACACTTTGTGTGTCTTTTTGTCATTTTGTTTGTTTAAGTGGTTGTTGTGTCAGTCTTTGTTGTCATTTTGTGTGTTGTATGAATTTGTTTGTGTGTTTTTTGTGTGCAAATTGCTGTGAATTGTGAGTTATTATGTGAATTATGCTGGGCTTTATATTCCTTCCAGCTTCTTGAATTTTTTGGGATTTGTTTTGAAAAAAAATTAGAACCAAGGGCCACATGTGGCCCCCGGGCCGCCAGTTGCCTATGTCTGCTCTACAGCCAGCTGTCTGTCTCTCCATCACTCTCTTCCCATCTGTGTCTCCAGATATTCATGTAGTAGATTTTCTCACATGTTAGATATAGATTTATGACCCCAGCCAAATCCCTGTGGCCACTAAATTTGATACCATCCACTAAGCCACATTGTTTTTTTTGTTTTTTTTTTCTTCTTCTGTGTTTGGGCTTGTCCATTGTGTATAAGTATGTGTGTGTGTGTGTGTGTGCACGTGGATATTTGTGCGCGAGCCAGTGCTTATGTGTGTGTTTTTCATGCATTACAAGGTTGGAGGCGGGCGACTTTTAAAGGTTTAGCTTGCTTGGGTACGGTAGGCGCAGAGGAGGAATTTACAGTTATTGAAGCACAACAGTCAGGTGTGTGCACGTGTGTGTGTGCGTGTTTGTGTGCGTGTGCATGTGCGTGTGTGAATGAGGGGAGAGAGTGCTGGTGGTGTATGCCAAGTGACCAGGATAACCTCTTGGCTGGTGTTTTGGATTTAGCCTTTGGATAGCGGTAGAAAAAATAAAACTGGAATGCTTTTTCAATTACGAATCAGAAAGAGAGTGAACAAAGGAGGCAGCAGCGAAAGGAAAAGATGAGTTATCGGGATCTAATACATCACAGCTTTGCACTCCTGAAAATCTGGCTGCATTAATTCTGACTTTTCTGAACATTTTGTACTCGAACACGTTGGAGAGTCCGTCTGAGTCCCATAAATCTGTTCTGTTCTTAAGAGATATTTTTGAACGGAACTTTGATTTGTTTTTTGGGGGGAAATTTGCCTGTGTTATGAAAAAAAAAGTGTAAAACTATTACTTTTCTCACAAAACAAGAGCCTTGCTGACTTCACCATATTGGGGCCCAATAAAATGAACTCAGAATCAAACACTCAAGGCAAAAATAGACTAAGAAAAGTAAGCATGTATTCCCTGTGTACCATTAATTCTGATTGTATTCAGTTTGAAAGCTACCTGTCCTCTTGCCATGCAATTTTGATTATCTGTAGGTGGTATTTGTTGTGTATTTACGTCTGTTTGCTTGAATACTCTATTCCTTTTACAGATTCCGTAAGTTGTCAAGGGGGATGGCTGTTTTTTTTAAAAAATGGCGAATGTCAAGCACTGAGGAGGATTGTAATATTGATTGTTTTTCCTGTTTGTTCTGAAATGGTGTTCAACCCTTCTCATGTTTGGCTGGAAGGAAATACACTAATAAAAGCCTCGCAAAAGTGTTGAAGTGTGTGCGCGCGTTCCAGCTCAAAATATTTACCTGTCAGTCAGTCGGAGTGTGTGTGTGTGTGTGTGTGTGGTGTGTGCGCGCGCGCAATCCCGTTC
This sequence comes from Gouania willdenowi, assembly GCF_900634775.1. NCBI lineage: Eukaryota > Metazoa > Chordata > Actinopteri > Blenniiformes > Gobiesocidae > Gouania > Gouania willdenowi. Next base: position 23,764,277 of record NC_041063.1, on the reverse strand, counting down.
TTGTGTTTGCATGCGTCCGTGTCCACGTTCTGCATCTAAAAAGCCATATCTGGCTTCAGATCAAATGGTGTCTGAAGGAGGGGAATGACAGAGAGGGGTGGGTGGGGGTGGGGGGGAAGTGATAGCTCTTTAATGTTACCTATCCACTCTCAAACCCAAATATAAACCAGGAACAGATGGAATAGGTGAGTGTGTTTTAGAGGAACAGAAGGGACATGAAACACTTATGTAGAGAAGCTCTGAAACATGACTTTAGCTTTGTAGCGGAGGGGGGGGGGGGGGGGGGGGGGGGGGCATTGTTGAAAAGAATACACAAGCCTAAATTGGATAGAAGGCAAGGGCATGGAATCAAATGCCCTTTTTTGTGTGTGTGTGTGTGTGTGTGTCAAAGTACGGCATAATTTGTTTTTGATGAAAATGCTACAACACACATTTTGTGTGTTCTGGTGGAAATGTGTCAAAACCTTTGAGGAAGATCCAAGATTTTCACACAGTCCTCTTTTTATCCAGTGGTTTTGATGAAAATAAGTAACATCTTCATAATAGGCTTAATTAACTGAGGTGGAAACAATCGTCTGTGTACCATTCGTTCTTTAGTTATTCCGTTTTTTAAAACCAAATGAAAAATAACAAATAAATGAGTGGTTATTTTTGTTTTACTGACTTTAATCCAAAACAGAAATACCAGAAGAATCAAAAACCAGAAAAGCAGCGTTTTTTCTGTTTTGAAATACAATTTTCTTCTGTTTGTGTGATATTTGGATATTTACGGAGGAAATAGAGCAAGAGCTTCATGTTTTAATCTCACCACATAGAGGGGACCCACAGACGGGGGCGGGACTTTTACTCTTGGAAAACAAATGTAGCACGCATAAGTCACATTACTGATGAACTGGTGAAGAGAAAAGTTATTAATACATGAATAAATACAAACTAAAAATAGTTGTAACCAAAAGCACACGCATGATGGTGTGGTGTAATTCATCTATTGGTGTCCTCGTTTCCTGTGACCAACTTCCGTGGTGTGTTGATGGTTGACTGTTGTTAAAACGTGTAAAAAAAATATTTTTACTGCCCTCAAAAAAGCCTGCCTCACTGTTTCTGCAAAAGTGTCAAATGGTAGAAGAAGTTTCTGACATCTACAGTCGATAGTCAGTCACCAGTTTGTTTGGATGCTATTTGGACTGTAACACCGTAACACACTCTGACAGAAGTAGTGACGTGCTTAAGCTCTCGCTGTTAATTTCCCCGTAAATATCCAAATATCACACCAAACAGAACGAGACTTCATTTTGTATTTTATTTCTTATCATGCACCGTTTTGGCTCAGTAACTCTTTGCTGTAAAATCAATGTGTGCAGAAATGTGAATAAAGCCATTTTTTTCTGCTATTACTGTGGCCTCCGTCTCTCTCACACACGCACACACGCACCGCACGCACACAACACACACACACACTTATATCCTCCACATTCCTCAAACTCTTGCAGCACTTCGTCTCACTAGCTCTCCCCAACATGAAATTAAACCATGACATGTCCACGACATAATTCCCCTCTAATAAAAATACATGTGCGAATATATAGAAACAAACATGTGAAATATTCATGAAGGAGGACGAAGTGCGAGTAAGACCTAAATATCAAAGCTGAAGGCACTGCTGTGAAGGGATTTTCTTTCCCTATCTGCTATCTTAACACAGTCATCTTCCCCGGATCAAGCTGCTGCTGGCTCTGAACATAAGTCTTGGAGGATGTTTTTTTTAACATTCAATGGAAACCTTTGGGCTGGATAAATGAACAGCCTGACTTTTGTCTATTCACTGGTTAAAAAAAAGGGGAAAGGCTAAAAACTGTGAGAAATCTAAGATGCTACAAGAAAGGCATGCTCATGCTTTCACTTAGGGAATGAAATATTAGGAAATAATTCAATGGATGAGTAAGCCAGTAGTGTGTGATAAATGTGCACTAGCGTGGTTCACAATATCATGCTATAAGTAAAAGTTTTCCAAATTTTGCCAGATCACATTTTTCCGTGTTCTATTGACATTTTGTAGCAAACATTTTGCCAATACAACGTCAGTGAAGGGAGGCAAACTATTTCACTGTTTCTATTACTCTACCAGAGAATGAACAACTTTCACAGATATCAGAAATTTGACCAATATAAAGGTAAGTATGTTCATTAATAGTCTCTCACTGTAGTTATACTAATTGAGTAGAACAGTAGAGCAGTTCAACACAATATTCCTGAAATAGAAATAGACTCAATTTTTGGTACATATGCTTACAGTGTCAATTTGAACAAGGCCAAAAAACAATCTGGCAAATTTGGTGAAAATTAATTTAGTAAAGCACCCTAATGCGCATCTTACATAATTACACAAAATTGTTTTTTATTCATATTTTTAACTGTGACGTATTTGCTATGTGATTCCCTCACTTTCTTTGATATTTGTCCTCCGTCCTCCAAGCCAGCTGGTGGCAGTAGATAGCCCAATAAGATCACGATGTTGAAACTACAGGACTCAACAAAAGGTTAAAAAATACTAAATTGTGCAAAGAAAACTCTTCAAGGTAATTTCAGCTACAGCCTAGGTTCCCAAAGTGGGGTGTCAGTGCCCTGTCGTTTAACGTTCCTGATCCTTTCAGATCTTTCCACGCATGCACGTAGACTACGTCCCTTCCATCGCTCGCAATCTTTACGACAGACTTCCTGAGACGTGATATTTGAATTTTAAAAAAAATTATAAAAAAAATAATGTAAACCGACCATACATTGTTTGTTAAATATTTTAATAGTACACAAGTAAATGTGACTATTCTGTGTTTTTTTTAATAATTAAAAAAAAAGACAAAAAGGAAAAACCACAGCAAGACGATACATACAAAAACGGATCAAAAAACACAACACTGACAATCAAAAAACAAACCAAAAAATAAAAAAATCGAAAATACATTGGAATTCACACAAAACATACATTTCTAATTATTTTCAAAAAGCAGGGTTTCAACTTTTTAAATAGTTTCAGGGTGATGAAAAGATTTTTTTCTTACTGAAAATGCCCGTAGGCGAGTTAATTAAATAACGCAAACAAGTGATAATTTTGAATAAGATGTACTGACAGATTTTTTATATACAGTATATATATATCATTTTTGGTATGATCTATAGCTGTATAGCTTTTCTAACCAGTTAGAAAAGCACTTCTTAAATACTCAATATTCACGGTTTCACTTTAATTAGTGGGTAAATTAATAAGGAAGGCTAGCAATAACTTGAAAATGTAGGAAATGTTAAGGTTTCAACATGAAACAGTTTTATTTCTCATAATTTATGCAATTGCCTAATTTTCACATTTTTATAGAAAATCAACCTTGCATTTTTTAAAAATATATCTTATATATATCATAACATAGATAACATATCACTGATCATGCACTAGATTTGCATACAGAACTTAAATACATTTGTTACAATGTTTCAGTGAAAATAAACATTTAAATATGTTTAATTTAATACTAAACTTTATCAGCAGTATTTAACTCTATTAACTACTAACTATATATGTCATATGTATTTATATTTGTGATAAGTCAACCAGATTTTAGATGGAGCTCATTGGTGACTAGAGCTCATGATGGTCCATATGGGCTAAGTGGTGCCTGCGGGCACCGTGTTGGTGACCATTGTATTACATATTATTCCTTAACAAGAAATTTTGTATATGACATTACATTATTATGTTTTTTAAGTGTCTATGAGTAGGGGTACATGGATTCAGGTTAAATAACTGAACGGGTACGTGACTGTAAAAGGTTTGCCCGCGTGCTTAAGTCAAAAGAGATATTTGGGTGCGACTATCACTGCGTAAACAGATGTGTGCATGTTGCTGCATCCTGTTCCAATCCAGCTGTGCCGTGTGCTGAAATTCACGCTGAACGCCTCTCAGAAAGTAGCACCTACAGTGTGTTTCTATCAAAAACTGATTTCTTCAACGTCGGATATTATTGCATTTTTTTTTTCTTCCTTTTTCAGTAACAAACAGTGTGTGTCCATGTGTACATTACTCTATACATATTTGTGATCTTTGCACATGTACACACACGCTCGTATGCTTTCGTAATAATGAACGACAGTGAGGCGAATCCAAAATGGATGTTTTTTAGTGTTTGGACACCAGGGGTGATGAAGCTAAGAGGACATGGAAGAGAGACAGTGAAATAACAGTGAGAGAAGAGCGAGAGAAGCGTATAAGGGTAGGTTGTGATCATATAATACCATCATGGAACGCCATCACTCCCTCTATCTGACTGGCCTCATTTTCGGGCAATGGAAGTCCGGAGAGAGAGGCGCCAATGGCACATTATTCTGCCTCGGAAAATCACCCTCATGTTTTTATTCATGTCCACACCACAAACAACAACAGAATTTGATTTTCTGTGTAGATATTCTGACCTAAGCAAGAATAATAGATTATTGTGGAAAAACTGAAAGGATAGATAGATAGATTGGTAGATAGATAGATAGATAGATAGATAGGTAGGTAGGTAGGTAGTAGAGGTAGATAGGTAGATAGGTAGATAGTAGATAAATAGATAGATAGATAGATAGATAGATAGATAGATAGATAGATAGATAGATAGATAGATAGATAGATAGATAGATCGATTTCATCTAGAACACTGATGGATAAATCAAGCATCATAACTCCTAATGAGCACCTTATGATCATTCTCCAGTGCAAAGGCATCTCCATAGCCCGTTTTCCAGTCTAATCACCACCTCCTCCTGCTGGGGCCTGTGTCATATCCCGTGGAGCCCGACGGCAGTAGTAACTAGGATGAGGTACATGTACCTCCTGCAGATAACACTGCTGATGTCTCAACAGTCACCCCGACCCTCGCCGTGACAACCACATCTCTGACAGATAGATGTGGTGAGAAAGATAGATTGGCAGATGGAGATCAGCGGTAGAGCACACTGGGAATGGCAAGATGACGACAGGAAATACATATACATGCATAAATAAGTCAGAAGACTAACTCAGTATGGCCCCGGTGAGCAGACACTGTTAGAATTGGGAATGAGAAGAAAACACAGGAAGTGAAAAACCAAGTAGACGAAGACAACTGTGATTCGCAGTTCTTACACTCTTCTTAACTTTTGTAAAGTTTAGTAAAGATTGCCTTGTGTCTTAAAAATTTTGATGACTAAGCTCTAGTACACATATGTCAAACCCAAGGCCCACTAATCTAGTCCGGCCCACAGGAAGGTTTGTTTAAAGGGGCAGTATTCACTTTATAATGGTTTTGCTACAGTGATTTACATTCCTTGTGTAAAAAAGTTCTGTTTCCTCCCTCTTTTGTTATTCCACATTTAGTAAAAAGTCAGCTTCAAATGGGCGAGTTGGATTTTTCTCGCGTTGTGACGTCACATCGCGGAAACTCCTCCTCCTGGACCAATCCAGGCTCCTCCTATCCTATAAAAATGTGAGCTCCTCCCTGTCAAACAACCTCACAGAAAAAACAAACATAGCGACGGGAGATTGATATTACAGTTAATATCTTCACGTTTAGTCAATGATCCAATATATAGATAAACCAAAGAGCACTCACAATGGACTATCACTTTTAGTAGCCGTTTATACCACCTTGTATCGCCTTTATGGGATGATCTGACATGTTATGACCCAATGCGATGCAGCGGTTGGACAAAAGAATGTCATCTGTCATCTTAACTGGACTAGTTCTGTGGTTAGTAGAGGTGAGGAGGAGAAGGAGTGCTGTTAATGATGTACTGCTGCTGTTGCTGTGATAAACACACATTGAAGCAGTGTGTGTTTATGCCCACTCATGCATATGCATGGAAGCCCAAGAAACAGCCTGTTTTTAGGAGCGCTCTGAAAGTGACTTTTCAAAGCATGAGTTCAAATACTACGTTGTTTGGGGTTCTTAGAACAAATGAAGATGAAGGTGAAAAACAGCATAATACTGGACCTTTAAAGTAAAAAAATATAACAAAAACAGGACTTTTGTAAAATGATTACTACATTATTTACAGTAATAATAAATAATAAATAACAATAATACCTAATAATAAAAAACCTGGGAAATCCTTGCAAGTTATCGCATAGAATTCTGGCAAATTACACATATAATTTCCAGAAACTTAGTTGTAAAGTCAAGGAATTTTGACCAATTGCTAACATTCAGGATTTAGTTTGAATTTTTTCATTTTTCTTAAACAAGTTTGATGACTAAGCTCGAGTACACGCATGTCAAACCCAAGGCTCGTGGATCAAGTTCGACCCGTCTGAGCATCTTGTCCGACCCACAAGAAGAAATGTTTAAAATTAAAATACAGCAAAAACCAGACTTTTTGTAAAATTATCATATAAGTTGTAGATCAAATACGATGGAGATTGCAGTATTACATTATTTACAGTAATAATAAATCATAACGAGAAGAAAATGCAATTGAGGATGCAGGTGCTGGCCGCTGTTAGGTTAGCATTAGCCTAGCTTTAGCATTAATGTTAGCATTAACCTAGCAATAACATTAGCCTAGTATTAACATTAGCCTGGCGTTAGCATTAGCCTAGCGTTAGCAATAGCCTAGCAATCGCATTAGCCTAGCAATTGCATTAACCTAGTGTTAACATTAAACTAGCAATAGCATTAACCTAATGTTAGCATTAGCCTAGCGTTAGTGTAAGCCTAGCATCAGCATTAGCATTAGCTTCAGCATAGTGTTAAAAAGTGGATAGGAAATGAATGGAAAAATTTAAAAGTTAAATAGTTTAAAAAGTTAGAAAACAGTTAGAAAAGCTAATACATAGCATAAAGGCCAGAAATGATTTGAACAGTCTGACATGCCTCCTGCATCCTCACTAATTATTGTAAAAAACCTGGAAATTCCTAACAAGTTATCCCATAGAATTCTGGCAAAGTACACCAAAAATGTCTATAAACGTCATTGCAAAGTCAAGGAATTTTAACCAATTACTTAACATTCAGGATTTTGTTTGATTTTGTGCTTTTTTTCTTCACAAAAACATAAAAAAATAAATAATTTGGGTCTTGCCCTTGAGGTGAAACTGGGTTGTTTGTGGCCCTTGAACTAAAATGAGTTTGACAATTCTGCTTTAGTACTTTAGTACAATCAATTTATCATCCACATCATTAAGGAATCTATGAAAACGTGCCTGCACTGATTTTATGATGCCCTCTAGTTACAATGAAAAGTCTACTAATCATATTTGATAAATTTTTATCGACTTTTGCATCAATGGGTTGCTTTCCCTAGATCATATTGCTGCATACAAGAACTTATATAAACTCCTTTCCTGTGCATTGAAGTGCCTTTTGTATCCCTTCGAAGGGAAGGTCTTTTGCTGTGACTAACACTAACAAGTAATTTCTTTGTCACAACCTGTTTTGTTGTCAGCAAACCACTTCAGAAACATACATTTAAGACAGTGTTTAATTTATACCCGTAGACTCATCTACTTCAGCGATCTTCAGAAATGCATGCATCCCTGAAAAGGTAAAGAAACAGCACCATCCTGATTGTCACTATTGAGCTCGAGTGCTTTTTTCACCTGTTCATTCCTGTTTTCAAACATCTCTGCAAGATCAATTATTACTGCTGAGAAAAGGCCAAAGTCCATTTTAAATGATTTGTATCAAAGTGCCACTTATGGACAATCAATGGTGAGTTTCTGAAAGATAACCTTGAAATGTGTGCACTTGGGGCTAAAACTCATCGAATAATGTGTTTATCTGAATACCAACGTGAGTTCTCCAACTCTTCACTGCAGTTCTTTGCCGTATCGTCGAATAAACTGAAGCCGCATGCGAGGAAGTATTCATGAAACAACCACAAAAAGCAATCACATTCTTTGCTCCCAAAATACTGTCTTAGTTTGTTTTCAGATGGATTTTCATACACAACATCAAAATATCTGTTCTTCTTCCGATGCTTTATCTGCATCCAGTGCAAGAAAAAGACCCTAAAAAAGATCTGGCAGTGTACTTTAAGGCGTTTTCTAATGCCGAGACCACAGTCTTTTCAACAAACACCTCAGCATAGCTGGAACGCCTGAGTTCTCTCCTTTGTAGGCCTACAGGTGTAATTTTTTAACCAGAGAATGACATTTCGTCAAAATGCCACAACGAAACTGAATATTTCATCGATTGTCCCAATAGATAAAGGAATCTAAAATATAACTTCTGCTGTACACCTCTGCTTTATGATACTGCGAAATAAATATTGACTTCATAACCCCAGCAGTAGTAAAAATAAACCTGTACCAGCCTCGTGTTATGCCTAGCTGCGAGCGTCTTGGCTTTTAAAAAAGTAAGGTTGAGTGTGCAAGAAATGTGAAAATCCAACGCAAAGAAGAAAAAAGTATTCCCAGCTTGTTGCAGAATACCAATATCCTTAAGCAGGCAGGTTTTTTTTTTGATTTATAGACTCCTGCCAGTGAATTGTACAGATGAGACACTTAAGGCAAGACAATAGTGTTATAGATTGTGGCAAGAGTTAAATCAATAGACCTTCTAAGGAGTAACAAGACACCAGTAGCAAGTGCTACTGCTACACACACATACATAGAAGGGGCTGGGAGGGAAACAAATGAGGAGTGGCAGACAGGGCTGAGACCTCAGTGTCGCTGACTAGCCATTAGATGTTGTTGTCTATGTAGGTGCGCATCTCTCGCTCTATTCCCAACACGTGTTATGATGTGTGTATACGTGGACGTGCGGTTGTGTTTGCAAGGCACAAGCAAGAGGAGATACCTGCGTTTTGGTTGTACTTTTATCTCTGCTTCTTGGCCCTGTAATCTCCCACTGGGTATCAAAGCAGAGCCCCATCACGAGCTCTACCACACCCATGTATATCCCCCAGATCCCTGTGTGCTGCTGTGTTCGTATGTGGGTGTGGTGTGTGTATGTGTGTGTGTGTGAGAGAAAACAGGAAACGTTGGGGAATCTACACGTGAGCAGCGAGAAAAGGATAGGGAATTAAAAAGAGGAAAGAAAAGCAAGACGGAAAGTTGTGTGTGTAGGCGTGTGTGGGTGTAGGTTGTGTATGTGTGTGTGAATGACAATAAGGAGGGCTTTAGACCCTTCACCTAGCCAAGGCGGCCATCCAAGCCCAGTCTGCGAGCACTTCTCCAGGCAGCTTCCACTAACCCCTCCTGGGTCTTACTCCCTCTTACTTCCCCCCCACACCCTCTTTGCCGTCTCTTCCACCTCTGAGCCGGGATCACTGAAACCACAGACCCTGATAGGTGTCAAGGTCATTTAACCTGAGCAGGTTTTATCATATTCATCAGGAAGATCAGAGATCAGATTTATATCTGTTTTTTTTTTATATATATCAGATTTGAGCTTCAGAAGGCTGCCAGAGATGCCATGGCTCCATAGTAATGTGATGGAGGCTTGGTGACAGCCATAGATCTCATAGACACAGGCACACACACACACACACACACACAGGTGCACAGGAGAGAAATAAAAGTACATTTACACACACACACACACACCCTGTAGGTCAAAGTTTTTTACAGGCTGTCAGGCAGTTACTTGGACCTTTTGATGGGGTTGTCAGCTTTGATTAGCTTATAAAACAGGGGTAACTCACACGCTGACCTTTCCCCGCTTTCCATCTCAAGCTCCATCTCATTTCATGCAAAAGCAGAAGAGGCATAAACCCAACCCAATGGAATATGAGGTTTTATTTAGACACGATATGCCTCAAAAATATAGTCGATTCTTTTGCGTTCATAAACTATTCAGAGCTTTTCAATTCAAATGTATTTATATAGCGCAAATTACAACAATAGTCATCTGGAAGCGCTAACAAAATATGAAATTCTTAAACAACAAATCCACACGAGCATGCATCACCTTTAGAGAACTTAAATGCCTTCTTGTTGCCGTTTGGTGCAGTTTAAACTGTGACAACATCATTACTTCAAGACAAATGCTTATAATAAAAATGCTTATTTTACAAATTCTAAAATAAAGGCTTCCTCCAAAATTGAATTTGAACTGCATCATAAAAAACATTGTTCTTGGGTTGTACACGTCGAAAAATATATTTCAAGAGTTGAAATGTGTAATACGCAAGGGTCAACAATAATTTTTCACAAGTAATTTCAATTTTTAGTGTATTATTCATTTGCTTATTAAAGATCAATACAGCCATAAGATACGTAATTCTGAATATATTTTTGACATTTTCATTTCCACAAACCACCAGTTTTCTGCGAAATATTAAACCACAAAAACAACACGTGTTTAAAATACAAAAAGTCCAATTTGTCTACTCTAATAATGTATTTTGGAAAATCTTCTCCGAGAGAGAAACAAGTACTTTTTGAAGTTCATGGGGATTGTTCGGTTTTTTTCTTTTTTTCTGTAGTACTTTATATTTTTGATTGTGCTTCAAGATGACTATTGGTTGTAATTTGCCACGCTATAACGAAAGTTGAATGATTGATTGAAAGTTGAATTCTGAGTGGGTTTGGTGTCTCACTGTTTCCAAGTGACTGGTCAAAACTTTTGTGAAAAAAAAACAGAATCTGAAATAAATAAACTTCCTGTTGTCTGGAGAATGGGTAATACAGACGTGCTGCAAATACCACGCTGGTCTGGATGGTATATAATAGTTGGGTTTGTGATCGAACCAGACTTCAACAGAAGACAAATAGGGAAAATACGCTTCAGGGCAAAAATATTAGTAAAGACAATATCTAATAAATAAGTAAATAAATAAATTTTCCCCCCTTTCAAATATGTATACTTGCTCTGCTGCGTCTTCCACTGTTATATTTAATTCAGCAGGCAGTGGCATCCACATGACCTTTGACCCTAGCCCTGCACCTCCAGATGCTCTTCCAACACTGTCAGGCCGCTAATGAATTATTGCGACTCATCATCGTCAGTGAAAATGAATCCAACTGACACTTTGAGGCCGCCCGAGACACGAGGACGGTGTTCTCAAATTGTCATTTAGCACAACAACCCTCAAGGAGCGCCCGTGGCTGCCTGACGCACATCTGAAAAAGGAAATAAATGTGCCCTTCATAAGAAAAAAAAAAAAAACACATTTGGTGTGTGAAGAATTAATAACCCGAAATGTGCCTATCAACGGGAACGTTTTAGAAAAACGAAGGGGGGAATGGATATAAAACTGCCAATTTGCTGAAGTCAGTTCATTTTAGGAACTTTTTTGTGCCCATTTTCATCCAAAATGCACTGAATAAATGTTGATTCCTGGTTTTAAATGGGAGAGATTATCAAGGTGGTAAAAGGATTGTGGGTTTATCAACGAGCTTTGGAGGCAGGAAGAGTGAAATAGCTCTTTTTTCTTTAATTCACACAGACACACACACACACACACACACAAGCACACACACACTTCCCCTGCAATCCGGCCCTCATCAACATCCTTCTTGGAAAATCACTGCGACTCTAGAAGTCATTTCAGCCACAGCTAGCAGCAGGCCCTTAAAGATTCATATTCCTATTTTACTGTCTGCCTCTCCTTGTGTGTGCATTACACATAACTGCACAAACACACACACACACACACTCACACGCACGCACTCACACACACCAAGCCCAGCCAGCAGGGTTGGGTTGGGTTCGTGAATAAAGGAGGGAATTAGAGAGAACCCTGGAGAAGCTAGATAGACAAATAGAAAAACGGTGGTGGAAGAGAAGAGGGGAGAGGCCTATTCAACTGTATGAAACACATTTGGTAGCATAGCGGCGTAATCAGAATTAAAAACAACAGAGGGAAAATAGGGAAAGAAAAAATGATAGGAACAATAATAGAAAAAAGACATCTAACCCCTTGCGCACTCCTTTACCATTACATACACTTGTACACCTTGTGTACACAAACGGTCTGTCTCGCAATTTTCTCCACTTTCATCAGATATTTTCAACTATACTTCAGACCTATGCTAGATATAAATGAATTATATCATTTTCAATTTGTATGGACTTTTTTTACCATATGAACCTCTAATTTTTCACAGGAAAAGCACAAAATATGCTAGTATTACCAAAAATGAGGGTCAAAGTGAAAATGTTTACAGCCTTGACCGTGTCATTAATGGATAGCAAAAATATTGAATTTGATGCATTATTTTTGGCACAAGGATATCGTTAAAGAAAAAAAAATGACACTTGTACACCTTATATATTTTGCAAGATTGAAAAAATCGAGGCCTTCACTGAAATTTAGTTAATACTTAATGTAAATGTCTCTGGTTGGTAATCATTACACCTAAAACATATTTTCCGTTTATTTTGTAAAGGTATTAATTGAAAAAACATGATATGTCATGATTACACTATATGAAAAATATGTGGTTACAATGGGAGTCAATGGGGCAAATTTCATCACGAGGTTAATAAATGTCAGTATGATGAATATCTCCTTTTCTATACACTTCCAATAGTTTAGAATTAAGCAAATAAAAATGAAAAAACAATAGTGGCAAAATTCCACACAACTAACCTCAAAGATCACTGGAATATTGAGGGAAAACCAAATAAAAACACCCAAAATGTCACGTTTGGTCACAAAGATGCTCCGAGGGTTGAAGAAAAAGAAATGTTGATACTAACAGAGACGGAGGGAGACTAAGGGATGCCACCTAATTCAAATTGCTTGTGTCAATCTCAGGCTGCATGAGGAGATAACATTAAATGTCCATTTGTCCATGTATATATATGTTTGTGAACAGAGCTCCATCATTGTGGCACTGCATATCTGCACATGGCTCAACGTGTCAGCTGCAATCTGTGAGATCTAAGAAACACACACACACACGCACTCCCAACACACACATCCACAGATAGCAAATCAAATCACAATTTTATTACCAAAGAAAAAAAAAAAAACATGCTTTAAAGCAAATATAATCCATAAGTGAATAATGCTCAGTCATACGGAGCGGCGGTTTGCATTACTGGAAATCGGAAATATCGCCACACCAGAAAATGACACTGAGAAAGAAACAATGGGAAGCTTGATGTTAATTTCCTGCAAATGAAAAACAAAAGAAAACAATCAGAAAAAAACAATGACACATGATGCAAGTGGCCGAAATAGGAAATGGCAAACATCCCTCAATCACCAGAAAGGCTACAATCATCACAGTATGCTACATTACCCAGATTTTATAATACCCACACATGCTATATGTGTTTATCAGTGTGCATGGGAGAGCGTGTGTGTGTGTGTGTGTGTGTCATTGGGGAGGGGCAGGCGAGAGGCCGTTACCCTGCACCCAGATAATAACCTGGATTTATAATGTTGCATATCTATATTCAGGCCAATTCCCCCTGGGGGTGTCGGAATAATAACGCTGGCCATTTTACCCCTCAAAGCAGGCGGCCATTTTCTGCCCTGATTCTCAGCATGGACCTCTCCTCATTCCCAAGGTAGCACGTAATGGATGCTGCAATGAGATGAAGTGACATTGCGGTGTCTGAGATGTGAAAAAGCCTATTTGCCAACCTGATCTTCCACAACGGGGGTGGCTGGTGGAGATACGGCAGATGTTTATGCCTAATCCTCTTTGCAATTCCATATGTTGTCATTTCTGATGATTGTCTGTATTTATGGTAAATTGGCTCATTTAGAAAATAGGTGCAAAATGCCAAAGAAAATGTGTTATCTGTTATTTTGTCCCAAACAAGTGTAATCCCATAGCTTTCCATACTGTGTAATGCATAAATAGGTCAATTATGAGAAGTTTTCACATTATTATCCAAACATAAACAAAGCATATTAAATGTCAATAATCAAATTAATCTGCATACCTTTTGTTCTTTGCTTATTCTGTTTTAAAACCAAATCAAAACAACAAACAGTGTGATTATTGTTGTTTTACTGACTTAAAGCTCAAGCAGCATTTTTCTGTTTTAAAATTAAATCTTCTGTTTGTTTGATATTTGGATATTTACAGGGAAACTATGGACAGGAGCTTCATGTTTTAATCTCACCACCACACAGAGTGGACCCACACACAGGAGGGCGGACTTTTACTCCTGGACAAAAAAGGGAGCAATGCATAACAAGCCACATTACTGATGAACTGGTAAATTGAAACATTATTAATACATACATAAATAGATCAAACAATGAAATGGATGTTTCGTAAAACATGCACATGATATGTGATTAAAGGAACCAGAGGTGGTGTAATGAATCTACGGATGCTAATCATTTCTTGTGATCATCATCTTTTTGTGTTGACGGCTGCCGTTAGTTGCTAGCGGTATTATAACGTGCAAAATAAATATTTATTATTGCCTTCAAAAAAGCTGAATTGTTTTTCCAAAAGTGTCAAATCGTAGAAGTTCTAACATCTATTCCTCACAGTCGATAGTCAGTCACCAGTTTATTTAGAAACTATCTGGACTGTAACAATGTTCAGTAAAGTTGGCACGATATTCACAGATTCAGACTTCCAGCATCAATAACGCTTTAATGAAGCATCATCGACACAAATTACGCCTCTTTACTATCGGTGTGAGGTGGACAACATGTTACAAGAGTCCACCCCTGTCTGTGGGTCCCCTCTGTGTGGTGATCATAAAACATGAAGCTCTCATCTACAATTTTCCTGTAAATACCCAAATATCACACAAACATAACAAGATTTCATTTTAAAACAGAAAAACACTGCTTGTCTGGTTTTTGATTTTTATGTATCTCTGTTTTGGTTTTAAGTTTATTTGTTATTTTGATTTTGTTTTAAAATGGAATAACCAAAGAATGAAGGGTACACGGAATGAAATGCACTTGTTGTTTTGTTGATGAGGCAGCTTATGTGTTACAATAAAAAAAAAAAAAAAAAATTGTGACCCTTTACCAACCCCTAGAGGTCCAAAAGTGACCAACTATGTAGTCCGCACAGAATTGGGTAGAAGAAAAAAAAAAAAAAATCACATTTTCCAGGGTTTCATCATCCAGACTGACTGCCAGTATAGTTTTGTAAGTTGAAAACTGGAGGAGATGTGGAATAGAGAGTGAAAGGATTCACTCCACACAGGTGAAACCGTGTTCCCCCGACCAGTCAATTTCAATAAAACTACAGACAAAGAAAGGGTTAGGGTGTATGGATTTCCCATCCAAGTCATACACACAAGTGCGCTATGAGCTGGCCGTCTTCTTTCTTTTGCTCTGAACTCTAAATGCTACTCACTCATATTCTCTGAGCCTATCCCTTACTTCTTCAATAATTCAGGCGCTGGCTTTCTCTGGCCTTTCAAACCTTTGAAATGTAACCTACATCCCACAAACACATTGTTCTTGTTATTCCGATGATGACACATGTTTATTTGGACCCTTAGTTTGTGCGGCAATAAGAGACGAGGATGGGAAGGACGTCAATATTCATTTTCAAGAAATAGTTCATTTTTGGGCCATAAATGGGTAGCTGGTGTAGGTCCCGATTTCTCAAAATGCCAAAAATGCTTAATATTGATTGACTACAATATTGTGAATGTCTGCATTTTCCGGTGTTTTATTGTTCTGTGTGTCCACATATCATGACATTGAGTGGTTTCTTGTGTTTAACTCCTTGTGTTTAACACGTCCAAACCCCTGCCTGCATTTAACCATCCATTCTGAAATAATGGTGATAATACATGATATTCTCCCAAAACCCCTAGGTGGAGGTATATTCAATGTAATATAGCTTTTTCCTTTTCAGGAAGTCAATCTTGTTATTTAGGTCCATTACCACGATCACGGAAAATCAGTAGCCTTACTGGTGTTACATTGGGAATCTCTTGAAAACTATTGAACATCCCAAGTCAAGGATGGAAAAGTAACTTGACTATATCATTGCATAAAATCCATTAGATTGTTTCAGGTTTTTTGTTGTGTTAAAACAGAGTTGTAGATAGGGAAGTAACAAAGTAGAAAACGCAGATTAATCAAACTGATAACTAGACCAAAAGACTTTCAGGACCTCAACCACAACACAGACAAAAGCTGTGTTCAAAACGTCAAACTAACGCACTACTCATACTAAGTCTGACATCAAATGAGTATGTAGTGCAGTATGAAAAGATAAAGTTCGTAAGAAATACCCGGATGTATACTATATCGGGAATTTTTTTAAGTATGCACGGTGGGCACACCAGTCACACTCAACTGTCCCATTTACCCTTTTCTAAATAGGGCACTTGTTTTGACGTTAACCAGAAGTTTTGTCAGTAGCACAATGGTAGGTCTACGAAAATGTCCAAAAATGTTGGTATGAAATGTGTTTCCCGCAAGTTTTATGGATCAAATAAACACATGTTGATATTCTACTTGGTCACTTTCTCACTTGAAATGTTTTCAGAACAAAGGTGGAGAATTAACTTAGATATTTAGCCTCAGTGTGCTTCAGGTTTTTGTGGTTATAGGTTAAAAATGCATCTTGTGAAACTTGGAAGCATACTTCAGTAAGAACGGTTATCATCCAATTCCTAACCATCCTAATCATACTTATAGTACATACTAGACAGTATATACTCATTGAGTTTGCAGTGCATTGTACGGAATATGCCTTTTCAAACACAGCCATTAACAAAGAGCAGAGCTAAACTAAAACAGAAACCCACGGGTCCTTGAATAGGTCATGACAAACTTGTTCTCAGATCCATTTTGACTATTTTTGACTGCTCAAAAGAAACATGATTGTTGTTTTAAGTATTTTAATCTCCTTCACGCTAACCCTAACCTAAAACTATATAGATCTATATTATTAGAATAACGCAATAACCTTTGGACCACATTATGATTAATATAGTTATTTAGGCCTTTTTAGAAACACATTCTAAGTGAATCTTGCATACCCACCCTCTGATCAGCCCTTGTTCAAACATCTTGTTCTTCCACTGTCCTCATTATGCCCCCCCCCATGCTTATGCCCCCCCCCCCCCCCCCCCCCCCTGTCCATATTTGGATTCTTCTATTATTTGTTTACAATGACCAGCATTGTTAATGAGCCTTGGGTACGCAGAGTTCTGACAAACATTCCTACGTTATTATTCTGTGCAGCGTCAACCCAGATTGAGGTAGAAGCGAGGGACAGATAAATAATGTATACTTGGAATCTCCTCCAAACAAAAAAAAAGTTTGAAAACTTGTGGACAGCAAAACTGAGTGGAGTCTATAGCAGTTTTGTAGAGTCTAATAAATCAGTCCAACAGGGCTTGTGAAATGGAGGACGGGGAGGAGAGAGCAGTACAGCAGTCAGAGAGAAACAGCTCTGTCCAAGACAATCATATGATGTATCATTCATAACTGTCAGTATGGTGTCTCTCCTCCTCCCACCTTCTCCCTCTCCGCCTCTGTCTCTGTCTGTCTCGCTCACTCTGGACTCATCTAAGTCTCCTGCGGAGGCTCTGATGAAGCCCGGCTCTCTCCCATCACACGCGGCTCCTCAGCTGCTCGGGGATTACACATTTCAATGATACATTCGCACACGGCACCATTCAAAACGCATGCTGCACTCTATATATCGCCTTCTACAACTCCAAATGCATATTCTCACAGAACAGTGACTCGTTCCTCTGGATTATTAATGATAAAATGTCATTTTTTCCTCCTTTAAAAAAAAATTTCAACCTTCCTGGACACATCAAGGACATACAAATAATGTGTCCTCTTTTTTTTTTATCTGTCAAACTAGTTTAGTGGCATGTCTATTAATTTGCACGCTCGCCTTTATTCAACTTGGAATGTCGCGAGGAGGTATTTTTAAAAAGAGCGAGTGCCGCCTCGAATCATTTGACCTCTGCTGCGATTTGCTAATGAATGCTGGGAGCAATCATCGTTTTTCAGAAAATGGCCAAAAATGATCCCTCATCTGTGAACCTAATCACTTACTGCCATTACTTTGTGCGTCCGTGTGTGTGTGTGTGTGTGTGTGTGTGTATCAGTCTCATAACCAACCCTGAATGAAATTGTTGTTTGGGAATGATCCTTTGGGGGGGGGGGGGGGGGCTTCTTGAAGGTGAAGTGACAGAGTCGGGGCCAAACAGATATTTTTTTTAAATCTTTATCTGTAGACATTAGTAAATGATCCGACTTGTAGAAGAAAACCTACTAGGAAAAGGTAAAATTCAGGGCAGGTAAGGTGATGAAAGGCGACATTTCTCTTCAAAAATGTAGCTTTACAAAGTGGTTTCCAGTGAAAAAAGAAGCCCAGAAATATGTAAATACTGCACGTGTGCATGTCATTTAAGCATCTGCAAAAGCAAATGAAAGAAGCTCATAGCTCACAGCTCCGATCTGCTCTTTAACCATTCCTAACACCTACAGTTTTACCTCAAAGTCTCACTCGAGAACCCCAAAGGCTCCAGCTTTCCAACACAAAGTTCACTCTACATTTCCTGTTTCATCCACAAGTTCTTTTCTCCCCCGTTTCGCTCCCACATTGTTTCCACTCTTAATGAAGTGGCGTCGGGTGTTTTTGAGTCAAACGCTCAACAAACGGCTTTGTAAAAATCATGCTCGCGAGTGTCTCTTTGTGCAGATGTTGAATGCTGCTGCTGCTGCCTGTGTGTGTGTGTGTGCATACTGTACAAATGTCACAAGGCAGGCAGCAAGGGAAACGGGCGAGCAGAAACAAAACAAAGGTCACGCTGAGCAGCGCCGGGGATGAACTGACTCCCTTGAAATCTCATTTCCAACAGCAGAATGTGATCAGTGCCGTGGACACAAAGCCGGAGAATGACGAGGGGAAAGAAAGTGGAGAGGCGATGAGGAGCAAAAACACAAGAGGATTTTGATCTACGCTGTGACATCGGCCCTTACGGTGTTTTTTAAACCAGGTTTTTCTGTAGTTTTTTTCTTTTTTTAATCAGTACCATTGTAATAATTGTTGCACACTTGGACACAAAAGGGACTTCCAGGTGTGCATGGGTTGTATAAAAGCAATATCACATGAGAGGGAGTGCTGTTGTGCTGATATTTCACTCTCTCTCATGTGATATTGCTTTTTATACAACAGTTCTTCAAGCTAATTTATTAGTTAACAGTAATAAGTGACAAGAGATTATGATTTGTTTATTTAATCATTTGGCTCCGCCAACAAAAATAGTTCCACAAGTGAAGATGACACTGTACTTCAGTATGTAGTTCGGTATGTAGCGGTGGTAATTAACGGTATTTAAGATCAGCCTCTACCAGCAGAATGATTTTAGTCCCAGTGCTGTTGTTACTCTATATCAGAACTCTTGGAATGTCTGTTGTTTAATCAAATTACTTTAAATTAACTGTTTTAAACTCTCTTTTAATCTGCATAACCAAGGAACACATACATCAGCCACACGTCTATTTAATACGGGCGATTTGCTTCACCTGAGGACCCCTGCAGCCACTTCAGCTGCCCCTATAGTTGCCTGTGTGTTGGTAACCCCATAATCACAATGCAATAAAAACAACGTTCTTCATAATTCCATCAAAAACCATCAGCTAAATAAAACAACATGAAAATATAACATTAATGAATTGGGGAGGGGGCGTGTCCATAACAGTCCCAATAACAGTCCCACGTAATACCTAATTTAAATTTGAAAAGAAAGTCTTTGAATCAGTTTTTTTGAATACAATCTTATTTCTTGTCAATACAATTATTTTTCGACGACCTATACCAGGAATGTCAAACTCATTTTAGTTCAGGGGCCAAATACGGAGCGGTTTGATCTCAAGTGGGACACAGATTTTATGTGGGAAAACAAGCCATTTCAACATTATTGTGCCCTAGTTTGCACTTCTATATATATATAAAATACAAAAACAAGTAAGAAACCAATCATATATATGCAATAAGTGACAGATATCAGTCCCAACAGGATCTTTGCTTTAAAGTTCCTCGATTTTGTCACAAATTTCTATTTAATTACAGGAAATATTGTGTAATAAATTGAAAAAAATGGAAGGATTTTACAATTTAGATTTTTCAACTGTTTAACATTAAAAATGGCTGCAATCATGCAATTTAAGCATCTGCAAAAATGATCATTTTTACATTGACCCGTGGGCCGATTGGATGCTCCGAAGGGCCGGATTTGGCCCTTGGGGCATGAGTTTGACAAAAATCAAAAAGTTGGGGAAATGGAGTGTTCATGTTTACTCTGTGAGAACAGTTGACGTCATTCACCCACGGAACAACTTAAAACTGACCATATCTATGCAATAAGTGATACAAATCAGTCCGAACATGATCTTCCTTTAAATTTCCTAGATTTTGGGACGAATTTCTATTATTTACAGGAAATATTATGTATAATTTGAGGAAAATTGAAGGATTTTCCAAGAATATTGAGTTTTTTCAACTGTTTATAACCTTAAAAAATGATTGCAATCATGTGATTTAAGCACCGGGAAAACTATGAGCACCTGTAATATTGTTCATTTATAGAATGATTCATATTTTCTCTAGTCATTTTTTACTTTTGTCCCACGGGTCGATTTGGATGCTGCAAAGGGCCGGATTTGGCTCCTCGTCCATGAGTTTGACACATGTGACCTACACCAAGCACGATTAACTCAAGTTTTGGCTTTAAAATAAGGCAGTAACAAAGATTAAAAAAAAAAAAAAACATATAAAAAATGTAAGCTTTATTTAAAAATTTCATAGTAGAACCACCTACGCTGTGAAAACTCCTGGTGAGAACCCTGAGGACCATCACAAACTTCTTCACTCACTGACAAGCAGAGGTCATTGTGCTTTCCTGCCACTTCTCTAAACTCAAGGACCAAAATAAACCCTTATAATAATAATCATGAGTAACATTATCACAAGGGCTTTGACAAAATGGAGTGTTTGTGTTTACTGTGTGAGAACAGTTGACGTCATTCACCCACGGAACAACTTAAACGGATCCACAATGAAAGTTAAAGCCTGGAGGAGGAAATAAGGGGAAAGGGATAAAGGAGGAAGTTATTGAAGGTGTGATTCTATCCACTTTCAATACTGTTAGTGTTATCAGCGTGACAATGAAGCTTTGACAGAGCTGTCGTTACTTTCTTTCACTCCTAACATCAGCACTATATATATAATCCCTGTTTGAGGATCATGGCACACCTGTACAGTCGTGTGTGTGTGTGTGTGTGTGTTGTGGAAGAGAGTGTGTGTGTGTGTGTGATGATTACATGTTTCTTCAGCTCCAATGCTTGTGTCCCAACTTGGTGTTGATATAGATGTTTGTGTATGTGTTTATTGGTATAGGTGCGCGATGATTGCTGTTTGCAGTGTGTGTGTGTGTGTGTGTGTGTGTGTGTGTGTGTGTGTGTGTGTCCAGGCAGGGTCACCTTGCATCCATGTCTTACAGTTTAGAGACCCCCTACAAGGATAGAAATCATCCTCTGGAATTTAATCCAGGCTTATATCCTCTTCATCTCCTAACTCGTGAAGAAATGCACACACACACACACACACACACACACACACACACACACACACACACACACACATAATCCAAGAACTCCTGAGAAAAGACAGCAGCATCAAAGACCAGCTAAGAGTAAAAGCCATTAGAAACAGCTGAGTCGGCAGCTTTGTGTCCACACACAGAATATGAAATCTGTGTTCTACATTTCATAATCATTATTTTGGTTCTGACTCCTAATGAGTGGATTAATTCTAGGGACTTAACTAAAAGATAAATGAGGGTAATACTAGTACATACTCCCTGTGACCCTGAAAAACTGAAGCAGTGGGTCAGAAATGAATGGATGGATAGTACATACTATATAATACGTCAATCTGTCCCTAATTAAGGAAATTAACCTAAGAAACCTAAACTGTGATAAAGGTGTTTATCTATAGTTACCACGTACAGTAAATCTACTTGGGTTTATCTTGTCATCAACGATTGTTTAAATAATTTCTTCTCAGCAACAACCAACAACTTTAATTCTGTAAAGCGCTTTGAGGGTGCTATGATTAAGCGCTATATTATTATTATTATTATTATTATTATTATTATTAATAAACCATTACAGCATAAGAACCTGTGTGTAAGGCAGGTCTTAATGCACAATTTAATTGTATTTTTCTTAATATTACACATTGAAATAAATCTTCTAACAGTTTAAAGCAGTGTTTCCTCAAATGGGGGTACGCGGTGGCACTACAGGGGTACTTCAAAGAGAGTGAGTGAGAGGAAAATTAACAAATGAAAGCATCAAAAATATGGGGTTTAATGTGTATCACGTTTATTATTTTGGGTTAAAAATGATAATCATACTACGGTAAATATTACCAGCAACACACAAAACAACACCAAAAAATGCACAAAATAGGAGAAAAATATACTTACTATTACCAGCAACACACAAAAATACTCAAAATAGGAGAAGAATATAGTGAATAATAATTAAAAAAAAACAAAGGACAATAAAATACACAAAATAACACTAAAAACACACAAAATGATGATAGAAATGATCTTGAATAGACTGAAAATACAAGAGTTAGTCTTGGTCCCACATCAGGAGGAAGATGACCATAAATGATAAAATAAATGGCACTAAATAAGGTTTCATTCCACTCATAAGGGGGGGACATAACGGGGGACATAAGGGGGGACTTGAGCCAAAAAAGTTTGAGAACAACTGGTTTAGAATATGAACTGAAAGTGTCCCTAAAGTGACCATAAAAAGTCCAGAGGTAACACGTGACCACGCAGGTATGCACTGTGTTTACACAAGTAATTATGGAGGATTTTCATCTGTGTGTGTGTGTGTGTGTGGCACTTTTAATATGTAATATATATCAAATATTCATTCATTGTAAGACCTCACTTTCCTTCCTTTCCCCCACGCCTCTTCTCCTGGGACGCAAACTTGTAACGTTTATTGCATTTTGATGACGTAAAAGTTGGATAAAGCGTGATGGCCGTTTAGAGAGCAGTTGTACTGCAAACTATTAGATATGTATTGTATTTATGACTATATATGAAAGTGGCCTGCGTCATATTTTGAGGAAAAATGGGGTTTGTGCTGTTCAAACTGTTAATAGATCGGATACAGGTCACATATGGGCAAAAGATGAAAAATCTGGGTTGCATTTGCCTAAAGTATGAACGTAACCATAGAGAGATTAGAGTTTACCTAAAAATGAATGATGTCTGAACGTAATACAGAAAAAAAAACCCAAAAATGTTTGTATTTTGTTGAAATATGACTCATAATTGAGGAGTTTTTCTTGAATTTAGAATAAGAATTACACATTCCACCCTTAAAATGTGGTTTATTGAAACTGTTTGTAAATGTGGTGTTAAAAACAACATAAATCAGCCAATGAACATCAAACAGGTCGTAGATTTCAAACGCTTTCTGTGAGCAGCCAAAGAAGCACAAACAATATCCACCGCATGATATCGACTGTGCCTCTAACAAATACGCTTATATTCATATTGCATTTCTGACTGAGACAACGTACATCCTTTCGTTGGATAGTTATTGGATCATGCACACATGCTTAGCTCCAAATTCAATATTCATTCTCTCTGCTTTATCGTTGAAGTAAATACAGTATTTATGTGCTGTTTGGCATGAAGCAAAAAAAAAAAAAAAAATATCTCTCAAAGTTAAATCACCTAACATCTAAAATCAATGATAAAATGGGGACACGAGCATTGTTTTCTAGGTCACATTTGAATATTTCTTTTAGGGCTATTGATTTGTTTTGTGTGTCCGACCCAGGACCATTCTTTGTAATTAAAAGAGAGTGAGTGGAACTATGGTGCGGGGGTCTATCTCTGTCCCAGTCCCTGTGTATGGGCGTGTATCTAGATATATTGGTGTAGTTCTCTGTGGCTAATGAATGAGAGGCAGTTATGATGAAGAGGGGGTGGAGCTGGACCTTAAGGAAGATTTATACAACATCAGGATGTGTCTGCGTGTGTGCGTGTGTGTGTGTGTGTGTGTGGTGAGGTTGAGGTACATGCGTTTGGTGCAATGGAGTATAGATTCAGACTTTTATGCTACTATTCAAAGTCATTCACAGTATATCTTGAATCCAGTTAGTATGTTTTGAATAGAAAAAGACACAAAGCATCCTGATTTATTATAGATTTTGCTTATAAATTCACAGAGAAAGGTCTTAAGTCGCCCTGTAGGAGTCGAAACCACAGAAACAAACCCTGTGATGACCATAACAAAAACACGCTGCCCTTTGTAAAAGAGTAACTAAACCCCAAAGCCACTTTTTTGCGCTGAAAACTAGGGTTATTGTGTATGAAGTGTTGTTGTTGATTGATTCTTGTCCAATTCTTGACATTTTAGTCAAATTATTTCAATTTGTTGTAAAAATGTAAGTTACTTCCCTCTATGGCAGACGTAGGCATCTGGCCTCCCCCAAAAACAAATGTGTAATTCATGAGGTTGGAAGTTACATGAAAACCAACATAACACACAAAACTCCAAAAACATAGAAAATGACAGCAAAATGCACAAAATGTCAAAAATATAACAAAGACAGACTAAACCACCACTTAAACCCAAAATGACTACAAAAACCACATATACAAAATGACCTCAAAGATTCACAAAATGCCAACGAAATTGCACGAAATGACAGAAAAATACACAAAAAGACAACAATAATACAAACAATGTAACAAAAACACACATAATGACTCAAAAAGAGTCACCACAGTGACAAGAAAATAGACAAAATGAATCAAAAAACACACACAATGTCAAAACTAGCAGTTGCCCATTTCTGCTTTATGGGATGAAACCTGGCTTTTACAATCAAATGTTGCTATTGGCTGAGAATGTTCATAGTTTGGAACGTTTTGGTGACTTCTTACTCTACGAACCAACACTGTTGGGCCCGCCCCTCCAATAAAAACTATATGGATTGAGAGGTATAGTGAGTTTTGAGTAGCTAGTTAGCATAACATAGATTGTTCTGGATATTTTATAGCATAGACAGGAGCCCCACCCATAATCAAGGGCTTTTTTAATTTTACATTTCCAGCTTTGCCAAAAACTCAGAGTTTAGTTCCTCTTTACAGTATGTTGTTTCACAATACAAAAACTACAGAAGTAGAATTTATGAACCCACTTTGATTCCAGTAGAAGCCAAAAAGCCATTTCTAAGTAGCTGATGAGTCTAGAACCTGAGGTGTAAAGAGTACTGATATATCCTACTAGATATAAGTAGAAGTACTGTTACATGATTGAAATTACAGTAAGTCATACATAAATTACTCAAGTACAAGTAAAAAGTAGTTCATTTAAAGTGTATTCAGTTACTAGTTACATTTATGAACTCTAAAACTAAGAGAATAACCATCATTTAATGCTGTTTTGGTGTGGTATATTACGTTTAATCTGATTGGTCGGCTATGGTGTGATGCATTTGATTGTTGTTTGGTGATTTCATATTTTGCAGTTTCACAATGTCCGTTAATCATTAAACAAAATGTATTATTTACTCAGTAACGGTTGGGGGGAGAAATGTAACAAATTACTTTACGTCTTTTAAAACTACTTAAGTACAAGTAAAACAAGAAGACATAGTCATCAACATCTCCTGCCAAAAAAAAAAAAAAAAAAACAGATCAAGGGCATTAACTACGGAAAAAATCATTATCGCGCTTCTCATTTTTTGAACTCCATCAAGGTATTGATACCCTGAAGCCACACACCGAATTTGGTTATCCTATCTTAAACAGTTTCTGAGAAAAGCTAAATGCCCCCTTCCACTTTGGGGGGGGGATAATTACCCCAAGTACCCATAAAAGCAACTCAATTACAGTAATGGGAATACTTGAAATATGTTACTTTCACCTCCGTCCACAACAGATTCCATCACTTCAGATAGATTTTTTTAAAAGTCCACTTCTGAGTTTTTTTTTGCTGAATTGCCATGGTAACCAGGTTCAACCTACAACTTTTAAAAGGAAAGCTAGCGCTCAATACTCCAAATGTTGATTAAATCATATCCACACATCCAAATGGTGTGCGTGACCTTACACTGCGTGTGTCCTGTGTCTCTTCGTCCTTTAGCCCGTGTGTCAATCTCCTCCCGTTTCACTGCTATTGCCCCATGTTTGAAGTGGCTATTAGCCAGGAATCAAAGCCTGCCATCAAGCCCATCTCAGCCTCGTGCCCTTTTAGAATATTCACCAACGCTCTCCTGGCCTTTTGTGAGCCCCCGGAATAAAAATAATCAAAATCTGAATGGACCTTCATGTACAATGATACTCTGTCTACTCTTACGGCCTCCACTGTCAATGCCATTTATAATTCATGCACCCATACTGATGGGTCCGGGGCCACGTTCAAGAGGTCTGCTCCTTACTGGTCCACCACTGTTCATCAATAGCCACCAGCCAGGTAGGGGGACTGTATTATTGAACAGTGGCCATGCCAGCTTCTACACACACACTGCTCTATAATTATTAGAACTTCAAAAACTTTACACTCTGCCAATCCCTCTCTCTGTTTGAAATGGCCTCCCTTTCTTCTTCTTTTTTCCTCTCTGTTGTTAATTTAAACACTGGCCGTTTCATCCCTCCCAATAGGTGCCTGTTTTACAATAAAAGGTCATCCTCATTTGTCCGCAGACACAAAAGGGACCACCGTTGGGGCTGGGGTTAGACAATCCGACAGACAGATAGATAAAAAAGAAAGACGGACAGAGCGATGGCTGCATGGCGCTACAGGCTGGCACTCAGGATGCATGAGAGAGGAGAAAAGGGAGGAAAGTGAGATAAGAACGCAAGATAGATGGAGAGACGGCAAAAAAGGAGAGGGATAGTCTGAGGAGTGGGTGACGCAGAGATTGGAAAGATGGAGGGAGTGGTAGTTGCTGCCAATGGGGCGTGTTGGCGAGAGCGAGCTAGGGCCGATAACTAATCATGCCATCACCTCCAGTCCTCTTCCTCCTCTACTCCTTCTTCTTCACCTCCTCTCTGAAAATGATTGAGGAGCCCACGTTGGACTCAGCTCGTCCCAGTGCCCAGATTAGAAGACCCTCAAACAAATGAAGCCTGGAGACGCTGCCCTCGGGAGCTGGGGGGCCATGAGGAGAGCGAGAGGGCACACTCTGCCTTAAAGAGACATCAAGATATAGGAAAGGGAAGGAGAAGGTGAAGGAAGGGTGGGGATGGGAAAAAATGACAGATTTCTCGAGTTTTGAGCATCTACAACAGGGATGGGCAACTCAATCACAGTGGGGGGCGGCACAAACATGTGATTGTATCTGATCCAAGGGCCACATGATCAATATTCACGTCAGCATTTAGAATAATGACCAATCAGAGCATTAATTCAGGGAGAAATCATTTTCAGCCTTTATTTTTTGTCTTTTTCTGTGGTTTTAAATGTTTTGTAATTTTTTGGTCAATATGTGTATTTTTGTTATTTTTTGTGTTCTTGGTGTAATTTGTTGATTGTACATTTTTGGGGACAATTTCTGTCATTTGGTGTAACAGTTTTGGAGCTTTTCCATAATGCGTTGTCGTTTTGTGTGTTTTTTGTTTTAGTAGATTTGTCTGATTAAGTGTTTGCTGTTTCTGTCTTTGCTGTCATTTTATGTTTCATGATTATTATTTTTAGAATTTTTTTTGTGTGTTTTTGTTATTTTTGGTGTAATTTTCGGTCATTTTTTGTTAATTTGTGCGTTTTTGGGGCCCCCAAATTAAACACACAAAAATACACAAAATGACAGTAAAATAGACAAAAAAAATCAGACTACAATAATCAAAATCACTCCAAAAACACAAGATGACTACAAAAATAGCCAGAAATATACAAAACAACAAAAATACAAAAAATGAAAACCATTAATAAAAAAAAAAATCTTTGGTGGACAGGCAGTTTTTGTTAAATTTACATTTTTCCATTTTGTTTATACATTTATTTTGAAATGTGAGACTAATTACAATCATAAAATCACACTTGTGTTAAAATTTAAGACTTTTGAAACATCAATTCATGACATTTTAATGACAATTAAGGCCTTATTTTTAGATTCACAAATTGAATGCCTTTTAAGACTTTTTAAGGATCTGTGGGAACCCTGTTTTATGAGTCACTTTGTGTAGTTTTTTGTACTTTGTGTATTATGTTGGGCTTTACATTCCTCCTTCTTAAATTACAATTTTTGGAGATTTGCTTTGTGCGCCGCGAGGGCCAAATGTGGCCCTCAGTCCTGGGCTGCCTGTTGCCCATGGAGAAATAGTATAAATAGAATGAATTAAAGAAAGTTGAAGAGTCTGACATTAAAAAGTGAGAAAAACAGAAAGGCTGAAGCACTGAGACAATTATATGTGTAAGGTGAGTTTGAGAAAGCGTGAAGTCACTTTAATTAGGTCGCCCGTGGAGAGGGACCAAATAAGGAGCCGAGAATGACAAACAGCGAAGACAAAAGTGATTGAAGAGTAGCGAGGAGACATGAAAAAGACGGGGAAAGGGACTCCGACCCTGCTGTTACACACCTGTTCTCTCCTCTCACAGAAAACCCAACAGCAGCTTGTTCTCCTTATGCTCCTCCGCGGATCGTAAATGGTTACAAAGAAGAAAGAAACAACTAAGCATCATCCTGTTCTCATTTGGCAACACACACACTCCACTGCCCCATCTACTTCTTGAAAAACGATCATCCTTGACCCTGGACCTTTTGTTTAAGATTCAAGCATTAGTAGGGTGAAAAGGCAAAAAAAAGGGTGATATACGGCCAGATATTAAGAAAAAGTTTGATTTTATAGATGTCACGTGACCCTAGCACGACTGACCTCCATTTTCCCAAATGGCGTAGGTCCAGCTTTTTAATGGAGTCTCCTCCAGCCATATATCAGCGCGCCTTGTCTCGTAAAGCTCTCTTCGGGCCGACCTCACAAACCACCTTTACCTTTATCGTGACACGTCGGGAGGTTTTCACAAGCAGAAAATAGATGTATTAACAGGGTCTGATTTTAATATAGTCGGTGGGTGAAAGAGGCAGAGCCTAAAGTGGCTGTTGGAGGAAAAAAACGGATGGTTTTGTGTGTGTGTGTGTGTGTGTGTATTTGTAGTTTCTTTTTCCTCCAGCTCTGTTTCAACGTGTGCTTCCTCTCCCCCTGCTCTTCTTCCTCTGTCTGTGGAGTGTCAGGGTGTTACAGCCAGCCAACGTGACACTTTTTAAACTTTTTTTTTTTTGGAGGGGGCTGACAGAGCACAGAGGAGATTAACCCGAGCTGCTTGGCATTGCACCTGTCCCTCCATTTTTTATTTAATCTTAAAAATATCACAGAAAGCAGAAGTGAAAATAACGAAATACAAGTACTCACGTTACTATAATTGAGTTGCTTTTGTGTGTATTTCTAAATTAGTAATTTCACTTTTACCTAAGAACATTTTAAAAATAAGTAAAGTAATTTGTTACATTTCTACACAGTGACATAATTCTTCATTACACCAATAGACATTAGGGAAGTTCTTAATTAGAGATGTTCCATATTAGCTTTTTGCCAATATCCGATAATACTGATATTGTCCAACACTTAATTTCTGATTTCCGATATTAGCCGATACTGATATACAGATTTAAGAGTAAAGATTTCAAGTACTCACGTTACTGTAATTGAGTTGCTTTAATTGCTACTTTTTTGAGTATATTTCTAAATCAGTCATTTTAATTGTATAGTAAGCAAGTTTTAAATAAAGTAAAGTAATTTGTTACATTTTTTCAACCAATCGTTATTGAGTAAATTATTCTTTTTTTGTTTTAAAATGATGAGCGGACATTGTGAAACTACAGAAAATATGAAATGACCAGACAACAATCAAATGCATCACATCATAGCCGACCAATCAGATTTAAGCTAATGCACCACACCCAAACAGCATTGAATGATGGTTATTTTTTTCAGATTTAGAAAATGAATGTTTTTATTTTGCATTGAATTTATTGGCCTTATTATTCTATATTTTTTAAATGTACATTTTGACAAACCTTTTATTTTATACAGATGCCTTTGTGAAAAATAGAGAATTTTACTGTGTGCAGTAACTAACAGTATTTCTACTTGAGTAGAATACATCAGTACTCTATACATCTGACATAAAGCAACACAAGGTAATTGCATGACTTGGATTCTGGAAATTTCAGAGCACTACGAGTTGTCAAAGCACATGTAAAAATAGGAACAATAGAGAAACACTGAAGAATATTGTGATAAACCTGAAATTACATTAATTATTATGACGCTAACATAACTATAATGGGTACAGCACTTTTTTTTTTTTTTTTTTTGGTCATATATGTAAATCTGTTTGATAGTGAGATAGACGTAATAAAATCCTTCAATAAAGCAAAAAGGAAGCGACCATTATTTAAAATTGCATTCCGCAGTGAGAGGTTTTGTATTGTTTAGAATCAAAGAGCAGCCTCCTCTCCACCAGCTACAAAAATACACTGTAGGGAACGGGCTTTGAACATTTCTATACACAAATATGATAGGCAATCTACTTTTTCTGCGCCGCGCCATGACAGACTTGTGTGCAGGGAAACTATATATATATATATATATATATATATATATATACTGTATATATGTGTTTGATAAGGAAACAAAATAAACAAAAAAAAAAAAAAAAAATGAAGACAAATGAAGAAAAGTTAGGGGGCTAATGCTGCTGCAGTGTGTTGTGTGTGAAATAAACAGTGAATGACCAGTGTTTAAAACACACAGTGCCCCCAGTGAGAGCCCCATCATGCTCTTCATCAGTCAGAGAGGCAGAAATGAAAAATGCATCCGAATGACGCTTTAAAAGGCAAAGTTCAGTAATTTGGAATGACAGACATAGAAAGCATCCATCACTCATGACCTTTCCATTTCAATGTTCCTTTCTTTTTTTTTATTTTTCATTGCTTCTATCTTTCTACGCAGGCCATGGAGAAGAAGAAGCGAGAAGGAGAAGGAGAAGAGAGACGAAGACGAAGACGAAGCAACGAATGAAGAAGAGACGAAGAAAGAAGAGAAGAAGAAGAAGAAGAAGAGAAGAAGAAGAAGAACGAAGAAGAGAAGAAGAAGAAGAAGAAGAAGAAGAAGAAAGAGAATAGAAGAAGAAGAAGAAGAAGACAGAAGAAGAAGAAGAAGAAGGAACGAAGAAGACGAAGAAGAAGACGGAGAAGAAGATGAAGAAGAGAAGACAGAAGAAGAAGAGAAGAAGAGGGGAAAAAGAGGCAAAAGAAGAAGAAAAAGAAAAAAAAACGCAGATCTTTACAACAACTGGATTTAATCGCTGTAACACACTTTGCAATAAGACGCCAACAAATCCAAAATTGAAGAGGAAGATTAAAGAATATATGAAACCTCAGCATAAAACACATGTACATAAGTTTAAATAAATCTCCAACGACTTTTTATTCATTTCCTAATAATTACAATTCAAGTTAAACTGCTTAATTTAAAGCAATGTACTAGAAAAGAAGTTACTGCTGGGATCCAAACATATTCTGTTAAATTTAAGTTCCAGATTTTGATTCATGGCCACTTTCTTTTATCGCCCTCGTGCACCTCGTTCACCTCCTATTTATTTCTTTTCATTCTTTTCCGCTGCAGTGAAATGACCAGGTCGTGTATGAGAAACAAGCAGACCCTCTGTCTATGCACCTTTACACACACGCGCACACACACACTTCACATCTGGACTTTGTGTTTAATTTTACGTCAAAGCCTGGACAGGAAGCACCTGTCGAGCTAAAATCCTACAACCAAGAGAGGGAAAAGGGGGAGGATCACAAAAGAGAAAGAGACAGAAAATGAGAATAGAGAGAGGGGAGAGAAGAGGGAAAAAAAAAGGGAAAAGCCATCAATCTGTTGTGGAAATTCAAGTCACGGTCATTATTTTAGAAGCAACATCAACAAACTGCCGAAACCTTAATTGCTTTGGAAAAGGCATGTCATCTGAAATTAACAGGAATTTCATCCTCTGAATGTTATCACGCGTGTCTGCGACGTGCAGGACTGAATGCGGCTCATTCTTTTCCTACTGCGCTCACTTTAGATCTGCAATTATGGACGAGTAAAACTTCCAGATGTTGGATTAGTCTTCCCTTCACATTAGCAGATTAAAAGATCACTGTCTGAATAATGCTGCACACCTGTTAGGAAGGAAAGGAGGCCCTGCAGCAGCGTTTATAATATATAGAAATTAGTGAATGAATCCCGAATGATTCCGTATTTGTTCTTCAGAAACACAAATGTTGAGAAATGTGTGAACTAGTAGCATATTTACATATTTATGGGTAGAAAAGTTGCGTCCATATCAGTTGAAAATCTAGCAAGAACCTCAATAACCTGAACCCTCAGATGTTCATCCATCTGCCAATTTGATCTCATCGCAGATCCAAGGAAATGCGAAATACCAAAAAAAGTTCACTTCTGGACCAGAGAAAGATGCCACTCATTCGCTTCTGAATTTCCTCTTCAAAAGAATCAACGTGACATTTTCATAACGATGGGAAATGATTTGAAAGGTGACATTTTCTACAGCAAACATGTGACTGAGGCCTCACTGGTGTGTGTTTATTGCTTCATGATGCTACACAAACTAACTTCACCACTCATTTAAAACCTGACCATAAGGAAATCACACAAACTCTGCTCAGACATGAATTTAAAGTAATATCTGGTCCAATTTTAACCTTAAGTTTCTATTATTTAAAGCATTTAACACACTAAGAACACTACTTAAACATTGCAATTTACATCCATCAATAAAACACAAACTGTCTCATTGTACCACCGCATGTATAAATGAATATCATTCAAAATCTTTAATTCAAGAGATTACACGGAATAACTGAACCGATTCCAGATTCAAACTGATTCTCGATTGGAACCGATTCTCGATTCAAACCCATTATCGATTTGAATCGAGTCTCAATTGGAACCGATTCTTGATACAAAGTGACACTTGATTCAAACCGATTTTCGATTGGAATCGATTCTCAATTCAAACTGACTTTTGATTCAAACCTATTCTCAATTGAAGCTGATTCTCGATACAAAGTGACTCTTGATTCAAACCGATTCTCGATTGGAACCGATTCTTGATACAAAGTGACTCTTGATTCAAACCGATTCTCGATTGGAATCGATTCTTGATACAAAGTGACTCTTGATTCAAACCGATTCTCGATTGGAATCGATTCTCGATTGGAATCAATTCTCGATTCAAACTGACTCTCGATTCAAACCGATTCTCGATTCAAACCGACTCATTTTAAACCGATTCCTGATTCACAATCAATACTCTTAGTAACAAAAAGGTGCCTATAAAACCTGCTGCTTTCCAAGGTTAAATCTAGTGATTCTTAAACTGTAAATACACAAAGGCAAACTTTGGACAAAAAGATAACATTCATTTTTCTTGTCATGCAAAACGTAAAAATTGTTGTCACTTAATACTACATGTAGTTTTGAAAATGAAGCAGTCGGACACTTTTCAACTTTCTGTGCCTACAAAATTTAACATCTCAGTAACGTCAAAAAATAAGAACTCTTTGTTACAGCTGGAACCTCCTGGCCTCTCGTATGCTTCGATGTGTCCCTACGAGTTTTCTTATAAGGAAAGCAGCAAATCATTTTCTGATGGCTTGCATGTGTACCTATGAGTTATTTCTGGCCGTGGCCAACCTGAGAGTTCTCCCTGTTCACCTCTGAGGAAGATTGGCATTTGACAGTCGAAACATGTCAGGAGAAAAAAATTCCTGAAAAACCTTGTCTGAATAAATGAAACCTTAATATAACGTAAAACAAGAAGACAATATGAACTTACTGGAAATATTACAGAGAAAATTTAGATGTCACATTAAGATTTTGATGGTATTGACCATAAACTGTAAAAAGAATGAACGGGACAAGCTCCCCGGTGGAGTGAAGCTTTTATTTTTAGAGCTCCCCCAGCTGACTGGCTGCAGTATAGGTCATAAAGCCCGTCTTCTCAATGATAACGGATGGGATGTTGGTCAAACTGTAAAGTTAAAATACTTGTCTCTGCTGTGATCATTAGTTATTATCACCCTACATTGTGTTCAAGTGCCCATTGTTCTGTGAACTTTGTTTTAAATAAGTTATTTGATGTTGAAGAACAGGATATAACGTAATATATGGTGATGATTGACAGCATAGCGTAGCAGTTACGTCGTGA
Source organism: Gouania willdenowi (assembly GCF_900634775.1). NCBI lineage: Eukaryota > Metazoa > Chordata > Actinopteri > Blenniiformes > Gobiesocidae > Gouania > Gouania willdenowi. The sequence goes on along the minus strand of NC_041063.1, from coordinate 23,730,074 downwards.
AGGAAAGCAGAGACGCCATTTAACTAGATATTTGAGTTGAAATATATCGTGGTTTTGTATTAACCTCTATGATCTGAACAAACCATTGGTAGAATTTCCAGCGGGAAAGATACGTATGTTCTTGGCTTAGCTGGGCTAGTTAAGTCATCAGGGCATTACACTAAATGGGCGGGGCGTGTTACCAGGGCTCCTCCCGCTGGACCCTAGTGCGCAGACTCTGGCTTCAAATGACGTCAAATTTGCAAGATGAACACGCCCCTAAGTGCCGTATTTTGGCTTCAAGAACGTGGAATGGGATGCGCCCACTGGTATTGACTTGTATAAAATGTTTCCTCATGCTATGGAAGACTAAAATAATGTCATTATGTCACTGGAATAATATTTGACTTTTGCCCTGCAAATTAAACATCGAGTTCTGTGACATAGATAATTACTGACATTTAAAATTACCGATAAACCATGTTTCTCTGCAGATCTTTTACGTCGGTTCTCAGACGTAAGCTGAGGGTTGATGTCAGAACACATCTGTTAATTGACTTGGGTCCAAACCCAGTCCTTACCTGAGGTAATGTCCCATCACAGGCCCAGCTGTGGGCCACAAATAACCCCGTTCCACATGAACGTGCAGCCCCGGAGGACCATAGTTTGGGAAATGCCAAAGTGCGTTAACCTCAACATACACATTCCAGGTGACATCAAGCAGCTGCTACCTGAGGTTAAAAGTTCTTACAGTTGGGGAGGTTAAAGCTACATGTAATAAATCCGTCTACAGTCTCGCTGGCGTTTCCTATCAATCTTCCCTTTTTTTTTTTCAATAGAAGCGTTGAAGTGCCGTGTTATCTTGATTAAAGAACAAAGACGGAAATGTACGCCTGGGCTCTGTTTATAGATCCTTTTTTGTAGCATTAATGAATGCGCTGTGACTTTCTTCTTATCTAATGTCTGACTGTGAGCCAAGAGCCACTAATTGACTAATTAATTAATTCATATTGGCAATGGATACTTCCAGCATAACTATGACAAATGAGAGAATAGAGAAATGTCATTAGTGAGTCTGAATCACACAATGCTCTCAACAGCAGGAAGACACAGGCTGGCTTCACATATAATGAAAGTCCATTAACTCTGTTTTTTCGTCTGCACACTATTCCAGCGTTTATTTCACTGTACATTAACAACACCATGTCAAATGGATCACTCGGATTCGCTAACTTATGCTCCGATAGGCTCGTGTTAGGAAAACCAAGGCTAAAAGTTATACAAAACAAAACAAAAAAAAACAACTGATTATCCACAGGTTGAGTTTTTCCTCTTGGATCCATACTGAAAAGAAATGAAATGACTTTGTTCTCCAATAACATGGTGATTGTTTCTCAGGAGATCATTCTATGGCTGAACTTGTTGCATCCACTCCACATGTTGGTTTAATTTGATGGATAAATTATGCCTCTGTTGAAATGATTTATTTATTTATTTTTTTTAATTTTTATTCAACTAACTTTTATGCACAAATACCAAAGATGAGTAAAAACATCAATAGATGACAATATGCTCAAATATCCTGAGAACCTGAATGAATCGCAATATTAACAAACACGATTTTATTTACTTTATCACTTCTGAAATCATTTCTTTTTTATGTTAAAAAACGTTCGACTTTTCAATTTCTTTCAAAGATTTCAAAATGTATTTATTTTTAACACAATGTCCACTTTGTTTCCTTCAAAGATCAAATGTATTCATGAATTCATACTTTTACAATTCTTGGCTTCATTTTATGATTTAAAAAAAAAAAAATCTTCAACCAAAGTTATTTCTTAAAATAGCCATTTATTATTATTATTATTATTATTATTATTATTATTATTATTATTATTATTATTATTATTATTTATTTATTTTTTTTTTTTTTTTAATTTTATTTTAATGATTTGATTTCTTCGGACTAAAAATCAAATTGTCTGAAATTCAAGAAAAAAATTATTAACTACTGGTTGTGTAAAATATTGTCTGAATGATTTTCAAAATAAATGCCACCATTAACAAGCTAACAGCCCTCTGGACAGTCAAATATTCTTTATTTTGTCAAATAAACATGTTCAGAATAGTTTGGTTCTGTTTTATGTTTTTGAGCTGAGATGTTTTCAGGCTTCACAGAGTGCAACCAAGCTTTTATTCTGAAGGTCTGACTGATGAAAAAAAAAAAAAAAAAAATTCCAGTTTCCTGGTATATACAAACACAAATTGCTTTGATTTCTTCAGACTAAAAAACAAACTTTCATTGTCTGAAACTCAAGAAAACTTGTTCTGTCCTGTGTTTTGAAGCTTCACACAGTGAAACCAAGCTTTTATTCTGAAGATCTGACTGATGAATAAAAAAACACGACTAGAATATTCTGTAAAAGAAAAAGTAAAGTGAGTGAATGAAACATGTATTAAAATCATGTAAAAAAATAAAACAAAAAATGCTATCCTCTGTCATCCTCTTTGACCATCATTTTATCTTAAAATATTCTTCTGTTTTTTAAAAAAAATGCTTTGATTTCTTTGGACTTAAAAACAAACTTTCATTGTCTGAAATTCAAGAAAACTTGTTCTGTTCTGTGTTTTTGAGTTTTGAAGCTTTTATTCTGAAGATCTGACTGACGAATAAAAAAAGACCTTGAATAAAATAAAAAAAAAAACAGTCTTTTGATTCAAGTTAAAGGTGAGTGAATAAAACACATGTATTAAAATCATGTAAAAAAAAGAATACTTTTCTCTAACTGGACACAGCAGAAGTATATATTTTTCCAGATAAACTATCTCTGTGCTTTTCTTGGTTAATGGAGTTCAGGGTTGGACGTTTAAAAAGATACACAAACATGATGTTGGTGAAGAAATACACAAAAGGAACAGAGGCAGTAATTGCAGTTGCCTGTTTTCCTTTTCTTTCTTTCATTCCCTCCTCCGTTTTTCCTTCCTTCCTTCGGTTTCCTTCAAGGTCAATCGTCGGAGTGATGCTGCATGTCACCGCTGCTTTGTCTATTCAGATAAAATTGCTGCATTCATTGTATGTCAGATAAACCTCAAAAAAAGGGGAGGGTTCAGTCAGAGAGAGGGGGGGGGGCATGGATGGAAAGAAAGAAAGACAGCAAGAAGGAGACAGAGGGGGGGGGGGACTAAAGACACAACAGCCCTATCGTGGCATCCGGCCTGTTTTTTATCTGTCCGTGACAAATTCAAGCGCTCACTCTCCTTCCCTCTTCTGCTCCACATTTTCTCCTCCTCACCTTATCTACTGTCTCAGCACTGCATCACTTGCCATTTTAGAATAATGTCCTCCCATGTCTATAATGACATTGCCTTTGTGCCTCAGATTACCTTGGGATTTTCAGCCCCCCCCCCCCCCCCCCCCCCACCCCCATAGCCACCCACCAACCCTCCATACCAGTGTTTCTAAAATGGGGGTATAAAAATTAACGGATAAAAGCATTAAAAATATGAGGTTTTATAATGTTTATTTTTAGTAAACATACTAAATATTACCAGCAACACACAAAACGACAACAAAAACACACAAAATAAGAGGAAAATTATACTGAATAATAAAAAGAACAGACAAACAACAACAAAATAGACAAAACACACACACTAAAGCCCTATTTGCATGGGATTAGTTTCACCTAGGGACCACATGCGATTTGTAATAATTGCGGAGAATGTCTGTGATGTTAATCCCATGTGAATCGACCATGTCAGTAATTTGTAAAGTAGAAATTCCCCCGCAAATTACCAACTATATTTTGCTGAACTCCGAGGTCCTGTGATAATACTAATCCAATGTGAATAGGCATCTCTGTGATTTGGACAGAAATGGGCGGGATCTGATGCGTGATTACGCTTTTTTTGTTATGATTATAGTCAATCTCAGTACGAGGTAAACACAGACCGTGACACCGGGACGCATGTTTATTTACGTATGGCTAAGAATGGACGCTGCATTGGAGTGTTTAGAAAAACTTTTGGGTCCCGGGCCAGCAAGACCTTATCGGCCCGTAACCTACGGCAACAAAAAGAGAAGGAGCAATATCAGAAGCAAATGGTGGATCATGTCCTGCTTTGCATTGTGCAGTAATAATCTTTGTTTTTCTGTTTGTAGCCTTCTATCTCATACAGCGGGCTAGGCTAGCGCTAGCAAGCCTGCAAAGTTGTTTTAACATCAACTCACACTGTTTCACGTTTTCAGATGTCCAGAAATTTCAGCAAAATTCTCAGGCTTCAGTTATCCCGTGCAAATGCGCCACACGAAGCAGACGTTGGGGGGTCATTTATTTATTACATGAGGTCCCTAGGTAAAACTAATCCTGTGCCAATAGTGCTAAAGACACACTAAATGAGAGTAAAATACACAAGATCACTACAAAAGACACTAAAATAACAGAGAAACATACAAAACGACAACAAAAACACACACACAAAGAGAACAATTTAAATAATACAACAAAAACACACAAAATAAGAGAAAAATATATTGATTTTAAAAAAATTCACAGAAATAACAACAAAATACACAAAATGACACAAAACGATTAAGGAAGTGATTAGAACATGAACGGAAACACAAAGGTCAGTGTTGGTCCCACATCAGGAAGAAAATAAATCTATTCACGAGGCACTAAATATGGTTTCATTCCACTTATTTAGAAAATAAGATTATTTAAAATGTGCGTTCCTTCATTCATTCCATCATTATACTCTATAGTTATATTTTGACAGATTAGCAAAATGTTCTAGTCAGACATAGGGGGGACTTGGATTCAGAAACAATAGAGAAGGGGTACTTTAGCCACAAAAGTCTGAGAACCACTGCTCTAGAACCAACACACACGGTCACTGGAATAAAGGGACAAGTGTGTGAATGAGGACAGGGTCAAAGAGACGAGACAAATCAAGCCAAACAGCTTTTATAAATATATTATGCATCAACATGGTTAATTTGTTCACGTTATGTTTCTAATTCCTTTGAATTTACATACACAAACGGTCCGTCTCATAAAAGTACAAAAAAAATATACTCCATTAATTTTATTTTTACTTCGACCGCATCAGACTTTTTCAACTACTTCATACCGAGCCATAGATATACAATTTATTATAATTTTCAAACCTTTTTTTTATGTTTCTATGGACTTTTTACCAAGAGAACCTACAGTTTTTTTGTTTTTGTTTTTTTGCAGGAAAAACACTAAATGTGCAGTAACTAAAAAAAAAAAAAAAAAGTGAAATATTTTTGATGAAAATATTACAGCCTTGATTGTGTCATTAATTGACAGCAGAATTTATTATAATGCATTATTATTTCTGGAACAAAGACAGTTTTAAAGAAAAAATTTGTACACGTATATTTTACTGAAATTTCCCTACAACTTTATGCAGTTGTCTCTGGTTTGTTGGGAGTCATTACACCTAATACACATTTTCCCTTTATTTGGAAGGTAGAGGCTTTGATCTATTGGGTATTAAAGATGCAAAGATGCTTCGACACAGTCTCCATGTCCAAACCTGGACAAGAACATGTAGGTTTAAACATCTCTGAAGAAATAATTCAGGTGGGTTTTCATGGGTTTTATGCCAGTAATGATTGTCCTTTTACTCCTACGATGTCCCAGTATTAGCTCAGGTAGCAGCTAGCGCCTTTAACAGCCATTAGCTTCAAAGATGCCACGATGCTTCTTACTAAAAACTGCGTGAGTGGTTGTTTTAAGATGACGCACAGCGAGAGCGCGCAGATGCTCATGGCGATATATCGAGTACAAAATAGTTATCGATTGTTTTGATCGTTATCTCCACCAGAAACACATTTGACATTTTGGCGTATTGCATTGTGGGATGTGGACTCCTTGAAACAGATGTATATTTCTGATGTGTCTTTCTCTTTTTCCTTAACCAGGCATGAAGACAGTGATCAACTTGACACCATTTTTGTTCTAGTTTGTTCCCAGTACTCCTTGTGATATTAGAATAAGGTAAATGCACCTGTCTCCAGGACTCCAGATCCCACAATGCAATGCACAAACATTTCAATAAATAGAGTGTTTACAGTGGATTATCTGGAGATGAAAACAAACTTTCGAGCATCTATTTCGACCTTCTTTTTTAGAGTAAATGATGTTTGATTCATTGATTGAATAACAATTTATCAGGGGTAGGAAATTTAAATTTAAGAGAGACGCAGATAAAAAAGATGTCTTTAAAGTAAATGGCTTTGTAAATGTTTCCTTATTCCTTCATCCTGGATAAAAAGAACAAACCCTATGTAAAGTAGTGTAGTTATGTATAATATGCCACCTACAGCTTACTGTACAAGTCCTTTGTTTGCTTAAATAAAGTGATGGTTTGCCTTCAGGTACCATAGGACATGAAGTCAGCCTCTAGCATGTACCGGTAACTAAACGCTTCTTCTCTTCCTGCCTTGGCGTATGTCTTAATGAGATGGTAATCAGCCAGTCATCAGCAACAGGAGCATGCAGGACACATAATGAGGACATTAGGCTGCACGCTGAAAGCACCCCCCGCTGAGGAAAGGATCAATAGTCTGGTCTGATGAAAGGTGGTTGATGTCGCTGATGGTTGCCAAGAAAAAGGGAGGAAGTGAGTGGTTGATTGTCCGTCACATTATGTACTGTAACCAGTCCTTTAAAGGCACAAATACACACTGGATTTACATATTTGTGTTGAATATAGAAGGACAACCAAAGAAAATTCACTGTATTGAACTTTAGTTTAAAAATAAAACAGTAGATTCACATTGAGAGGTCACATCACTTGTCTATATAACACTCATTCAGCGAGCTAATTAATGTCACTGGTCTGAAAGGAAAAGGTCACTGGAGAAAAAAAAATATATTTTTATCTTTTACGTGTGTCACTGAATATTTAGATTTTCATAAACATTATAGACCATATTAAGATTTCGACCAAAGGTGCATTCATATCAAACACGACTACAGTCACTTAAATCACCCATAATCAGTCGCTTGAACATAGGCCACGTTTACATGGAAGCTTTAATTCCTCTTTAAAGCAGAATAAAAGTGAATTCCTCTTTAAACTGACCTTGTAGACACTTAATTCATAATGCCAATGTAATTCCAATATAAACTTAAATCCAAATTAGGTGGCTGGTTTAATAGGATTTTACTTCTGAATTCAATAATTCTTCTTTCTTGTAAACACTTAATTCTGCTTTAAGTTAATTCTGGTCATTCTGCACATGCGCGAATTGCCGCAACGACGCACTGGTGACGACATAATCCAAGCTGGTCGCCCAGACTAGAGCCAAGACTATATATTTAATAAGAGCCTTAGAAGACGTGGATATAATGACAAGAGTGGATGGACGGAAGCAGAAACATGCAACATTCACACGGACACACGGACTCATTACGCACACAGAACAAGCTTTATCGGGGCATGAAGCACCACAGCATCACTAATGACGCGCGGATCATTATAAAGTTTTTTCTTTCACTCATTGTCCGGTGTAGTGGAGGTAAAACAGCTGTTGCACTAACCGCTGGCTTTGATTGTCTAAAATACGGTGTTCTGCCTCATTTCTCTGCTACTCCATCACCTCCTCCTGCTCAGCTGACCAAAGTGAAACCGTGTGTTATTGTCGAGCTGCTGCTTCAAAACTACAATCAAAATAAAAGTCAAAACAGTTCTTAATATCTAAAAAAGGTCGCCCCCTGTCCAACGCATCCCAACTACCAACGGATTTGAATAAAGCCGACTAAAGGTGTTTTCCATGAAAAACCTCAATTCGGAATGACGATTTCCATGTAAACACAAAGCAGAACACTTTAATTCCAAATGATTAAATTCAGAATTAAATATACTTTATTTACCATTGTCAGAATCTTAAGTTACTTTGAAACCAACTGAAAATAAGACATCCATCCTCCTCTGACTGATTACTTTCTAATGCCACATTCTCCACTACTGTCATGTAACTGCTCCAACTGACTGAATATGACAGCTTATCAGCTGTTCCCTTAAATTAAACATGTATTCAGGATTATAATTGTGTAGTATTCTGAATCCATTTCTTTTAGGGCGGACTGAAAAACAAGTTGGAAACTCTAGGATTAGAGACCGCACACAAAAAAAAGGTAATTTACGCCTACGATCTCTTGCAACTTGATGATATGTCTACATTTTGACAATTCTTATTTTTTATTATTCCTATTTTTCCAACCTAAATCAGATGATATTAATAAAGTACTCCACAGATGCTACTGTCACAGATTTTATAATATTTAGTGATATCTCACTTCTTTAGAAATCCTTTGAATTGCTAAACAATACAAAAAAATAGCAAATAATCTGCTTTAGTTCATTCAAAGGTAACTAGCTATATTGCAACATGAGCAGATTTTACTGAGAGCAGACTGAAAACAAGGAATAAGAAACAATAACTAACAACTTTAACAGAGCAGGAAACCAACATTTCTTAGGTATTTGGATTAGTGTTGAGCAAAAGTTTTTCTGCCAACCAAATCAAAAAACCGCAAACCTAATAATTACACTTTTTTTATATGGAAATGGCAGCCATAGATCTGTTAGTCCTAAAGACTATAATAATCTACTTGGTAATTATTGAATAAGTTCATGGGAAACAACTGTTTTATACATACAGTAATGGTATTTGGCTTGATTAAAATACAAAACGTAATAAAGAGTAGAAAATTAGAAAAACAGACGTTTGGTGACTCATTGTGTTCATAAGCAGTTGCTAGAACAATCCAGGCTCAAGTGAAAAATCAGAAGAACCCAACCCCCGCTAAGCTGTACATCATAAAAACTGCTGTGACAATTCAGATGTGGAGGATGAACTCTTCCACCCAAACTTCCCTTTCCCATAAAAACCCTTCGCTAACCCTTTATGGATTTCACATATGTATCTTTTTTTTTATTTATGTTCATTCTCTCTTCCATCATCACAGCGATATGCAGTCTCCCGTTTGCATCTGGCCATAAAACCAACCAGAGTCACGTTAATTGTCAGACACAGTTCTGATCATAAAGGCTGAACTACATACGGCTGCTCTAAATCACAGTCAAATCGACCCCCACCACCTTGTACTGGTTCTGGTGTCCTTTCCACACTGATTTGGTCCCAATTTGTAATAAAAAACCATCAGAAAATGCATTTCCAATGCTGTTAATAGGCTTTTCTTTTTGTTTAGTATCTTTTCACCTTTTTCTCTCTCGTTGCAGTGACTGGCTTTTAATCTAATAAACATTGCATGAGCCCACTGACCAGAACAAAGAAGGAAGAAAGAGAAAAGGGGGGGTGGGTGGGAGAAAAAAAATCTTTCTATACATCTATCAGATTGCTCTTGTTAAAAAAGAAACAACGGGGGGGGGGGGGGGCGTTCCTTAATAGGAACTGGGTAGGATATAAGGTTTCATGCCAGGGTTGTAAAATTACCAAAGAATAAAAGCCATTCATTTCACATGACATCACCACCTCCTGAGGATGTGAGCTTCAGTAACTTAAAAAAAGAAAAAAGGGACAAAATGTTTCCTTCACGACTTCAGAGCTGCCCCCTTTTGACAAAACATACAAAACGCAGTGAAACAAAGGAGGAGGGGTTTTTATTAAACATGCAATAAATATGTCACATGTTTAACAGCAGAGTTGGTCAAGTTTGAAAGAATAATTAATTTCCTCCAAGGAAATAATAAATTTACTTTACTGATTACTTATTTTCAAAAGTTACTAGGTACTTTAGGTACTTTGTCATTCCTGTCTGTGACCATCAAACTCTATAATTCATCACTTTAACCTGACAGCTTTGATTGTTGTTTATATAGGTATATAATTTTATTATTATTATTATTATTATTATTATTATTATTATTATTATTATTATTATTATTATTATTATTATTTATCTTAGTTTATTTTTTACTACTGTAATGTGTGCACTTGTATTTAATCCTTACTTAATTAACACTTTTACTTAATTATGTATATTTTTCTTTGTTTAGTGTTTATTCTTTTTATTTGTAATATTTCTTGAGCATCTGTAGAGCAAGTAATTTCCCCCTGGGATAAATAAAGTACTTCCGATTCTGATTCTTTAATGACTTTACTTTATATAATTTAGTTACTTTTCAAAAATGTGAAACAGTTGCCCTTTCAGACTAATTCTATTCTATTGGCATGTTCCACATTCTCTTTTTAAATATTGTCTGAACACTATATTATGCACAGTGCATCAAGCAAAAATTAAATGAAATGCAACAGTTTCTGATTTGAAGAAAATTGTTGAATATTGAACTCAAAGTAATGACAGTTATAGTGCAAAAAAAAAGAAGAAAAAAGTTATAATGCGCTATAAAATAATAGAAGAGAGACGGTTTCATTTAGTAATGCAGTCTGCTTGGGGGAAAATAACTGCAATCTAATTATTGTGTCTGATTATAATCCCTTAGTTTACATGTTAATTGGGAAACGTAATCAGATTACAGGAACTTCTAACACGTTACTGCCTATCATTGCTTAACAATGGCCATGTTTACATGGGAGCTTTAATTCCACTTTAATTCAAATTAAAGTTAAATCCTCTTTAAACTGACCATGTAAACACTTAATTCCAAATGCAAAAACAACTCCAAATTAAACTTAAATCTGAATTAGGTGACTGGTTTATTCTGATTTTAATCCTGAATTACATAATTCCTCTAAATTATAAATGTTTAATTCCACTTTAAGTTAATTCCAGTCATTCTGCGGATCCTCTGCCAGTCGTGATGACGCACAGCGACAGCATAATCCAAGATGGCTTTATTTAATAAAAGCCTTAAAAGACATAGATATGAAAAATATCATCAAGTTTATCATTGTACTGGTTGTTAGAGCTACTATCTTTACCAGGGAGAAAATATTTATTCCTGGTTATTGTTTTCCTTTTACTGGGATTTATTTACCAACAATTAGTTCCGATCTACCTTCTCTTGCTCAACTGGTAAAAAGTGAAACAGTATGTTATCGCTAAGCTGCTGCTTCAAAACTACCATCAAAATAAAAGTGAAAGCAGTTCTCATGCATGTGGTCTTCTGTGTTGTAGCTGAAAACAATAGGTTTGTTGTGTGTTTTTTTCCCAATTCGCCCCTGTCCAATCAGCAGAGGTGTAGATGTAGGTGTATAGTACTGATATATCCTAATCAAGTAGAAGTACTGTTACTTGATTGAAATTGTACTCAAGTACAAGTAAATCCTACATAAAATACTGAAGTACAAGTAAAAAGTAGCTCAATTAAATAGTACTCAAAGTAAAAGTTACTAGTTACTTTCACCACGACAATTTTTGGGAATAAATCTTGCAAACATCTATTGTATAAAATTAAAAAGGAAGAGACCAAATCTTACCTAACTTATTTTCCACAAAGGCATAAAAGGTTTGTCAAAATGTACAATTCTTTTTAAAATAAAATAATAAATTCAATTCCAATAAATTGAGAAAATAACCTCCATTCAATGCTGTTTTGGCGCCGTGCATTACCTTTAATCTGATTGGTTGGCTATGATTTGATGCATTTGATGTCCATTGATCATTTTAAAATGAAAAAATAATAATTTACTCAGTAACGTTTGCGTGTAGAAATGTAACAAATTACTTTACTTCTTTTAAAACGTACTTAAAGCGATTATCCTGAGGATGAAAAGGGAGAGAGAAAATGAAAAAGCGAACATCTTGATGTCCCGCCCTAAACGGCTCCACTTCCTCCCCCTGCCTCTGTCAATCTACCAGAAGCCACGCCTCTACTTTTGTGCACATGCATTGCGAAACATAACAAGGACTCATCAAGTCACATTGTCGTCTATGGGTCATTTTGGTGTTGTGACCGTGCACAGTTTAGTCTCCGCTACAGGAAGTGGAAGCCTATTGGCTGGGCGATCGCGGCGCAATTTCCAATTTGTATAGGGGTTTATAGGACAAAGGCGGGACTTAAATACATTGACGTATATGAATGACCACCAGCTGTAGACTATAGTGAAAGACTAGTAAGGTATTTTTCGCATTTCAAAAGAATGATATATAAACAGATTTAATTCAGAATTACTATTTTCATGTAAACACAAAGCAGAATACTTTAATTCCGAATAAGTTAGCATCAAAAACATCATGTTGTTGGGGTTTTTTAACTGTTTAACTGTGTATCTTTTTGCTGTGTCAGACAGTGGTTGTTTAGGGTTTGGGACAGATTGAAACAGATTTATCTCTTGCCAGATGTGGGCACAAAGTTAAGACAGTGAGACTACTGATGAAATCCCAATGTTACAGCTTACACAACGCCACCATAAATCACAGCGTGCTCATCCCACCACAAAACCAACTCGCTATACACACGTGCTTGCAGCACATTTCCAGTTAAATACTTGCACTTAAAACATTCCCCTCTTATGCAGGCTATTAGTGCTGCCTACTAATTTACACTTGAGCGCTAGCTTCCAGTGGGATCACGGCCATTATGTTTATTCACATCGCTGTCAGTCACTCGCCATGGGACCGAGTCAAATCAGTCCCCGTATGCTTGACACAAATGATACAGGACTGGAGCATGCTCCAGGGGTACTAATGGTTGGTCTGAGTAGTTCTCCGCCACAATGTCACAGAAAACAGATAATTTCCAACCTGCTCCAGCGCATATCTGTTCCACACTCAGAGTGATACACATTTGCTAATGGCAAATGCACTGGCTTGCAGAGGTGGATCAGCCCTCTATGATGCATATCTCCTATCAGCGGCAATTCTCCACATGTGGGAAGAGGAGGAGAAGGTATGTGTTTAGGGACTGTTAAATATAAATCACTGGCCAGCACAACAATATATGCACCGCATGAACTCAGACGAATTATCCCCTTTTCCAGCATTAGAATGTAGACGACTTCAAAGGGTAGAGGCCCCTTAGAGATCTGCTATACACCATGACAAGCCTTTTACATCCATGTGTTGTACTACCTTATCTACATAACACAAACAAAGAATGCAACATGCAAAACACAGTCAGACAACATTAACAAAGTGTAAAAGAATAATTTCATATTTCTCCCTTTTTTTTTCAGAGAAATGTGACACATCATCTGAAGCGATATTGGTTGCCTGGGGTTAAGGCCCTGCACAGTAGATGGACCGCTGTAATTTCTCATCTATCAAATTATGGTTTATTGTTCAGCACACTAACCCCGGGCTACACACAACCCTGTGCACTGACAGTTATGAAACATTACATTTTCACTGTCATTGTCCAGGCTCGGGAAGAAGAAGAAGAAGAAAAAAAAAAAGGCTTAAGAAGAAACAGAAGAAGGAAAACAGAAATAAAAAATCGTCCAAAGTAAAAACCAACACTAATCATGTCAACATCCAGATCTTGGAGCATCGCCGTTCAAGACACTGTTGCTATTTCTGGGGTTTGCTAACAACATTAGGTTACTCAAATTGCCATTAGCCACTACTGTATAAGCTTGTTTATTATTGCCGTGGTAATGATTTTTCTTCCAAATGAAATTTGTCGGCAGGAAATTGTGTTTAATGCTGGTCTAATGAGTCTGCTGTAAATTATCTGGCATGCCAGCGTGGATGACTAAAAGGCCTTTAAGTAACCTTTGTTCTCTGTTGAAGGTAATTTGATAGTGCCACTGATGATTCACTTAGCAAAGCTAAAAGCTATAGGCTTGCATCTCAAGGAGGACATGTGAAACTAGTATCGCTCTGGAACTAGAAGCCAATGTGAAAATAATCAAATTCATTTGCCACCGGATGACTTTAGGACAGTGAATTTGAACTCTTGACTTGAGAATGACCATATTGGTGTTTTTTGTCACCAAGGTCAAGGACTTGCTCTTGGCCTGACCGTGACCACGTCGAATGTAGATGAGGATGGTCTGACGTGACGTGCTCGACATTGACAACTCAAAAAAAAAAAAAAGGTCCTTTGCATCTGTTCAAGGTAAAATTCATGAGAATAGAGATGAAATGCCTCATGCTTTCATCAGATATCATCACATGGCATATTCACCCACTTTTTCTTCTTGGCGTTGATATATCAGGTTTGGCCTTCTGCATTCAATGGTGCAAATAGTTGAACATCAGCGTAGTAATGCAATGTTTGGAAAATCTAAAACACTCCCTATAGGACCTTAAAAATAATTTTTTTAGATTTCTTATGTTGATAAATCTTTTCTTGACAAATATGGCTGTTTCTTTTTGCAAAAAGCACCAAACTCAACCACTACCAGTCCTTTACAGGGAAGAAAAAGCTAAAAAGAGGCTTTTTTGTTTTTTCATGTTAAAAATAAATATGGCACTTTTTCTATGACTGAAGTTGAATTTGTTTTCTTATTTTGTATGAATGATTTATGTGGAATACATTCATCACATTAACCCACGATTGGTTTTTGATTAGATAAAATCATAGCGTAGGTCTCATAGATCAATGGATCGAACATTATTTACTCCAAAAAGAAAGGAAAAAGGTTGAAATTGCCACTTCAAATTTAAAATTTCACCTCTACTTTTAACACTCTGTTTTGTTTCACATTGCATTATTGAAGTTAAAGTTTTTTTTTTTTATTTATTTTATATTTATTTATTTTTTAAAGACAGGACATATTAATAAACAAATAAAGTGTTGCCTGAGCTCACTTTCAACTTTAGTACTGTTTTATACTTTAGTACTGATTTATACTTTAGTACTGTTTTATACTTTAGTACTGATTTATACTTTAGTACTGATTTATTCTGGCTAAATCAGTGTACAAGACACATGTTAAATTGTATTAAATTACAGATTATGTTAGGTTATGATAGCAGTTCTAACTGTCCAGTAAACATGATTTATGGGATCTGAAGTGTTTATACTTCATTATTAATGTGGCTTCTTGTGTTTTCCGTCAGTGATTCGCTTGACACTGTTTTTGTTCTAGTTTGTTCCTAATATTCCCCGTAATATCTGAAAAAACACTTCTATGCACCAGTCTATGCAAAATCACATCCCACAATGCAATGCGTGAAAAAGTGTTTGCGGTGGAGATTAAAACTAATTTTCAAGCTGCAACCTTTTTTCTTTCTTTTTGGAGTAAATGATGTTTGATTCATTGAGCTATGAGGCATACACTATAATATAATATAATGTGACCTAACATTAGGTTGAGGGGAGAAATGTATACATCAGTTTGGTTAATATTGGAAATCTGCAATAAAGCTAATATCAAACATTTCTATAAATAGGCAGAAATTCTAAAATATTTTTAAAAGGCTGCAAATTGCATTTAACCCTTTTTGTAGAGAATCAGATCGTCACAGAGGAATAACACCAGGTATTTTTGTAGTGAGATGAGAAACCTAGCAGCGCTGGATGTGTTCTTGGCTCTGTTCCAGGTCGCCGTCAAGCTTTCCGCTGAATCTGCATATATGCAAAACTGTCAGCATGTGTGACTGCACACAAACGGCACAGGCTGCAGGTCCGTGGAAGCACACACACGTGGGTATTTCCTGCTGACGCCACTCTGCTTCGTCACAGCCACGCCCCCTCCCTGGCACATTGCCAGGAGATCTGGTATCTCGACGTGTGTGTTGGGAGTACCGCTGTGTGTCATGGGTTTTAATGGTGGGACATTACCGCTTATTGCAGGTGGTGCCTCCATCTCAAAGCCCTTCCTCTTTCCACACTTATCTGCATGTTGTGCCACCCCCTGCCGCGCCCCCATCTAACCCCTCATTTTCCCTGCACCTCCCACCGAACCCTCTCTCACCCAACCTGCCCCTCCTCTTCTGGCAACACGCGCCCCCTTTTAGTGCCAACATGCCTTCACTCCTGTATCTCCCCCCTTTTCCCTTCCCCTCACCCCCGCCTTGCCTTTTTTCCCACGCCCGCCTCCTTCTGTCATCACGCAGTAGGAGTGGTATCATTGCACGTGCCCCCTTTTTAGTGCCAACAAGCTCCCCTGTGGCCCTCCCGCCTCCCCCACCTTCACGTCTTCTATCTCCCCCATCGTGTTTTACCCCCCACACAGCCGCCACCCTCCCTTCTTCCTTTCACTGTTTTCCTCATTGCTATGTAAGTGGGGATACCAGACTGTTTTGCATAATGCTGTTTAGTCCTTTGTGGCAGGCGGGGCAGCATGCGAATATGCAAAACAGTGATAGGGAGGCATTTTGTAGTGTGATGAGGAAGGGGAGAGGGCGGCATAGCGAATGATTCTGCCCGTGTATTCATGTTTTCCAACAGATGCAGCGACGGTTGCTTCTGGAGCGGATGCCACCGCAACCGATGCCCAGTTGAGCAACATGGCGATGGAATACCAACGCATGAATCCTGCATTGAGTGGATGTATTCCATTTTCTGTGGCCCTACTTTTTATTTGGGGGAAAACTTGAGGAAATGTTTTTTTTTTTTCTTCTTCCCATTATTACTTTTTGGTGAATTCACACGGTGTAGAATCTGAAAATTCCGAAGACTCCGACCGAGACGTTATTTTTGCGTCCCCCCCCCTCCTCCTCTTCAACCACATCCTTCTCTTCTACTTATCTCTGGCAGGGAACCAATGGTTCATTATAATTGGCCGTTGTCATCATGCAGATGACACGCAGTCAGAGCTCTGAATATCATTAGCGCCTTTGCATACCTCCGCTCCTCTTTTCTCGTGTCCTTTCTTCTTGTTTCTTCATTCCGGGGCTTGTTTCGCGATTCGCTATTCCAAAAGGTAATTATCATCGGCGAAGCAGCCTATCAATATGCGCAGATAAGCATAATGGAGGAATAAAGGTGCATGTCTGATTGGCGTTTTCTCTTTTCGCTATCGCCGGCGTGATGTAGAAGAATCTCCCATGGTGTGAGGAACAATACATGCTTGTTTGTGCGATTGTATTTGACTCCAAAGCACATCTCAGAATGTTTCTCGCTCTCATCCTCCTCTCACCCTCTCATGCCTCGTTTGCATATACCAGCCCCTCCTTGGGTAGAATAATGGCTCCTAATTCTTCTTCGCAGCTCTGCCCTTCTGATCCATAGCAAAAAAGGGGAGGTTAAAAAAAAGTCAGCTGTTTAATTTGCATACTCCTCCACATAATGAGCTGTTTTGTCTTGCTGCCTCATTACGAGCCCCTCCAGTCTTTATTTCTCTCTCTTTCCCTCTCCTCCAGCAGATTTTGTGTTTAACCCTTGGTTTTCCTGCTGTCATCACTTCGTTTCCATTAAAAACCATTGTCACGTTCCCCATTGGTTCATCAAAAATGATGAAATAACAACACAAGGATACTTCAATGATGAGCGATTCGTTCGTTCACCTTCGTTTACTCCATTGTCTCATGTTTTTTTGGCCAATTTGCGGCTCCGTGTGCTTGCCGAGGCTCTCCTTAAGCTACCCTCTTTGTCTTTGCCTTTGAAATTTACAAAATCTTACAAGAAATCAATACTTAATTGATTATTCATTTTCCCGCAGCCTCAAATGACCCGCGAGTGCACGTGGGTATTCAATCTGGCGTGTGTCTCAGTACGTAAGAGCTGGATCCCACTGCATTCCCAGTTCGTTGGAAAGGGCAAGGCAGAGTAGGTGGCAGGGAGGTCTGAGAGGAAACTCGGGGTGCGTGTGTATGTTGTGTATTTGTGTGTGTGTGTGTGGTGGCATTTCAGACGTACCAAGGTCCAGTCAAGACCAACAAAGACTGGGACGTTCCAATGTTTGAAGTGGGTTTGCTTCTTTTCTGACGAAATCAAGAAATCTGGGGATCATCACCAACGACAACAACAACAACATCGTCATGCCGTTTGGCACAGGAAGTAAAGAAGTTAGCCGACAGGATGTGGAAGGAGATATCCTTATTTTCAAGGCTTTTTTCTTCTCTTTCTGTTCTTTGTGAATCACTTCTTTGTCTTCTGTCCTGTCTCAGAGAGAAGAACAGGGCAAGGAAAGGTGCCACATGGACCCCTCCATGGCAAAGTGGGCGTGGAAAATAGGGGCGTGAAGAGGAGGAGGTGTGGGGGGGGGCAGAGGAGAGAGCTAAAGGGCACTTGGCAGCTGCTTGTGATGTGCCATAAGAATGGCAGGCACGTAATGATGAGCAGATTGGTTTGAGAGGAAAGGACGATGCTAGACGATAGGAGGGTGTTTGGCCTGGTGCCAACCAAACCATGGAATGACTTCACAGAAGAACATCTCCTCTCACACTTGTTGCTTTGTGACTTTTATTTATATTTTAAGCATACAAGTCATGGATCTTCACTTTTGGCTCCTATGGCACCGATGCATACAGTTAATACAGTCTCTGTATTCATATTTTAACTGGATCAGGGTTCATCTTGACAGAAAATGTTGATTTACTTTTAGTCCGTCGTTTGACTAAAATGCTATTTAGTTTTAATCAAAATTGATTCATCAGGACTTATTCAGTTATAGTCGAGTTCTAGTTTTTTTCTTCCCGCTGTCTCTAAATGCTTGTTCATGTGATTCTTGTTGCGTTCTTTCTTTCTTACTATACATCTTATATTTTGTTAAGCGCACTGAGGTGACTGTTATAATTGTGCGGTATTTAAATAAAGTTGAAAGTAACAAATTACAAGTACTCACATTACTGTAATCGAGTTGCTTTTATGGGTACTTGTACTTTTTTCAGAATATTTCTAAATCAGCTATTTTACTTGTACTTAAGTACCTTTTAAAAGAAGTAAAGTCATTTGTTAAATTTCTACACCCAACCGTTACTGAATAAATTATTATTATTTTTGTTTTAAAATGATCAACAGACATCGTGAAACTGCAAAAATTCAAATGACCAGACATCAATGAAATGTATCACATAATCACATCACAGCCGACCAACCAGCTTAAATGTAATTTTTTTACATTTTTAATTAAATTCATTGGTGTTATTTCATTTAAAAAAAAAAAAATTGTACTTGTGCTCGAGTTTGCATTTCCACGTATAAATAAGTCCCTGCAGAATCGTCACTTTCTATTTATTTGATTTTGTGACCCATTTTTATGTAATATGGTGAAATTTTGTGGCGTAATTTGAAGAAAAAACTCACACAACTTTGGAAAAAAATAGAGTTTATGTGATATAAGCGTGGGAGAAATGGGAACCCTGCTAATGTTGTGGAGTTGCACAGAATTTATGTATTCATTTGGCTATATCTACAAATGAATTAGTTGGGAATTTACACACAGATTCATGAATTCTCTGACTTTTTCGCTTTCTGCTGCAGGCCGAATTGGATGCTCTAAAGGGCCAGATTTGGCCCCGGGCCTTGAGTTTGACACGTGATCTAGGGTCACCAAACATCTGGTTTTTCCTCTTTTCATGTCTTGTCCGAACCGTCTGGCCGAATTTTAAAAACTCATGATAATGTCTAGGTCTCCCAGGGACCCTGAACGCATACACATTAATTTAAAATACCGTAACTCTGCTAATATTTGCTCTATCAGACAAATTCCAGCTGTTTTTGAAAACGAATGAGTTTCTCCTTAGAGCCAGTATCATGTAATGACAGTATTTTTAAGCAGGAGTGACGGAATCTTTAAAGATGCCGCGTTGTTTTGACACAATAGTCCGACACGTAGCAGAGAGAAGAGAAAAAGTAAAGTCCAAGATGGATTAAAAGAGATCAAATACTGGTGGATTTAATGGAACAAATGTAAGCAAGAAGATCCTCCTGGATGATAAAACCTCCATGGAGGTTCGAAGAGGGGTTTGAAAGCAAAGGAGCCACTGGGAGAAACTTACAATGTAGGAAATTATGAGTAAAATAATAATAAATATTGTTCTGCTTTTCTGGAGCTCGTCTTTACATGTGTATATTCATTGTTGTGATTTTTAAACCTTATGGACAATAACAACTTACTACCAATATACTGTATTTTGTCGTTACAAAGTAGATTCAAGAAAACGTTGAGTACTTTTTGAGTATGTTGACGCTGTTACGCATTTTTTAAAGCTTACTTAGTATTGGATCACTTGTGGTCTTGTCCCGACACCTTCCAAATAAGAAACTTAGTTCTGAACGTTATAGTTTAGTTTTTATTAGTTGACAAAAGTTTTTCACATGTTATCTTTAACACTCTCATTATTTTCATTTAAAAAATGTAGTTGACAAAAACGATGTTGAACATTTTTTGTCAACAAACTAACACTAAACTGGACGAGATACTTAAGTATGTATGGGGGCCTAAAGCAAACCAAAGGTGAGGGATTAAGGTCTGGCTCGCAATTTAACCTCCAGCATTCAGCGTGGCTAAGGTCAAATATTGACTTGCTGCACATTAATTTTATAGCAATCAAAAAATAACAAACAAAACAAAAAACAGACAAGGCAACAGAGTTTAATTCTTCTTTTTTTTTTCATAATGACATTGAGTTTCAGTGGAAGAATTGATGTGATTTTTGTCTCACTATGTTGTGGAATAAAAAAAAAAAAAAAAAAAAAACTAAACTGCTGCCTCTTGTTGGTTTATGACAAGGAAACGGATGGCGACGAGATAGAGTATTAAGATGTTCATATTGAAATGTGCTGAGCAAAC
The DNA here is from genome assembly GCF_900634775.1 of Gouania willdenowi. Lineage (NCBI taxonomy): Eukaryota > Metazoa > Chordata > Actinopteri > Blenniiformes > Gobiesocidae > Gouania > Gouania willdenowi. Next base: position 23,709,502 of record NC_041063.1, on the reverse strand, counting down.
ATCTTCCTGAGCCAGCAGACGTGCTCTGTTTGTGTGAGGAAGGGAGGGAGAGAGAGAGTGACAGCAGAGAATTGTTCTTGTGTAGTGATTTTTTTTGGGGGCAGTGGGGGTGCAAAACACATACTGTACAGTATTCATGTCTACGTGGAATTGTGTCAAGGAAGCAAAAAAAGGTTTTCATACAAAGAAAAGCAGAGAGTGGATCCATGAATGGAACATGCTAGAAAAACAGAGACTCAGACAGGTTGTTGTATAGTTAAAGTGTTTAACTACGGTCACGGATTTGGATAAGTTGGTTTTATTATCATGCAAGATGTGGTCATGTCGATTGATTGAAAAGGGTGGAAGTAGGTACGAAAATCAAAACAAGCACATTATTTAAATACGAACAATCAGAGTCCCGGAATGGAGCAAAAGGCACAGACGAGGCAATACAGGGAGCAGATTTGACTTGCGGATCAGGCGATGCATATCTGCATGCTAATTATGTGACAAGAAGGGGGGGAAAGAATGGAAAGCGTCTCCCGATCGCCAGAAAGCGAGGAGGGTGAGCGAGGAAAGACGAGCGGATGAGCGTTCCAGCAAACGGACAAAAAAACAAAACGAAAGAATCAAGGGGAGGGAGAGACCCTCAGGATGGGCTATTAGTTCCTCATCTGGCTTCATTCCATCACCTTTGATTCTCTTTTGGAGCGAATCGGCACGCGGGAAGAAAAGGCATGCAAATGTGAAGGACGAAAGAAGGGAATGCAGCACGATTAGGGGGTGGAGGGGAGGGGGGCATCCGAAAATTAAAATTATTGATTGATCTCGATGTTAAAATGCTTGGGGTTGTGGTGCGGAGAGCGTTTTGAGGATGTAATTAGCGCTAACTGGGACCGCGGCTGGATTAGTAATAGATGACATTGGAATTCTTCATGGTGATTGGCCATTAATCTTCATTATACCAACGACTGGGATGTAAAAATTCAAATTGGAGGGATGAAATTGATCTGGTGGATGTTGCGCAAATGTATGCCAGGACGGTGATCTTGGGGTTTGTATTTTAGTGCAATAATTAGCAACATTGTTACGTCCGCAGGTTGGTGTTTTTGTATTAACATGTTGATAAACCATGAACATTAAGTTGTTTATGAAGTTATTTGTTATATGGTTTTTAATTCCTTTCCATTGTATTGCTAAATCTTACCATACCGTAATGTAGTGTTTCTCAAATGGGGGTACGTGTACTCCTAAGGGTACGCGATGGCACTACAAATGAAAACATTGAAAATATGGAGTTTTTGTAATGTTTATTTTTAATTAAAATGATAATCATAATAATGATGATGATGATGATGGAAATGATCTTGATCAGGACATGAATTGAGAATTCAAGAGTCAGTCTTGGTTCCACACCAGGCGGGAGATGATCGGAAATTATAAAAACTATAGAAAAATCTATTCAGGAGGCACTAAATGCTGTTTCTTTCCACTTTTTTACAAAATTGTATTCTTTAAAATGTGTTATTACTCATTCATTCCATCATTACACTCTGTAGTTGTTTTTTTTATAGTATTCGGAGAAAAATGTTCATTCAATAATAAAAGAAAAGGGGGTACTTTAGCCAAAAAGTTTGAGAATCATTGCTTTATTCTATTAAACCATGTTAAAACAATGTTCTTTTCATTATTTAATGCACTTTTCATGTTTGTAAATTGCTGTAAATGACTATAACATGCATATAGATCATTGTTCTACACTTTCACAGAATGAAAATAAACTTTTCCGATGATCAATATCAGTTTTTGGTCGATTTTGTGCTGACAACTATCGTTCAACTAAGGAAACCCCTTTATGTGGGAATCCTTATTCCTATTGTACTGTGACATCATGAACGCTCGCCCTTACAGCTGCTGCTGCTGCTGCTCGTCCTAACTTCAAATACTTCAGAAACCCATAGAGTGACAAGCCAATAGTGTGTTTATCAATAGCTGCACCACCTTGCATGACTGTGCTGGTGACACCGCCAATAGATTATGAAATCTTACCGTGTCAGCTACTCAATATTACAAATTGCCTGCGCGCACTCCGTGTGTGTGTGTGTGTGTGTGTGTGCGCGTGTGTGTGTGTGCACATGTTGGCATTAGTGTGTGTGTCCATGACGTAAATATTCAAGAGGTTAATGCATATGTTCATGTAATGTCGCCATGCATTCACTCTGCATGATTAGGAACTGTCCTTGAATTAATAAGATGAAACTGCAACACACACACACACACACACACACACACACACACACACACACACACACACACACACTCTTTCCTGTACTAGCTCACATTCTGACACACGCACACACACACACACACACAGATATTGTTCATTTTACCCAAACAAAGCTTGTTATTTAGAATAAGTAATCATTTTTAAATAAACAACGCAATGATAACAGACAGTTTGTGAGTCTACATTGTGTGTGTGTGTGTGTGTGTGCGTGAGAGATGGACAGTACAGTGTGATGTCATTACACTAATGCTCCTTCACAAGGACCCATCATTAAATAGAGATATTAAAGCAGAGGGTCTGTTTTTATATGCATGAAGGGGTGACGTGAGTGGCTCACAGTTGCTTTAAGTCATCACTCACGCCCAGAAATACACACTTTGTAACAAAACTGCACAAAAAATAGCAAGACTCTGCATTCCACTCCTCTTCAGAAAACACAAAACACGTGCACTTGCTTTTTTTTGTTGTTTTTTTTGGTCTTTTCTCATCACAAACAGTCCAAGGCCAAACACTTGCTCGCCTCTTTATGTGAGTAGTTTTTTTTTTTTTTTTTAATATATGAGCGGCCTCTCTCAAGTGAGATTGAACCCAATATTTATGAGCAGGGCTTGACATGCATATTATTATTATCATTACTGTTATTATGCATTCCAGGGGTGGGATGTAACATTAGACCTGACAGAGACCAGGGTTATCACAGCACCAATCATTGAATTGGTCTGATTTATGATTTATGCAGATCGGACGTCGCCTGGGGGGTAACGCCCCCCTCAGAGGCATCTGGGGATGTAAAAAAAATGTGTTTTAGCCAATTGATTAATCAAAACAAGTCACATGTGTGAGCGGCTCATGTATATGTGCTCAGATTGCTCAGCTCGACAAATATTTATCACGTCTGTATGGGGGCGTGGGGGGTTTTCTCTGTGTTACTGGAAAACTGAATTGATGATGTAATAAAGCAATGAGAAAGGTAAACTAGTAAACAGAGGGATACTGTGAATGCTATCAAAATATAACGTCAAAAATGACCAAAAAAACAACAAAAAACAATTATTATTCTATGGTTAGCAATATTTGTGTGATATTAAAGTGATATTAACCCTAGAAACGACCGGTGATTTTCCCCCAAGCAAACATATTTATATTATTTTCATGTAATTGTGTTTGCCTTGAGTTCTGGAGGCTTCAGCATCTTTTCTGATGTTTTAGAACAGAGATCGGCAAGTGTTATCACAGCGGGGCCACGTTACCGAGGGCCACGTTATCAACATACATGTCAGCATTTAGAATAATGACCAATCTGATCATTAATACAAGGAAAATAAAGGGTTTGTGTGTTTTTGTTGTTGTTTTCTATATTGTTCTTAATAGTTTTATAATCATGTGTTTTTGGAGTCATTTTGTGTATTTTTGTTGTTGTTTTGCTGTTATTTTTGTTGTTATCTGGTGTACCTTTTTGTGTATTTTTGTTGTCTTGTTGGATTTCTGTTTTTGTTTTGTGTGTTTTTGGAGTCATGTTATGTTTTTTATTTTCTTTTAAATAATTTTTTGTCATTCTGTGTACCTTTGTTTTCCCCCCACTGTGTGTGGTTGTGGAGTCAATTTGTGTTTTTGTGTGATTTTGTGTCGTAGGAGTCATTTTTGGTATTGTTTTGTAGACTTTTTATTCAAATTTTTTGTTTTCATCTTTTGTGTTTTTGGCCTAAATGTTGTGTATATTTTAGTCATTTTGGTGTGTTTTCCAAGTCATTTCGTGCATTTACTTGTGGGGCCGCACGCAATTAGACAGAGGGCCTCATATCGCGTCATGATTATGAGTATACTTTGAACTCGTGCAATGAGAAAGGTTCCACGCTGTTCGAAGTGCAGGAAAAAAAAAAAGCTATTAACTACGTTATTTTATTTTTTTAGTGCATTATTTTTATGTTATTAATTAATCGTAATTAATGTGTTAAAGTCCCAGCCCTAGTTATATTATACATGAAGTACTAGTGTATACAGATGAATTGTTAATGTGAACACACTATTGATACGCTAGTGCGGTGGAGGACATAAAGCAGCAAAATCAAAGGGCAGGAAACTCACCAAAACACACACATTTCTCTGTCACTCTCAGTGTATTTCATCAGGAATTACACAATAAGAAGGTTTGAAAATGCAGGTTTTGACTGTGTTTACATCAAGGCACTGAATTTAAAGAAACTTCATAAAGAAAATGTTGAATCAGTTTGATAAAAATTAAATACATAATTAAATAAGTTGTGGAAAATGGATTACGATTATGGTGAGTGTATTGGAAACGACACACGCAGGTAATGGGGGAACATGCACACTCCAAACATCGCATCTGGATGTTCTTAAGCCAACATGCCAACCACTGAACATTGTGTTGTTGTTGTTTTATTACCTGGATGGAGTGACGGCAGGTACTCAGAGGAACAGACTGTGACTCCTCAGTGAAGATGGTTCCTGCAGCAAAAAGAAAAAAATCATAAATAAATCATCAAAGCATGGATTTATTTTTTTTATTTTTTACAATGCAGAGCTCTTATTTTCTTCATCTGAAAAGGTAAACAAGTCCAAGCAGGCTGGAGCTTTCTCAGAGCCACCTCAGAACTTTGATTGGACTCATTAGGTGATGAACAGATCAACACATGTTGTCTTAATAGATGAGCGCTTACAGTCAATATATTTTAATTGGTTTAGTTACAGGGTGTCCACTGCATAGATTTATCTCATTAAAATGTTAAAGTAGGCTCATTATTGGTTTTTACCTCACCACAGTTTAAACACGCACATAAAAAGATATGACATTTTATTTCCAATAATTTAGTTCATTTAAACCCTATTCCTGGCACTGACACTTCTTTGTTATGGGTGATATTCTTTTGGGGGAAAAAAAACAAAAAACACAAATGCATTATATGTTGTTTTTACAAAAAAAATCTAAATGTTTTGTTGAGTAGAAAACATTGTTCACTTACTTTATTCCCATAAGAAAACACTTCATATACAAAATTACACTGTATAAAGATCAGAGATCAAAAACAAGTGTTTATCGAACTGCATCTAAAATCTCAAATGTATTAATCCCAATCAATTGTTATATATATTTTTATATTTTCCAGGGTCTTCTAATTTATTTATTTCTATTTCAATTCAATTGTATAATACTCATCTGCTTAAAGTTAAAATATTTGTACCGTAACCCTTTGGTTAATAATAAATGGGTCAATTTTTGTCATGCCTACAGTTGATCATTATAGTTCTCTAAAACAGTGGTTCTCAACTTTTTCTGCCCGCAAACCCCATAATTAAGGTGCCAGAGAACTTGGACCCCCACTGTACCTGAAGGTGGTTGAACACAGGCATGACATGGGTTAAAAGTGACCAAAAAACGGTGGAAAAGGTGGTGAAATGGGATTTTAAAAACCACAAAAACTGGTTAAAGTTGCAAATTAGAGTGGAGTTTAAATTTATTATTAGATTAGAGTTTAAACATGCAAATAATGGGCATGACAAATTGTGAATGTGGTTAAATTGGCAAAAATATATATATAAAAAAAAGAGGTTAAAAGTGACGATAATGGGTCAACATATGCAACGTTAGGTGGAAAAAGTGGTGGACAGTAGGGATGCACCGAAATATAAACGCTTGGCCGAATACCGAATATGGTTGTTAAGTTTTCACTATTTTTTTTTTAATAGTGAATAAATAGCCTAGAATAATTTTTTTAGACATGTTTTTAAAGAAAGTAAATGTTTATTGAACATTTATTTAAATATTCGTGTAGCCTTTGTTTTTCAAAAAAAAGCACAACAAAGTTTTTCATTTATATTAGGCCTTCAAAAAAAACAAAACATGCATTCCTCATTCAGAGGGACAAAGTGTAAAAAGTTATTCTTCCTCCCTTGTTATAACACATTTAGTAAAAAGTCAGCTTTAAACAGCCGGGTTGGATTTTGCCCACGTTGGCAGGTGACGTTACCTAACACGTCTCCTAGAATGTGAGGTCCTCCCTCTCCAACTATCTAACAGCTAAAACAAACACTGCTGTTTGTTATAGAATATATATTATACTTAATTGCCATATATGTAAATGAAAACTGCACTACTTTGTCTGCTGCCGATCATGTTGGGAGTCACTGCTTGGAGCCACGGATCCATTGTTTACACACATCAGCTGTTAGCACTCCGCGCTAATGCTACACCAGTCTATGCAGCGAGACCCGACATCGCTTGTGAACTGAGGAAGAAACGATGGGGATGTTTACGGATTCGTGGCTCACAGCGCTAACAACGGACTCGGTTGTAGAATTGGACGACTTCCAACTTTTACGTGGTGACGGGCGATGGAGAGCGGTAAGCAGAAAGGAGAGAGTCTGGCTCTGTTTGTGTGTGGAAAGGAGGAGCTCCTGCTGTTGGTTCTGCAGCAACGCACACACTTTTCTGACTTAAAATCGCTGCACGTTGTTTGATTGCATCATTGCGTCACACACACTACTATTCGGCCTTGCTTTTAACTCATTAAACCGAAGGCTGAATGTTGCTTTTTTTGCAATATTCGGCCGAATTTACTCGGTTCCCGAATATTCAGTGCATCCCTAGTGGACAAGGTTTATAAGTGCTGAAAACGTTCTGAAAGAGGAAAAAAATGTGCAGGAAAGGCATTGAAATTTGATGAAGAAGTGGTAGAAATGGGAGTAATGTAGCAAAAATGCATTAAAAGGAGCAAAAAATAGGGCAGTAAAAAGTGGTGAAAATAGATTAAAACAAGGCAAGTTTGGTGTAGTTGCAGGAAAGTTTAAATTTGTATTTAAATGAGCTACTTTTTTCAAGACTTCCTTGTAGTTGTACAATTTCAATCAAGTAACAGTCCTTCTACTTGACATATAGGATATATCAGTACTCTTTACGCCTAAAATGTGCAGCATCAAACAAAGAGGTGAGGTTTAGAGGTGAAGAACGAGTGCAGCACAGCGTAATCATAGAGGAATGGAAGGAGGCCTATAGACGGCCAAGGCCTCGCTGAAGAAACCATTGAAAAATGTGATTATGGATTCAGAAAGCAGCGCCGGACTCAGAGCCAGAGATTATTATAAATTTGGTCATTGGCAATGAGGACACTACAGGGGAGGGAAAAACAAATATTAGGGCCCCCGTCAATGCTGCGGCCAGTGTGAGCTGTTTTCCATTTTAATGCATTATGTGTGTATATGGGGAGAGAGGGGAGATGAGCCCCCCCCACCATCCCTCTGCATGGGCATGTGTGTGTGTTAGATTCAGCAAACTCAGATTTACATTTCCTTTGCACTGCCTGTGAAATGTTTTCAGACGTGGCCGGCGTGACTGAAATAATATATAAGACTCCTTCCCCTGCCTCACTCACTCTTTCTCTCATTCTGATACTTACATGCACACACACTGTTAGCAAAGACAGTACGAGGGAATAAGGATAAGGAAGAGCAGCTGTAATTACCGACCAGGTTAGACGGATGGAAATTCACACTTAGTCTGATTCTATGCTTAGCTTTCAAAGCCACTACTTCACTTAAGCCCATATTGACATATTGACTTAAAGTGAATGTTCCCTGATGTCATCCTCGCACACCACTTAAACACTAATCTGGAATTTTATATTACCTTCGTCAGGCCAAGAAATATATATATATATATATATATAAAAAAGAGGGCAGGTATGTAGAAATCTTTTTTGATTAAACGGGTTTGCTTTTCTTTTTAAAATTAAGTATTCATGAGATTCCGAGGATCCTCTTGATTCAGGCGTTGCCAGGTGATTTGAAAACACTACGCCATTGTCTCGTACTAATGCGACACAGAAAGGTCTTCAAAGTTTGCCAATTAAAGAAGTGTTGAAACATGCGCAACTGGTCTTATTACTGTTTTAATTATGACAGTGAGCTTCTGGCTTTTCACATTTGCTAACAATCTAATTTCAGTTTGCAATTTAAAGCTGGTCGACACAACTTTTTTTTAATCATATAAATCCATAGTCTAGGCCTCATTTATCAGTAACTACATTTACAGGAGAGCTTTAATTCCCCTTTAATTCAGAATAAAAGTGAAATCCTCTTTAAAAATCACCTTCTAAACAACAAATTCCGAATGAAAATGGGCATTCTGAATTCAATTTAAATTCAAATTAAGTGGCTGCTTTGTTCTGAATTGAATAATTCCTCTATCTTGTAAATGTTCATTCTGCTTTAAATTTATTCTGGTCGTTCTGCGCATGCTCGTCCTGTCGCAATGACGCGCTGGTGACGGCATAATCCAATATGGCCGCCTCCAGCCATTGCATTAACCATTGGCTTTGATCGGCCAAAGTAGTAGGTGTTCCATCTCCCTTCTCCTGCTCAGCTGACCAAAGTGAAACATTATGTTGTCATCGAGCTGTTGCTTCAAAATCACATCAAAATAAAAGTGAAAACAGTACTTATAATGTGGTCTTTCTATGTTGTCGCCAAAATGCCATCGTTTGTTGTGTTTTTTCTGGTAGACGTGAATATGTCACATTTGCCCCCCGTCCAATCAAAACCCTTCCCAACCTACAGACCAAAAGCGATAAATAAAGCCGAATAAATATATTTTCCATGTAAACCTCATTTCGGAATTACTATTGCCATGTAAACACCAAGCGGAATACTTTTAATACGAATTATTTAATTCAGAATATTTAATTCCAAAATTTAAAGAAAAATGTAACCTGTGGCCAATAAATTGAAGATTGTTTTTTTTTTTTTTTTTTTTAAACATATAAAAATTTCTTTTCATCCCCACCACACACTCTGCATCAGTTATTCAGTTATATACATTATTGCACATATAAATTGTGGAATATGTAGTCGCAGAGACAGGTGTACAGAAGAGTTTTTACTTCATTCTGATATCAGGAGGATCACACGGTGTAATACTGTAAATGGATCTGGGGGTTCATATTCTACAGGGGGTTTATTTACAAGATTACACTGGGAACAAACTAGAACAAAAATGGTGTCTAGTGAATCAATGTCCATTGTCTGGTGAAGAAACACAGGAAATCACTGTAAGATGAAGTAAAAACACTTACCTGCATCCGATTATGGACTCCACATCCCACAATGCAATGCGTGAAACGGAGAGTGTTTACACTGGAGACCAAAACATACTTTCGAGCAGCAATTTATGAACTATTTTGCTTTTTTTTTTTTTTTTTTTTTGAGTTAATGACATTAGATTCTTTTAACTTTGAGGCATAAACTATAACTTTATCTAATAAAAAAAATTATTGACGATAAAGTATAAGTTTAGTAGAAAACAGCCTATTTTTGCTGAATAACAAGTGACTGTAAATACATTAAATTAAAATTATATTTGATCTCTAGAATAAAGTTGTAAACTCATTGAGAACTTTTATAAGCTTTTATTAAATGCTCCATTGGGCTTTCTCCGTTTTGTTTGATTTTTCTCAGTAATTTGAGATGATTTGTGGGCAGCTCTTTATGCGTGTAAATTCATTAAGATTCTAAACTGTATCATCAGCACACCCAAATGCATTGATCCCCACGTTGCTAACTTAGTTGCATCCTATAAGCAGCCGAAAGACTCGCCTGAGGCCTCAGGTCCGTTTTTTTCCACGGCAGCTTTGTGTATTCGCTCATGTTTTGTTGCTGCTCAGATATTTTTACTGGAGGAAAACGTCGATGCCTCGGGGGGGTGGGGTTCACTCGGATCCATCACGCATCCAAAATCACAAACATAAACGATCTGCGCATCATCCATCTATACATTCAAAAAATTACCCTGGGGCTGTGCTCCTGCATCAGCACTGCCTAAGCACTTTGTCATTTTAAGTGTAACACAGCTATATCGATTCCATAGGTTTGATTTCTGAATGCAATGATGTCTTCCTCTGAGAGTTGATTAAACCCTTTTGGTATTGATGCGCTCGCCCTGCTGCACCTATGAGTGTGTTTCTGTGTGTGTGTGTGTGTGTTTAGATGAGACAGCGATGGCTGTTTGAGTATATGCATGCATGCCTTCATTGATAAAGGCATTACAGAGAAGCAGAGTGTCAGGGATCGTGTGATGGAGGATCCTGACTAAGGGGGTGAGGTGGGTGGGGGGGGGGGGGATCTCAGACCGTCAAGCTCAGGGTTTATCTTTCCTTAAGTCAAGTCACAATCTCTCCTCCCTCTGTTCTCTCCTCACTTCCCCCTGTGCAATCAATGCTAAGCTAGTCAGTATATTAAGCGTCACTCCTGAAGCAGAATTTCAAACAGGCTTGGCGCTGGCGCTGACACTGACTTTGACTGCCATGTTGTATAGAGGAGTGACTCAATATCTCAGTCATCACTATTACAGCTCTACAAGTTGGTAGCAGTAGAGAAAGGATCCCGAATGATCGTGTAGCGCTGTAAAGTGAAGGGGATACGCATGCAACGGGATGATAAAGCATATGAAAAGCAGACTAGTGTGGTCCCCTTCTAATAAACATTTAACAATTAGTTCCATCCAAGTAATTTGATTGGACTACAGACATTCCAAGAGTGCTGATATAGAGCAACAACAACACTGGGACTTCTTACAATCGTATCACTCCGCTGTACAGCGGATCTAAATACCGTTAATTACCTTTACATACACACCACATTACACCATCACTCCGTTCACACTGAAGTTCGTAATGCACAATTCAGTTTTTTACAAAAACTCCAATTTTTTTTTACATGTGGTCGTTCATATTACATAATAAATGTGTTTTCAAGTCGTTAAGTAAGCTATGTTCATGCTTTTCCAGATATGTGTTTTTGTGTATTAAAATAACAAAACAGCACTTCGTAGAGAACATTCCAGAGAAATGGAAACTAGGGATGTAACAATTAATCGTAACGCAGTTAAAAATCGATTCACAGGTATCACGTTTCATATCGATTTTCTGAAAATTGAATCGCAGTACTTTTTTTAAACAGCAGAGGACGCTATATATTTATCCTTCTCTTGTCCAAATGCTGAGGCGGCAGGCAGAATCTGCTACTACTTTTTTTCTGGCCGCCTTCTACTCCTAAACATGTTCATAAATGATTCCTTACCCCTTTAGCACCTAAAGAATATCTGTAATATTAAGTGAATATCTGTAAAAGTCACATTTTTCTATTAGCTCTGTCTGCTATCTTAAGGCAAGGCAAGGCAAGGCAAATTTATTTATATAGCGCATTTCATACTCAAGGCAACTCAATGTGCTTTACATGATAAAACATTCAATTGTTTAAAATCAATAAGAACATTTAAGCATCTTAGCATCTCTTCTTCACTGTACAGAATAGCTGCATCCCAATCGACCACTGGGTTACCAGCGCCCTCTGCTGGTCCAAACAAATATCTGCTATAAATACAGTGCAGACTGGTATTTTTTTTTAAAGTCCAATTGTTAAGGCACAAAATAATTTTCAGTTGCACTTTTAAAAAGAAAAACTATAATGCAGTTTTGCATTGTTTACTATAGAACCAGAATTTAAATGAATAGGCTTCTTCTTCATTTGTATTATTTCTTTATTTATTTCATTGAAGATTTAATTTTTAGTTAAATTGCATTGTTTTGAATAGTTTATCAAGGGATTCTTTTGACAATGAAAAATAAAATAAAAATAGTACAGTATTTTCTAGTTTTTTTCCCAAAAAAAATAAAGGAATATTTTTCAATCATCATTTGTCTACAGTCCCATTTTGTAAATGAAATCGTAAGAGAATCGTATCGTGAATCGAATCGTATCGGGAGCTGAGTGAATCGTTACATCCCTAGTGGAAACTGAACATAATGGCATTAAATAAACAAAGCAAATGATGGAGCTGATGAATTTAGTTTGAAATAGTCTTTCTACACAGCAGTTGATGCTATCTGTAGCAGCGCTACCAAGAGTGGTCAACTGTCCACTACAATCATTTAGCCACTGACTTTGTTCATTTGTCACTCATTTTGGCTCGGAACCCTGTCATCTTGTCCAATGCGATTGGAGACACTGTCTGCTCAGAGCATGTTGCAGCTAGCATTGTCCGAGTGTCCGTGCTAGCTGTCTGTACTAGATACTACATGTTTAGCATTAAAGTGGTAGCGAAGGTTACAAAGCTCCCCTGATCAGCAAACTCTATCTTGCACAATTTGCACACAACTGGTCTTTTGTTTTCCATTTGGTGTTTTTATTTAAACGTGCAATATGTGAAATTTGAAGCCATTTCTGCCACCACCACTAGGTGGCATAGGAGTGCTCTGCTGTAAATAGGCTTATACTCACCCAACGTGTGGAAAATAGGTACTACAGGTTGGCCGGGCCGGCAATATTTATTAATGTATATATAACTATGTAGTCTCAAAAAAATCATATATGGCATGACAGCTAAGGACGTGTTTCTTAACACTCAAATCTTTATTTTAAGTATTTAAGACATATTTAAAAGTTGAAAAATCTACATATTGCACCTTTAAACTAAAATTAACGCCCACAAAGCACAAGAACGTTTTCTCCTCGGATTCTCCCGTAGTCTGTGCATCAGTGTTATGGGTATACCAGGATTTCTATACATGTGCATTGGTATGAGATACAAAGGTGAAAATTTAAAGCCTAGATAAAAAACATCATTTTGTTTTTACTTCTAAGGTTATGAGACCAGATATGAATCTAATTCTTTGTTTTCTGAATATTTCAAGCTTAGAGCAATTTCATAAACAACGACACCCTTAAGACATGGAGGAAAACGCAACAAAACAGGGACTCGTTCGTTTAGATTTATTGCAGCTAACTCAATTTGCCTTCCAAACATGCCAGCCTCATAGCTGCAAGAATTTGAGTTACTGTACAAATAAGTATTTTTAAGCTGTATATATTAATAATCCATAAATGTTGGAGCATGGTGAACAGAAAGATGAACTTAATATTTATCTTGTGCCTTACTTGACATCCTTCAGGTTGTGTTGTACAAAGAAGTTTAAAGGGAATGGGTTTTAGGAACGTATTAAATAAAGATAGTCATTGTGTGCAGTATGTGTCACGCTAAGAAACTTGCGTTGACATGGGAATAAATAAGGGAAAATTCCACGGCTCTATTAATTTGCTGTTAAAAACATAAATAATGCTTGTATAGAAAAGACACAGGGTTTTTAATCCTGGTGCCACTGAAAAGCCTTTCCTGTGTGTGTGTATCTCAGACAGACACACAAACAAAAACACACACATCACCACAGACACATGCACCGCCACCTTGCCCAGGGTCCCCGAAGCTAATTAAAGGGAAGGGAGGCGAGCAGAGATGTGATAACTCCGTGAGTCATGTAGAATAGTTGTAATGGGTGACCTTTTTTTCCTCTCCCCACGCGGCAGGCAGAAATCTCATTTGAGAGTGAGCCATTCCAATTTGCTGCGGCGAGGCAGGTGTCAAAGTCTCAAGCAGGCAGAAAAACATCCCTCGGTGCCTTTCTCTTTTGTTTGAGATCATGTGATGCCCTGTGTGAAAATGCAAAGAGCTACAAACTCTGCTTGAAAACGAAAGAGGTTTCTGTTTGGTCTTTGGTCTCGTATTCTTCCTTTTCCACTTGGACCTAACGTGACTTAAAACAGAGCGTTTTCTATATATGTGCTGTGTGTATAGAAGGGATTACGTTAGTGTTCAGAGCAAACATGAGATGTATAAACACAGTCCATCTTCATCAGGCTTAAAAATGTTTTTGCCCTTTTTTTATGCCTTACTATACCTCTGTTTTTTGGTGTTTGAAATTATTTTGCCCTTTTTTTTCCCCATACTACCTTCTTTTGTTAGCTTTTGAAATTTTGTAGCATTTTTTTATGCGTTACTATACCTTCATTTTTTGGCGTTTTAAATTATTTTGCAATGTTTTATCCCGTTCTACCTCCATTTTTTGGCGTTTGGCATTTTTTTGCCCTTTGTTATGCCTTACTATTACATTAACTTCATTTTTGGCGTTTTATTTTATTTTTTGTCCTTTGTTATGCCTTACAAAAGCGTTACCTCTATTTTTTGGCATTTGAAATTATTTGAAATTATTTTGCCTTTTTTATCCTGTACTACCTCCTTTATTTTGGCGTTAGAATTTTTTTTTTTTGCATTTTTTTATGCCTTACTCCTTCATTTTTTGGCGTTTGACATTTAATTTACCCTTTTTTTTTACCTCACTATAGCCTTACCTCGATTTTTAACCATCTGAATTTATTTCACCCTTTTTTATGCCTTATTATTGCCTTACCTCCAATTTTTGGCATTTGAAATTGCACTTGGACTTAACGTGACTTAAAACAGAGTGTTTTCTATCTGCACGTTGTGTGTATAGAACGGATTATGTTAGTGATCAGAGCAAACATGAGAATTATAAACACAGTCCATCTTCATTAGGCTGCGGGCCAGATATTACTGGGCTGGACAGCCTGGAATGTTTGGTCGTCCACTTAGCCAAGGGCAGGAGGAGAAGGGCTGCTGTGCAGGGCTCTAACTCTCTTTGATCCTGTGTGTGTGTGTACGTACATGTGCACATGTGTGTGTGTGTGGGTGTGTGTGTGTGAATGCAATGCAATTTCACAACCCAAGTACACCAGCTGGTCCACGTTAAAAGTCCAAGGTAACCATGGCGCCCCGTGGCTGCTGGAGTGTGTGTGGGTGCGCGTGTACATTGTGCATGTCTGTGTGCTCTAGTAGTGCGTGTGTGTGTGTGTGTGTGTGTGTGTGTGTGTGTGTGTGTGATAACATGTGGTATACGTTTGGATGCCCCCACCCCCCACCCCCCCCATACCTTCCCTTTGGCTTTTACTTTTAAGGAGTTTCGACATTGAGCTTTTGCTTCTATCAGGTAAACAGGATACGGGTCACTGATAAAACAGTATATACACACACACACACACACACACACACACACACAGTCAACCACCATGGGAGCAGACGTACGCGCTCACGCAGCCATTGAAATGCCGAGGTCAGGTCACCAAAAAATAGTGTCCAATGTATCATGTTGAATGGAGATTTGGAGTATATGAAACAGTTCAAATAGTGTTTTTAAAACCCTGCCAAAAAAAAAAAAAAAAAACAAGTCCCTGGTGGACACATTGATCCAGGGTTTATATACAAGTCTAAAACTGACCATGATTTACTATACACTCAGGTTTGTATGGTTTACATTTAAGCTTCCTCTTTATTTTTTTTTAAAATAAATACATTTAATCTATAATTTACTCAATTATCCTAATCAGTAGAAATGTAAATATAGAAAGTAAAGCACATGTTTATGACTGTCTGTGTATGGATCATTATTTAAAAGTGATGTTGGTTGAGAATCACTGTATTATCCTGTACACCCACCTCAATTATTATTATATTATAAGTATTTCTGAGAGATGGAAACCATATCTACAGAATAATGGCTGTATTACACTAATAAATAATTTTACCTGCGAGCAAAAGTTTGTAAATTAGCAAAAGAAAGCTTCAATGTTAAAATCAAGCAAGGCTCAATTTTTCTCCACCATTTGTTTTATCTATTTAAAAAAACAAATTACAATTTTTTAAAGATTTTTCAGAGGATTTGATATTGAAATGTAGCGCAAAAGCACGATGGAAACACTTTTTTCGCAATTACAAGTATGTGATGAACCTGGTCACATGACAACTTCTCTCTGAGAAAACATGGCGCGGTACTAATCAGTAGCTGTCATTACCTTTCCATTATCCTTGGAAATGCGCAAAATCTATATGGTAAAAAAGAAAATCTGGTAATAGAAACACCTGATTTTTGAAAAAAAACACTGAAATATCGCAAAAATGTTTTTCGCTTTCATGAGTAAGTAAGTAAATTTTATTTTTAAAATGCCTTTCACAGATAAAAATCTCAGTGCTGTATAAACATTTCAGTTACATCACGTCCAAAGAAACATGAGAAGACATATAACATGGGAGGACAAGAATGACCATGGGCATGGGAGGCGCCCTGTATTTAGATGGAAAATGGGAAAACCACAGGAGGAGAGGTTTAAACTGACTTTTCTATTCGGGAGTAAAGTATAAAACTAGGAAAAAAAAAACCTCCTTGGCGTGCGTGCACCAAAAGCAGAATACAGTCACTTATTCCAGGAATCCATCGTGTATCCGGCCGCAAACATTTCGTCCGGACATGCAGGCTCACCCCTGCCCGGTCTTTCTGTCAAAAAAAAAAATGATCAATTGCATTGAGAGACCAGCTGACCAATTCCATAATTGAGGAGGAATTTCAGACTTTTAGATATTAAAATGTATCGCAAAAGCGTGATGAGAACATGGCGTACCTGGTCACGTGACCACTTCAAGAAAACATGGCGTGGTACGTGTGTACAGAAACGATTGAGACATTTCTTAGCATTATACGTAAAAATTATTACTGCCACATTAGACGTAAAACAACAAAGAAATACAGAGTGATATAAGGTGGTTTTTACCGTCCATCTTCCTGCAGCAAAGTCTCGCTGGATGAGATTTCACGGGAATAACGAGGCTCCAGAACAACTTTCAATGGAAATACGTTCAAAAACGCAATTATACTTTTTCCACATTTAGAAATATTGCTTTATTTTTGCAAAAATATGTAATGGAAACCCAGCTATTGTTGCATTCTGTTCATACAGTGATAGAAGACACATTTAATGTGTAAAAAAAAATCAGATTTTTCAAAAATATCCAAATTTTTCTACTAATCAGTCACACAGCTATTCAAGTGATAAAGAAACTGTTGTCCTTTAACAGATTTCAATGTAAAAGAAGGAAAAAAAAACCCAATGTATTTCCTGTTGATATCACCATAGGAGCTATAATAACAATACTGTTATGGGAACGCTCTGTATGTAGGTGCAAAGAAGAAGCAGTAGAAAATGTCCAACCTTATTTTCTTAGAGAATGTCTCGCAATAAATACAACAATGTTCGGTCCTCCACATGATTCCTCCTCCCTTCTGTCTTTCTCTTTCACTTTCTTCATATGTGATTGGTGCCGCCGTACAACAACCATGATGATTCAGATGGGAACAATTGAAAAAGATTGGATGGAAGAAAGCAACAAAACAATTGTTATAAGTCGTGCACAGGTCCGCCTCGTGCCTGACACAGCCTTAGATTGCCGCCTCTGTCACGAGGCTGTGAGCTCAGAACACTTTCAAATTCATAGTAAAAAAAAAAAACTCGAGTGTATCAAGCTGTTCGCGATACTGTGAACATTTTGTACAACTAATGTTTTGGCGTTTGAACCTCAAAAAACAACTTTTCCTCCATTAGCTCTGAAAACTAAATGATATAAGCTTCTTCAGCTTAAATTTGTGTTTTCTCTGCAGCTAAAACACAACAGTTGACAGAATAATAATAAATACATTTGCAAAAAAACAAAGAAAAAACCTTGTGGTCTTCCCAAAGGATGTCACTTTCAAACATGCAGAGGTACCCCTCAATCCCTGAGTCTACTGCGGGTTTCTACTTCTACCAGTAAACAGCTGAAAGCTCTGCCTCTGTCACCATGGCCTCTGGCCCAAAGCTCCCTACAACGATGAAAGAGCCTTTTATTTATTACATTTAAAATGTGCATATGGCACCTTTACCAGCTTTCTAAAATGTTTTCATAGGAAAAAAAACCTTTGTAATGCAGCGACTGTTCAGGTTCACGTTACTTTATTTGTACCCGTAGGTAGATTTTATTTGCAGTAAGGTGAAGTGACAGTCCTTTTTACACTCAAAACACAAGAATGTAACACTCAAACCACACATTGATTCATTTATACCTTTGGTTGCACAAATAGAGGATTTAAGAATATAAAAGACAAAGATAAAAATACAGAAAAAATGGACAAAGATTAATTGTCCAGAATAAGCTTAAAGGGACAGTGCAAAGGGGTAGGAGTAGTCACTTAAAATGGAGCTATAGCTATGTACCTGCTACACTGAAGCTGAATTCAGCTGTGACCCACCCAACAGTCCACTTGACCATTTGAGAATTTGGTCGATGGACTTCTTTTGTCTTAAAGGGGCGTGATTATGAAAAATCACTTTATATTTGTTTTGCTACCGTGATATACATTCCTTTAGCCTCATTCAGAGGGCCAAAGTTGAAAAAGTTATGTTTCCTCCCTCTTTTGTTATTCGTCATTTTGTAAAAATCAGCTCCAAGTTGGATGACTCCTCCTCCTTACAATTCTAGCTCCTCCTACCCTACATAAGAATGTGAACTCCTCCCTCTCAAACCACCTCACAGGTAAAACTAACATGGCAGGTTAGTATCACAGTTGATATTTTTACGTTCAGTATATAATAAGTGCAGCACGAACGCTCACAATCAGTTTCATTTTTAGTAGCCGTTATACCACCTTGTATTGTCTTTATGGGATGACCTGAAGTGTTTGTGACCCAATGCGAGGCAGCGTTTGGACAAAACAATTAACTATCGTCTTAAATTGACTAATTCTGTGGTCAGAAGAAGTGAGGAGGAGAAAAAAGAGACTGAGCAGCTCATGTGAGTGTTTGAAACAGCTGACTCAGCGGAAATTTTTCTTCCCTGCGGCACAGCGCAAGCACTTACAATCAGTTTCACTTTTATCAGCGGCATTTCGCATTGTATCACTTTTATGGGATGATTTGACTTGTTTGTGACAATACGACGCAGCGGTCGGACAAAACAATGGACTATTGTCTTAAATTGACTATTGTGGTCAGAAGAGATGAGGAGAAGAAGGAAGTGACAGTTATTGATTTACTCTCCTGCTGCTGTGATAAACACATGCTGAAGCAACTTTTGTCTGACTCACAATCACAATAGTCACTTAAACAGCCATTTATTTTACTGTAATGTGTAATTTTTGGCTGAAAACCATAACAAGAGACAATCGCTATGGTGATCAGCTGTGACATCGAGTCAGCGTCTACGGACACGCCCCTCATGCATATGCATGAAGGCCAAAAAACTGCCTGTTTTTAGAAGCGGTCTGAAAGTATCTTTTCCAAGGGCTAAAACGCCGGAAAACAGGCAAGTTTGGGAAAATAAACCTCCAATATTATGTTATTGGGGTTTATAGAACAATTGGAGATGGGTGAAAAATAGCATAATGGTGGACGTTTAAGGTTTTCTGACCGAATCATGACACAAGAGAAAAAGCTCAAATGGATTCAACAAAAGCACGATAAAACATGGCCATAATGGTACGGTCAAAGGTCATAATGGTACGGTCAAAGATCATAATGATACGGTCAAAGGTCATAATGGTACAGTCAAGTACGGTATTTAACACAAACATGAGGACGACAAACATACTACACCAAACCCACTGCGCCCTCCTGCCGACTGTGTTCAGAGGGTTATTAGTGCGCATTTTCAAGCCGAAACACCAAAAATTGTAACTAAACCTAAACCAACATTCATAAAGATGATTTATTCTTTCTTGAAATGGAAAAAAAAAAACATCCCTCTATCTGTCTGTCCACCGCAGAAAAAGGAAAACTAATGAAAATACAGTGCTACATATTGATGATGATATTCTGTATCTTTCTATTCCCACCTAATCAGAGGTGGGATACGCTCTCTCTTCTCTCCTGCCATGACAGCCACAATTCATCACAGCTTTAATTTAGTCTCTTACTGGGGTGTCGATAGGACGAACACTGCCTGGCGACCCTCTCCTACACACACACACATACACAAATGCTGTGTGTGTGTGTTCCACATGTTCCTAAAGGCGCCTTAAGAAAAAGTGTCTACCCTCAGCATCTCATCTTTGTTATAGAAGCATACACATATAAATACACAACATGCGTACTATACAGTGAGGCGCATCACTCCCTCCCTACCACAGGGAGGGCTATCTGTGGCCCCCAGCTCAAGGCTCTTCTCTCTGGATGTATCATCAGTCATTTAAAGCAATTAAGCACTTCTCAATGAGAATAGCTCCTTCTTCCTTGAGCAAGACAGAGAGGAGCGATTCACAAAGCCATTTTCTACCAAATCCTATTAAAGGTGGGTAAGGGAGGGGGAGACAGAAAAAAAATCGAGGTTGAAGACTTAAAATGGAGGGCTTTTATTTAAGGACTAGAAGGTATTACAGGCCAGATTACTCCTGGCTTATGTTCCTAGTCTGGGAAATTACATTCCCACTTTTTTTTGGGGAGTGCCCAAGGTTTGGAGTTGAAGATGAGAATCACCTTAAGTCTCTCTTGTTTTTCACTTCTCCACTTCAATGCCTTGTACTTGTTCCTGTTGTTGTGTTTCGCTAGAAAGATTTCTGTTTTTCCACTTTTATTGGCACCTTCTGAGCTTTTAGATAACTCTTGGGCGGTGTTTTTAGGGCTATGGGTTTATGTCAATTCTATCCGCTTCTTTCAAGGGAAATTACTTTTTTCGTTCCAAGATCTATTCTTAATTATTGATGGGCAAGGGAAGACATGAGCAAGAATTTCATTGGCTATGACTATTGTGCTTCAATTTCAACAGGGTTTTAAATTATACTCACCATAAGCACAGCTGAATGTTGTGAATAAAAACAAAAACGGAACAATGATTGTTATTCAAATGTCAGCGTTTTTGATTCATATGTCAAATGCTTCACATAATCCACATTCTAAGTTTGCCCATTAAACCAAGTTTAAAATAATGGAATTTTTGTTTAACTTACTATGACAGAGTTGATATTACAGCAGTACAACAAACCAAAACTAGCCTAAACACATTCTATGATAGACTTATGTGTTATTCAAGGCCCGTCATGACTGTTTACTTCACATATGGATTAAAGAAACTGGGCTTCCTCAAAAAATGTCAAACACCTATGAAAACATCTTAGGTCTGATGGGATAAAATCGCAGATTAAAGGAAGTGTGACTCCTCCTTTTTTGTAGCAGTGAAATATACTTTGTTATGACGATTAACCTTTCAATTATTAGATAATTCTGCTAATAAACATATTCAAAGAGTGGATTTGTTTTTAAAACAAACACAGACATTATTTCCATTATGTGTTTGTCTGCTGTGACTGTTTGTGTGGACGTGTGTGTGTGTATGTGTGGTGCTGTTCATGTCTCCTGTCTGCTCTGAGGTGTGTGTCCATGTGTGTGTGTGCGTGTGTGTGTGTGACTACGTGTATCAAGGGGCACGCAATCAAGATCACGAGTAATGGCGTTAAAGTTGAATAAGTTTTCCTTTTTGCTCAGATGTTTTTTTGCTAATTACATTTCCATTGAAATATTTATACTATAAGACCTAGATTCACAATTTGCATGTCACAATACCTTATATCACAATATTAAATAATATGATGTGCATTGCAATATATCTCCATACCAATAGTTATACATTTCACCTTTACAAGTACAAAATGCTATGAAATACCATTTATTTCATTTTTTAAAAACAAGTAAATGGTAACTAATTGTATTTCAAGTACCGATATAAAAAACAACTGGTATATTTATCAAACTGTCAAATTACATTGACACCTAGTGACTGGGCGTTGATGTGGTATGTATATGTTAACGCAATTAAAGGTTTTTTTTCTTCATAAAAAACATGATTAAAAAAACGATTTGGACATTTTATACGATACGATGCAACAATCGCGTGGTAAAATTCACAATATATTGCTGAAATGATTCTTTCTTACACCATTAGTATATATCAGTATGGGTAAATATCGGAAATCAAAATATTTGGTGTGGACAATCTCGACGTCACATTTTTTTTAATCGGCGAATGACCCTGCACTGCTCCATGGCCCTGTGGTTAAGGACGACTGCTCTATAGCAAAATGCTAGGATGAAAACATTTCTATTACTTATTGGTTTAAAGATCAAATGTCACATGAAAAATAAAATCCATGTGACTAAACAGTTTATAATACTCAATGCCACATGTCAAACTCATGGCCCGGGGGCCAAATCCGGCCCTTTGGAGCATCCAATTTGAACCGAAGGGGATGACAGATAAAACATGAATCATTGTGTAAATAAATAAAATATTTGCAGGGGCTCACAGTTTTCCTTTTTAATGTTAAACTGTTGGAAAAACTCAAAATTCTTACAAAATCCTTCAATTTTCCTCAATTTATTACATAGTATTTCCCTTAGTTAAATAGAAAAACGTCAAATTTAAAGTGATGACCCTGTTGGGACTGATATCCGTCATGTATTTCTTGGACATTGTCGGTTTCTCACATATTTAGCTTTTAATGCAAACTATTGCACAATAATGTTGAAATTACTTGTTTTCCTGCATAAAATACAATCTGTGGCCCATTTGAGATCAAACTGGTCCATATTTGGCCTCTGAACTAAAATGAGTTTGACACCCCTGCTCTATGCTGACAGTGCAGAAATCCAATAAGTCATTATTGTCTTTATTGTAATCAGCCACTGTTTGAAGACATTTTCCACTGTTGACTTCTGTAACTTTGGGGTATAATCTTGTCTTCACCTTGAAATAAGCGCCAAAAATTCTTCCAAACACAGAGAAAGCATGTAGGAAAGTATGCAATTCACAGAGCGAGTGCGACCACTGATGTATATATGAATCCCGCCGTTTGTGTGCACGTTGACGATTTGCTGTATATGTGCGCCCAGCCTTGCCAGACTGTAAAACAAGTTTGGGGTTTATTTTTGCTGTGTGAAAGCGAGGGCTCAGCACTGCTGAAACAGACATCTGTAAAGAATAGAGCCACTCATTTAGCGTTAATCAAAACAGCCTGACTTTATCCATGTAACTGCAGTGATCTGCGAGCCTCTGGCAAGGAGCGGAGTGAAAGAAAACACAGATGTGCGCGCCCCGGCACAGACACATCTACACACACAGAGACACATTTGAATAAAAGGTCAAATAGCTTTATCAATAACTGTGGAAAATGTGTTTTGTGAGGAGAAGGAGCAGCTGATCTGACAGTGGCCACCGCCCTGATGAATAACCGCCAGGAGAATCAATAGGAAAGAGGAGCTGAGGTGGAGTGGGGGAACGTTTTGTCATCCAACGGTACACTCCAATATCTGAGCTCATCCATCAAAAAGCAGCAATGGCACTTCGTCCTCCGCTTTAATTGAAAGCACACTGGAACAAGTTATTTACATGACGGGCTGGATTTGAACGGGTGCAAGTCAACTGGCAGCTTTGCCGTCGCTCGCTCGCTAAATGTTTTTGCTTCGTGAGCTGATGTTTCACCGTCCCTGAACTTGGATGACTGTCAGAAACAAACGGTCTAGGATCTAGTGTACAACAAAGTCATAAAACCACAAAAAAGAAGAGTCATTTTTCCTCGTCTCAGAGATTTCACGAAAATAGAAAAACGACATGGAGAAACATCCACCTGTCATCTATAGCCTCACAACATGTTGTGAGTTTAGTGCAAGGTCAGATTCTGAGTATTTGGATTGTTTTTTTTTTTGGTTTTTTTTACCCTATTACATTCCCTGATGAAATCTATAACCAGATACAGATATGACATCAAAGTTCACCAAATACTCTACAGCGTTCAATACATTTCTTGATTTGATTTGATCTTAATTGATCTCAAACAAAAATAGAACCCATCAAGGTCGAGACAGTTCATATGCATGTTAAACATATCATACATAAGATCATTGATAATCAACCAAATGCACATACACACATATGTCAACAAGTATCTATAATAGTTTGAGAAGAGACAGAATGAAGCTTCTGCCCCTTTGCGTGTGTAGTGTCCAATTTCCAACAATTTTGCAACAATTAGGGCTGGGCGATATGGCCCAAAATTGACATCCAAATATTTTTTTCTTAAATGGCGACATATACGATATCCATTTCTTTAATTTAAATTTGCTGATGTAAAATGTCAGACAGGCACATTTATTAACAAATATCTACACAATATGTGCCAAGTTTGGCCTTTCTTTCAAATAAGGGACAGCACGTGTGAGTGAGTTCTGTAGTGTGGCTTGTTTAGGGGAAGTTCTGGGTTAGGACGCACTCAGTAATCTAGCTAACTGAGCTTTTCATGCTGTTCTGAGAAGTAGCGAAAGCAGCGACTCCTAAAACACGTATTTTGATACAAAATAATCTATAAAAATTATGTGTCAGAGAAAACATCCATCACAGCATCTCTTTCTACGGCATTTAGGAGTTTACAATTATTTGTTAATGCAAATGACATTATTTTTTTCATTATCAAACTATGACAAGACATACTTGATTGTTCCAGAAAGAGCATGGGAAACTACTAGAAGCCTGCTTAAATGCTTCTGTAATCAAAGTCTAGTCAGAATCATGTTATTTACAGTAGTGGGAGGACTGAGAACAGCATCGCTCTGAATCATGCTTGCCCTGGGTGACCCAGTCTGAACTCCAGATGCTACTGTGTGTCACCATGTCACAAGCAGAGGCAAAAGGCCAGGAGGAGGAGAGCCTGTCTGCCTGAAAGCCAGCTAACATCTGTCGAGCATATCCACATGTGTTGCCAACACAGAGGGAGAGTAACACACTCGCTCTACTCTAGACATCCTGAGCCATAGAGACAGGAAAATACTGAGCCAAAATATCTACGCAGGCACAGCCAAGAACTGAGCACTAATGTTTATTCACACTCTGTGGAAGCTAACAAGCTAACTAGCTAAGTTCCCTCCAAAATCAAGTAATTGGCTTGTATATTGTTGTTAATATGCTTGGTTGGAACTTGATTGAAAATTATGCACAAGTACAAATACAAGTAGGTCATACATAAAATACCCACGTACTGTACAAGTAAAAAGTAGTGCCATTAAATTGTACTCAAAGTAAAAGTTACTAGTTAATTTCACCCTCATGTTATCATTTATGCCCACACCACAAACAACAGAAACTGAGAGGATAGATAGATAGATAGATAGATAGATAGATAGATAGATAGATAGATAGATAGACAGATAGACAGATAGATAGATAGATAGATAGATAGATAGATAGATAGATAGATAGATAGATAGATAATTGAATTCATTGGCATTATTTTATTTCTTAATTTATTTTCCACAAAGGCATCTGTATAAAATAAAAGGTTTTTAAAAATATACAATTATTTTTTAGAATAAAAAAACACCAATGACTTAATTCAAAATAAAAAGATTATCAGGCTTCATTTATGAACTCTAAAACTGATAAAATGAACATCATTAAATGCTGTTTTGGCGCATAATTTTTTTGTAGTTTTATGGAATCAGATTTGTGTCAAAAAAAAAACAAACAAAAATGTGTGAATTGTAAACAAAAAAAAAGACTTTGCCAAAAAAAAGTCACCTATATAAGAAACCGTATTACTTATGTTTCCACTTCATGCCTTTTTGCTTGTGATTCAAAAGCCAAACGTCAAGAATCACAAATAAAAACTCAAGAATCGCAAACAAAAAGTAAAAAGGCTGGGAGTGGAAACATATGTAATATGTTTTATTTTTTAGATGACTTATGTCTTAATTTTTGTTTGCAATTCACAATTTTGTGTTTGTTTTTGACACAGATCTGATTCCATATAGTTTTACCATGTCCGTTCATCGTTTTAAAACTAAAAATAATAATTTACTCAGTAACGGTTGGGTGTAGAAATGTAACAAATTACTTTAGTTCTTTTAAAGCGTACTTAAGTACAGGTCAAGTACAAGTAACCATAAAAGCAACTTAATGACAGTAACAACTAACTTGTAATGCGTTACATTCACCTTTGAATTTTACCCAATACAAATGACAAAATGCAGATATAGAGGTAGAGTAGATGTACTTACGAGCCCGGCTAACCTATTAGAAAAGAAGTCATTTTGACTCTTTTGTTCCTACTTGTACTTTCAGGCCAATTAAATAGCATGGGTTGAATAACTCCACAGCTCCAGCTTCTTTTTTGTTGGACTAAGCAGTCAAAGATAAAACAGATGGTTCTGGCAAATGTAAAGCACAGAACTTAGACCCAAACGTTCTGAAATACTCTTTCCGGTTATTGTCTGCTTGAATGGTTCCTGAAGGCAAAAAGGAGAAGGGATAGAAGGGAAACCACAGTGAACGAGGCCAGCCAAATTCAACAGGGAGTTCAAGGCTTAATCGATGCATATTTCCTATTTAGCGGTGCCGATTCTGGCCAAATGTACTGTTCCAACGACGCAGATTAGCATAGTTTAGATAGTGCTTTGAGGCGGGCGAGCCTTTCACTTTCACCAAAAATGGATCCCCTGAGTTCATTTGGGTGGATATCTCCAGCCTGCCTGATTTTATTGTCCGACTATTAAACGCGGTATGGCTCAGAGCCACGGTTTGTCCGAGGCTGCAGCTCTCAAAGGCATTCGCAGACTTCTTGAGGAAACCTTGGCCAGCTCTTCTAAATATGTTTTTGTTGAAGTGTCCGGATATATTTTCTCCACGGTCAGAGTTCTAAGGAAACCTTGGCTCGCTTCAGCTCTCTACATGTGTTGATGCAAAAGGAAAAAAAAGGCTCAACTATATTCACAGCGCTGTTAATAACATGTTGACATATCAAATATTTGGTCCAAAACAGTCACCGCGGGCCAATGCACATTGGTCTCAGTTGACCTAAAGTGTTTTAAAGACAGAACTATCATAGAAAAAAATCAATCATAAAAGCAGAATATTTTTATGATAATGCTTAAAGCAACATCTGTGACCTGTATACGCAATCACTACTGAAAATACTTGTCGAAAAAGAAATGAACTTTTTTTGACACTCTTGATATTACTGTAGAGCAGTGGTTCCTAACCTTTCTTGTCTTGTGTACCCCTTGAGCCTTTTTGCCATACCATGAGTACCCCCTCACTCAAACGTGTTCATGATTCTCCAAAAGTAGAACATAACACAACTGAATATTCAATGCAAGTAATTTTATTTCATCTTCATAAATTGAACAATTAATATTCAGACATTATCTTTTTATTTAACTCAAATTAAACATAAAATTATGTTGCCTTCAAGGCAATAAAAATGATAAATATAAGAAATAATGTTATTTATAGTAAACGTTTGTATTATTAATACTGATATATTATGATTATATTGTTATTAAAGAAAAATAATGAAGTTGAAATTAGAAAAAAAAACAAGAATAAATAAAAACAATAAGTCATATACAGTAAATAAATAAATACGAAACAAATAATTAACCTGCCTGTGTTGTATAGAACTTTTATGACGTTTACCACAAAATGTCATACATATGAATATGACATATTCATATATATTCAATATTTGAATATGTCCCCTTTAAACAGACATTTCATTTAAAAACAAGTAATAGCGCACACGTACCATTTTATTGACAGACTTATGAAAAGACTGAGAATATTTTTCATTATCTCAGAAATAAATTCTTAATTTTTACCCCCTGCAATGGGCTCACGTACCCCTGGTTGGGAAACACTGCTATAGAGGAATTAAACTCATTAGCGGGGTTTCCATTACAGACTTTCACAAAATAAAAGCGATATTTCTGAATTTTGACAAAGTATAATTGTGCTTTGAACGCGTTTCCATTGAATGTTGTTTTTGGAGCCTGGTGACTCCCGTGAAATTCCGCGAGACTTTGCTGCAAGAAGACGGACACTCAACATTTGTATTCTTTTGATGTTTCACGTCTAATGGGGCACTAATAATTTTAAAATATAATACTTAGAAATGTCTTGGTCTCCTCTTCTGTTTACATGTTCAATATCTAAACGTCTGAAATTCCTCTTCGTGAAAGCGTCAAAACTTTTTGGCGATATGAGTATTTTTTCGAAATTCAGGTGTTTCTTTTAGATTTAGATTTTGCGCATTTCCAAGGGTAATGGAAACACAGCTTCTGACCTGTATGCAATCACAACTGAAACTACTTATCAAAAAATAAATGAACTTTTTTGACACTATTGATATTAGAGGAATGAAACTTATTAGGTCGGTTTCCATTGCAGAGTTTTGCAAAATAAAAGAGTGATATTTGTAAATTTTGACAAAGTATAATTGCGCTTTTAACGTGTTTCCATTGAACGTTGTTTTGGAGCCTCGTAACTCTTGTGAATTCCCATCTCACGAGACTTCTCTGCAGGAACAAGGATGCTCCAAACATCCTTATAAAACTCTGTATTCCTTTGCTTACACGTCTAATGCGGCAGTAATAATTTTAAAGTATCACGGCAAGAAATGTCCCGGCCTCCTCTACTTTTGTCTACACGTACCGCGTTATGTTTACTCTGAGAGAAGTGGTCATGTGACCAGGTACGTCACGTCCTGTGACTTGTATTTGAGGAAAAAGTGGTTCCATGGTGTTTTGCAACACATTCCAACGCCTGAAAAACCTCCTCATGAAAGCGTAAAAACGTTTTGGCGATTTTTGAGTGTTATTTCAAAATTCAGGTGTTTCCATTATCAGTTTTTATTGCGCTATTTAGATTTTGCGCATTTCCAAGGGTAATGGAAAGACAGCTACTGATGGAGGAGACTATTGGAAAGGAGAGAACAAATGTTTGGGAGGCTTTCTGCCTTCATCCTTGATAAACATTTGCCTGGCCTCTGGGTTAGTGTGTTAAATGAGCCTTGACGATTATTTTCATAAAAGGCAATAAAGACCAGTAATTATAAAAATGCCAATAAGAATTCATCTTTCCAAAAAAAAAAATCTATAAAGCTATTAAGTCTGTAATTAAAAAGATGAGCAGCGAAGGGCTGAGAAAATTACATTTTCCCGCACAAGCAAAACGTGAAGCTTCATCTTGTGTTTGTTTTGCAAATTTCTCAACAAAAACATTAACTCTGAAAAATTAATCTGATCCCGCCTATTGATGGGAATCTCCCATTAAAAACCAAGGGCCTGTATTTCATACACATATGCTTCATTAGCTACACCTCGGCTGCAGATCCAAAGGGTCATTAGGCCTCCAGCTTTACGATCACACACACACGCACGCACGCACGCACGCACGCACGCACGCACGCACGCACGCACGCACACACACACACACACACACACACACACACACACACACACACACACACACACACACACACACACACACACACACACACACACACACACACACACACACACACACACACACACACACACACGAGAACAAAGAAATGTGGTCACTTGACTTTAGTCAATTATTCTCAGAAAGATATTTGTCCAACGTATATGGTTAGCCTTGACAAATAAATAATGATTATACTTGACAATAAATAATTCATAGAAGCACACAAACACAAAAGACAATAGAGATGAGCGATATTATCGGCTGATATTTACCATAAAATGTAGTATCGTTTGACATCGGTATTTCAACCAATACGGAAAAACTAATATGTGCAGTTGTTTGAGACAACAATTTAAAAAATAAATTGATTCATTTTGCTATTACTGTATATACATATATACAGTATATACCCATTCCTTCAATATATATATATATATATATATATATATATATATATATAGAGAGAGAGAGAGAGAGAGAGAGAGAGAGAGAGAGAGCAGTAGAAGTCTGCTACTTCTACTGCAGACTTTCAGTCAAGTACTTGCTTGTACTTGACTGAAAGTACAAGCAAGTACTATGTAAAATACTCAAGTAGAAGTGAAAAGTAGCTCAATTAAATAGTACTCAAAGTAAAACTTACTAGTTACTTTCACCTCCATGTATATTTAACTTAATTTATTTTCCACAAAGGCATCTGTATAAAATAAAATAAACAATTTCTCAAAATGTACAATTATTTTTTTAAAATAAAATAACACCAATTAATTAAATTTAAAATTAAAATCAAAATTCTATGTATTCTAAGTCTAGCTAAAGTATTAACTCTAAAACTGCATTACGTTTATTTAATTTCTTGTAGTTTCACAATGTCCGTTGATCATTTTAAAAGAAAAAAAACAATAATTACTCAGTAACGGTTGGGTGTAGAAATGTAACAAATGAGTTTACTTCTTTTAAAATGCACTTAAGTACAAGTAAAGTTACTGGTTTAGAAATACAGTATACTCAATAAAGTACACGTACACATAAAAGTAACTTAATTACAGTAACATGAGTACTTGTAATCAGTTACTTTCATCTCTGTATATCAATATCGGTTAATATCAGAAATAAAGTGTTGAACAATATCAGTTTTATCAGATAAAAAGCTAATATGGAAGATCTCTAATTGAGAAAATCAAATCCTAAACTTTTCTAATGCTTATATCTACATGATGTAATGAGGAATTAGGTGAGATTAATGTCTACCCTGGGTCATAGTAAATAGAGTTTCTGGAGTTATGAGGGATCCTAAAGAGAAGACCGCCAAAATGTTTTTCTTGGATGAAATCTGTATTTGTATGTATATATACCGTACATGTCGCTTACATTCTAATGGTTTGATCTAGCGTGTGTGTGAGTATGAGTGTGTGAGTGTGTGTGTGTGTGTGTGTGTGTGTGTGTGGACATTAGGCAATCTCTCAAAGCAGTAATGGGCTTTGATTCCCCAGGGTTGCAAAGAGATGGCCACTTCTTACATTAGCCAGTCAGGTATGACAGCGCCACGGCTCGCCTTCCCCTCGGCCAACGTGGATAAATAATAAATGAAAGTGGTATTTCAGTCCTCCAAATCATCCGCAGGGTCAAGACTCCCTTCTTGCAGTGAACTTTGTAGGAAGCGCCCAAGCGCATCGAGATGCTAAAGGTTAGCGTCTCGGACAAGACAATTGTGCATTCAGCCTGCAAGCTCAAGTAGTTTATAAACATCCAGCACAATATCCTCCACCCCCCCACCCCCCCTTAAGATGTTGGTGAGGACCTTCCTCTCCCCCTAAGAGTCTCTCCACCCGTTTGCCAAAGTAGGGGAATCAGGAGAGTAAAAACTTAGCATTCGCACAGAACATACATCTGTTGCTAAATTGGCATTTTGTATTGATTTTGTCCTGAAGCCTGTAATTTTGAGAGCTTGTAACAGCAGATGAAGTAAATATCATTTTATGTGCTCGTATGGTTTTAGATTGGATCGGGGGTGAAAATACAGGCAAATAGAGAAAGCAGCAATTTCAAATAATTGTCTGCAGACATGATGCTCTAAACATGTCAAACCAGAGACTTTGAATAGACTGGAGTATAAGACTTTGACATGTTTCTATGTGATACGGTTGCATTTATCCCTTTGTAAAGATCTCTCTGAAAGTATCAGTTTCTCTGATCCACACCTAGATTGATTACTCTGGCCTAAAGCAAGCAGACTCTACGTCAGTTTTCACATCAGCATCTATTAATTCTAGGGGTGTTACGATTCGTTTTCGCAACGATTCGATTCAAAGATGATATTGGTTCATTCAGAATGATTCGATCCTAAACAATTCAGTGATAATAATAATACATCAATTTGATATGGCACTTTTTTTTGGGACTCAAAGTCACTTTCCAGAATACAGAAAAATAAAGAAATAACAGTAAAAGTAAACGAAAGGTAAAGGAAAAGCAAGTTTGAAAAGGTGGGTTTTGAGGAGTGTTTTAAAGTTCTGTAATGAGTCTGCGTTCTTGTGTTCAGTGACTTGAAATAGATTCAGTAACTTTTTTTAGCCAAAATAATGATTCAACCAGTGTGACTGTGAAATAAATACCTGGATACTGGACAGTACGAGTGAGCTTTCATAGATTCCTGATGTTCCTTGTAACGTAATCATCTATAAATTGATTTCAGACATAAACAAACAAGTAAAACAACATTTAATAGCAAATGTATTCACATTTTATTTGAATAAAATCCAATCAACACTTCAGTTTAAATTAAGAGGATGTTGACCTTTTCTGCTCTCATTTTCAATACATTTTATATAAAAATACAGATTTAGTTTACCTAGTTTTTTTCCAAAGTAAAGAAACATTAAATAATAATATACAAAATTAGGTGCAACCAACATCTGTTGAGATTAAATGAGCAGTGGTTAAACCTGCTACTTTTCCTTTTAACTTGAAGGTTATCATGATGGCACCTGCAGAGCTAATGCTAACGAGCTAACGCTACATGTGCTGCTGCTGCAGTGAACGCTGTCAGAAGGTCCTGATGGTCAACGGTTGACGCAGTGAGCGACTCTTTTAGATTATCTTCAACTGTGTCAAAGTGTTTCCACACACTGGACCCAAAGATGGATTATTGATCAATCTCTTAATTGCCGGCTTCTCCGTTTTGTTATTGTCTGATAGTGTGTGACGTTACAGACAGTAACGTCTATATCAAAAGCACTTTTAAAACCATCTATGCAAAGTCTGCCTTGATTAAATCTAACATACAATAGAATGATTACCTTTAAAAATGATTTTAGATCAATTAGTGTCATCCGGAAGGTCAAACTTGCTGAGCACAGATCGATGTAGTTGGATCGTAGGAATATAAATCAATTTGTTGATCTAATGGATGAACTGTTACACCCAGGGTTGGGGTCAATTATAATTGTAATCGCGTATTTGATAGGAAGTAGTTATGATTGTAATTGTCATTTTATAAAATCTGTTTCTGTCATAATGATAACTGAGCATAGATAATTGACTTTGCAATTGTAATTGGCATAAAAAATATATAAAACTTGTCATATAATTTAATGCAAAACTGGGGAACCAAGTTACATTCCTACATATATGTAGTTAACAGTTATTAAAACATGTTTCATATCAAATATAAATCTAGGGGTATACCGACACAAAAAGGCTCAGACACCCACATCAAAAATATTAATACCTACATTTTTATTGATTAGGAAGCCTAACAAGGTAGCCAATAGATATGAAAGAAATTAGATGATGGATATTTCTTATTAGCGTATTTTACAGCTGATAACAGAAAGCTAACACAAGAGGAAGGTTAACTTTTGTTAGGTTATTTATTTCAGGCTCAGTAATTGTGGTTAATTGTAATTAAACTTTAGTAATTGTAATATAATATCTGAGGATAAAAGAACAAATGTAATTTCATTGTAATTGGAAAAAACGCAGCTTACTGTAATCGTAAATTGAATTGTAACTGAAAAATGTAATTGACCCCAACTCTGGTTACACCCTTAATTAACCCTCATCAAATTGCAGACTAAAGCCAAAATTAATTCTGTTTACATTTTTCTTCCTGTTAAAAGTAAATTATTCATTGTTGTTTTAGTGTCTTTCTCACCAAAACTGACCTCAAATCAGCGACCTTTGGCCAGTCCCCCCCAAACCCCCCACCACTGTGCCAACAAGTTTGAGAGCAGAGTTAATGACCAGTGTTTATAAGCCTATCTCAGACAGCCATCCCGCTTCATTTTTCTATTTACCCAGGAAGGTGAAGTTAACCTTCTTCAGCTCATCGTAGCCGGAGGAGAATGGCAGAGATTAGTGAATTGGTCATGGTGAAGTGACTGTGCATAAAGTACATGACAAGATCTAGCTCCATAGACACGGCAGCAGCGGCGGCGGCGAATAGAAGGAACTGAAAAGTGCAATTTCTCTACATCTGGGGATTTAAATAAGGTCTTTTTTTTGTGTCTCAATGTAAACTGTGCAGACTGACAGATATAAGAAAAGGCGTTAGCATCAGGGTTGTGGTCAATTACATTTTTCAGTTCAACTACAATTCAATTACGATTATGGTGACCAGCTTTTTTGCAAATTACAAATGTTTGTTATCCTCAGAAACTCAACTACAAATACGTTCTCAATTACTCAAGGGTTAATTTTAGCCTAGCAGTAGCATTAATCTAACCTAACATAAGCTTGAACCTAACGTTATAGCCAATTATTAGCCTAGCATTAGCATTAACTTGATTTTAACTTAGCATTAGCTTCAACCTAGCATTAGCACCAACCTCGCGTTAGCATTAGCATAGCGTTAACTTAACAGTCGTATTAGCCTAACATTAGCACTACTTAGCATTAACATTGCCTAGTGTTAGCATCAGCTAATGCTAATGCTAACCAAGCATTAGCTTAATTTTAGCCTAACAGTAGCATTAGCCAAACGTTAGCATTACACAGCATTAGCATTATTTAACATTAGCATTAACCAAGCATTAGCTTAATTTTATCCTAGCATTAGCATTAACCTAGCATTAGCAATGGCCTAGCAATAGCATCAGCCATGCATTGGCACCAACCTAGCATTAACATTAACTTAGCGTTAGCATCAACCTAACAGTAGCATTAGCCTAGCCTATAGTTATCATTACCTAGCATTAGCATCACCTTAATTTTACACTAAAAACAAATGTCTATTATCTTTTCTATCTATTGATTACCTTGTTAGGCTCCCTAATTCAGAAAAATATAGGTTTTAATATTTTTAAAATGGCAAAAGTGTGAGAAATCTTGATATTTTAAAAATTGTTAAATACATCTGTGTAGAACTGTAAAATGGTTCCCCAGTTTTGCCTTAAATTATAATTGACATTTTTTATAGAATTGTCATGGCAATTACAATTATCTGAACTCAATTACAATTTAATTACAATTACGACAGCAAGAGATTTTTTAAATTACAATTATAATTACGCCATAATTGTAACTAATTATAAATTATGCGATTACAAATGTAATTGACCCCAATCCTGGTTAGCATTGTTTTTGTCGTCCGTACACGTGCCTGAAATGATATTGTGTTCACCAGCAGCTCTCGTCTGTTACTGAGCATTTTTTTTTCTTTTCTTTCCATCTTCATCCATCCATTCCTACATCTATTCATCTATCCGTCAATCAAGTGGGCTACTCAAGCCAGAAACTCATCAGAACAAAGCAATCAGCTTTGTGCACCACTTCTTTTTTTCATTAGAGGGCACATGGGAACCTGTGTTTGTGTGTGTGTGCGTGTGTGTGTGTGTGTGTGTGTGTGTGCGTGTGTGTGTGATGTGAGTGCTTATTAGCCAAGGTCAGCTAATTATTTGCCCAGACTAATGAAGGTCAGCGTGCTTGTCCGTCTTTGTGTCCTGATGGTCTGTACCTGATTGAGATAAGTACTGCTCTTCAACCTTCCAGTCTCCAATCTTGATTATGGGACCTTATAGAATTACCAGCACACCTTTATTTAAGACTTTCTACCACTTACCTACACAATACATTACTCACTACTACACTGCTTTCCCTTTGCATTCAAACTTCCCAATGTATGAGCCAGGGTTGGGGCCAATTAAAATTGTAATTGCGTAGTTGATATTTAATTATTGCAATTATTATGGTGTGATTATAATTTTAATTGTAATTGAAGACATCTGCTGTTGTAATTGTAATTCAGTTCAGATCATTTTGATACTTTATTGCGTTAATTAACAAACAAAATGTCGTTTTCACGGACAACTGCATTGTTCTTTTTAAATAAAACAAAACAGACCAAAACGGAACAGTACAAACAAAAAAACAATGATAAAAATAAATTAAGAATAACAATAATAATAATAGTAAAATACATACATACAATATTAAAATAATAATGACAATTCTTTGAAAACTACAATTTCATGAAAACGCAAAACTGAGGAACCATGTTAGAGTTCTACACATATGTAGTCAACAACTATTAAACTATGTTTCATATCAAACTTTCCCACACTTATACCATTTTAAAAAACAAGTTTGGATGAACTACGGCCCGGCCCGTGGAACGTCTCTGCGCCGAATAGCACATACAGTGTACCCGAGAATTCAGTCAAATAACGTAAAGTAAAAAAAGTCTCCGAGAGGCTCCTGACATCCGCTCATAGAATATCCATGTCAAATTACAGCCCGATTCAACGAGTATTAACGGAGGACTAGTCATTTCAATAATGAGGCCCCCTGGTGCCCCTGTGGCACATATAGAGTAATGGGCCCCACTCATATATAGGTATGTGTCAATGATTCAATACCACCAACTGTCTCAATATTTGACTCACAAATAAATGAGAAAACAACTTTAATTGAAATTGACCAAAAAAAGGGGGGCCCTAATGGCATTGTGCGAGGCATAAACGTAATCTACGTTGAATTACTTTTGAAATGATATATCACATGATTATGTTTTCATAAATTTGGAAGTTACTGGAAATGGGGGGTGAGACCCCGAGTATTTGTACTAAACTGCATTCCGATCTAACGACAACTAATGGAGGAGTAGTCATTTGAAAAATGGGGGCCCTGTGACACGTACGGGGTAATGGGCCTCATTCAAATATTGGTATGTGCCAATGATTTGCTACCATCAACCGTCGTAATATTTGACTCACAAATAAATGAGAAATCGACTGGGCCCCAAATCAAAAATCAGGCTCCGAGTGTCGATGCATACACATCCATAGATTATAGCTACCAAATTTCAGCCTGATCCGTTCATGAATAACAGAGAAGAAGTGATTTTAACTTGTGTAAACAACAACACAAGTAGAAGAAGAAGAATAACAAAGTGAGTGGCGTTTTGAGTCCTGTAGCCTGGTATCATGGTCTGAGTTCACATCGTACTGAGATTGTATATGCGCATATATGCGCACTATCTAAAAATGAATTTTTGCTCAAAAATATTAATTAATTTTTGTTTATTTTTGTTTTCAAAGTGAGCGGACACGTGTTTTATTTGTTTATTGGATTATGTTAGCGTTAGGGTTAGACTCTCGGTACGGAGGTACTCTCAGTACGGAGGTTAACTCAGTACGTGACACACCAAAAATATCAAAACCAATATTGTCATTGGTTAGGAAGCCTAACAAGGTAATCAATAGATTAGAAACAAATCAGATGATCGATTAAAAATAAAAAAAATAGCGTATTTTACATCTGATTTAGTACCTGTTATCATTAGAGATGCTAACAGAAAGCTAATACAAGGAAGGTTAACTTTTATTAAGTTATTGATTTCAGGCTCAGTAATTGTGATTCATTTTAATTGAACTTTAGTAATTGAGAACGCAATTGTAAATTAATTTCTGAGGATAAAAATAATTGTAATTTAATTGTAATCGGAAAAAATGCTTGTCATTGTAATCATAATTGCAATGTAATTTAACATGGGTAATTGAAGACGTAATGGAGGAAACAAAAAAAAAAAAAAAACATTTCAAATGGACGTTTAAAAACTGAAAAGAGTTGGCCCCTACTTTTCCAGTTGTGTAAACTGGTCGGCACATTTTCACGTCACTCATGAAATGAAGCTCATTGTCATTAGAATACAATGCAGAGATTTAAAAAATCCATGTTCCGCAATTACGACTGAAAAGGAGCTGTGATGCTAAAGGTCTTGTCCATATGAACACAGGCTTGTCACAATTGAAAATGTGTGCACAGAATGGGGCTATTATCATGATGGATGGGCCAAACCAAATTAGGTAGATTTAATAATAATTGTTAAATTACATATCCACTTACCTGGATGCTTAATGAACTGAAAGTGACGCTGCCTATTATTCTTGTATCATGCATGATTAGCATTCTCTATGAATATGTTGAGGCTGCCGGAGCTGTCGCTCACTCCAAATTATTGCAGGACTTGTCTATTGTGTCCATGAGCACAAGCGTATTGTAACAGAAACTAAGGAGATCTTGACTCTGACAATGGGAACCATTTAAAGAACATTTATAGACCCATTGCCAAATTACTTCTACTGTGTGAAAGACAAAACTTTTCTTGTATGATTTCTAAAGCATTTAACAAAAATGATGATTATTATACAAGTAAATGTCTGCTGTATATACATTCTCAGAAGCTCATACACTTTATTCTGTACTTTGCAGATGTTATGAGGTAAAAACCCAGAGATATAACCCCTTTCCTAACTATAGTTTGAGGTTAGGGCTGGGCAATATGTGACCAAAACTCATACCTCAATATTTTTTTCTTAAAAGCGCAATATACCATGTAAATCTTGACAATTCTGGGTTAAATTTGCTGAGGAAAAATGTCGTACAGACACATTTGTTAACAAACAGCTGCACAATATGTATAGTAACTGTATGAATAAAACCAAGGTAAAAATATATAGATATATCTTAATATGGGCGATATTGTCATTTTCTATATCACTAAAATAGAAAACTCGATATATCTTGAATCCCGATATATTGCCCGGCTCTATTTGAGGTGCCTAATAGCCTTTATGGTTGGGTTTCTATAATTTATAGTGGCCAGAATTGGAAAAATACACACATTTATTGGGCGTGTTTCCATATATTTCCCCTCCATCCATCCATAGCTTTGCTCCGGCTACCTCAGCGAGCCCTAGTTCCTGGGCCCCAGCATCTCTAACAAGCAGCGGATACAGCGCTGGATTACTGTAGGCGTTAAATCAATAGCTGCTGGTCTCCCAGACACAGCTATAGATTATGAATCAGTGTTGGTGAGCACAGCGTCATGGTGGCCAAAGGAAGTGAGAAGAGAGAGAAGGGGAGAGAGTGGATAAAATGGGAATATTTGTTCATTGGTGAGGGGAATGTAAGTATAATAAAATTAATTACATTTAAATTAAAGAAAAATCATCATTAGCATTTTTGTTGTTTGTATTGTTTATATATTTGCCTTAAAATCAATAAAATTGTTTATAAAATCAAAAGTGTGAATTTTAAAAGAGAAAATCCAATTAAAAGGGATGCAATTAGAACAAAAAGTATCACATTATTCAAGAAAAGTCACCATTCGCTATTTTTAGTTGTTCCTACATTTGCTTTAAATGTTAAAATCAGTAAAAAAAAAAGTGTGAGCTTTAAATGAGAAAATCCAATTAAAAAAAGTCTGAAAATGTGAATGTCATTAGAATAAAATTAATAACATTTAAATGAAACAAAAAAATTCGTTATTAGCATTTTTTATTTTTTATTGTTAATTTATTTGCCTTAATATCAAAAATCTAAACAGTGTGAATTTTTAATGGCAAAATCCAATTAAAGATGTAGGGATAATTTCTCATTGGAGAAAAGAATGCAATTAGAACAAAAGTTTCACATTATTAAAGAAAAGTCACCATTAGCATTATTTTTGTTTATTCATTTTTTGTTGTTTTTATTGTTTATTTATTCGCCTTAAAAATCAATAACATTTGTAAAAAATTTGTGTTAATTTTAAATGACGAAATCCAATAAAAAAAAGTAAAAATAATTGCTCATTGATGAGGGGAATGAAATTAGAACAAAAGTATCACATAAAAAGTTACCATTAGCATTTTTGTTGTTTATAATTGTTAATATTTTTGGCCTTAGAACGAATAAAAGTGTTGATAAAAATCAAAGTGTGAATTTTTAGTGAGAAAAACCCATTTATAAAGTCGCAATAATTGCTCATTAGCAAAGGTAATAAAACAAAATTAATTCAATTTAAAATAAAGAAAAATCACCATAAGCATTTTTTGTTGTTGTTAATGTTTATATATTTGCCTTAAAATCAATTAAAAAAAAATGTTTATAAAATTTTAAATGAGAAAATTCAATTTCAAAATTCCAAAGTTTTTTTTAAATTAAATTTTATTGATTGATTTATTTTGAATATGAACACAACAGCAGTGTACCAACCACAATGAGGAAAATATTGATAATAATTAAAAAGTGAACAAATGGTTACAAAATCCTGTATGTGAAGCCTGTATACATGTTTGAAAAGGAGTAGGAGGTTATAAACTAATATGATCCTATATACGTCTTGTAATATCTAGTACTATACACAAAATTCTCATAATATACACCTATTTACACTATAAATATACACATATATATACAAAATTCATTGATATATATTCATATAATTCATGTAATCCATCTCCATTCATCTGTCCAAACATCCACATAACTTTATACACATGTATTTATGATATTCTTTCTTTAACACTAAACGTTATATGTATTTATGTTTAAATTGCTTTAAATTCAGACATTTTCAATCAAAGAAATTCTAATGATTTTAACACATTAAGCTTTCATATGTGGTGCTTTATTCAGCGTAAGCTTTGATTTTAACTAAACTAAAAATTGAGACAGCGTCAGACTTTTCCTCGACTAATATCTATAGCCTAGATCTATGGCCACAGATCCATTAACCTGGTTGAACCATTACTAATCTCTGCAGTGAGCTCCACTGTTTCCAGCCTTCAGTTTAATTCAAGGCCCTCTGAGTCCTGTTTACAGATGCTATCTAAGTGGCTTGATTCAACTGCCAATGAATATTGGCATGTGTCTACACCCCATAGACCCTGCTATTAGGGATGGAGACCACAAGGTTAGTCCCACACAAACTGAACATGACGCCCCACATGCAGAGGTGTAAAGAGCACTGATACAACAGTATTGTTACTTCATTGATATTATACAAGAACAAGTACGTCATACATAAAATACTCAAGTAGAAGTAAAAAGAAATAGCTCAATTAAATGAAATAGTACTCAAAGTAAAAGTTACTATAGTTACTTTCACCCCCCATGTTTATTGTTGTAATAAATCTTGCCACAGTTCCCTTGCATACAGTAAACATCTCATGTATAAACTTAAAAAGGAAGAGATCAAATTTTACAGAAGCGTATTGCATTGACTTATTTTTCCTTTTTTTTTTTGGTTTGTTCAGTTTTTCTTCGTATTTTTGGGACATTTTATTTATTTATTTATTTTTTGAGTAATTTATTTCTGTTATACATGTTCATTTTTGTTCTGTTTTTAGAACATTTTTTTCTTTAGTTTTTCCGACAAAGTTTTCCATTTTTTGGACTACGTATATATCCCAAAAAAATAAAAAATAAAAATAAATAAATATTCAGAAAAAACAGATGTTTTTGTTTTAAGTGAATGCAATATGCTTCCATAAAACAATTTATTTTCCACAAAGGC
Source organism: Gouania willdenowi (assembly GCF_900634775.1). Lineage (NCBI taxonomy): Eukaryota > Metazoa > Chordata > Actinopteri > Blenniiformes > Gobiesocidae > Gouania > Gouania willdenowi. Next base: position 23,668,465 of record NC_041063.1, on the reverse strand, counting down.
ATCTGTATAAAATAAAAGGTTTGTCAAAATGTACAATTATTATTATTATTATTATTATTATTATTATTATTATTATTATTATTATTATTATTATTATTTTATAAATAACACCAATTAATTACATTATCAGGCTCTAAGTATAGTTACATTTATGAACTGAGAAAATAATCTCAATATATAACCATTCAATTACCATTCAATGCTATTTTGGGCGCGGTGCATTACGTTGAATCTGATTGGTCGACTATGACGTGATGCATTTGATTGTTGTCTGGTCATTTCATTTTTCTGTAGTTTCACAATGTCTGTCATTTAAAAACAAAATAATTATAATTTACTCATTAACGGTTGGGTGTAAACATGTAACAAATTACTTCTTTTAAAATGTACTTAAGTAAATGTACAAGTAAAACTACAGATTTAGAAATATACTCAAAGAAGCACAAGTTCCCTTAAAAGCTAAGCTAATCCATTACTTTCATTTCTGCCCACATGCTTCTGCACGCACACACACCTGTACGACAACCGTCATAAATAAACAAAAAACACCAAAAAAAAACCCCACAACTTTAAACCTAATTCAACTTGTAAGTTGTATACGTGTGTTGACATGTAAACACACACACACACACACACACACACACACACACTCCTGTAACCTTGCTACGGGGCAGGTTGCTAGACTCATGCTACCCCATGGCTCGCATCGTCTTTCCTTATTTGTTAAGCAGCGTTGGACGCCCCGAGGAGTAACTGGTCTCCCACCACAGATTCAGGGTCAGATTACCACTGAGCAGCTCCCTAACCTCACCCATTAGAAGGATAAGGAAATATCTGCTCTGGGATCAGTGGCTGGGGGGATAGTGATGATATTGAGGAGCTGTCAGAGGTGACAGAGTTCAGGGTCACACCCCAGGGTGTTGTGGGACAAGAACAGGGTCAACCCGGGCTACTGTGGAGCTTCACCTGGAAAAAGAGGTAGGAGCAGGATTCTGAGACACGAGGAGCAATGTAGCACTTAGTTTACGTCCTACTTATTGTGGACACTTTTAATGAATGAGATTTTGGAAAGATGGAGTTCTTTAATTAGTGGGATTAGGAACCCATGCTCGGCACTTTTGATGAAAACTATTGTGAACCCAAAAGATTAGTACAATTTCTGTCGTTTCAATAATAACCAGTAGGGATGAAACGATTCACTCAACTCCCGATACGATTCGATTCACGATACTGGGTTCACGATACGATTCTCTCATGATTTATTTTATAAAATGAGACTGTAGACAAATAACGACTGAAAAAAATTCCTTTATTTTTTGGGGGGAAAAAAACTAGAAAATACTGTACTATTTTCTTTTATCTTTCATTGTCAAAAAATTCCTTGAAAAACTATGCAAAACAAAGCAATTTAGTTAAAAAATAAATACTAAATGAAATAAATAAAAGAATAATACAAATAGAAATTCTGGCTCTACAGTAAGCAAAGCAAAGCTGCATAATAGTTCCTTTTCTTCTTAAAAGTACAACTGAAAATGTATTTTGTGCCTTAACAATTGGACTTTAAAACAAATCCCATATCAAAGAAATAATATAAATAAACAAACTATGGCTTTCTTACCTTGGATTTCACATGTTCTTTCTTTCTCATCTCTTTCATTTTGTCTTTGGGAAGCCAAAATGCTTCCACACTTCTGATTTAAAACACGGTGGTGCGTCCAGAATTTAAAATTCCAAACAGATAGCGCCCTTTGTATAAAAAAATAAATAAAAATGAAAAATTAAGTACTGCGATTCAATTTCAGAGTATCGACGTGAACGGTGACACCTCTGAATTGATTTTTAACTGCCTCACAATTAATCTTTACATCCCTAATAACCAGTGATGGGCAGTAAATATTTACCATTACTGTAATCTGTAAGAGATTATGAAACCATCTTTCTACTGTTTGTTGGGCGTCTCGTGTTTTATCACCCATTTTTTTTTTTGCATCATGTCAGCCACCGTAGTCACAAGCCAACGGCGTAAGTGGCGCAACATCATTGGTAAACAACACAGACAAAAATGGAGCATGAGAGAGAACGTCCAAGCAGCTTTTCCGACATTACGTAAAATACGACAAAAGCCCGAGCGTCCGCTGTGCACTCTTCCACCGAGCCAAACTCAGAAGGCCCGTCTAGCAGGTGAAAATAGATTTAAGAGCAAATATTTATCGTAGACTCCCAATCATTCCGACGCATCGTAATGAAAAATACCGACCATAAACGGCCTCAAACTGCCACAGAGAAAGTCGGAAATATAAGTTAATAAAAGATAGAGTTGTTTTTATTTTATTAACATTTGGTGGAATGTGCAGTAAATAAGTTTAAATGTTCAAAAAGTCAGAAAGTGTTGCATTTCATTTAACTTTTGCTTGATGCAATGTGCATAATATGGTGTAATATAAAATTTAAAAAGTGACTCTTTCATTATTTTTAATGTGGAACATGCCAAAAGAATAGAATTAGGCTGAAACGTCAACTGATTAATATATATATATATATATATATATATATATATATATATTTTTTTTTTTTTTTTTTTTTTTAAAGTACCTTAATTATATAAAGTAAAGTCATTAAAGTACTTAGTTACTTTTGAAAATAAGTAATCAGTAAAGTAACTGGATTACTTCCTAGGAGGACTAATCACTAACTAATTACTATTTCCATGTAACTTGACCAACACTGATAATAACTCACATGACTAAATTTCTTTGGTCTTATTTCTTTGTTAGTGTTTTTCTTTTTGCCCGTAATATTTACTTAGTCTCTGTAACTAAGTATTTCCTCCTGGGATTATTAAAATGTGGTTTAGTGCAACCTCTCTACCTACTACTTGTCTACATTTTCTCCCTACCACACAACTATTCTCCATAATAAGGTTTATTTCAGATTAAAACAATGGACTGCATTGGAATTATCCTTCATTTTTGTGACTGAAAAGAAGAAAAGCTCCAAGCAGACAGCAGCTGGTTGGCTCTGTTACTACAGGGTGAAGTTTAAAGTCAAGTCTGTGGGGAGAAAAAATCCATCCACCATGAAATCATTTTACATGACTGATTCCCAAGCAGCTGAGTTACTTTACCTATTAAATGCTTATTCATGTTACAAAAAACTGTATTTAAACTGTTGGAATAATGGAGTTTGGAATAAAAACTAAAAACTAAAAACTGTAATGTATTGTTTGTTTAGTGTTTCTATATTACAAAGCCCCTGAAGAGACTTTAAATAAGTTCTACATGAGAGGGTAAAACACATGAACATATTAATGCTCAAAAGTTTTTAGCAAAAGCAAAAATACTTCCATGTACAAACATTAAGGCAATTATTTAGGGGTGTAAGAAATAGTCGATTCGGCAATGTATCACAATATTTCACTGAACAATTATCGTATTGATCCAAAAAATGTCCAAATCAATTTTTTTTAATCGTGTTTTTCATAAAGAAAACAGCATTTATTAAGCATTTTAAAAAATATGCAGCACAGCACGTAAATGTTTGGAAGTTGATTACACTTCATTTCCATGAAACAAAAAGAATAGAATAGAATAGAATAGAAAATAGACTTATTGATCTCCCAGAGGGGAAAATTCACACGTTGCAGCAACAATAGATTAGCACACAGTAAGAACAAAATACATACCAAAATAATATAATAGTGTAAATATACAACTGTGGGAGAAAAATTAATTAGAAAAATAAAAAATAAAAATACTGGGTACTTTTATAGATGTGTTATTTAAAAAAAAAAAAAAAAAAATTATACTAATAATAATTTAACAACTTCACCGAATCAGAATCTGCTGTAGAACCAAAACTTTAAACTTTTTTGAAAAATGTATGATAAACATACCACTTATAACTATAACTATACATATATATAAGTACTTGAATTACAGTTAGTCACCATTTACTTTTTCTCGCAAGTTGAAAAAAAATGAAATAAATTGTATTTCATACAATTTTGTACTTTTAAAGGTGAAATTTATCAAGATATATCGCAATGTATATCGTATTGTTTAGTATCATGATATAACGTGATACATGGTATCGTCAGATTCACACCCCTACTGTTGGTGGCGTGTTCTAGGCCACATGAAAACGTTGCTTCTCGCCACCTCTTCACAGCTACAATTTTCATGTGTTCATTTTTACTCAGGGAGTGCATGCGTTCATGGTGGACACAGTGGTAACTGCTCAGACTGAGATCCACGAGCCACTGGGAGCCACCGGCTCCGTCTGAATAAGTGACTCTCAGAAGTGGTGCTGCTCCAGCGTGGAGCTGTCAAGGTCACCAGGGACGCACAAATACTCCGCCACATGCACATTCAGTGGCTCTAAGATATCCAGAAACGCATGAACACACTGTCGCTTGCACACACCAGCGTACACATGCACCCACATCCAGCCTGCACCAGAATGATTAATCTGTCAATCAATGCTCCCATTTCCTGTGGTGAGCCCTTCTTTTTTTTCCCCCTTTGCAAGATTCCTGTGAACAGAAATCTTGCAAGATTGCAGTGAAAGTGTGTCACTTTTTCATCCTGTGTTTGATCTGTGCAATCAGAGCCTATTCAAAACATTCTTCACACCGTATACGGCTGCAGCTCAGTGGAAATGCAGAACATTGCTCGGCTTTTTTCCAATCACATTATTTCATGCTAGCCCTGCACATAGACAGGTTTCTAAGAGCCAGTTCACTTTGCCATACGTTAATGTGATAATTGAGACCTAGTTGTCCAAAGAAACCAAAAGACAAAATGAGTGTTTATGCCAGCGGTCTCTCTAAGGAGCCGTTTTGGCTCATCGTACCTGGATTAAAGTCCCTCAGGAGCCACAAAACAAATACTTTCACATACAGTTTATAAAATGATATACATAGTTAAAGTCAGGGTGGACTGGGACTAAAATAATTCAGCCGTGGCATTTTGTGTCCAGACCAGCCCACTACATTATCAGCGACACTACGTAGAAGTCGTTATTAAGTGATTCTCAACATGTGGTTTTTTATGTCTTTATTTTAACCCCTTTTTACTTATTTCCCTTGTCCAATTTTCAAAAACTTCTGACAGTTTTTTTTTTCAGATTTTAGCTCCTTTTTTCAATTAATATCCCTTTTATGTAATTTTTGTCCTTTCTTTAATTGTTTGGCCACTTTTCATGCTAATAAGCTAACTTTTGCCCAATGAATACCACTTGTTTCCTTCTTACCCCACATTTTGCCTTTTTTTGTTCCACATTTTTGCCCTTTTTCACTATTGTTTGCACACATTTTCTCATTAAAGCTACCATTTGCCATTGCATACCACCTGGTTTCTCTTTATTTGCCCATTTTTGGCCACTATTGACTGCTTTTTGCCCATTTTATTCACTTTATGCTCTTTACTTGCCACGTTTTTGCCACCTGGTCCCATGTTTGTCTCCACTAACTCCTCAAAAACCTAAACGTAGTGGACCGTCCTACTTTGGGTCAACAGATGACCAGCCACCTCTGGTTAAAGTTATTTCGAGTCATATCTATTTTCTTTGTTTTAGTTAATGTACTTTAGGGATAGAAAAAATGAAATTAATAACACATGATCGTGTCTGTCAACACATGCTAATTGCTAATTTCTTGCTACATATCAACATGCAACATAAGCCGGCACTTTGGCAGTTAAATTTATCTGTCCCCACACAACTAAAATCTCTATTTTCTTCCAGAATAGTGTTTTTGTTGGTTTAGTTACTGTATCTTACCAGAAATTTAAAACTTAAGGTTAGCCACAGGTGTAGGGAAAGCTGATAGGAGGCAAAGTTATTGCACAATGTGATTTTTTTTCAGGCTAAAAATTTGGGAGCCATTGCAAAAGAGTCAATGAGCCACATGAGGCTCCAGAGCCGAAGGTTGCAGATCAGTTATTTATGTCGTGTGTAAATAAAATCTAAAGTGCATACATTAAGCTCGTAATGCCAACAAGCTTAACTGAATCTAAACCAAGACAATTACTGTATATTGTTTGAATTATTTATAGAATAATGAACTATTTTTGTTTGGGTAAAAACTAGCATTTAAATAGTTTGTAAGCAGCAATGAAAAAACTGATTTAATAAGCACGAGGATGATGCAATAATTCATTAAAAAGAAAATTAAATATAATAATAAAACTAATTCAACAATCAACATCCTTATTAACAATATTTGCTGAAGTTATTTTTTCCTATCAATTACCACCCTCTGTTGAAACTGTATCACTCACGCCGCAACATTGTTTCCTACTTCTTATATATAATTATTAGCCTTTTATACAACTGTAATGTTGGTTTTCATTAGTGTTTTAATTTGATAATGAATGATTCCAATTTATTTTTTCAATTTATTTTCCGACTTCAGGAGTGCATTTTAATGAGCTAAATCAATATAATTATCTTGTGGTACAGATTTAATGAAGACTTTATAAGCATTTGCGGTGCATTCGTGCTGTTTTATTTCTATTTCTGTTAATTATCTCCTCCAAATGGATGTTTGGCAATTAAAGTGTTGTATGGGAAATTATATTTGCTGGAATAAACGCTCCTATTTGTTTGTTTGTTTATCGTTGTTTGCTGTAACAATAAGGCACTAGTTGTGTTTTCAGAGTTATATCTTCTGTTGCTTTGCAGATAACTCAAATTTAAACAGGGGAGAGTATGTCTGCCACACTCGATTACCAATTTAAACAAGTTGTAGGTACAGTAATAACATACTTGCTCCTTTTTCATTTGACTGTGGCTTAAAAAAAAAGAAATGTGCTTTAAAAGCACAGTGTTCTGCAATCACTGCCATCGCTACATACTCTAACTAATCACCTCTTTTCTTTGTTCCTCATGCTTCCCCATTTACACCTCCAATCTAGCTCGTTCTCACCATCGCTCCATGGGCTCGACCACCCACCGCCTCGCTGGCGCTAATTGCAGATGACCAGCCTAACTGAGCAAGGGAAAAGTTGGAAAAATAGGTGGGGGACAAAGCCATTAGTGCTTTATTGGGAGCGCTAAAAGAGTTAGCTTTATTCCATGTGATCCAATTCAAGTCAATCACATTGGGGAAAATTGGATTCCTGAATAAGGAAATCCCATGAGGGAGGTTAGGCTGTCCGTCTGGATGAGCAGAAGACATCTTCTTCTTCTTCTTTTCCCTTTCTTTTTCTTCCTCTTTTTGCCTCTTTGCCCTTATTTTTCTTCCTCTTTTGCCCTTATTTTTGCCTCTTTTCCCCCTTTTTGCCCTTATTTTTGCCTCTTTTCCCCCTTTTTGCTCTTCTTCTTTTGCCTCTTTTCCCCTTTTTTGTCCTTCTTTCTTCCCTTCTTCTTTTGCCTCTTTTCCCCTTCTTCTTTTTGCGTCTTTTGCACTTTTTGCCTCGTTGCCCCTTTTTTTGCCATTCTTCTTCTTCTTCTTCTTCTTCTTCTTCTTCTTCTTCTTCTTCTTCTTCTTCTTCTTCTTCTTCTTCTTCTTCTTCTTCTTCTTCTTCTTCTTCTTCTTCTTCTTCTTCTTCTTCTTCTTCTTCTTCTCCTCTGCACTGAGGCTCTATGCGTGGTGAGATTCTGTTCTCACTTTAGTCAACCAATAGGGCCATAATAAGTATTGATTAAGCTATTAGCCAACATTACCCAGGCACTGGCAGGGACTGTGTTTAGAATCAGCAACTCAGAGAGTCTGTCAGACCGTGTCACACACACATACACACACACACACGTGCTCAAGGACACAGGGGTTTGAGAAGCTGATTGGCTGTGCGGTTTGGTTAGTTAGTTACTGAGGCGACTAAACTACTATTCTCTTATCTATTTCCCCCATTCTCCCTCTGCACATCTTCTACACCTCTCTATCTAACCCTTGTAACTGAACTCCAATCAAGCACGGCCGCAGTCCGGAATACAGAGTGTTTCAATGGGATGGGCGTGAAAACAACACACACGTACACATACACACACATCAGATAAAAAAGGCTTGATTACAAAAGACAAGGTCGAAGTAAGAAGTGAAACAGGTTGCAGCCGAGCTCTCAGAGTCAAGCAGCCCATACAGCTACAAGTACGTACAAGCACGCACACGCACACGCACACGCAACGGAAGAAAGCAAGGTTTGTGTTTCAAAAAGGTAGAAAATATAGAGGTAGTGAAAAGTGCTTTTGAATGCAGATGACCACGTCTCTGCATGGTCACACTCGTAGGTTCAAGTGTATGAAACAAAAGGTGACTTTCAGAGATAACTTCTCATGAGACTGTAGGACTAGAACAAAATTTCGTGGCACGAATATTTCAGTTAAAAAGTTTTCAAGGAGAGCAGCAGCACAATGACACTTGACCCTCCAGAGGCTGCAGTGTTTACAAAATGGCGGACAACGCAGATGCTCCGTAGACTCATAAGTTGGTTGTGTGTAGTAACGCACCGAAAAAACAACCCAATGAAAAAAATCGGCATCCACTGGCCACGGGAGCGTGCACGCATTCAGCGTTTAGCGAAGACGGAGTTACGTTAAAAACTTTTAATGCGGTAAATCTACGCTGTTGGACTTTTAAATGTTTTAAGTCCGACTACAACATGTTGCTCAGATTACTGAAAAAACAACTGTAGAGCAAAATGATGGAATGAATGAGAGTCAACACACATTTTAAAGAAACTAACATTGTAAATAAGTGGAATAAAACAGTATTTATTTCTATAGTTTTTACCATTTACAGTCATTGTCTGCCACACACCTTGTATTTTCACTTCATGTTCTTTTCTTTCATTTTTATTATTATGATTATTTTTAACTAAAAATTAATATTAAATTAAAATAAAGCCCATATATTTAATTATTTCATTTGTTAATTTTCCACTTTCTCTTTTTCAAGCACCCCCTGAAGTGCCATCACACAGGGGGTGCTGAAACTTTCAAACTGCATTTTTGATTTATTGGTGCAGTTGTTTTCATTCTTTATTTGTGAAGCCAAACACTCCAACACAATGTCTAACTTTCGCAGTCAAATTGTTTTTCATTAACAGACATTTGTTACACATTTGTTACTCTTCATTGGGAACTATTTTGTATTTTTTAACATCGTATCGTGAGTACTTCTTATCGTGAGCTCTGTATCGTATTTCACATCGTATCGTGAGTTTACCATTTGGTACATTAGATATATTAACCACCGGAACTCAACACCACCATGTTTTGAATATCACTAAGTAATCTGATTAAATGATTTCTGCTACAGTGTCGGAACAAATTACCCCCCCCACCACTTAACAAGACCCTCTGTGGAAGCCGATGACAGACTTTCTCAGAGTGGGAGAGAAAGCGACAAGTATTAATTTGGGATTTTTCACAAGCTGACACTCATGTCTCCGTCCTCAGGCCCTGAGGCTGTCTCACTTCTCCCTCGTATGCAGACAAACACCAACGTCGCTCAGACTCTCCCAGTCCCTCGTCCTTCCCCCGGATCATGGAGAAGAAATTCTGCAGCGTAGCAATTACATAAGTCTTTTATCAGTCATTTCAAAGGAGCAGAATTAGAGCAATTGTGTCAGGATGGTCATATGGGCAGAAATTGCACACTTATTGGGTGCACTTATGCCTGTGACTCCGCCCCTTGCTCTGATGGTACGACGCCTTCTAGGCCATTGATTGGAGCTGAGAGCAGATGCAACAACCCCCCCCCCCCCCCCAACCCTCCACACCCCCCTACGGCCATTCTAAACTCTCCCCTTTGCTGGAACTGAGCAGACACCAACGCTCCCACAGCCACCCAAACCCCGAGCCCACCACTGCACCAGGCCTTTGTCATTATTTAGAAGGATTTCCTCGCTCCTGTCTCTTAAATTAACTACATTTAAAGCAATGTCTTCACCTGTGTGAACTCTGGTAAATGGTCCAAATGAACCGCTGTGTTTTTTGATGGAAAATGTATTTGAACCGACTTGGACAACTCCAAAAGTGCAACTTAATAATTAAAATTCACAAAAAATTATATTTATCTAACTTTTTTTTTAAATTATCTTTCTTGTAATCGGTTATAGAAGTGGATCAAGGCCAATTTTAAAAAAAACTAATTTAGGGCAAATCAAAAATAAATAATCAAAAAAAAGTGGAAAAATCGAGATTAAAGTCCAAATTTAGAAGAATAAACTCAAAATACAATATTGAGATAAAAGTTGAAGGTTTGCTAATACAATTACTATGGAAACGGACTATAGGGCCAATTCATATTTTTTTCGAAATTTTGACTTTAACTGATCTTTTCAACTATAATCTCAAAATTTAAACTTAATCTTAACATTTCCACTTTATTCTTGATTTTTTTGATTTTTTTTTTTCTTTCTTTCTTTCTTTTACTCTAAGATCTTATAATATCTTGAATACAAATAAAGAAATATATATAAAACTATGGTAAATTCCACTTCTAGCATTTCACAACAACAGATACAGACACATGCCAATCAATTTAAAAAACAGTCATTTATTACAATACAAGTATTAATGACTAAACTAATGACTAAACTATTTAGAGCTAATATGTTTGTGCTTTAATACAGATGTTCTTTTCTACATACACAAGGTCAATTATAGTTTATTTAGATTATTGCAAATTGACGGAGATAATTTCATCGAACTTTTTAAAATCCAAACTAGGAAGAAATGACGATTATATATATATATATATATATATATATATATATATATATATATATATATATGGTGCATGCTATTCTTAAAACTGCCTACATTTTATTGATCTTATTTGATGTTGGTTTTATTATTGCTTTCATCTGTTGAATTTTCATCTGCCCCTGTTTATGCAGCACTTTGATTTCTAAATATAAAGTGCTTTACAAATTAAATGTATTATTATTATTATTATTATTATTATTATTATTATTATTATTATTATTATTATTATTATATTTTAAGATATTTCTTGCTGTTTGACCGTGCATTATCAACTATTGTAACCAATTTTGTGTGCTTGAATGTAGGGCTGGGCGATATGGACCAAAACTGAAATATTTTTTTCTCAAAATGGTGATATGATATAAATAATTTTAATTCACGTTAAATCTTACCAGAAAGACATTTCAGGGTTAAATTTGCTGATCCAAAATGCTACACAGGCACATTTATTAACAAACAGCTGCACAATATGTGCCACTTTTGGCTTTTTCTCCTATAAGGGACAGCACGTGTGAGTGAGTTTTGTAGTGTGGTTGGTTTAGAACAGTGGTTCCCAACCAGGGGTACGTGTACCCTTAGGGGTACTTGGAAACATTGATGAATCTATTTCCAACATGCTGAGTCATTTTCAAGCCTATTTCAGACACTGTACATAATCATCCAACATCTTTTCCACCCGTTGACAATAAACGGCATTAATGGAATAAACAATATTGTGGCCTTAATATCCTACTAAATTGCTATTAACATGTTTTGCACTATTAATACTAAAAATTGAGGTAAATATATTCTCTGATATACAATAATTGTAATGCATTTAGTGTACGTTAAATGTACAGGTTGACATTTTCAAGCTGTAGGAGATTTCAGAGGCCAACATGTTAACAACATGTAAATAAAACAAGAAAGGTTTGAGTGACGAGGGGCTTCTCCTCATCTGAAGAGAGGGATCGGGGGGTACATGAGACAGAAAAGGTTGGGAAACACGGGTTTAGGGGAAGGTCTGGGTATAGAACACGCTCAGTTATCATCTAACAGTGCTTTTCATGTTGTTCTAGAGTAGAGAAAACAAAACAAGTATAAATATGTATATCGATATAGGCAAATTTTCTATTACGCCAAAATACAAAACTCCATATATCTTGCATATCGATATATTGCCCAGCTCTACTTGTAACTTGGCCAGGTCTCCCTTGAAAAAATGTCAATGGGATTATATAAATGTAGTACTTATATACTTTACAGAAAAACACATATATACAGTACATATATATGGATTTTGTATCTATAAAATAACCTAAATACAACTTGTTTTTCAGGCTGGTAATACATTGATAATCCCATTCAGAATAATATTAACTAAGATAGAACGACATTTGACGGGACAATATTAATGCAGACTGTACAGTGCAGTGAACACAGATCTACACATTCAATGCTGTGCATGTTGAAAGACTTGTCACCCAACCAGTGAAGATGATAGGCCACTCAGCTAACGAGTGAAGCCTCCATCTAATAGTAACACGACCTGCTGGCGGGGATCTCTTCCTAAATGCTAACTAGATTCAGGCAGTGAATCCTAGCAGTAAATGCTACGTCTATGGCTTAATCGTAGAGTGTAGCCCCTTCGCACCGCAGGGAGCTGCCACTCCACTGGCCACACATCTCCACTCAATCTGTCTTAGCATATTGATTTCCCGGCTGTCTCATTGGTTCCTAACATAATTATGGCCGGCTAGGCTAGGGGCACAGGCGCGGGGGCTAATACATTTACACCAGGCCCCATCAGCACAGGCTTATATTCATGTCATTGGAAGAGGCCACAGATTGGATGCCCTTAAGAGTTGCACCAACTAAGAGAATTTGGGGGCTTTGCTCTAATGAAAAAGGGAATCAGCTGGCTCGACCTCTATTGCATAGCGAGATCAATAGTAATGTCTGTCACAACATTCCGTGGAAAATGGGGGGAGGGGCTATAGAAGAGGATACATCTGTTAACAAAGATATAGGTGCTGTGCATGACGGTGGTTTACAATATGATGCTATACGTCAGAAAACGGTAGCAGAACTTTTACAGATATCAGAGATTTGAATGATATAAAGGTAATGGTTATTAATAGTCTCTCCCTATGGTTATATTAAATGAGTAACAATAATAAAACAGCTCAAACACAAACATCCTGAACTCAGACTTTCTGAATGCAGAGGTGAAATTAATGGATTATAAGTACTCACGTTACTGTATTTGAGTTTTTCTCCTTTTTTTGCTTGAAGTCATTTAGTTTATTTTTTATGCTATTTCGTGTACGATGAGTATTTTCTTTAAATCTTTGTTCTCGTTTTGTATGTGGTTCTGTCATTTGTTATTTTTTGTAGTTGTGTGTGTTTTGGGTTTAATTTTGTCTATTTGTTATTTCCATTTTTAAATATCTTTGTTCTCGTTTTGTTTACATTTATGGGTTTGTTGTGGTTGTCTTTTGTGTTTTTGGTTTATTTCTTTTGATTTTTGTACATTGTTATTTTGTGTGTTCTTGAAGTTATTTTGTGTGTAATGACTGATAAGTCATTTTTAAATATATTTGTTCTCTTTTTGTATATGTTTAAAGGTTTTTTGTAGTCGTCTTGTGTTATTTTGGTTTAATTCTGTCAATTTTTTTTGTAATTTTATATTTTTGTTGTCATATTTTATATTTTTATCTTATTTTTGTCTTTTTGAAGTCATATATAATTTATTTTTGTGTGTTCCTGAAGTCAATTTGTGTATTTTTGCTGTTTTGTGTGTGATGAGTGATTTTTTTTTCATATCTTTGTTTTTGTACAATTGTGTGTTTTTGGTTTAATTTGGTCTATTTTTTATTTCTGTTGTCATATTGTATGTTTTTCTCTTATTTTTGCTGTGTTTTTTTGTGTTTTTGAAGTCATATATAATTTTTATTTGTGTGTTCCTCTTGACAATTTATGTATTTTTGCTGTCGTTCCATATGTGTGATGAGTGATTTTTTTAATATCTTTGTTTTTGTAGTCGTCTTGTGTGTTTTTGGCTCATTTCTGTTTATTTTTTTGCAATTTTTTATTTATTGTTGTTGTCATATTGTATATTTTTCTCTTATTTTTGCTGTTGTTTCTTGTGTTTTTGAAGTCATACAGTTTATTTTTGTGTGATCTTGGTGTAAATTTGTGTATTTTTGCTGTCGTTTTGTATGTGTGATGAGTGATCTTTGCTTTTGATGTCGTCTTGTGAGTTTTTTGCTTAAACTTTGTGTATTATTTGTGCATTTTTTTTCTCATTTATTTTGTCTTTCTGTGTATTAATATTGTGGGGTTCTTTTTAAGTCGTTTGGTGTATTGTTGGGTACTTTTTGAGTACATTTCTAAATCAGTAATTTGACTTGTGCTTAAATATGTTTTTAAAAAATGTAAAATAATTTGTTACATTTCTACACCCACTTTGATACATTTGGGTAAAATGTAGGGGGGGGGACTTGTATAAAGGTTCAGGAGCTTTATAATCAAACAATGTAGGTGGTGTGTGTTTTTCACACAGTTTGTTTGTTTCAGAGAGGAGGAAATCTTAAAGGAGGTTGTAGAAAGACGGGGTGGGGGTGGGTGGGGGGGTTCACAGTCTATCTATTTCACTGTGCCTAATTGTTGTCAGAGGCTGACCTAAAACGCACAGACAGTATTTTTCAAAGTCAAGGATTAGCTAGAGGAGAGGAGGGCAATTCATCATGCTCTCTCTCTCTCTTGCCTCTACTCGCCATCCTGGACCAGCGAAGGTCTGCGAGTTATTTAATTCCACAAATCAGACTCTTAATGACAAACTCTAGCCCCATAAATTAGACACGCACGCACATCACGCTTAGGGTGTTAAGAAATCCTTAGTATGACACTGACATGTAAGGTTAACCATGGTTTTCACGGGTTTAATGCAGATTATGGTCATTAGAGAGAAACTGCTGAAGTAAAAGGATTGTTTAGAACAAATGACTTTATAACAGTATATGTATTATACATACACATACTGTAGGGCTGCACAATTAATCACATTTTGATCGTGATCACGATTTTGGCCGCCACGACTAAATAAACCTGATCCTCAGCAATATTTACATATAGAATATGGGCTCTGCACTCTGTAATAGTGTATTTATTCAGTTAGGCTTTGGTACATTTTTAATTATTGGGGTATTTTTTATTATAATTAATAATTAATTAATTATAATTATTATTAATAATAATAATAATAATAATAATAATAATAATAATAATAATAATAATAATAATAATAATAATAATAAGCTCAATTAAATAGTACTCAAAGTAAAAGTCACTAGTTACTTTCAACACCACAATTATATTTAGCAATAAATCTTGGTAATAAATGTTGAATGTTTTAAAAAATAATAATAATAATTTACTGAGTAACGGTTGGGTGTAGAAATGTAATTTCTTCTTTCAAAATGTACTTAAGTACAAGTAAAATAACTGATTTAGAAATATACTCAAAAAAGTACAAGAACCCACAAAAGTAACTATTTGTAATGAAATACTTTCACAGGTAAAATGCAAAGAATGTGAAAATCTGGTGGAGGAAATATAGTAAAATAATTGCTTAGAAATAAAATGCATGAGAACAAATGACTTAATTCTACTGCACGTTGTCTATTTTTTGTCATATTGTATATTTTTCTCCTATTTTCTGATTTTTTGAAATCATGTAGTTTAATTTTGTTGTCCTTTTGTCTGCGATGAGTCATTTTTTTGTTCTCGTTTCGTATGTGTTTCTGTCATTTGTTATTTTTTGCAGTTGTCGTGAGTGTTTTGGGTTTAATTTTGTCTATTTGTTGTCATTTTGTGCACGATATGTTATTCTTAAATATCTTTTTTCTTGTATTGTATACGTTTATGGGGTTTTTGTAGCCGTCGAGTGTGTTTTTGGTTTAATTCTGTCTATTTTCTGATTGTTGTTGTCACATTGTACATTTTTCTCCCACGTTTATGTTTTGTTGTCATTTTGTGTGCGATGAGTCATTTTTTTAAATATCTCATTTCATATGTGTTTCTGTCATGTCCGTTGATCGTTTTATAACCAAAAATAATAGTAATTTACTCAGCAGTTGGGTGTAGAAATGTAATGAATTACTTAAGAACATTTTAAAAGAAGTAAATGACAAGTAAATTTACTGATTTTGAAATATACTCAAAAAAGTACAATAAAAGCAACTTAATTACAGTAACGTGAATACTTGTAATTTGTTGTGAGAAGCAGTAAAATGATTATTTGAAACTAAAATGCATGAGAACAAATGACTTTATTCTACTACACAGGCAAGAAATTAATTCAATTCCACTAATTATATCAACTTGAACACTTAAACAACAGGGAATTTGATAAAAAAAAATTAGCCCAACAACTGATTAAGAATTGCAACAATAAGGTTTTTATTAATACTTCAGGATGGAGAGAATGGTAAAGTGTAAGTGTTCTCCAGCTAAATAAAAGGGCCAGCACAGTGAGGGCCCATTGAGGCTGTGATCAGCATGGTGCTGTGCTGGATAGACCGTCCTCTATTGTGTTGCCTTAAGGAGCATAAATTATATGTGACATATTTTTAATGGCTTTAACTGCATTCACTGGGGAAGAATAGCGTTATTGTATTGTAGATGTGTTTGTTATTAGGTAGGTCCAGTTCCCTTTCGCACCATAGCAACAAGTAGGTTGTTTTTTTTCCAGGTTCCTATACACAGTACAAACCGTCCATAATGGAGTGAACTATGCACTTGCTTCTTTAATTCTTCATGTATTTTTGTAGTCTTGTGCTTCACTTCTAATTCTAATAGTTTTATTTCTGAAGGTGACTGTTTTTTTTTTTTTGTTTTTGTTTCCAAGGTCCTTGTATTTATTTATTTATTTATTTATCATTCTTTTTTTTTTTTTTTTATCATCTCCGTCACGTTTTTGGGCAGTCCTGAGTATTTGCTGACAGTTATTTTGGCTCCTGGCAGCACAGACGTCGACTGTCAACGGGACGTCTCCTTTCTTTTATTCATCTCTTCTTTTCCTGGGAGATGCTGCTGAATGCAAGTCAGCCTTTTCCCCCTGGAGGGTGGGGGTGGGGGGGTCAGAGTGGTAGTGGTGGGGTGGCGGAATAGGGCTGCGGGGATGTGTGCTAGTGGAGTGGAGGGGTGATGAGACATGTCGGGAAGGTGTGGCATGGAGTGCTCATTCTATGTGTTTAGCTGTAAAGAGTGCGTGTGTGCGTGTGTGTGCGTGTGTGTGTGTGTGTGTGTGCGTGTGCGTGTGTGTGTAGGACTCTCCTGACCATCAGATCAGACTCTACTCTCTGACATTCCTGCACTCAGCCGCTCTGAATGCAGAGCTGAAAGTAATAGATTACATGTAGTCACGTTACTGTATTTGAGTTGGGTAATAATCACAAGCCTCTTGTTGTCATATTGTATATTTTTCTCCTAGTTTCTGTGTTTTTGCTGTAATTTATTGTGTTTTTGAAGTCGTTTAGTTCATCCTTGTTGTCGTCTTGTGTGTGATGAGTCATTTTTAAATATCTATGTTTATGGCTTTTTGTAGTTGTCATGTGTTTTTGGTTTATTTTTATGTTTGTTGTATATTTTTCTCTTATTTTTCTGTGTTTTTGCTGTGGTTATTGTGTTTTTTATTTTGTTTTTATGGTTTTTTGTAGTTGTCATGTGTGTTTTTGGTTTAATTCAGTCTATTTTCTGTCATTTTTTTTATTTTTGTTGTCATATTGTATATTTTTCTCTTATTTTTGATGTTATTTTTTGTGCTTTTGAAGTCATTTTGTGTATCTTTGTTGTCATTTTGTGTGCAATGAGTAATTTTTTAATATCTTTGTTCTCCTTTCATATGCGTTTCTGTCATTTGTTATTTTTTGTAGTTGTCTTGTGTGTTTTGGGTTTAATTTGGTCTATTTGTTGCCATTTTGTGTATAATTGTTGTCATTTTGTGTGCGATGAGTCATTTATAAATATCTTTGTTCTCATTTTGTATATGTTATGGGTTTTTTTGTACTTATCTTGTGTGTTTTGGGTTTAATGTTGTCTATTTTTTGCCATTTTCCCTTCATTTTTGATTTTTGTTGCCATATTGTATATTTTTCTCTTATTTTTGCTGTTGTTTTTTCTGCTTTTGAAGTTATATAGTTATATAATGATGAGTAATTTTGTTTTTGTAGTCGTCTTGTGTTTTTTGCTTCAATTTTGTGTATTTTTTGCTTATTTTTTATTAATTTATTCGGTCTTGTTCTGTATTTTCCTTTAATATTGTGTGAGTATAATTCTAAATCAATCATTTTACTTGTACACAAGCACGTTTTAAACGATGTAAAGTAATTTGTTACATTTCTACACCCGACCGTTTAATCGAGCTATAATTTTTACTAGTACTTGAGTATTTTATGAATGACTTACTTGTACTTGTGTACAATTTCCGTCACGTAACAGTACTTCTACTTAGTAGTAGGATATGTCAGTACTGTTCTGTCTGAATGTGTGTGTGTGTCGATACACATAAGCATTTGTGAGCATATAACAAAAAATAATCACACGTCAAAGGCCAATACAATACGCGCTTTGTTTGTTTGCTTGTTAATGTGTGCTAGAGCCTGGAACCAAAATATAAAGAATTTGTGTTGCTCTCTGTGTGTGTGTGTGTGTGTGTGTGTGTGTGTGTGTGTGTGTGTGTGTGTGTGCGCGTGTGTGTGTGTGTGTGTGTGTGTGTGTGTGTGTGTGTGTGTGTGTTCTTGTCTGTGTGAGGTATAATTGGGATATTGCGTGTCGGGGGGACACCAGCGGTATTTTTTCTCCAAACAAGGCAGCCAGTCAAAGACCATAATGGGTGTTTTTTGCTTGATGAAAGCCTCGACGCAGAGGTCCACTGTCTATTTTGATAAAGGGAATGTGCATGCCAGTGAGTGAAAACCTGGCATTGATGCGCTGATAAAACACATGATCAATAAAATAAACACTACATCACCTCTATTAGTGACACAACACCGAGATCAAGGTATGTGGAAAATGGAACGAGAAGAGCCGACTTTTTAGACTATTCAGACTGTGATTACAGAACACAAAGTAATAAGGCAGAGGTAGGCAACTTTTATCACAGCGGGGCCACAAAAATGTGCCACATGATCAACATTCATGTCAGCATTTAGTATAATGAGTGATCTGAGCATTAACACAGGAACGAACAAAGAGTTTTTTATAGTAATTGTGTGTTTTTCTCTCATTCTGTGCATGTTTGTTGTTGTCTTACTCGTTGTGCGGCATTCTGTGCATTTCTGTAGTCCTTTTGTGTATTTTTCCTGTAAAATATATGTTTTTTGGAGTCATATTGTGTATTTGAGCTTTCATTTTGCGTTTTTTGGAGTATTTGTGTATTTCTGTTGTTGTTCAGCTTGTTTATGAGTACTGTGGATTTGTAGTCAATTTTTGTGTTTTTTTTTTTGTTGTCATTCTCCGTCATTTTGTATGTTTTTCTGAGTTATTTTGTGTATTACTGTTGTTGTCGTTTTCTTCATTTTGAAAATGAATGGGAGAAAATTTTAATCACCAAAAAATTAATCACCTGTTCCTTTAATCAATTTTCCTCAAAATTTCATGCAAATCCATTCGTAACTTTTCAAGTTATCTTGCTAACACACACGCACGCACGCACGCACGCACGCACGCACACACAGAACAAAGGTATTAAAAAATGACTCAATGCACACAAGACGACAACAAAGATACACAAAATGACTTCAAAAATCCATAAAACAGCAAAAATAAGAGAAAAATTTACATTATGACCACAAAAATGGAATAAAATGACCAAAAATAGACAACATTAAACCCAAAACACACAACTCAACTACAAATGAGAGAAACATGAACTAAACAAGAACAAAGTTGTTAAAAAATGACTCTGCACACAAAAAAGTACAGCTACCCAAAAAAGCTACTCTATTCCAGTAACCCAAATAAGAATTCTACATTACACCTGCCAGAAAAATAATAATAAGCGTCAAACATATCTCTACTAAAGATTGCGTTACAATTAGTCAGAGGGTTTGATTTGAAGCAAAAATATCACAAAACACAACAAACCAACCATTTGGTTTAATTGCAGATACTACGAGCAGTGGGTGTGGCCTTTCCTCACTCAGCCAAATTGATTCCCGTTTGCTCTTTTGGTGTTTACAAGGTGCGCAGATTAATTTGCAACATGCCCAAACACATCCACAAGTAAAACTCCTTCCCCTTCTGAGTCATGATGACAGCCTTTTTCTGAAAGCAGCAAAGACGAAATAATGACGGCAATTTGATTACTATTCTTAAGAATCCATTAGTCAAAAATGACACCCAGGAAATCACACAGTGCATTCTGCCATAATGCAATAAGGTGCCAATTATGACACTCATGTGGCGTAAAAGGCCTTCTCTTCCTCTGTTGGCTGAGGAGAACACAAATCATCATTACCTTGTATTTCTTAATGCTATCTGCACTGAGAGGCATTAAGAACCGACTAATAAGTTTAGCTCTTGCAAACAGAGTGCAGCAGTGCGCTCCATTTTCTCACTCGTTTTCCCATCCTGCTCTTAGTTTTTTTTTTTTCTCAACCTGTCTGCCTGTCATGTTGTTGTATCACTCCCACGTTTTCCAGTCTGTCCTTCTAATTGTCCTTCTACTTGTCTTCTAACAGCCTCTTCCCTCCCCAGGCCCTTACAGTTGTCACACAGCCAAACATAGATATGAAGTGAGGGTGACTTCATCTTTTGGTAATGGCCGTTTGGCGTCTGTCAGGAACTAATTTCACCTTGGAGCGCACACTTCTCATAATTATGTTTTTGTTTTTTGCTTGTTTTTGTAAAAATCTTTTCTTTTTTTAAGTAAAGCAATTGTAAATTTTACCTTCAAAATTCTAAACAAAACAAGTAAACAAAGCTACACCGAGAGGCAAACAGTCACAACAAAGGCCTTTGATTGCTTTAGGGCACGTGTGTCAAACTCGAGGCCCGGGGGCTAAATCCGGGACTTTAGAACGGTGTTTCTCAAATGGGGGTACGTGTACCCCTAGGGGCATGCAATGGCACTGCAGGGGGTACTTGAGAGAGAGAGAGAGAGAGAGAGAGAGAGAGACGAAAATGAATAAATAAAGTTTCAGTCTAAATGATAACAACTATAGAAATAAATATATTCAGATGCCACTAAATCTGTGTCTTTCAACCTTGTGGTCAGGGCCCCATGGGGGGTCGCCTGAACTTTAAATGAATAGGTTTTTGAAAATTTGAAATAATTATTATTTTTAATGAAAACACACAATCTTATAACTATTTTTCTATACTTTCACTTTGTGAAAGATACATCTAGTTAAACTAAATTGCAGTTTTTAAACAATTATCTGAACTCCAACATACCCAAAAACTAATTCTGAAAAAACATGTCTTTGGGGTCGCTAGAAATTTTTGATATAGAAATGGGGTCACGATCCAAAAAAGGTTGGGAACCACTGCACTAAATACTGTTTCTTTCCACTTATTTACAAAATGAGATTCTTTAAAATCTGTGTTATCACTTGTTCATTCTACCATTACACTCTATCGTTGTTTTTAAATAGTTTTCTAAGGAAAATGTTGCAGTCGGACAAAGGGGGGACTTGGGCATTTAATTCGCCCGGCAGAAGAAAGTAAAAATGACAGAAAAAACATAAATTATTGTGTAAATTACCAAATAATCCAGTTTTAGATATTTAAAATTCACCAATTTAATAAAACTGGACTTTTCTGCAATTTTCCTGTTTATATCACATGAATGCAGTCATTTCTTATGACAAAAATTTGTCAAACTCTCAATTTTTCCACAAATATTGCAATTGGTAACAAAATCAAGATTTTTGAGAAAAACTAAGGTACAACAATGTTAAAATTGTTCTTTTTTGTCCACCTAAAATCTGCTGCCCACTTGAGTTTAAACTGGTCCATATTTGGCCCCTGAACTAAAAGTAGTTAGACATCCCTGCTTTAAGCCAAAACTAATTCCAAGCCATCAGCTATTAGCTGCAAAACTAATAACATTATCCAACCTTGCCACCGGTAACCTGCTAGCGATGCTTTAGCTGCCCGTCAGCGGGGAAGGGCACCAGCATCTACAAAAAGCTGGAGCAACTTTTCCAAAACTTCATTTCTATGGATGAGAGGACAAAAAAAGAAGTGTAAGAGTTTGATGGCAGTGAGGCAAAGCCGTTGGGGATTTAAGACGATGATGAAAGCCAACTCTAGAAGAGACACAAAACACCACGCAACCCCTCCATTACATCAAGGGGGCAAGCAAAGAGAATTATAATAACACTTCCTTTTCTTTTTTAATTAATGAAGACTTTATTTGGGAGGAGGCAGGGCAAGCTGTAAGGGATCTGGGATGAGTGGCAAACATCAAACAGAAATGGTGAGTTCCTTTGTGTGCGTTGCGAGTACACACCAGTACAGGGTGTGGTTGTGCAAATACGATTGTGTGAGGTTCTTTTTTTCCTGCTGGGCCAGCTTGTTACCGTTGGTAAATAAGTCATGGCCAGTGGATAGCTTGAGTTTGGCACTTTTGTAACCTCTGTCTTTCTACAATAATGATTGAAATGAGAGAAATGAGGAGCCAAAAACATTATTCATACAACACATTATACAAGTTATGGAGACTTTGTGAACTTCCCCTGATTCCACTGAAGGTGGTTTTAATAGGGTTCCATGGGAGTTGGTGCTTCCTAGTGTGTGTGTGTAGGTATGGATACATGCGTGTACATCTCATGTCTAAATGAGTGTGTTCAGTGCTGCGGTGGCACGTGGTGTGTGTTGCACATCAAAGAAAAGGTCAGGCTCAAACACAGAGCTGGGCTAAAGGTTAGGGCACAGCTCTATATAGAACAGAGAGAAGGATGAGGCTTATCAAAGCTATCACTTGGAGAGAGACTGCTAGAGGTCACCAAACCCTTGACATGACGTTCAGATCTAATGTCTTAGCCATGGATCAATAAGGCTACACACACACGGACAAACCAGATAGGCTTAACATCAGTGTGGCCCCACAAGCCGCCGAAACCAAAGTCTCTCGCTCCAAAATCAAACTCTCTCCCTCCAAAACCAAAGAATCTCCCTCCGAAACCAAAGTCTCTCCCTCCAAAACCTAAGAATCTCCCTCCGAAACTAAAGCCTCTCGCTCCGAAACCAAAGTCTCTCGCTCCGAAACCAAAGTTTCCCACTCGAAACCAAAGTCTCTCTCCCCAAAACCAAAGCCTCTCTCTCCAAAACCAAAGTATCTCGCTCCAAAACCAAAGCCTCTCTCTCCAAAACCAAAGTATCTCGCTCCAAAACCAAAGTCTCTCTCTCCAAAACCAAAATATCTCGCTCCAAAACCAAAGTCTCTCCCTCCAAAACCAAAATATCTCGCTCCAAAACCAAATTCTCTCCCTCCAAAACCAAAATATCTCGCTCCAAAACCAAATTCTCTCTCTCCAAAACCAAAATATCTCGCTCCAAAACCAAATTCTCTCTCTCCAAAACCAAAATATCTCGCTCCAAAACCAAATTCTCTCTCTCCAAAACCAAAATATCTCGCTCCAAAACCAAAGTCTCTCCCTCCAAAACCAAAATATCTCGCTCCAAAACCAAATTCTCTCCCTCCAAAACCAAAATATCTCGCTCAAAAACCAAATTCTCTCCCTCCAAAACCAAAGTCTCTCCCTCCAAAACCAAAATATCTCGCTCCAAAACCAAAGTCTCTCTCTCCAAAACCAAAGGATCTCGCTCCAAAACCAAATTCTCTCCCTCCAAAACCAAATTCTCTCCCTCCAAAACCAAAGTCTCTCCTTCCAAAAAAAAAGTCTCTCCTTCTGAATCCAAAGTCTCTCGCTCCGAAACTCCAGAAAAGGAAATTAGAAATGCAAGAAAAAGAACGGGGGGAACCATATTAAAAACAAAGGAAAATTAATTAAACAAGAGGAATGAATAAAAGAACAACTTCTTTGGGTGCAAACAAGTGCCGCGAAAAGTGTTTCTTCACAATAGTAAAAATTTGATGGTGATTCCTCAGCGCAGTGCTAAGTGTATTCTTCAAGAGCATCAGAAGGAATAATGCGATAAATAATGCAGATCAGAGGTGTTGGGAGATCATTGCTACGGATTAATATGCATCCAGATTGAGTTTGAAACAGTTGACTAGACTTGGCAAGGGAAGATGGATAGAGGGATGATGTATTGAGCCAAACTTTATTTACTTATACTTTCTCTTGTATTTAATGGTGAACCACTGCGCTTGTCTCAGGGCTCCACAAAAGTGAATTACCTCTGCTGACAGTTAAAATAGCTACGGCCGGGGAAAAAAGGCTAGGTGGCATCATCCTTCTTCCCCGCGACTTCCATTCGCCTCTTGTGTTCCTGAAAGTGACAGGACGCAGTGTGTTTTTTGCTTACTCATCAATATTTCAGAGCACTACACATGGAATGCTCCAGTGACTTTGAATATAGGGCCCGTGAGCACACCTCTTCTCTCTTCCTTAGTGATATGACATCAAGTAATGCACAGTGAAAGTTGAAAAACCAGTGCATCAAGACCGACCCCCACCCCCACCCATCACCAACACCCCCCACCCTGCCTGCCCTCTCCCCTCTTAATGAAATCTGTGAAAGAACTGAGGAAAGATGCAGGGAAAATTCATGTGGAAGTAACAAAATGGAAATACGGGATATGTTGGGTTGAATTTGTATAAAAGGAAACTGTAAATGCTTACTTATCAAGCAGTATGAGGATGCTGAATTCACATATGTGTAATCCGTAGATTTTAAGACTATTTAAGAATTATTTCTTTAATGCAGTTTGTGTGAAGCAATGCTAAAAAAAAAATAGTATTGCTTACTGACATCCTACTCAAATAGAAGTACTGTTACTTGAGTACAAGTAAAAGGTAGCTCATTAAATACTACTCAAGTAAAAGTTAAGTTTATTTTTGGTAATAAATCTTGTATTGGTCCCTTTGCATATAGTAAACATCCCATGTATAAACTTAAAAAGAGATCAAATTGTGCATATCTGTATAAAATAAAAGGTTTGTCAAAATGTAAAATTAAAAAAAAATAATGATAATAATAAATAACACCAATGAATTCAATTAAAAAAAATAAATAAATAAAAAATTCAGGCTGAAAAAAACTGATAAATAATAATATATACATAATAGGAAAAATAGAAAAATCAATAATGATTAATAAATACTCGGCATATAACCGGCATTCAATGCTGCTTTGGCGTTTAATCTAATTGGTCGACTATGATGTGATACATTTGATTGTTGTCTGGTCATTTCATTTTTTTTAAGTTTCACAAGGTCTGTTGGTCATTTAAAAACAATAATAATAATAATAATAATAATAATAATAATAATAATAATAATAATAATAATAATAATAATAATA
The DNA here is from genome assembly GCF_900634775.1 of Gouania willdenowi. Classification (NCBI taxonomy): domain Eukaryota; kingdom Metazoa; phylum Chordata; class Actinopteri; order Blenniiformes; family Gobiesocidae; genus Gouania; species Gouania willdenowi. The sequence goes on along the minus strand of NC_041063.1, from coordinate 23,643,271 downwards.
AAAATAATTAAACAGTAACAGTCGGATCTAGAAATATAACAAATTATTTCTTTCAAGTAAAATTACTGATTTAGAAATATACTCAAAAAAGTAAAAAAAGAAAATATTTAAAAAAATGACCTCCTAAACTCTCAAAACAAAAATTAAAATTCTAAAATCGATTCCCAAAATCCATACCCATGAAAGCAACTCAATTAAAGTAATGTGAGTACTTGTAATCTATTTGGTAAAGTATATTTCAAAACCGTTTGCATATGAATATCAAACCAACGTATGTGTTAAAGCACACATGAGCCAGGCTGATCATCATGTGCAGAAGGAAAAGTCCATTTATCACAGACAAAAGGGCCCCAAAGTGTCAGAGAATAATGGACGTGGCCCCGTCCTCTCTCTCTCCCCCGTTGTGATCATCCTCCAAAATTAATTTAAAAAAAAAAAACCAATAGCAGGTCCTTTTTCATGCCACTCTCATTCATTACAATAGTAATTGCTCTCCTCTCATTGTAGGTTAAGTCTTTAAACACTGTCTTACATCAAGACATTCTCATCCTCGCATCTATAATTCATGATATACTTTGCACCAAGCAAAGCTGTTAAATATTTAGTGAATCATTGCCTTAAACTTAATCACCCTTTGATAAATGCATGTGTTTTCCCCCTTCTTTCCTGTTTCCCCAATCAAGAGGATACACACTTGAACTAGTCGTATAATCTATTTTTAATTTCTCCATAAGAAATTGAAATAACACAACTTAGCATAATGTATTAATTACAGTGCATTGTTAAGTGTTTCATTATGTTTCTGTGAAACAAGCTATTATCATTGTACTTCATCAAGTATTAAATCTAATCCATATTTAAAGAATGCTTGAACGTTAATGTGCCAGGCTTCCCGCTAATGTCCTTTCTCATCAAATTTAATTACATGTTGGCTAACGAGCACTTACAGTTAGAACATTTAACGTGTTTAACAGTTGGTCCAAAGGGATTTCTTTAAAAATGGTTACATGGTTCAAGGTCAAAAAGGAAATGTTGTAAAACACTCTTTTTTAAATTTAATATTTCTCCCAAACCATCAGTCTCTTGAGATTTCATAAAGAAAGATTTAGCATCTCTCCTAAACACATTAAACCACCCGACGGGAGGAAATATGGTTAAAATGTGTAATTTTTTCCCAAATATGTATTTGTAGGTGAAGGTATATCTGTCTTATTTACCTATTTCTATTTCAGGAAGTCTATTCCATGATTTCCATCCCTAGTCTTTGATCACAGAACATTTAAGGCTCTAAGTTTGGAAGATTGCAAAAAAAAATTGCAGCTTTATTCTCAAAATTAAGCAATATTTTATATTGAAGAAATGTGTTTGTTGATTTCCAGCCACAACCGGCAAATGGAAAACATTAAACATCCATTTATTTAATTTTAAATGGTTTTCTTTCTGCAATGTCTTTCTATAAAATCCAACAGGGAGCTGAAGATTAGCCTAAATCAGTGGTTCCCCACCTTTATTGGGTCCTGACCCCCATATTTATCAAAAATGTCTGATAACAGTAGGTTTTTTTTCTCTAGGATTTTATATCTATATAGTTCTATCTATTTAGTTATTTATTTGTATTTTTATTTTAATTTTCATTTAGCTTTAGAGATTAACTGTTTTTTACATCACAAAGTCTGAAACACATTACACACATTGCACAAAAAAGGGAAAATACTTTTAGTTTAAGGAAACACTACTTTACACTCCATTCTCGTTAAATCACCTTTTATCGTTTATATTTTTGTTTATTGTATTTAATTTTGTCTTTTATTCTCACAATTTACACACAGGGTATAGCGACGTCTCCAAAATATATTTAAATAAATGTTTAACAATGACTTTTCAGTTTGTTTTGGAACACTGTCATTACCGTATGAGTGGCTCGTTTTTCCCCACTGCATTTTATGGCCTATTTTTCTATTTAATGTGACTTTTCTTTACATGGTATTTATGATACACTTGCTGTATTTGTGCGGCTGTGAGCTACGACCTGCTGCTCTCTGTAATAGTTCACCAGGGATCAGCATCTCCTTCAGCCTCTCTTTTACTCAGCGGAAAAATAAACCTTAATTTTAAACCGATGAGCGTCTGTTTCCCACTTCCTGTCTTGACTTCCTGATTTACATCCTGTTGGAAGTGGGAATATTAGGCGGGTATTACAAAGAGCTTTTGGGATTATCGTAAAAAAAAAATAAAAAAATCACAGATGTAAATACATACATCTTCTTTCAACTCTCAAAAGACAAGAGTGCATCTTTAGACTCTAAACATCCCATTTGAATGCACCTTCCTCTCCTCGTGTCGTCTATCCTCTCTACAGCTTTTTTTTTCCCTTCCTATTCGTCTCTCTAAGGTACCCCCATCCTCCTGATGTTTAATTCATCGCGCTTTTCCATCATCCTTCCACCTCTCTCCGCCGCCTCTGTCAGGTAACAAACAATGAGTTTTTGATGTGAATAATTTAATGCGTGTACTGCAAATGCCGGTGCTCGGCATTACCCATGCTGCACACTCCGCTGTCATTAAGACACCTGATTTCCCCCAAGATTCCTCTCCCTGCCTCACAGATAAAAAGGTAACACACATGTCGAGATTTTTCTCCCCCTCTTTTTACATCTGGGGAGGAAGACTATATTTTTAGACAGGCTAAATGAGACAATGACAGTGGTAAGCAGTGAAAAGAGAGAAGGGAGAAAGACAGACAGACAGACAGACAGAAAGAGGAAAATGAAGGTGGGGGCGGAAAAAGAAGAACTAGAAGGAGGGAGAGCGCGATTGCTTCCTCGTTCGTATGTTTCTGTTGCTCTCGCATCAAACGCTAACCCATGCTTTCAAGAGCCGGCGAAAAGCAGTGATTCAATATGTTTCTCCGGTGTGTCGCTGTGATCCTGAAACTGCTTTTCTGGCGAGATCTAGAGTCGTGCACGGAGGGGAAAAATGACAGCGGTGACATCAAACGCAAACGTGTTGTGGATAATAACAGGCACAGCCTCCTCTCTCCTTCCTTCATTCCTGCCTAATATTCCATCAGCTTTCACTCATTCCCAAACACTCATATTGACAGAAGACATGAGATCCATGTTTATGATGTAGTGACACAAAATGCTAATCTCATGCATTTTTCGGTTTAGCTTCTTCATATCAATCTCTACAATCAGTGAAAAAGAACAGAATAAAGAGGAAGACGAGTGGAGAAATGGTGGCTATAGCTTAGTAGTAGCCAGTGGTGAAAGTAACGGATTACAAGTACTCACGTTACTGTAAATTAGTTGCTTTTATGGGTATTTATTTGAGTATATTTCTCTCCCTCTGTAGCAACACTGTTCATGACGCTTCGATTTTGCCTTTGTCTCTTTAAGAAACTCCTTGCCTGTTTGACACACCCATGAACACTCCCCCTTCAGGACGGCATCCCAACTCGCATGGATGCTAGCGGTTTACTTATGTTTTTCTGTGCGCTGTATTTGGCTACTTACTATGATGAGCAGAGTAAACCGATCGACACGCAGTTCTCTTTAAGAGGTGCGTCCTGGAAGCGGGGGGGGAGGGGAGCGAGTTTTTTTTTTTTTTTTAATGCGTACATAAATGAGTACAGACAACATAAGCCAGGGGTTTCTTACAAAAGTATTTAAAATACATAAATTAAAAGCTAAATCTGCAGAGAAGGGTGCTATGGGCTGAACTGGGGAAGAGAACATGGGAAAGGGGGAGGAGCCTCGTCCCCAGGCGGCGCCTCGTCCGCTCGAGCAAAACAGTAGGAAAATGGCTGCTGGCAGGAAATTCAAAGAATATTCAAAAATATGTGAATAACTCTAAGCAAAACTGGAGATATGTTTTTCAGGAGGGAAACACTAACATGATGTAAAGCTTGAAAAAGTGATTTTTACATGAAACCCCCCATTTAAAGGAAGTAATCTGTTACATTTCTACACCCAACCATTACTGAGTAAATTCTTTTTTTTGTGTTTGTTTTTATAATGATCAACACAAATTGTGAAACTACAAAAAATGAAATGACCAGACTATTGTAGCTAATCTGATACTGCTACTTTGTGTTAGTTGGCCTCTTCTGTGTGTTGATGTAGTCTGTTGTGTTGGTAGAAATCAGTGAAGTCCAAGCGTTTTCCTTTTTGCATGTGACAACACGTTTATTTCACAGCAACAGTAATTCAGACATTTACACACGTTTAAGGTCAGCCTTTTCGTACTAAGTGCTCATTGTTTACCTTAGCGTTCAGTGTTGACCTCAGCGGTTAAAAAGCATTTGACCACTGGCTAACTGACATGTCGCGTCACCAGGTGTGGTAGTCCTTTTATACCTGGGCGCTCCATTGTCTTAGTGCCCCTAGTGTTTGTACAACTACTGTAAATACAAATGCACAACAATAATACAGACACATTCATGTGTCTCCTACACAAACAACAATAAAATGCATCACATCACAGCCGACCAACCAGATTATTGAAATAATTGGTGTCATTTTAATTAAAAAAATAATAATTATTATTATATGTACGTTATTTATTCATTCATTCATTGATTTATTATTATTATTATTATTATTATTATTATTATTATTATTATTATTATTATTATGAATTGAAAAAAAAGAATTATACATTTTGGCAAACCTTTTATTTTATACAGATGCCTTTGTGGAAAATAAATTAAGTTCCAATTGTGCAAACTTGGTCTCTAACCTTTTAAGTTCCTACATGAGATGTTTACTGTATGTAAGGGAACCGTGGCAAAATTTATTACCAAAAATAAATGTGGGGGGTGAAAGTAACTAGTAACTTTTAATTTGAGTACTATTTAATTGAGCTACTTTTTACCTATATTTGATTATTTTATTATGACTTACTTGTACTTGTGCGTGTGTAAAATTTCAACCAAGTAACAGTACTTCTACTTTAATAGGGTATATCAGTACTGGTATATAGCAGTATGATGTGAGTAACAGCACTGGGGGCCAATACAGAGTCATCCATCCTATTCAGCCTGATCCCCAGCTATTTTGCAGACAGACAATCAGTGCACACTGGGACTGGCGAATGAGTATCACCTCCACCAGCACCAGGGTCCACCATTTCATTAAAAAGGATTTAAAAAAAAAAAGGGGAAAAAAGGTGAAGGGATGAGGGGGTGTGGGGGGGGGGGAGTGAAGTAGAGAGAAGAGAGGCAAAGGAGGGGTTGACAGTGACGGAGATCTGGGCAGATATGAAGGCAAAGGGCAACGAGTTTTAAAAAATATGAAGGACAAGGATGGAGAGCAGGTTGGATTCAGGAGGAAGTGAGTGGAAGACAGGGGTGGTGGGGCGGAGGGTTGGGGGGGGGCAATGAGGGAGAGACATGGTCAGATCTAAAGATATGAAGGCAGGGGGTAATATGAATATAACGCTGTGAGGTGGAAAGGAGGGAAAGAAAGGAAATAAAGAGAGTGCGATGCGGTGAAGGTGCATGGGTTTCTAGTATTAATAAGCCATTGTGGGGATAATTGAGGGATGGGGGGGAGGGGTGGAGGGGGGGCACGCTCTGAAAACCTTTTTAAAACCAACTCTCCCTTCAATCTTTGATTCACTTTCATCACCTTCAGTGTGGCCACGTTGATTGTGTGAAATCGGCAGGAGGGCCTTCAATTATTGCATCTCGTCTGTGGACTTCACGCACACACACACACACGCGGAGGCACACTTGCTAGATTGCTTCCATACAGATTTCAAAAATACCTACTCTTGAACAATAAAAAGGGACACACGCAGTCACATGCATGCACACACACACACGCACACACACACACACACGCGCGCGCTTTAAGAATATTCCTTGATTTCTACCCAAATGACTGGGGAGAAAGAGAAAAGAGGGAGCTGACGCACAATGGAGCGGAGGAAGATGAAGAAGAGTGTTGATTATTCTCTTTGTCTGTTTTATCATTAGCAGATGGGAGTTCGATAATGTAGTGGGTACTTATTGACCATCATACAAAGGAGAATGAGAGAGAATCCTATACATAATGATGCCGAGAATGAATAGGAGAATTCAAACATGTGACGATTATTCCATGGATTATTATTCAATGCCAAATGCATGCAAAACACGCCGTGAAGGCCAAGGCATTGGGACCGACACGAGAACATAGAATATGTATGTATACTATATAGTTAATATTAGACACGTGTGAAAGTTGACTCAAATGTGTACAAGTGTTAGAAGAACTGAATCGCTGCGGTACGACAGGTTTAGACTAGGGCTGGGCTAGGAATGCAACAATTTTCAATAATTTAATTAAGATTAAATCGGGGCTTTCGCCTTTATTGGTCATATATGTATTTTTCCACATATGAAATTTGTCCTCTGTATTTAACCCATCCCTGAGGAGCAGTGGACAGCCATGTTGGAGCAGTTGGAGTTTAAAGCTGCTATCCGGAGTTTCTGAGATGTCCCGCCCTAAACAGCTTCACTTCCTCCCACCGTCACTCCCAATCTACCAGAAGACACGCCTCTACTTTTCTGCACTCGCATCGCAGAACATATCAAGGTCGCACCGGGTCGCATTGATATAGGTTTATGGGTCAGGTAAGAGCCACTTTGATTGACAGTCTCAAAAAAAGGAAACCCCACCATGTGAGTTAGTAAGTCAATCACAAGTTGTCAGTGCCCAATCCTTTCACGCCCCTGATTTTTGTTTCAGGTCCTTTCAACACATGCATGAAATGTTGTTGCATTCCTAGGGCTGGGCGATAAATCAAGATTCAGGATGTATCGAGTTTTCCATTTTGGCAAAATTGAAAATTACAATATCGCCTATATAACATTTTTATAGCTTATTTTGTTTTAAAACACTTGTTTTAGGAGTCGGTGCTTTCACTACTTCTCAGAACAGCATTAAAAAGCACAGTTTCACTCACACATGCTGTCCTTTAGAGGAGAAAAAGCCAAAAGTGTCACATTTTGTGCAACTGTTTGTTAATAAATGTGCCTGTATAGCATTTTGCATCAGCATATTTAACCCCAAATCGTCTTTCGGGTATTTTAATTAAAATGCTTGAGATTTATATCATATATCGCCATTTTGAGCAAACATATTGAGATATGAGTTTTGGTCCATATCGCCCAGCCCTAGTTTGGACATCAATTATACATCAAGTCTCTGTTGGTGTCTTCCTATTACTTCCAATCCTTCCTACACTTAAATATTCCTCTCATCCCTTAACTATAAACAAATACATTTGTCACAGCAGGCAAAAATACAGCCACTATACACACACACACACACGCACACACACACTTTTTCTTAACTTAAACCCATCCCTCGCCCTATACGTCTCTAAACCCTTTTCAAACTAGCCTTTATTTCCCCTGTTGCTCACTGCAGGTGTGTAGGATTGCAGTTGTGACACTGTGTGTGTGTGTGTGTGTGTGTGTGTGTGTGTGTGTGTGTGTGTGTGTGTGTGTGTGTGTGTGTGTGTGTGTGTGTGTGTGTGTGTGTGTGTGTGTGTGTGTGTGTGTGTGTGCGCGCGCGTACACGTATGTGCAGTTATCTGAATATTATGGAACAGAGGGAACATTCAGCTGGATGATGTTTGTGTGTGCTTTTAGTGCGTGTTGGCGGACGGCTGTGGTCTTAATTAAAAATGAAGAATGCCTGAGTGTCTGTCACGAAGCAGCCACTGGGAATATTTCTAATTATTTCCTCTCTTTCACATCCCGTTCACTCTTCTATATGTGATTACAGATGTCTACCAGAGATTAGTGCTGCTGCATGCTGCTCGTCTCATAGTGGATTCTTAGCTTCAAAACATTCATGTGAAAATTGTGGTTCTTCCCTTAAAAAAACTTTATTCAGTTATGTTTTCGTAAAATGCGTGCAGAAGTTTTCTTGCAGCACAGTTTGCAAATGTGTCCAATCATCTTTAAACGACGCACTGACAGAAAAATTTGTATCTGCAGTAGGGGTGGACATTTCAATGAATCTGACGATACGATTCACTTATCCCGATACGATATATCACGATACAATATATCCCAATATATTACAATACAATATATCCCAATACATCATGATGCAATATATCCCAATATATCATGATGCAATATATCCCAATATATCATGATGCAATATATCCCAATATATCACGATACAATATATCCCAATATATCACAATACAATATATCCCAATATATCATGATGCAATATATCCCAACATATCATGATACAATATATCCCGATACAATATATCCCAATATATCATGATAAAATATATCCCAATATATCATGATGCAATATATCCCAATATATCATGATACAATATATCATGATACAATATATTCCAATATATCATGATACAATATATCATGATGCAATATATCATGATGCAATATATCATGATGCAATATATCATGATACAATATATCCCAATATATCATGATGCAATATATCCCAATATATCATGATACAATAAATCCCAATATATCATGATACAATATATCCCAATATATCATGATAAAATATATCCCAATATATCATGATAAAATATATCCCAATATATCATGATAAAATATATCCCAATATATCATGATGCAATATATCCCAATATATCATGATGCAATATATCCCAATATATACAGGATGCAATATATCCCAATATATCATGATGCAATATATCCCGATACAATATATCCCAATATATCATGATCCAATATATCCCAATATATCATGATACAATATATCCCAATATATCATGGTGCAATATATCCCAATATATCCCGATACAATTTATCCCAATATATCATGATGCAATATATCCCAATATATCATGATGCAATATATCGCAATATATCCCGATACAATATATCCCAATACAATATATCCCGATACGATATATCCCAATATATCATGATGCAATATATCCCAATATATCCCGATACAATATATCCCAATACAATATATCCCGATACGATATATCCCAATATATCATGATGCAATATATCCCAATATATCCCGATACAATATATCCCAATACAATCTATCCCGATACGATATATCCCAATACAATAAATCCCAATATATCCTGATACAATATATATCCTAATATACCCCGATTCAATATATCCAAATACAATTTATCTTAATGTAACCCGATATAACATAAACCAATGGCAAAATCTCCTCACAGAATTTATTTCCATGGAAAAGATGTCTGCTCTCAGAAAACAAAAAAAAATAACGTGCTTTGAGGAGCGTTGGACTCCTTTTTTAATTGCATTAAATCTAAATTTTTAAAAGCCTGATGATCTAGCCTGCAAGCGACTGCCAGCACCACTCTTTACTAACGCACTAGCCCAACTGTAGGCCGGGGCCGCCTTGGGCCTCTGGGGTGGTCTTGGTCAGGATGGCTGGGGTGGGTTGCCGGGGTGCCTTGTTGCCTCAGCACGGGTGTGCATTCCTTCTGGGTGTTCACGGGGTCCCGGGGCTGTTTGATTTGGCGCCGTTGCCCCTTGCATGCGCATCTGGTTGGTCTCTGGGGCTGGGGCCCTGCGTGCTCCCCTGCCGCTCCTTCCCCTTGCTCCCTGTCCCCCTGTCTCGTCCTCCCCCCCTCCTCCTCCTTTGCTCTTGCGCCCGCCATCCTGTGGGGTTGGGTTTGGGGGGCTCCCGTTGGCCTGGGGCACTGGTGGGGGGGCTGTGGCTCCCGCCTGGGGGACGGGCGGTGCCGTGCCGGGTGGGTTGGCTGGGGGGTGGTCTCGTTGGGGGGCCTGGGGTGGTGGGGTCCTTGGCTCCGGTCCGGGGGGATCCGGGGTGGGGGTAGCTTTGGGGGTGGCTGCTGCCCGGGGTCGGCGATTGCCTCCTGGGTTGCTGGGTGGCGGGGTGTGGCTGTGGGTTGCTCCGTCGGCCCTTGCGGGTCCTTGGCTTGGCTCCCTGGGGCGCACCTTTGCTAGGGATGTCGCTTGCGCGACGAGCCAGGCGGGGCCCCCTCGGGGGCTTTTTGTACGACCGCAATGGCCGGGGTGTGGACGTTATGGCTAGGGGGTGGGGTGAGGGGTGCTATGGGGCCTCCCCGGGGGTCGTATTGGGCGGGTGTGCGGGGGCGTGGCGTGTGGTTCCTGGCCCGGTGGATCCGCGTTGGGATTGGCTGGTCTGCTGGCTGGGTGCACCGGGCGCCGTGGGCGCGATTCCGGGGTGGGGGTGCCCCGGGGGCGGATCCTTGGGCTACGTGTCCGGGGAGGTGCTCTCCGGCCATCTGCCCGGGGACCGGCCGCGGCGGCGCTGCGCAGCCTTGGGCGGGGCGGGGCTGGTGGCCTTGGGCCCGCTGTTGTTTGGGGTGTGCTGGCGTCGGGGGGGTGTCTCGTGCCGGTGCGTGGGTCGTCGGGGATTGCCTCCGTGGGGGGGGGGGGGCTCTATTGGCGCCGTTGGTGTGGGGGGGCGGTTCCGGGCTGGGGGTGCTTCGGTACTCTGGCTTGCCGGTCCGTGGCTGGCGGGATGGCCCTGCTTGGCGGTGGATGGCGTCCTCTCTCGTCGGGGGGGCCGGGGCCGCCTCCCGGTGGAGAGTGTTGTATCGTGGCGCCGGGTGGGCCTGTGCTGGCCCTGGTGCGGGCATGGGCCTCCCCCCTGCTCGGCCGCTCCCCTTGGTGGCGGGGTGGCGTTGCTCCGGGCCGGCGGGCGGCGGGGGTCGCCCCCTGGGGCGCCGGGGGATGTTGTTGGTGCCTGGCTGTGCCCGGGGGTGGGGGGTGTCGCCGTGCTCCGCGGGGCCGGCGCGGTCTGGGGGGTGCCGTGGGGGGGGGGTCTCCGGCTGTGCTGTTCCGGGGCCCGCAGTGCCACTTGCCCGTCTGCGCCATCTACCCTCTCGCGTGGCCCGCCACGCGGACGGGCCCGGCTCACACTGGACAGGCCTCCTACATGTTCACTTCACCCCACTCCCAGCTGGTCTGGCTCACTCACAAAATGCACCACACACCAATACCCAACCCTTGGGGGGCTGGATGGTGGGGCTGGGGGTGGAGGGGGCCGCCACCTGTGTTACTATGTAGTGGCGTGGGGGCGGCCCTCCCACCTCTAGTTGCCCTACTAATCCCTCCAATTTTAATCGCATCTCAACATGTCACCCCCCGGAGGGTGTATCATCATTTACACCCTCCGGCCTATTACACCACATACACATAAATCCACAGAGGCTGGAGGGGGAGCACCGCTCCCCTCCATCCCCCTTCTTTTAATTACACCCCATACATTCACCAAACACACACATTCACACAGGGGATCGGGAAGTGCCTCTCCATTGGGGAATGGAGAGGCACCATAACAGGGTGGTGGGTTGGTACACATATTTGGGCCTCTCCGGTAGGGGCCTGGCCCCTCTGTTGATGGCTGGGCCACTGCATAGAGTAAAAGCACATCAAGATGGTGCGGTCGGGCGTGGCGGTGGGTCTCGGGGGTGCTTTGCCGGGGTCTCTCCTTGCGGGGTCTTTCCGGGCTGTGTCGGCCGGGTGGGGCGCGGGGGTGCCTCTCCCCCTTGGGTGTGGCTTGGTGCTTGCTTTGTCTCCTGGTGGCCTTGGGGGCGGGCCCCGCGGTGTGCGGGCCCGGGGCGGCCTGCCTCGCCGGTTTGGGGGGTGGGTGTGCTGGGGGGGTGCTGGTGTCCTCGCCGGGGTTGGGGCGGGGTTGCTTGGCGCCTCGGGGTGATGCTGTTTACTGGGGGGCGGCGCTAGCTGTTCCGGTGGTGGAGGTTGCTGTCGGCTGCCTGGTGGGTCTATCCTGCCGTTTGCGGACTGGTGGGTGGGTCCGGGGCATCTTTGGCTGGGGGCTGCTGTCCCGCACTTGATGTGTGCCGTTGGGGTGCCTCCGTCCCCGCGGTGGGGATCGCCGGTTGCTCGCGGGCCGGCGGGGGGCGCTGCTCCGTGGCTGGCGCTGTCCGGGGGGCGGCGGGCCCTGGGCTGCTGGCCGTGGGCTGTCCGGGGCTGTGCGGTCCTGCTGGGCCGTGGCCGGGTCCCGGGCGGGGGTGGGGGATGCGTCCCGGGGGGCTTGGCCCGGGGGCTTGCCCTTGGGGGGTCCTGGTCCCGGGGGGTGCTCCTGGGGCCCGGGGTGCTTGGCCTGCTGGCCGGGCCGGTCCTGGCGGGGGTCTTTCGGGGCGGGTGGCGCGTGCCGCGCCCTTGCGTACCTACTGGTACGGCCCCTGCTTGGGCAGTGCCCCGTGAGGTAGGGTGTCGGGGGCCGGAATAGGGGGCCACATCCCGGCGGGGCGGTCTGGCTTGGCCCTTGGAGGGGGCCCTGGCTTTAAAAAAAAAAAAAAAGAACTGAAGCTCGTGGCGCGGGCGGCATCAGTGAAGGGTGATCTGGGGCGCCGTGGGGGGCTAGGTTGGGGTGCCTGGGGGCCGGCGGGGAGACTCCCAGCGGCCCCCTGGTGCCTTATGCGGCTTGGGGTGTGGTCGTCCTCCCTGGGCGGGCTGCTCCTGGTGCTGCATCCGTTCCGGGTCCTTCTGGCCTGGGGTCGGGCCCCTGCTGGCTCTGGGCTCGCCGGCGGGTGCCCACTGGCTGCCTGTTCGGCGCGGTTCTGGTCGTCTGCTGGGTGTGGGCTTCGGCTCCTCCGCTGGGGCCTCGGGCAGGGAGTTCTCTGGGCCCTCCCCTCGGGGGGTTAGGTGCGGGGGTGGGGTGGGGGGGTGGGGGGGTCGATGGGGTGGGGGGTCTGGGGGGTTGGGGGTGGGATCGGTGGCGTGGTGCGCTGGGTCCTTGGCTCCTTGGGGCTTTCTCGGGTGTGTATGGGGGGGCGATGGCTGCCTCTCGGCTTGGGATCTTGGGGGCGTTCGGGGGACTGCTTGGCCGTGGGGTGGTCGCCGGGGGCCCTTAGGCTGCCTGCTCTTGCTGCTGGCCTGACTGCTTCTTCGGGCCCGGGGGCGGCTCTTGGGTTTTGCAGTGGCGGTACTTGGAAATACATTTGTCATGGATGCACTGGCCTTGGGCTGTGGGATAACACTCATACTGGGCTCAACCTTAGACACGTTGTTCCCAAATACCTGTTTTATGGAATTTCCACTCACCTCTTCCTCTGTTCACAGCCACCACCATTATTCCTAAACCACACACTGGTCACCAAACTGGCTTGACAACACAACAATAAACACAATATACACAACCACAATTTCACATCGCATCACTTAAAACTATTCCTCACCCATTCCATATCCTATCTTGTATCCCTCTTCCCTGTTAACTTCCCCACCCCCCTCCAACCCCTCACCTTGGTATAACACTGCCCTCTCTTTTTTACATCCTCCCTTTAATAAAGTATTTCTTACCCTTCCCTAGGGAGGGCTGGTGACGGTCACAATTATGCAATGAAATAAATAAATTTATTTAATTGCAATAATAAAATATGCATTGCTGTCAAAAGATTGCACTTCTTGTAGTGTTAACCTTCGAAAGCATGTGCAGACAAGGTAAAAAAAAAAAAAAAAAAAAAAAAAATGTAACCCGATACGATATATCCTAATATATCCCGATACAATATATTACAATATATCCCACTGCAACATATCCCAATACTACACAGTACGATACAATCACGAAATATCGTGAAATCAATAGTTACAAATTTAACTTCTACAAGTACAAAATAGTATGGAATACAGTTTATTCAATTTTTTTTAAAAACTTGTGAGAACAAGTAAATGGTGACTAACTGTTATTCAAGTACTAAGTAATATCAAAAACATGTATGTTTATAACTGTCTAATTAAATTTTTCCAAAAAGTTTCATTTTTTCTTCTACAACAGATTTTGATTCTGTTAAGTTCTTAAATTCTTTTTAAAAAGTAACCACATACATCTATAAAAGTGCTGAGTATGTTATGCATATGTTAACACAATGAAATTGTTTTTTCAGTAAAAAACACGATTAAAAAAAGTCGATTTGGACATTTTTTTTAATTGATTTGATAGTCACGTGATTAAATATTACGATATATTACCAAAATCAATTTTTTCTTATACCCTTAATCTGCAGTAGACACACACACACAACAAAAACACCTACAGGCATACACACGCTATACAAATCACCCCATATATTTTTAATATACACCAGAGGAGTACAAAGCACTAATAGCCTGTCGGCTTGTCTTGCGTGATTTAGTGAGCAGCATATTAAAATCTGAAGCTATTCATTAATATGTAAACGAGTGTGCTGTCTTTGGATGGGGTTGGGGGTCGAGGGACCGGGGTGCTCGAGGGGGGAGTCACGGTGGGGGCGATGGAGTCAAAGCTGTAGCTTGATTGAGTTCAGGAGCCGCGTTTGATAAGTATGTGTTTGTGAGCACGGCCGTTCGTGGATGTGTGTGTGTGTGTGTGTGTGTGTCTTCCCGAGGTCTCCAGGTCCCCCGGGTGATTAAAGAGAATAAATATGCTTGATTACAAATGTCGTACCTCCCCATCAACTCCCCCTAATGTATGCAGTTTAATTGAGCATCACAACTAAAGTATGAGTTATGGAATAAACTGACAGGCCAATATCTCAGAGTCAGAAAATATGGGGGGGGGGGGGGGGGGGGCAGGAAAGAAATGGAAGCAATAGTAATATCCTTCATTTTATGTAAGTGACGCATAATCTCAATTCTGGCATCTATATTAAATATATTACGCAATATTGCCAAAGTAATGAGTAACATCCACACTCGAGTTAAACCATTAATTCCAAAGAGAAATGTGAAACTCATCTGTTAAAAACACTTGATCTGATTTATCTTTAACTGTAAAGTGTTGGTTTATTAAAACCAAAACATCAATTAAGTGTCATCAGATGTTTTTTTTTCATTCCCAGTGGTAAACCAGTGCCACTGTTTGTCAACCACAACCTCAAATGACTAGTAATGTTGAGACGCCCATTGATCACAAGTCCCGGGAGAATTTATGACCTCTGATGGTGATGTCACTCTGCTTTCATCAGCTTTTCTTCATCTTTTTTGATGTACGCACATGAAAAATAACATACAATCTTAAAACCTTTTTTCTCACGATGAACAAGTACTAATATTAATATAATACAACTGTAATTTGTTTCAGCCAGAAGTGTCCAAACGATGTAATAGTGGAACTATTTCACATATCTGCTTGGCCTTAATAGTCCAGATTTATATGGGAGTGACATCACCTCTGCAGAAGGCCTGGTAATAATAATAATAATAATAATAATAATAATAATAATAATAATAATAATAATAATAATAATAATAATAATAATAATAATAGCAGTAAGATAAGTAAGATGAAAGACATATAGATCATGTGGAAACTAAAGATGGACTTTTTTAAGCAAAACTAGAAGACAGAATTACATGAAAATTAATATTGTTAGTTCCTTAAAAACAAAAACTTCTACTATTCTTAATCAAAGTAATGAAACATTTGCTCATAGAGGAACTAAGGCCAGTTTTGTCTGAAATATGAAATATCAGTCATCAAATTAACACATTTTCTTGCCACGGTTCCTTCGCATGCAGTAAACATCTCATGTACAAACTGAGAATTATAAATTAAATAAAATAAATTGTTTGAAAAAATGTACAATTATTTTTTAAATAAAATACCACCAATGAATTCAACTCAAAAAAAAACAATGACCAGGCTTTAAGTAAAGCTAACAACCATGAAACTTAAAATAAATAAATAAATCATTAAAACCATTATTTACTGAGTAATATTTGGGAGTAGAAATGTAGAATTGTTTTACTTCTTTTAAAACATCTCACTTAATTTCTGATTTAGAAATATAGTCCAAAAAGTACAAGTATCCATAAAATCAATTTCATTTTCAGTATTTGTAATCCATCACTTTCACCTCTATGTTTAGTCATTTGATGACAAACATCTCAGCGTGGTTTCTCTATACGTTTGCATGTTCTCCATAACATAAAGGGGTTACTCTGGTATCGTTCTGCAGTCTACAAACATGTGCTTTAGGTTGATTAGGATTATTATTATGCACTACAAACTCAATGAGTATATATTCTCTACTATATAACATAAGTATGATTAGGATGATGAGCGTTCCCACTGAAGTATACTTCCAAGTTTCCCAAAATGCATTTCGAACCTACGACGATAAAAACCTGACGTCTAAATATCTCTGTTGATTCTCCATCTTTGAAAGTTCTCAAAACATTTTAAGTGAGAAAGTGACCAAGTAGAATATCAACATGTGCTCAGTTGATCAATAGAACTCACAGAAACTAATTTCATGCCGACATTTCAGAGATTTTCAGAGACCCTCCATTGTGCCACTGACAAAACTTCTGGTTAACTTCAACTTACTTTTATTTTGAAAAGGGGATGTTTGATTTTTTTTAACTTGAAGCCAGTCCCGGGACAAATTCATATTCCACTTGCAAAGCATCATGGGGCGGTTGAGATTGACTAGTGTGCCCACCGTGCATACTTCCAAAATGTCCCGATATAATATACACCTGGGTATTTCTAGCGTACTCAATCGTTCCATACTATCTAATATGAACTCACTACTACATACTCATTTTGACGTCGGACTGAGTTTGAGTACGACGTTAATATGACATTTCGAACACAGCCACTGTCTTCATCACCACTATGACCATCTATGCCTGTTTTGAATTACTGAAACAAAATTGAGCAATATCACAGACTTTTCTCATTAAGGTAGTATTTTGACGATGAATGCTAATCTGACCAATTTTTATTTTTAGTTATTGAAATGCATGAGAAGTCATAAAGCTACGGACAGCTAACAAAAATGCATAGCTTAGAAATAACATCCCATGTTGGACAGTAAAACATAGATAAAGGGTTTTGTTGGCCACCGTGGATACTTAAAAGTATACATCCAGGTTTTTCTCGCGTACTCAATCGTTCCATACTATCTAATGTGAACTCACTACTATATACTCATTTTGACGTCAGACAAGTAGTAGCCTATGTGTGACTTTGATTGTTTCTGTATTTTTGCTTTTTTACTCATATTCAGGCAGGATAACGCGAGCACACCTCCATGACCCTGCACAGGATCAGTACGTACACAAGACTCATGAATAAATGAATGAAGCAACTTAAATCCTGTTTCAAGCTTGAAAAACACTCCTACCTGCTTTTATTGACTTAATAATATTTTCATGTCAGGTTTACCGATGCATTTTCAAAAATCAAACTACAGTGAAGTGGTGTATGCGAATATAGCTTTTTTTTTGGTACAATTCTCTTTCACCTCCCTCTAACTCCTGGCTAACTTACTAACTCACACTCACACACACTTGCACAAACACACTCACACGGAGCTCTGGCCCTTAGCTGGGTTTGCTCTAATTGCCTTATTGTCTTGAGAAGCCAGTGACAGAGTAGTGGGTAGGAGGCTGACTTTCATCTGAGGTTATTGAGAGAGATAGCTAATTTCCTCGTGTTTCCCTGTCCGGGCCTCGGTGCTGCACGCACACAGCAAGACCTCTCTGGAGGGATCATTAAGAGTCTGGCATTCTGTTTCCCTGTTTCTCACACACACACACACACACACATACCCTCTCACTCTCACTTTCTCTCTTTCGCCCTCTCTCACATGCACAGGCACACTCTTTCACTTTCCTGGTCAACAACCAAACACAGAGATAACCTTTAAATGAAAGGCTGGCCTAGTGAGAAACCAGGAAAGACACAGGCATGGTACAGTGTTCTCTTCATCAGAACATTAGCTGGCTTTCCATTACAGACTTTCGCAAAATAAAAGCAGTATTTCTAAATGTCGACAAAGTATAATTGCGCTATGAACGCGTTTCCATTGAACGTTGTTTTGGTCAGGAGCCTCGTAACTCCCGCAAAATCTCATCCCGTGAGACTTTACTGCAGAAATATGGACGCTCCAAACCTCCTTATAACATCATCAAATGTGTACAGTTTGTCATGTGTTTATACACGATGACGACGTTATATCGTTGTACTTTTGAACAGAGGCGTTGCTCCTTTGCTGAGTCATGATAGATTAGATTACTCGCAGTACAA
This sequence comes from Gouania willdenowi, assembly GCF_900634775.1. Taxonomy (NCBI): domain Eukaryota; kingdom Metazoa; phylum Chordata; class Actinopteri; order Blenniiformes; family Gobiesocidae; genus Gouania; species Gouania willdenowi. The sequence continues at coordinate 23,625,227 of NC_041063.1, read as the reverse complement.
ACAGATTGCGCCGTATTCACAGTGCCAGCAAAAAACAGTCTCTGCTCAAGGTCTCATACCAAAGCTCTGATAAGCAGAGCTCATCTAACTCCTTCCTCCCTTCACACACTCCTTCCCTCTCATCTTAGGGTGGGGCTCTTCCTATCTGTAAGAGTTGGCGCTCAGAAAACTTTCCGTTAGTTGCATGTCGCCTTCCTGCAGGAAGGACACCCTTTTTGTACTTCTTTCCATTTAGTTTATAATAAATACTTTTTTATAGAATGATCATGCTTTTGTCTGGACCTCATCATTCAACAAGAGCACAAATCATGTTTACAAACGAAGACAATCGTAAATTTGCCGTAACAAACGCTAAGAAATGTCCCGGTCGCCACTTCTGTTTTACATGTTCCGCGTCATGTTTTCTCAAAGAGCAGTGGTCATGTGACCAGGTACGTCACGTTCTGTGACGTGTATTTGCAGAAAAAGTGTGTCCATTGTGCTTTTGCAACATTTCTGTCGCTGTGTTTCTTTTATGCTTGGAAATGCACAAAATCTAAACAGCGCAATAAAAACCGGTAAAGGAAACACCTGAACCTGAAATATCGCTAAAAAGGTTTTACGCTTTCATGAGAAGGTATTTCAGACATTTCGATATTGAAATGTGTCGCAAAAGTGCTTAGCGTTATATTACTGCCACATTAGAAGTGAAACAACAAAGGAATACAAAGTGTTATAAGGAGGTTTGGAGTGTCCGTCTTTCAAGGGAGTTCAGTCTTCAATGGAAACACATTCAAATCGCAATTATACTTTGTCGAGATTTAGAAATATCGCTTTTATTTGCCAACAATCTGTAATGTTGGCAAAAAACCTCCTCGTGAAAGCGTCAAAACGTGATATTTGAGTGCTTTTTTGAAATTCAGGTGTTTCCATCACCAGTTTTTATTATGCTATTTAGATTATGTGCATTTCCATGGGTAATGGAAACCCAGCTATTGACACAGACTGAAGTGATTTTAATTTTCATAATAATTTAGTGTATTATGTGAGAGATTTCTTTCTTACCATTTTTAATCTTAATATAATCCGATACTTCACTAGATGCTTCATTTACCGTTTAAAAAGATAAATTTCTGATTTTCTAATCCAAGAAAAAATGTGAAAGCATTTCATATAATACAGGTTTAAAGTTCTCCCATTGATCTGAAGCCTATTATTTCACAAATCATCATGTACATCTTAGAAGTGAATAGACTGTGTGGAGGAAAAAAAACCCATGACCTTAAAGATCAGGAAAATAAATGGATGAAAGCAGTGAATAAAACTCCATTAATAATTTACCATGGAAGCCTCTGGAATTTACTTACAATAGTCGGCCTTTGATTCCACACTTAACTAAAGACTCGTTTTCTAACTGTGATTATATCAGATTGCAAGAGTTGTGTGTGTTGGTGAATGTAAAAATGTGTTCCAATTTGGTTCCAGTTGTTGGGCTGTTTGGGGGGAGTGGCAGTTTCTTGGTTTATGCCATAAAAACCAAAGCACATCCTCCAGGGATCTGCAAGAAGCACTACGCCATGGGAGAGAAGTCGTACCGCTAATTTACGAAGCCCTTTGCTCTTTGGTCAACAAAAATAAAACATCTGGGGTAATTACTAATTCATTATTGAAAGGCAGCATTATTTATGTGTGGTGAGAGGGGCTGCTGCGTGCCTGTGGTTTCTTGGGTATCCCAATAAGACCAGTGCAAGGACGATGTGGTGAAGACCCAGCTGGAGGCAGTATTCCAGTCTTTCGGGCTCAGGCCTGATGCATGTTCTCCCCTCAGTGTAACAAGAGGGGCTAGACGTGGAGATGCATGACAAATGTTGGTCTGTAACCAACAATTAGGAAGGTTCACAAAATTCATCTTCACCAAATTTTGCCAGATTGCTCCTTTGTTCCAATTGACGTTGTAAGCATCTGTACAAAACATGGGTCCCATGCTGCTCATTTAGCGGATGCACACTTTTCCACAATGTGAATGTTTCCATTATTAGCAGTAGGGCTGGGCGACATGGACCAAAACTCATATCTCAATATATATATTTTTTAAATGATGATATACAATATAAATCTCAATCATTTTAATTTAAATAAAGTTTTACCATAAAGACAATTCTGGGTTAAATTTGCTGGTGCACAATGCCACACATGCACGTTTTCTCCTAAAGGGGACAGCACGTATGAGTGAGTTCTATAGTGTGGCTTGTTTAGTGGATGGTCTGGGTTAAGAAGCACTATCTAACTGTGCTTTTCATGTTTATCTGAGAAGTAGCAAAAAGCAGCCACTCCTAAAATGAGTATTATGATACAAAATAAGTGATAAAAATTATCAACATGCATGTCAGCATTTAGAATAATGACCATTCTGAGCATTAACACAGTAAAGAACAAAGTTTTTTATAGTAATTTTGTGTTTTTCTGTCATTCATGTATTCTTGCTTTTGTTTTGTGTGTTTGTTGTTCTTTTGCTTGTTATGATCACATTTTGTGCATTTCTGTATGGTTTTGGAGTCAAATTGTGTATTCATTTGCATTTTTTGTAGTATTTTTTGTGTATTTCTGTTGTTGTTTTGTTTGTAGTACTGTGGGTTTGCAGAGTAATTTGTTTGTGGTTTTTTTTTGTCTTTTTGCGTACTTTTGCTGTCATTTTGAATATTTTTTAATCAATTTGTGTATTTTTGTTGTCGTTTGAGTTATTTGGACTAATTTTGTGTATTACAGTTTTCAGTTTGTTCATTTTTCTGTTTTTTTTGCTGTATTTTCAGTTTTTCTTATCCTTTACTGTATTTTTCTGCAAAGTTGTAATTATTTGTATTTTTTTTAATGTCTTCTTGCTATCGTTTTGTGTAATTTTCTCTAATTTTGTACATGTATTTTGGGGGCCGCATGTGGCCCGTGCCTGATCTACACTACTAAGTGAGCTATACAATGTCATAGGTGTGTTAGTGAGATTGTAGCATGAAAAAGATATTTACATGTTTTCACGAAATGATAAGGGAAAGCACAGAAATACATATGATTACATTTGCTGCTGTAGGACTGAAATAGATCACCTGAAAAGCCGTAACATTTCATTACATTTTATTCCTCCTTTACTGGCACTTTTAAACAGGCCTAATGTTGGTTGGGGAATCAATCTCCACTGTGGTTTCTCTTACACGCAGCCACATACTGTCACATTCTACGAAATTACAGAAAAACCTCTCAACGGCAGAAATTCTAATAGCTCTCAATATGATGAGAATAGGGGTATTTTTGGGCATTTGATCCATCCTGAGGTTCATAGATTTAAAAGCTTTTGTGTTATGGCTGTGAAATGATACATTTGCAGGCCTGCTTAAAACTCAATTTAACTGTAGCTGCAGTATTGCCATAATGGCAACCCTCTATTTCCAGAGATCGCCCAATCAATAACAAATTGCTGAAAGCACAAATGATTCCATTTTCTGCAAGGGGGAAACGAGAATGATGAGAAAATAGGTGAAATTGATATGTGAGGAAATATTATCAATGCTCTAAATGTCAGCAGGATGAGGTACTATGACCTTTCGGGGCTGGGGGTGAAAAAAACAACAAAGATAAACCCCAAATGCAGACAAACAATCACTCTAACGAAACAAATGTGAAGCATGTTAGAGATTAGTCTCTTGTAACAATGGATGACTATCCAACATGATTGTTAAAGAAAATAACTGGTAGCTGTTCTGAGCTGTTTTTTTTTTTTTTTTTTTTTTTTAACCTCCTGCACATTCACTCACGTCTACTCATCATTAGTTAAAGGCCTGCTTGTTTGTATCTGAACTGAGCTGGACCAGAGCCATATAGAGAGAGCGTTGCAACAACGGAAGTCCAAAATGCTTAACCGTCATGTGACTCATGTAGACAAATTTTGTCCGGGAAGTCATCAATAACTGCATTGATTGACAATATTTATACAGTACACTGTCATATGTATGTGTATAAACAATATGTTTATGTAGTTCTATAAATAGTTTTTTTTTTCCCCTCACGTAAACTTGTATTAATGAGTGTAAACAGCTAACTTCCTTAATTTGGTTTAAAAAATGTTAATATGTATTATAATCAGTATGTATTGCTTTGTATTTTCTTGTAATTGTGAGCCATTTTGTCTGTTTATGTGGTATTTCCTTATCTTTATGAGTTTTTGGAGTCTGTGTATTTGAAGGAGAATCAGCGAGGAGGTGGTAGTAGCAGGTAAAAGTTCTCTCTGTAGCACTAGGCTAGCATAGCATTAGCCGCTAATCACACCGGCTTTTTTCACTGGTGGTTTATATTTATGAGTGGAGAAAAAGGAGCACAGCTCCATGCTTCAGCAGGCAGTGAAACTCACCAAGTTGGATGTGTCGCTGGTGGGCGGGGCTTCGCTTCAGATTTGCGTATGAAGCGAATGGGGACATTTTTTGATTCTGCCAACCCTGTGGTAGGCTTCGTACGGCAAATGGGTCTGGTGCCACAGGAGACGCATTCGGTGTGAATGCAGCATAAGATGCTAATAGCTTGCTAATAACTGTTCTTCTCTTCTGGGATTTACTGAGAAGCATCAATTAGGGGTGCACCGATTTTCTGGCCTATCACTGATCACCAATTTTTTTAAAAACCTGACTGGCCGATACCAAATTTGACCAACCCTGATTTTCTTCTTTTTTTTTTCATTACTGACATCTTTTACCTTGAATGTACCAATCTTATTTTATTGTAAAACAATCAACAATACCGATGAAATGATACAAATGCATTGTTTTAACTGCACATGAGGCAGTAATCTCCAATATAAATTAATAATTTTGAACATTGCCGTCCAAAAATACTAAATTATATCAGTTCCTTTAGTCTTTGATTTTTCACATTTTAAAAACAAACTAAACGTGTCCAACAGGTTCAACTGTTTTCAGCTCTTTGACTAAAATAAAGTGCTCAGCAGTATTTTGGTTTTACAAACACAGGGTTTGGGGTAGATGATATAATAATAATCTCAAACTACCAATAAAGTGTCCTGAGTTTTAAGTTTCCTTGTAGTGCAAAAATAGAAAATGTCCAAATGCATCAGCTTTGTGGATATAAAAATGTAAAAAATATTATTCTAAAAATAACTTTTGACTGCTGACAGGACAAAAGCTAAAAGTCAAACATTCTACGGAAATAATAAAGTGCAGCATGTGCCCAAAATTATACATCATTACTGTGCTACACGTGTTTACGCCACCATTTCATCCAGAAGTGCTAACAAGCTGAAGGGTATATAAGAGGGTCTTGAAAACATATTCAAGGTAAACTAACAAACATTATTTACTAAAGTTCAAAAACAAGATGTCCTTTACCTTCCAATATTGATAGGATATTTCTACATCAATGAGGAGCTAGTCAATGTAAGCGTAGCATAAACATCCAAGCCCCTGTCTTGAATTGTTAATAACCTATGTATGAATCGCGTTTAGGTGCACATGTTTACTTTAGTGTCTGTTAAGTGGTCTTGGCTATGAAGGAAACATACAACAACTGAAGGTCTAGCTCAATTGTCAGGTATGCTATGCATTGTGTTTGTAGCTGTGTGCATGTGCAAGGGCAAGTACATATGGATAAACTCACTTCATCAATAGAATAGTAAACAGAATTGTCGGGAATGGAAAGCACATATGTGATGCCTTAAAATGACCCTTGTTTGTTAGAGAATGGTCTGTGTAGAGATGAAATGTCAGGGTTTGAGGATGAGGTGTTGGACCATATGCTGAGATTGCGAATGCAGGAGTAGATTTAAATAATAATAATAATAATAATAATAATAATAATAATAATAATAATGTATTGGATTTATATAGCGCCTTTCATACTCACACTCAAAGCACTTTACATTGCATTATTTTTGCACTCCACACATAGTGGTGGTAAGCTACTATTGGGGCAGACTGGTGCACAAAAGTCCAGTTAATATTAAATAAACTACTGTAAGTACAAAACAAAGAATATTAAAAAGTACAAAAAAAAGAACCTAACGCAATGATTTAAAAAAATTGACAGACGTCCCAGAGAAAGAAACACTAAATTCAACAAAGTGCACAATCAGGTTGGGGTGAATTATTAATTGATAATTAATTACAATTATGGCATAACTATTAACAGTAATTTTAAAATCCTGTTGCCATTGTAACAGTAATTAAATTGTAAATGAGTCCTTTGTAATTGTAATGGAAATTCTATAAAAATAAACAATTACAATTTAATTAAACCCAAACCAGTCCTATGGCTTACACCTATGTGGTTAATTATAAAAATAAGTTTTCCCACTACCTGAGTGAATATTCACACCTGTACAGGTTTTAATTCAATTCAACTATTTATATGGTGCAAATTACAATAATAGTCATCTCAAAGCTCTATCAAAATATAAAAGGGGTTAGGATATAATTTATTTAAATAGGGAGTAACAATACTGTGAATGTAACTGATGTTTTTGTACATAGAGTTTATAGCTATTGCTAAACTCTTGACCCTAGTTGGGCTTTTACATGAGATATTATAATAAAATGCACTAAAATGTAAACGTAAGGATGCGAAAACGACATCGCATACACACAATCATCACAACGCTAGATGAATAAAAGTTTGTAGAATTGGAATTAAACTTTAGTAATTGAGAACGCAATTGTAATTGACTTTCAGGGAAAAAGATAACAGTCATATATTCGTAATTGGAATAAATGATTGTCACCGTAATTGTCATGGAATTGTAACTGAATGTGGATAATTTAAAACATAATTTTACAGTGATTGAAAAATGCAATTGACCCCAACCCTGTACCAAATAAAGACAGAGTGACTAACTTGATAGAAACAGCATGTGACAGGGACTTATTTCTCTATGATGGGCTAATTTAGGATTCTTAACATGAAACTTTTGATGAAAAACAACCAGACCTGCCATTCTGTCTCACCTTGTCAGATTTTATAATATCAGCTTTGGTTGGTCTGCTTTTATCCTCGTCTTGGACTGAGTTTCTGAAAAACATAAACAGGTGAAACGTACTGTTTATTGTGTATGTAAGTCCTTTGATAGATTTTACGCATAGAGTGAAATGAAATTACTCTTGTATAGATAAATGAGAGTATACACAGCTAAATAAATAAACCATAAACACAATGTCTTACTGTTGAATGACTGGAAACATGTACATGGATGTCTATAAAAACCTGAATGTACTACATTTTACCACTACAGCAGTGGTTCTCAACCTTTTCAGCCCGCGACCCAAAATTTATTACATTTATTATTAATTTCCCTCTAGTATATAGTCATCTTAAAGATGCAAATCATTGTTGTAATCAGAAATAAAATGGGAAAAGTAACCAAAAGTGGTGGAAAAGCTGGTGAAAACTACAGAAATTGGTTAAAAGTTGCAAATTAGAGTGGCTAAAAATTGACAGAAAATGTGGTAGAAATGGTTTAAAGTGTGGTTCAATTATGGTGAAAAGAAGTTAAAAATGACATTACTGGGTCAACCTATGCAACATTAGGTGGAAAAGTGGTGGAAAGGGTTTATAAGTGCTGAAAATGTCTTGAAAATGGAAAAAAAAAATGTGCAGAAAGGCATTGAAATTTTGATGGAGAAGTGGCAGAAATGGGAGAAATGTAGCAGAAATGCATTAAAAATATGGCAGGAAAAAAAAATTAAAACAGGTTAAAATATGGCATGTTTGGTGTAGTTGTAGAAAAAGGGTAAAAATAAGCAAAAATGGGCTCAAATTGTTAAAGATATTCTCAGTTTGTCTCGACCCGTAGGTTGAGAACCACTGCTCTACAGAGTCAATGGAAAGGACGCCAAAACTCGAATTTTGGAATAATAAAAAAAATTGAAAACAAACACAGAGATGTAAATGTCATTTCAACACAGGAGAGTTTGAATTGAAAATTGATGTTAAAATTTACGGAGCAATCGCAAAAACTCACTTAACAAGCCAATGCGTTTCACTTCTTATTCGTATTTTATCCATTTTTCCTACAAACATCAGCTTCCACAACCCCCTTCATTGAGTCAGTATCATCATCTCTGTCATTACACAATTGTTTCCCTACACCAAACAAGACCACGATGTACTATTTTTTCCTATGAATAAACAGGACTGAGTACGTTATGATAATGACAGGCACATATAGCCCATGCGAGACCCTCTGAAACCTTGTTAGTCTAAATACCTCCAGGAGATATGTGCTAATAAATGAAAAATACAATTAACAGCGTTTACTCGTGGTCTCCTGGATCCTCATCTGGAGCGTAGCCGGCAGTGTTTTCCAAACCATCCTGGTTAATTATATTTTCTAATGTGTGCGCTGGAACCAAATTAGAGCGTTCTAATTTTAACAGACCTAACCTGGCAACATGGTTCGTCTTCTGCTTTGGACTGCATATGGGAAAAGATCAACGTGACCTTTGAACTTCCTCGTGAGTTCCTGGAGGCGAGTGGTGAGGGTGTATAAAGGGAAAGTCTGATGATGGCATGCATAGCCATGAAATATTCTATGGATTAGGCTTTACTAAATCATTTCAATTATTTAGGAGATTTGCTGTTATTGATTCATCAGTCTCTAACTGTAACATCTCCTATCTCATCATAAGTTGTGCCTATAATTATATATACAGTACAGCCTCAAGGATTACAGTGGATAAAAATGGTGTAGTAAAAAAACAACATTAGACAAAGAACAACACCCACTCTATGAACACTGATGGTTAAGAACGCTACATATATATTATTTATATATTACTTAAATGTGCAAGTCAATTTAAATTCAATACTTTTTAAGGCCATTTGAAATGGAATTTAAGACCAACTTCACAGTAAACACAATTGGGGAAAAAAATGCCACATCAATTACATAAGTTTAGAGTGATTTTTTTCCAGTGTCTAGTGCAGATGTGTAATTGGCAGACCCCAAAGTAAACACACAAAAATACACATTATGACAGTAAAATACACAAAAATAAACAGACTGAAATAATCAAAATTACTCAAAACAGATTACAAAAATAACAAAAAAAAAGGACAATAATTGGACCTGCTGCAACCACGTCAGCAGTTTGTTCCGTTGTCGTGACTGCGCGATGTTACAGTAAATTATAGCTATATATGTTTATTTTTTTTAAAACCACTGTTACCATTTACCGCATTTTAAAATGGGAGACGAATTACAATTATAAAATTCTACTTCTGTGTTCAAATTTAAGAGTTTTGAAACATTTAATTTGATTTAGGTCTTTTTATTTAGCTTTATGAATTTCATGCCTTTTAAGACTTTTTAAAGATCTGTGGGAACCCTGTGAAAGAACCCTGCAATACAACCTGTAATGACTAAATAGAAGTAGTTTGTAATTATTGGATTTGTGACTAATGTTACAAATATTTTATGCTTCAGTGTTTTTTTTGTGTGTGTTTGCATTCACTCCTGTTCATGTGGGTTTTTTTTTTTTTTTTTTGCTCCTAATGCAAAAACCTGACACTGCTTTCCTCTCTGGGGGAAAATAATTGACCAGTCTTTCCAGTCTCTTACCGAGACTTCAGACATTCTAAATGTTGGCCTGAAGTGTCTCGTGTCTGGAGTGGACTTTTCAAAGAGAATTAGTGGGCTCTTCCGCCACCAAATCACTGCAGAAATGTAGTCAGACAGTCTAATCAGAGATGTTTGTTTCTCCCCCCACCCCACCCCCTCACCCTACTTTACTAAAACTGCCTTGCAGCAGCCTTGATCTTACCTTTCTCTTTGTATTTATTTCCTCTCTTTTGATATGCTTGTCCATTACTTTCTGCTTTTGTGTCTCTTGCATTCCTTTTTTTTCCCATTATGCGCATCTAACCGGGTCTACCTGCATCTGACAGTCCGATTACTTCTCAAACTCCCAGCTCCGTGTTCGTTGCTAATATGTAGCAACATCTGGAATTTATCAGTTTTACCATTGACAAGTGTAGCCTTGATGGGACACATGGATGATAGGTGTGGGAATAGGTGAGAGTTTTAGACTATTTTGAACCGCTTTGAAGATTTGTATGTGCATGTTGATAGGTTCAGGTTCAAATGACTTGGTCTACGTGCATGTGGGTGTGCACGTGTTGACCACGGACGTATACCAAGGGCCATTTGTACCGGCCCAGTGCGTCGACGAAATTGCCTCTGGGTGTGGGGGGGGTGCTCACAATGTTCTGGACCATTAGCTCAAATAAGTCACAGCCAAAACTCTTAGTATCTGTCTCACTGGCCAAATGACAAACTGTGCATCCTGCTAAATCCAGCCTCCTCTACCGTACAGGAGGCCAGAGAGAGAAAGAGACGGCGGAAAAGAAACAAAGAAGTCACATTTCAAACCAGATGCCTCCACCATATTTAGTGGTGTGATTACAGATTAATTGGGTGTCATTTTCTCTCATTTTGTTCACCCATGAATACATACAGCCATTATTCAACAAAACTAGTTCAATGTTTCTCAAATGGGGGTACCCCTAATTGTAAGCAATGGTACTACAGGGGGTACTTGAGAGAGAGAGAGTGGAAAATTAACAAAGTGTCAGTCCCACCCCAGGCGTGAGATGACCGGAAATGATAAACTTTAAAACTACATTTATTCAGGTGCCACTATATTAGGGTTTTTCAAACTTGGGGTCGAGACCCCATGTGGGGTTCCCTAGAGTTTAAATGGGGTCAATTAAATAGACACAAAAAGACAAAAAAAAAAAAAACACAAAAAAGGACTCAGCAAATTCACAGTGCTAACAAACAAGCATAACGACAAGAGGAATACACAAAAATGACTCCAAAAAATGCACAATTACAGCACAAACACACAATATGACTCCAAAAAATATATATATTTTCAGGACAAATACACAGAAGGACAACAGAAATGCACAAAATGCCTCACAATGAGCAAGACAACAACAGAATGACAAAAAAACAGAAAAACTTTCTTCTTTCCTGTAAAAATGCTCAGATCACTCCGATCACACACACATTTTTGTGTCTCCGCTGTGATAAAAGTTGCCTACCACTGCTCTAAAGGGCCGGATTTGGCCCCCGGGCCTTAAGTTTGACATGTGTGGTCTAGTTATAGACTTGTAAACAACAGGTGCTATATTTGAGTAAAACTTGGACGCATAAACTTTCACTCTATAACTATATCCATTAGAACCATGTCCTGTATGTACCGGTACTTTCTTTTCTTTTTTTTTATTAGTAGATTTCTGCTTTCCTATAAGAATCTGTCCACCTATTAATCCCTGTCAGGACAAAAGCGCTAAATATTCAATAGACACACACACTCCAAAGATCAAGACACATTTAAAACTAGGGCACAGTGTAAATCATAAAATAAAGACATACCTCACGTGCACACACCCATACACACAAAGCAGACAACTATTTGGCTCTCTTCTCATTGTTTATTCTCTCTTTCCCTTTCTTCTGTCCATCTTTAATTCATTTTTCATCTGCTCATTGTGGATGTGTGTCCAGGGCAGCAGGCAGAGCAGGCATTGCCCTCTGTAAAGATACAGCTTTGCTCTTATGTGCACATGAAATCTTACGCACTCTCTCTCACGGACATATGGGGAAAGCCGATGGTGCACATTCCTAGACTAGCACGCACTGGTTTTCCTCTAGAGTAAATAAAGCGTTGGAATTCTTAAAGGCACCCCAAGTAAGATATGGTCATTGTTTTATTCATCCACTGCACCCCCCCACCCCCACCTTTTTCCTCACCACCTCCTCGTGTGGATGTTTCGACACTGCTTCCTGTTGCAACCCCTCACTCGACTCTACCCGCCAATCGGGGCTGGATGTGAATCCCACTCTTGGGGAGAACACACGCAACCACACAAAACAACACATGCATACATGTGAGAAGAGTTCACCTGGAGCATGTTTCAAACAGTTTCATCATATCACACTGCAACATTTGGGGCCAATGGTTCAGGTCCAGGAGGTTTGGTTGGGATTTTATTTGAAAGTTTGTCAGTTGGGCTATGTGCAATGACGTTAGCACTAACTATAAATACATATACTAATGCTAACTATTAATTCTAACAATGTGCAATAATGTTAGCACTTTAACTATAAATACATCTACTAATGCTAACTATTAATGCTAACAATGTGCAATAATGTTAGCACTTTAACTATAAATACATCTACTAATGCTAACTATTAATGCTAACATGTCCAATAATATCAGCACTTTAACTATAAATGTATCTATTAATGCTAACCATGTGCAATCATATTAGCACTAACATAAATACATCTATTAATGCTGAACATGTGCAATAGGGCTATGTGCAATAATACTAGCACTTTAACTATAAATACATCTGTTAATGCGAACCATGTGTAATAATATTAGCACTTGAACAAACAACCAATCAGGCTAAAGAAGAGGTGCGATTTCTTATTTAAGACAAAATATTGTCAAGTTTGCTCTTTAGCGCTAAAGCACTTTACCGTCTGCCTTATGCACTTTAGCTGCAATGGTCACTTTATTTCTGGTCTGTCCTCAGCTAAATGTTGATATATTTAAGTATTTGTATTTTAATGTACTGTCCAAGTAGTCTGATTTTGGAGTTGGCTGTTAATTTATTTTTCTTCTGTTGTTTTTAAATGTAATTTCTGTCTCTTGTCACAAATAAATTAAATGTTTGTCAGTTTTATGACGTGCAAATCGATCAGGTATAAGAAGTGTTTTGATTTTCAGTCAAACTTGACTCGATTCATTCTGTATTTTATGCCAATCAATGTATTCTGGGGGAAAGTAGCTTTTCCATTTGTTTTTGTTATGAGTTATCAATGAGCTTTACAGCTTTGACTTCAACTTTCACAACCTCAGACGGAACCACTTGCATTGTAGATGCTTTAGTCCGTGACCGTGGTGTCAGCGCCGAGGAGGTACAAGCTGTAACTAACTCCTCTTCCCACCTCAATAACTGTATAAATGACAACTGCGCTTCAACAGCCTTGACCAAAGCTGGAGAAAACACTCAAGAAAACAATTTAGAGCAAATAAAGTGGAGGAGATAGTTAGATTAACTGGGCAGTCTCGGTTTTTAATGGTTTTGTGCTTCACCGGCCAAAAGGATCAGTGTTTGCAGCTTACATCCACAGGTCTAAATGTTTAGTTATGTTCAAAGGAATCTTAGAAATTTAATTCTATAATGCTACTGTAATTTCAAAAGAGTGGAAAAAGGCCAAAGTTGATTTATTTAAAAAAAAAATCCTATTCCAAGGCTGGTAAGAGGGGTAGGGACTGCAGCAGTTCAAGTTTCTGTGGAGCCAACATTGGCATATGAATAGCTGCTGGAGAAAAATAGAGGAAATAATCATCATAGCAACCTCAGTTTGTGATCCCTTGATCCAGGAGAATGAGAAAGCTTCTGGGGAGAATCTTGAGGACCAAATAGACGGTGACAACAGTGTCCAAAGAAAAGAGAAACCAACAGAAGCTGAAACAAAACATGCAAGTGATAACCCAAAGGTAAACCTCACAGTCAAGGGTGGAGCAGTGATTTTAAAAGTGGTGGTGTTCTGTAGGGAAACCGTCGACTACCAATTTAGTTTATTAAATTAATTCACTAAAACCATTAAAAATCTGTTATTAAGTCAGTGATACTCAACATGTGGGTCTTTATATCTTCATTTTAATTATTATTCCCCCAGAAACCTTAGAAGGGGAAACTTTTTAACTCATTTATACCTTTTTCTTTGGCCATTTTGCAACTCCCTTTGTCCCATTTTTGCCCCTTTTTCAAAAAAATTGACACTTTTTTGTTTTTTTTCCAGATTTAAGCTTCCTTTGGCAAAAAATATCCTTTGTTCCAATTTTTGCAAGTTCTTTTAGACACATCCATTTTTTGTCGATTATTTAACCATTTTTTTTTTTTGCCACTTTTTATCCAAATAAGCTGCCCTTTGCCCAATAAAAAACACTTGTTTCCTTTTCTCCATACATTTTGTCTATTTTTGTTCCACATTTTTGCCCTTCTTCACTATTTTGCTCATTTAAGCTACTTTTTCCCATTATATACCACCTGTTTCCTCCTTTCTGTCAATTATTTTTGCCACTCTTTATAGTCAATTTTCACTCTTTTTTTTGCCACTTTTTCACAATTATTTGCCACCTGTTACTTATTTTTATCACTTTACTTACATTTTCCTCACCGCTGTTAACTCTGGACAAATACGTTTTCAACAGTGAATTCCTGTGTAAAAAGTGAGGGCGATAGATCTGGTCATGGAAGGCCCTGCTGACTGCACGTCAACCAAAATGTCAAAGAGAGAAAGATCTCAGATTAAAGTTTTTACGGCGTGATTTGTGTGCAGGGAGAAATAATTATTGCAAACCAAAAGCAAATGAAAGAGAATTCCATTCAAGCCGCCGACTCCCTCGCTGAGCGACCACGAGAGAATACGGCATTCAAATTCATTAAGTGTGATCTGGGGCCTAAGAGGGAATTGAAGTGCTGAGGCACTGACATAGGAGGCAATCACATTAAGCCGGAGTTTTAACAGTTAAGACCTCTAACCGGAAAAACAGCTCGGAGTTGGAAAATGTGTGTAAAACAGTGAGTCGAACCCAAGCCTCTCCACCTCATTTGTCTTCGTCTTTCTGCCAATGGAACAATGGCTTTTGTTTAACCTTGTTTGATTTCCCTCTTAGCGCTGATCCCTTGACGAAGAGGGCTATTATTGGGCCTCTCACAGAGGCATGTTTCACTAACGAGCGATCGCTAATGAAGGCTTTGATGTAGGATTAATTACACTCCAAATTGAATGTCTAATTGCTTTTATTCCCTCTCGATGAAATATGCTCTGGCTGGCACTTCAATGCCATCTGTTGTAATTAGAGAGGGGGGGAGACAGATTGTTGGGTGTAAGAGATAAGACCGATTTCACTCAGTAAAACTTTTCTCCTTTGTCCTATTTACAGATGATGTCTATTGCATCACTAATTCTCGACACCTCCCCTCTTCCTCCCCCCCCCCCCCTCGCCTCTCCTTTGCTTCGACCTCTCTGATAGATGATTTGATCTGTTTCCTCTTGCTAATTGTATCCACTGATGAGTTTAGGCAAACACATTAGCTAATTGCATTTGTGCTTCTCGGACACTGCGTGATTGATAAAGTGCACATGATGCTGAATCATTGCACTGTTTGGTGGTTATTCATCTAAATGGCAGTCCATATAAACACACAAACGCACGCACGCACGCACAGAGGGAGGCAGAGATGACAGAACGTGATTGATGTTGTGTTTTAGGAGATTGTTTCTGATCTTATTAAAATCATTGATTTCTTTAAACAGTTTTTATTCTCTGGTGTTTGTGAACTGGAAGCAAACAAACACAAAAAAACAACTTAAGGCCCGTTTTTGCTCAAGATTTAAACAAAAACACAAACCGAGCTTTCATACTTTGCTGTAATTTAACGCATATACCTGCAAGTACCCTGCAATATATAAATACAGTGTTGGGAACGTTACTTTAAAAAAGCAATTAGTTATAGTTACTCACTACTGAGTTGGTAATTGAATCATTCTAGAATAAAAGTAACTCATTACCAAGGAAAGTAACTCTTTGCGTTACTGTTAATAAAAAGTTGCTATAGGTCAATGAATTCAGATTTTTTAGATGCGTGTTGTTGTGAGACGCTTCATTAAATTTGAGTTGCTTACGTTTTTGCCTTTGACCACAATTAATTTAAAGTAGTGTTTGTATCAGACTGCTCCACGCTCGCCATCTCTGCTGATTCATCACATCTGTAGTGGTTGTGTGTGTGTTGCGCGTGTGCTGGCACATGTGTAAAAACACTGCTTCTGATTGGTTACCACTATACATTACGCCGCCTTAGCCAATCAGAATCGCTCAGCTGGTTTTTAACCCACCTCCTCGCTACAGCTGCATATGAAACAGTTTATTCAATCAATGCATGCAACGCACCGCATTTAACGTTCAGTAACGTAAACGCCATTATAACGGCGTAAAAAGTAATAAGTTAGATTACCCCATTACTGAAAAAAAAATGCCGTTACCTAACGACGTTATTTTAAATGCCGTTATTCCAAACACTGTATATTTTGCAATATGAAACAATAAAGAAATGCTCACCACATGACTCAAATTTCACCATATGTTATACTACACTTGTTTGACGATAAACCTTCAATGGTCTCTGCATCTGTCCTTTGTCAGTAAAACTTTGAGTGTCTTAAGGCATCACTTTTCCCAAGACTTCCAAAGCTTGTTTTTGAAAGTTTGGTTCATGGAGATGTCCAGTTGTCCAGTTTAGTCATCCCACCCTCACTTTCACTGGACAAATGTGGGCAGTTTTTTTTGCAAAACATTACTATTGCGCACAGGTACATTACGATGGCGATGCTAAAACAATATATTGTGCACCCTAAATCCGAAAATTATCAACATTTAACAGTCAGAAAACGATGGTTTTTGTTGCCTCAAATCACCAACTTTGAGCTGCCCCCCGACCACCACCCCCCCTCCCCCCAGTCTGCCTTATGTGATAATTTCCTAAACAAAAAGCCAAACAGAAATTATGAAGCGTTTCCCTTTCTTTTCTTCTTCTTCACGCCTCCAAATCCAAATGCTAGCTACTTTAAACACAGAAAAAGAAGAAAAAAACTAGAACATCTGGGGTATGCCATCATGATGACAATGCCGTGGCACATGTACGGGGCCAATAGGTGGCCCGTGAGGTCATTATCCTTATAATAGCATTATGTACTCCAGCTAACATTAGCATGCTAATGAATGGACATGTGGCAGGTGTGCTTTGTAGCAGCAGCACACTGCTCATGTCTGATAAGACAATGACACAATATGACGAGAAACAACACCGGTTGTCAGCGATTGTCCTCACAGAAGAAGATGACACAGTTGTCAATAGCCGCGCTTTGTGTGTGTGTGTGTGTGTGTGTGTGTGTGTGTGTGTATGTGTATGTAGATCCATGCCAGTGTGTGCGTGTGTGTTAGAAGGACTCCCCGAGGAGCAAATGGCTTTAAGCAACACAAGCGCCTGATCAATACATCAATATTCAGCTTAGGAGGTCGGACGACACACACACACACACACACGACCACACTAACGTGCACACGATAAAGGCATAGGGAAACACACACACAAACTCAGAATAGCACGCTTCTGGCTCTGCCGTGAGTGACCCTTGGCTAATCAATTTTTCGCCACATGATAGGGACGCCACGCGCCGCCATCATCGCCTCTGCATCTTTTGAAAGGGACACACGTTCCAACTACAATGTATGCACACACACACACGCAGGCGTGTATCTCCTGACTTCGTCCCTGCAGCTACAGCTTATTGCAGCATGTGTGTTGTGCGTATTGTTATTGTAATGAGTGACGGAGACAACGGTATAGAAACTAGGGGAGATAGGGCTTCTGTCTTCAGATAATCCAAGTGTCAGGGCTCCACACGCACTGATTGGCTATAGCTAGCGGCCTGCCAAGTCACATTGGGCACAATGTGGGTGTGTGCTGAGTTGTCTCTGAGTTTGTGTGGGTGCAGATGTACGAAAGACAATATGTAAGAGAATAAACTCTAACTATGCTTGTATGACCATCTGTAGCAAGTATAGTATTGTATTTTATACAGATTTTTCCAGAGGTGTAAAGAGTACTGATGTATCCTATACTCAAGTAGAAATAAATCATACTTAAGTACAAGTAGAAGAAGTAAGTCATACATGAAATACTCAAGTACAAGTAAAAAGTAGCTCAATTAAATAATACAGGTACACAAAGTAAACTACACTACTTATTTTCACGCATACAGTAAACATCTCATGTATAAACTTGAAAAGTTAGAGACCAAATGTTGCACAATTAGAACTTAATTTATTTTCCACAAAGACATCTGTATAAAATAAAGTTTGTCAAAATGCACAATTATTTATTACATTAAAATTCAATTTAAAGTAAAAAAAAAAAAAATCCTCAGGCTCTAATTATAAATAAATGTATGAACTCTAAAACATTGAAAATAACCTACATTCAATGCTTTTTCGCAGCAATGCATTATGTTTAATTTTTAAACTGTTGTATATACCTGTATTATATGTGTACAATTGTATATTTCTATTGTTATTAAAATTTATCTTTTTTTTTTCTACTGTGATGTGTGCACTTGTATTTAATCCTTATTTAATTAACATCTTTTTACTTAATTATGTACTTTTTTTTCTTTCTTTCTTTGTTTAGTGTTTATTATTTTTATCTTTGTAAAATTTCTTGAGCGTCTGTAACACAAGTAATGACCCCCTGGTTTAAATAAAGTACTTCTGATTCTGATGCATTTAATTGTCGTCTGTGAAATTACAAAACTGATCATTTTAAAACAAAAAATAAAAATTTACTCCGTAACGGTTGGGTGTAGAAATGTGACAAATGACTTTGCTTCTTTGAAAACATACTTAAGTACAAGTAAAATTACTGATTTAGAAATATACTCAAGAAAGTAGCCATAAAAGTAACTTAATTACAATAACGTGAGTACTCGTAATCTGTTACATTCACCTCCAGACTGGGTATGTGTGCATCAAACGAATGAAACAAATGAAAACAAGAATAAAAACCCAAATAATAAAATAAAACCAACTATTAAAGTTGTTTTAGGGATAATGGCGTCGGGTTTGGAAACTAGTAAAAGTATGCAAGATTTTTTATTTGATGCCATTTAGACAAAACAACATTTAATAATTTTTATTTGGATTTTAATTAGTTATTCTTGGTATGAAGTAAATGCTAGTCAAGGCAGAATTGAACACCATCTCCACCCCTGTTTTTCAAACTGACATGCACATGCACACACACTGTAGACCCAGTACACAAGCCTATCCAGTGAAGTAAACATAATTTAATTGCATATGTGGCTAACACGATTCAATTACACTGAGGCATTTAAACCAATCACTCCCATGGTCTTCATTCATATCAGTGACATCACTCTGACCATTTGTGGCACCACTTTGGCAGTAATGAGCCAAATGAAAACAGAAATGCAGCTCTGAGAGCATCACAACAGGCTGCGGAGGGTTAACGACTTCAATGGGGGTTTGGTTTTTATTGTTTAAATTAATTGACTTGCGCATCACTGACGAAAAAAAAAAAACAAACAGATGAGGACAGCACTGGTTACACCGTCAACTACTTTTAGGATTAGGAATTTCTGACATTAAAAAATTACCTGATATAAAAATGGATGCAAGTGTTTGTTCCCTAAGTTGTGGGTGATTTACTTGGATTGCCTGTGCCGGTGCAGCCATCTGTGTGTAAAGCTGTGACAGTAAATACCTTTCTGTCAAACGCACTAAATAAATATGTAGGGCCCTATAATTTGCACGTGAACGGAATCGCGGACGGAATCGACCAATGAAAACGTAATCCACAGTTGAATGCAGAAATTGACACAATGTGAATGAAATATCATCATCATGGAGCGAAGGACGTTTGTTGTGGAGAAATATTTATTATAATTATTTATTTTGATTCCTCACAGGAATTAAAACCTATTTTTTTTTTTTTCCAAATCATTTTTATTACCTTTTTCCAACGGTTTTATACAAATCACTTACATGTGGACATTGAATGTAAACAGAAAAAAAAAAAAAAAAAACCCTGGTATTTTCTGAAAAAATGTACAAATATTTAAAAAAAAAAAAAAAAAAAAAAAAAAACAAAGTCTAAAAAATAATTAGGAAAAACATAAAATTTGAAAAAGTAAAATGGATTTTATAGGGTTCTAAATATAAATATACAAAAAAAAAAAAAAAATCTATGGTAAATCACTTTGTGGGTGCAAAACTGATATTTTTTTCCCTTTCAGGCAGAAATGCCCAGATTACAAAACATACTGTAGTGTGGATGAGCCGTGAAATAAGGATTGCTGAAGTCTCGTCAGAAGTCGCTTTTAATTGCTGGTTATAGAGCAGGACAATCGTACACAGTGTTGTTACACACACCAGCCACACTGTCAGACATGAACTAACTCCTCCTCCCGCCAACACTTATCTAAATCTCGTTCTACTCCAGCCCGCCACGAACTAACGCGAGAGTGAGGACACAACAAAAGGAAACGTCACAATCACATACATCAACCCAGGGCGGCAAACACACACACGGGAAACACCCAACGTGGCAACCCAGACATGGCAACACAGAACAACATCAAGGCTGGATTCACCGGCATCACAATACCATTAGTGCTTAATTAATAGATTGGTTATGTCATTTTTTCCGTTTGACAGATGAAATCCTCACCCAATTGGTAGATTGACTGCAACATGTGTTTGTGCATGCCATCCAGTTAGCACACACATGTACGCACGCTAACCTTTAGTAAATCAGGTACTTAGTGTTTTAAACAGATTTATCAAACATTTTTGCATAAAAAAAAGTATAAAGATGGTTTCGTTTAATACATTTTTTTTGGTAAAGCTTTGAAGTTTGAATTCAATCTGTATTCTGGCCACATCAGTGGTCGGCGAACCTTTCTGAGATGTCAAGAAAATATATTGTTTTCAAGTTGATGTCTTGGCCTTATTTAGCATGGAGACCTGCACGGAACGGCCCAGAATAAGCATAAAGAAAGTATGACAGTTGTCAGACTTCAAAAGTCGTGTCAGTGTTTAAATTTGAAATGTTAAAATTGCTGAATGCTGAATGGTTCTGTCATTAAAGTAAAAAAAATAAAAATGAATTGTAAAGACGATAAGTTTAACTGAGATTATTTCATGAAAAGATCAAATACTCCCATAATATCCACTTGTACAATACTTTACTTGCTTCAAACGCCAACATGTCAATCATCCTAATACCAAATATTTACAAAAGTGTGTCTGTTTTAGAGCTTTTCACTTATGGAACACATTTCCTATGGACCTGAAAGACATGTTAAAATGCTTTAAAATCATGGGCTGTTTTTTTTTTACCAATCTTAATGTATATATTATTGGTGTACTGAAAATGTGTCTTGATGTACCTTTTTATGTAATGTTTCTGTATATTTTTAACTGTCTAACTTTTACTCTTTTTACATTTACTAGAATTTTGACTTTTTTTTTTTTTTATGGACCCCAGGAAGATTAGCAACCACTACGGTGGAAGCTAATCTGTATCCAATGAACAAATATACAAATAAACATGACCTGCGTATGCACAGGGCTGTGAAATCCACTGAGATTAAGACGCTTGTTTAAGAGACTTAAAACCTATTGAGTTGGTAATTCTTGTAAAGAACTAACTCATTGTGGCTAGAATATTTACATTTCCTGAAGAAAATTAAAGTGAGGATGCAGGTGCTTGCCTGTGTCGCACTGCATTAGCTTAGCATTTGCATTGGTTAACATTAGCATAAATTAGTAATAACATTTATATTAGCTAGCATTAACATTAGCATTAGTGACATTAGCATAGCATTAACATAACCGAGCAATAGCATTAACTTAGCATTAGCGTTAACCTAGCATTATCATTACCCTAGAATTAGCATTAGCCTAGGATTAACACTAACCTAGCTTTAACATCAACTTAGCATTCACATTAATAATAATAATGCATTGGATTTATATAGCGCCTTATTTTGATGACTCAAAGCACTTTAGTATTAGCACTAACCTAGCATTAGCTGAAAATTAGCACTAAGGTTAATGGGTTGAAGGTAGTAGCTAAACATGATAAAGGTTGAAGGTTGAAAATCGGTTGAAGAATGGCTGGGAATGAAGGGCTTGAAATTTCCAATACAAATTAATGGTAAACATTACAAAAGTACAAGCATAATAATTGGGAACTTTCTGAATTTTTTGATAGCTTAGCTTAACGGTGTAGGAGGAGTTAACGCAGACGGAAGAAAAAAATACTGATAATACCTGCATCCTCACTAATAATAGAAAATAATGGAAAATAGTTCCTTAAAGTTTTCACACCCAACTTCCAAAGATCATCAGACATGAGAATACTCTAGGATTGACACTGGACATTCTGTAAAAATACTTTTGAATTTAAAAAAGTATTCAATTTCATCCAGTGATATTCTAAAAAATGAATTTCACCATCACCGTGATAGTTGTAACCCCACAGACATGTCAGGATTTATTTGGGTTTTTGTGAGACATGAGCCCACAAACATCGTGCACAGCTTCACGCTTTGTTCCTGGCTTTTCAGGACTGAACTCTAAAGCGCTCAAACATCAGTTAAACCATGATTTCAGACTCACTACAACACTTGCCCAATCACATTGTTCCTTCCACTTTAAAGTTCCATCAGAAGATTTCCTTTGATATATTTTGATAGAAGGGTCAGGCTGTTGTCAGTGAGAAAAGAGAAGTGAATGTTTTTTAAAACTTCACACATAACGGATGAGGATGCTGTGCTGTTTGTTCATATTTGTTTGAATACAACAGCAATGCGACAAAAACAAGAGTCATTTCGGGTTGTTTTTTTTTTTTGCTGAGCTGCAAGATCTGTGATTTTGTTGTGGGTACACTGGCATTGTTGTGATAAATGTGTGCTGGCTTTCCCAGGAAAGGAATTTGAATGGTTTTGGCAACCGTCTGTGAAAGCTGATCAGCTGCTGCCATCGGTGTCGATTAGTACCGGAAATGTAGTGTTCAACAATATTGGCATATTGAATATCAGCAAAAAAAAAAAAAAAACTAATATTGTGAGTTTTGAAGTTGAATGGTCGCAATTTTAAATTTTTTCAATAAACGTTACATTTTTTACCAATTTAGTTAAAAAGTGGTGTGTTAGAGCCTGATATGTAACAAGACCCAAATTGTTATTATTAAAAAAAAAATTGTAATAAAACCCAAAATGTAAAAACTGGTCAATAATCTAAAAAAAAAAAGTGCTGAGCCGGAAATGTACTAAAAAAATGAATGAAATAAAACCCAAAATGTTACAAATGGCCAATAATGTAACAAGACACCGAGCACAAAATTATTATTTTTTTTCTTTATTACATTATGGAACTGGCAAAATATTTTCCCCCTAATAGTGTATAATTTCATTAATTGATAGAGTGAGATGATTTTGGTCATTTTTGGTTTTAACTTATGATTGTTATGCATTTTCTGTATTTGCATTTGTTGTTAGTTTCTTTTTTGACTTGTGTGTAATTGTTTGTAAAGTGTCTGCGTTTTTTCCATTTTAAATAAAAATAATAATAATAATGCAAGAAAGATTTGTGTGTGTGTGTGTGTGTGTGTGTGTGTGCGTCATTCCAAAACCAATTTAAAACCAATATGAAATGATCAGTCGACACTGTGGAACTTCTGTCAAACATTGTTTTAGAACACTGATGATGTCATCAACAGTGATGTCATCAGAATTCCAATCAGAATGTTCTAACTGATGATATCATCAACAGCGATGTCATGGGTGTTCCAAGAATGTTCAAACTGATGTCATCAACAGTGACCTCATCATCAGTGTTCTATGCTAATGCTAATGCTGTGTCTGTACACGATAACTTGAAAAGTTATGAACGAATTTTGATGAAATTTTCAGGAAATGTTGATAATGGATCAAGGAACAGCTGATTAAATTTTGGTGATGTTCTGGCTACCAAAAAAAAAAAAATATATATATATATATATATTGACTTATTACATTTCAGGTTTTATTACATTTAGTTTTTTTAACAATTGGGGTCTCGTTACATTTTGGATCATTGTTACATTTCGGGCTCTAAAGGGGAAGCAATAGAAACAGTTTGAGAACCACTGCCATAGCACAACAACAACTAAAAAAAAACAAGGTCTGAAAATCTAACTGGACTTGAAATTTGTTCTGGGTAGCAGGAAATAACTTCCAATAGATTATTGTATGAGACAGTTTCATAATCCCTTGTTAGATTATGTTGTTTAACCCTACAGCCTAGACCTAACCTAAACGGACTATGTAATAAACCTTTGACTGAAACCAGAGGAAAGAGAGAATTCAATGTGAAAGAAGATTCCGGTGAGTCTAGCACCATCTACACAGAGGGATGACAGGTGAAACACTGTCATGGCCGATACAAACATGATTCAACGTGTTTACTTTCAATAGTCATTTGTCCTCTTAGTGTATCCATCATCTACTCTGATACAAAGTATTTGACGTTTCATCCATCTTTCAGGCTAAAACATCACATGTGACTCGTGAGGAATATGGATCGCAATGTCCATAATGTGTTCCCCCACGTATATTAATCAACTCTATTGACCTCACTTTTCCTCTGCACACCATCCGGATTGTTTGTTTACCATTAAAGCCCGAGTGTCTCGGCTGTTCAATAGCCCACCTCCATCTGCATTTAAACAATGAAACTATCAGCTAGGTAACAAGAGTGGGGACAGCAGCTCAATACTGCTATGAGAGGTCTCCAATAATCAGCTGGGTTGGAGGCAGGCGGGACACTGGCAAATACAAGCAAGCGGTATTGACAGGCGCTGGTTGCTTTCAATCAGGGTATATATGCTGGCAGGGAAATCGGCTACGCTCTGCATGGACCCAGCATTACTGCTGATGAAGACATCAGCAGAGGAATACAAGCCCTAGACGAAGATGGAGAAGAAACTGAAAAGGCAAAAGGAGAAAACGCTGGTGCTCTGATCAAACAAATGTAATCGCAAACGCGCAGAAATACTACCAATAATTTATTTGCTTCTCACCTGTTCTATTTTCCAGTATGAGATCTTTGGACCGCAGTTTACTCTGTGGGGTCCTCCACTGATTTTAGAAAATGTGGCCTAAAACCTTTGAAATGTACTTATTAGAAGATCTATGCCTAATAAAACACATTATTTTGCACCATATTTGTTTTATTAAATTTTATATTAAATCTTCCATTTTAGAGCCTGTGTTCTGTCATTTTGAAATCACGTGATTGATGACATCACATGGCCCCACTGTCTGTAAACATTCCATTGTTTCCCTTTGGAGTGAAACATTCAGCCTGCTTTTTAGATCATTTAGCAGCTTTTTCAGACAAAAGGCTAATTTCGCTGCTTTCTGTTGCTCTAAATAATCAGGAAATTTTAAAGACGTCAATTGAACCCTCTTTTTGTGTACCAAAAGAGGATAAAAACAGTTCTGACCCAAAAACTGCAGGGGTAGACTGTTTCAACTCTGCGGTTTCGTAGTTGACAATAAAGCAGGGAAGAAGAGCTTTCCTAAGGGTCCTTAACTTCCCCTTAAACAGTCTATCCTCAGGGTTTGTGACTTCAAAAGTCAGTGATCAACTAACTTAAGCCATTAGAGCATCAGCTGTGCACTGTTTACGGTGGAGTTAAGGCCCCCTAGGAGAGCCCCTCCTCTCTGCTTCAGTGTCTACTACGAAACCAGAGAGTTGGAACTGTCGTCCCCTGCAGTCATATATTTTTTTCAGGTCACAACAGTTTTAATCCTTCCTTCCTTAACATTTCTTGATTATTTAGAGCAATAAAAAGCAGCACAAATTGTCATTTTGATCGAAAAAGCTGTTAAATGATGTAAAAATCAGGCTGAATGCCTCACTACAATAGAAAACAATAAGATGTTTACAGGCAGTGGGGCCATATGACATCATCAATCACGTGATTTCAAGATGGTGGAACACAGGCTCTAAATCGGTAATGTGTATCGTTAGGCAGAGATCTTCTAATAAGGGAATTTTTGGCCACATTTGTAAAAAGAGTGGCGTTAAAAACTCTTCAAATATGATTGTAAAAGTTCTCTCACAAATATTTTACGGTCTAAATACTATAAATCTGACAATTATTGCAAAGACGGATGGATTTGCACATATAGGAGAGACACTATAAAGTCTTCCCACATGCACGCACACTTTAAACCCCTGTGGTATTAACACTGCTAATGCAACATTTACATAATCAGCTCTTGTTAGATGCTAGGCTTCCTTGTTTTGGTAAAATATGCTTAACCTCTTCACACGTACATGCACACGCAAACACACACACACACACACACACACACACACCAGAACGTAGCCACGCAGCACTGTGTGCGGGGTCACAATAATAAGGTCACAGCTAAATTGGCCGAGGGCAGCAGGCCTCACAGCTCCTAGTTTATAGAGGCAAATTAATTAGCAAGCCATGCAACGCGGTGAAGTCAACACATTACTGACGCCGTTCAACACACACAGGTGGAAAAACGAAGTCTAACTGTTACAAAATACGAATTCACTATCCATTTCCCTGCCCAGGATTACTGCTGAGACACATTTCATATACATTAAATCCAAAATAACATTAAATAATTAAACTTTATTTATGTACCACCTTTCTCACAAATTCAATTGTAGATCAAAGTGTGTCCATGTCCACCCTACCCCTTTCTTTTTGTATTTCCTATTGGCCCTTGTATTTATATATACTATACATACTTTTGTTTTTATTGCATAATTATTTTGCTCTATTTTTTTCTACACTGTCTTGTGTCTTGTACTTTTTATGAGCTGCTATGTTTTCGAAAACATTATTGTGCTTTTCTTGTACAATGACTAATAAAAGGATTCTGATTCACAGAACTTCATTTATGTGATTGACAAAAGCTAAAAAAAATTTGAGACTAATGCACACAGAAGTAATTTAATTATTAAAAAAAAAAAAAAAAAAAATAAGAAGTCAGAAATAAAAACAAAGAAGAGAAGGGAACAATTTCTTTTTAGTATAAAACGCTAAAAATAGCATGAAAAAAATTAACCCTAAAAATTATTTAAAAAATCATATAGCACTACATAAAAGCCAGAATGTTTTTAGCTTGCATTTAAAAAAAAAAAATCCAGATCCCCTGGCACGCTGTTCCACTGCCTTGGAGCATAAATAAAAAATTAAATAATTCATTTGCTTTATATTTTATATATTTTAGAGTTGCGTGAAGCAGTAGAAATATGTTTGTAAGAGTATAAAGTGTTATTTTTGAAATGTATGCAAGTATATATATATATATATATATATATATATATATATATATATATATTTTTTTTTTTTTTTTTTTTTTTAATTATTTGAAAAAAGTTGTTGAAAGCTTGCATTTATTTTGTGTGTATTTGAGAAAGTTAACAAATATATATATATATGTTGGGCATATAATGTGGATTTGTTGGTTATTTTTCTTTTTTCTTAAGAATTTTATATTTTGATTGCGCTTCGAGATGACTATTCTTATCATTTGCACTATATGAATGAAGTTGAATTGAATTGCATTTTTGCTTCAGGCTGTTTCAGTCTTGTTATATATTTTTAAATTGTGATTATGTTTGACTTTTTTTTTGTATTGTTAGACTGCAACAAACTGAAACTTTTGGAAACAGATTTTGACCCGGACATAATCACTACTTAGTAGCACGTTTCCTTGCGTTGAAATGCTCATAAAAGTAATTACGCACTCTTGAGGTCTATTTCTTTTAGTTCCACTCCGTGACTATTGGAGTGCTGAATCATCATCATCATCATCATCAGGAGGAGAGAAACTCCCGTCACAGCTGCTGTCAGTCAGTGTAGCACAATTCAGGCGGTGATGAGGGGAACAGTTGGCAGCTTAGGGGCCTTGGGCCAACCCCGAGCATATGGTAGACGCTGCAGCACCGCTGTGTCATACTCTGGCAAGTTTTAACGACCAATTAGGCTCATTAAGCCTTGATTAGAGACGGCGAAGCCTGGGGGAGTTGGAGAAAAAAGAGAGAGGAGGGGGTTGACAGTGATGACTTATCAGAGAGAGAGGAGAGAATATGGAGAGTGATGCTGTGCACTCTATGCATGTAGATCAGGAACAGGTGCTTCTGCTTTTCAAGATGTAGGGAAGTTAAATTAAGGT
Organism: Gouania willdenowi; assembly: GCF_900634775.1. Taxonomy (NCBI): domain Eukaryota; kingdom Metazoa; phylum Chordata; class Actinopteri; order Blenniiformes; family Gobiesocidae; genus Gouania; species Gouania willdenowi. The sequence continues at coordinate 23,597,317 of NC_041063.1, read as the reverse complement.
CAAAGGTGTAATTGTGTGTTGATTTTTGAGCCATCATTCTTTACTTCTGACACTTACTACGGAAGTGGATTAGGGTCAATTTAGATGGAGAAAATAATTTTGATCAAATTAAGAATGAAGTCAAAATGTCTAGAATGAAGTCAAAATGTCAAGAACAAAGTCAAAATGTCTAGAATGAAGTCGAAATGTCTAGAATAAAGTCGAAATGTCTAGAATAAAGTTGAAATGTAAAGAATAAAGTTGAAATGTTGAGAAAAAAGTTGAAATGTCAAGATCAAAGTTGAAATGTTCAGAATAAAGTCAAAATGTCAAGATCAAAGTCAAAATGTCAAGATCAAAGTTGAAATGTCAAGATCAAAGTTGACATACAGTACAATGTTGAGATCAAAGTTGAAATTTTGAAAATACAATATCGTGATAAAATATCGTGATGAAGGTGACGAAGGTCAATTCACCATGACAACAAACGCTGCATCTACAAAATGCTGTGTATCGATGAATGCGTTAAACTATACTTCAAAGTTGGGTATAACAACAAAGAGATTATTCCTTTTGTTAGCTGATAAACATTTTAATCTCTTTAAGGACTTTAAAGAGATATTGCCAAAAACTTAATCTGTTCAGAAGGATGTATTATCATCCTTTACTAAAAAAAATTCTGCCCTTTTGAGCATTCAATTCAGCCCGTAGGATGAAGTAAAAATGGGGCTCACAGCTTTTAAAAAACCTCAAAATTCTTACAAAAGCCTTAAATTTTTCTCAAATTTTGACTTAGTATTTCCCTTAATTAAAAAAATAAATAAATAATTTGTCACAAAATCAAAGAAATTTCATATGAAGACCCTGTTGGGACTAATATCTGTCAGTTTCGTACATTATTTGAATTTTATGTATACGTAGAAATGCAAACCAGGGCACAGTAATGTTGAAATTACTTGTTTTTCCGTATAAAATCTATGGCCCTCTTGAGATCAAAATGCTCCGTATTTGGCCCCTGAACTAAGATTAGTTTGACACCCCTGCATTAAACTATACTTTGAAGTTGGGTTAAATAAAGATTGTTCTTTTTGAGCTCATAAACATGGCATTTTTAATCTCTTTAAGGACCTTAAAGATATACTGCCAAACACAATCTGTTCATAAGAAAAAACAGTCAAGTTTGGAAGAGGTGGAGCATTCAGTCCGTCTGTGGCTAATGAGGAGCTACAGAAACAGATTAGGGCCAGTTTTGATGGAAACTCTAGTCGGCTTCCGTAGATTTGACTTTTGTAGCAAACCTTTTGAAGTTTTGCTGCACAGCTTTCACCAGACCAAAATGTGTATTTTTGGTAAATAACTCAAGAAAAAGCATCCAGCGCCAGCCAGATGTAACATCTCCAAAAGTGCTGAGGGACCTTAAAGCCCGCAGGAGCTGCCAAGTGTTGCAACAAGATCTTAATAATACAACCCCCCCCTGTCTGCAGAAACTGGACTTTTTTGGTTTGGTTTGTGTCACATTGACCATAAAAGTGATTTCATTACCTATGTAGATGAATAGATTTGTGGTATATCACATTTAGTGAATTATCCTATAAATTCAAGCATTGAAAAGACAAAAATGTTCATTGTTAAACAAGTAAAAATACTCTTTTTTTTTTCACCCCTTAAATCCATTGACAGCTGTTATAAATTGTTTGCCCCATCCCACTGCCTTCTTTCTCAGAAGATTTTACATGTTTTCTGAAGCAAGTTTGGGATTGTGTCCAGAGACTAGGGAACAATCATATTTGAAAAAGCCTAAAACATTCAAGCCCAAAGTTTGTAAATGTGAGTTTGGGTGATCCATGCAAAAAAAAAAAAAAAAAAAAGTTGCACTCTTTCATCCTCTCATGGATGGATGGATTTTTAGAAACAAACAAGGAACATAAGTGAAAGGCTGACATCATCAGCTCGCGTCGCCCCGTTAAGTGAGTAAAATAAAAAACATCAAACGCAAACAATTACACCCAAAATGGGTCACATCAGGAAAATATTGTATGAACTCCTCCAATTTCTGTTTTATCTCTTCAAACAACATTTGGATTAATTTTTCCCCCTCATCTTTATCTGATTGTTTTTGTGTTTCGCCATCATCGAACTGACAGAGCAAAAACAAGTCATTTCCAAACACAGGATCCCTAACTGCCAATCACAATCATCTCTGGGAACTTAACTGTGCAGCCTGTGTTTTTGTATGTGTGTGAGTGCACTGCGGAGGATTAAAGCTCTAATGATAATTCTACATATGGTGGCTACATAAACCTGCCTGAGCACTGAGATCATAAATCCAATCTGAGGATGATAATCCGTTTGCCAGATGAGGAATTAATACCAAATGTTTTTTTGCGGCCGTCGGAGGGAGAAGATGTTTGTCATGGTGTGATTGGGTGGAGAGGAATGTTTATTAAACGCAGAGAAATGATGGCGAGATGAATTTCCAAATATGTCGCCACATGTGTATTCAATTAAGAAATATTGAATTTAATTCACATAGATTCATAACGACGTGTAGAATATATATTCAGTGGAACACAGTCACGTGTCTGCCAACATCATTTTAATCCAACGCTTGCATTTTCCCGTCCTTTCTGTCTCTTTTATTGTGTGAAGTCAGCCTGCACTAATCCCACAGTGTTGTTATTAAGCTCAGGGCCATGGAAGTGGACGGGGTGTAAGACATGCACTGTGCATATAAACCAGATTAGCGCTCAAACGCCCTCGCAAACATTGTGGCCATATTCAAATTCATACTTTGTATCCGTGTTCTCCTCAATAGGCTGTTCTGCTGTGCAGTCACTGTGCTCGAGTCCAAAAGAGAAAAAGAAAAGCTGGTGAAGTGATTAGGAATCATGGAAGAAGAACCGAACATGAAAGTGTTTGAGAACGTGAGAAAAATAGCATTTGGGGAAGAGGCGGCGCAAGGAACAACGAGAAACAGATGAGAGGGAAAAGGGGTGAGGCTGTTTTTAACAGAATCAGATAATAACGATAGGCCACAGATTTAAAGAGAAAAAAAGCTGGAATAAGTGGAGTTAACACACGGATAAATGGAGAGTTAGAGAAAAAGATGAAGACTGTGAAATGGGATTTTGGTTAGGTAAAAGAGACACTTACACTACTTTCACATTGCAGGTGTTAATGCCCAAGTAGGAGTTTTTCAAAAAAATCAGATTATTTTGTGTGATCATTAGGGATTTAACAAAATCCAATAATCATGGTAGTAACGTCACAGTACGATATTTATTGCAATATTGTGGGAAAGCTCACAGTTTTACAGGAAGGCACACAGTTTGCAGCAATGCTAACAATAACAAAAACAATTATTTTACTGTTGTTTCGAGCAAACTGCAAATTCAATAATACAAGTAACAATATTAGAATAAACAAAAACTTAATTTTAAATTCAACAGCTCATTATTTTACAACGTGATATAACCACAATTATATCGAGGCACTTGTAATACCGCTGTATCGCGATATGGTCATTACCATGACATTCCTAGTGAAAGTTCATATTACATATTAAATACGTCTTCAATGAGTTTGGAGTATGAACAGAATGCGACTCTGAAGTGACCAGAAAACAGAAAAGGTCCTAAGGTGACCCATGACCCCACAGGCACGTACAGTGTTTACAGAAGTAAATATGGAAGCTTTCAGTGTCGCGCTGAGAAATGTTCTTTGTGCTTCATAACTTAGACTACCATGGCTTTTGTTTTCAGCATGGCTTCTCCTGGGACTCAGAATTATGACATTTTCGCACGCAGATGACGTAGGAGTCGGATAGAAAGCGCCTCGCATTGCTAAAAATTGGATCCGCATCGAATTTAGGACCACATATAAAAGTGACCTGGGTTGGATTTGGAAAAAAAAAAATGTCTTTAACAGATCAGATACAGGTCACATGTGGGCAAAAAGATCAGATTTTGCCTGCAGTGTGAACGTAGCCTCGGATATTTAGGAAAAAAAAATGCCTTTGAGATTCAGAGATGTGAGGATGAGAAGCCAATCAGGATTGGAGAGAGGGTCGAGGTGCAGGAAGCTGGGAGTTTCTCACAGTGGGAGAGAAAGAGAAGCAGAAAGTGAGAGAGACAGACTTGCAGAGGGAGAGGGAGGGAGCTCCAGATCCACTGTTTGACATTTCACCTTGCTCAGTTGATAAGGGGTGTCACCCTCTGGTCCTCAGGGCTTTGACTGCTGTCTGCAGTCATCACCCCTCCCCAGCACAGGAAACTATTGATCAGCCAGACAGCCCAGCCTTGTGTGTGTATACATATATGTGTGTGTATGTGTGTGTGTGTCAGCCTACTTGTGTCTTTCCTTTTTTGTATGTGTGTGTTACCAAAGGCCTATTCATATATTCCAACACATAAATACCAGACTATGCATGGAAAGTGCAAGGAATCAGACCTGAGCAGGGATGTGAGGATATATCCTAAATCAGCTAAAAATCGATGCAAATAAGAGGGGATTAAAATCGAAACAGCTCAGTATGTGCTCCAATACTCTGCTCAAACAATAGGGGGGGCTGTGACTGTTTTAGTGAGGCTTGTTTAGACAGCAGTGGTGGGAGTAGAGCAGAACACATCCCGTACCCGTCCGACCTGAACGGACCCATTTCAACCAGACACTACTCACATCCGAGCGCGCATGAATGATTCGAGGCGAGTCAGCATCCATTCGTGTGTTTTTCTCACGCTATTGGAACACATCGCCTGATTTATCGCGCAACATCCGAACCAGGACCCGAGCCCATGGTATAACGATTAAAATTAAGCCTGAACCTTCTACACAGACCAACACGTGACGCGCACACAAACACACACACCGACACACACACACACACACCTTAAGAAAAACATGTAAATTCCAAACCACGAACATATGCAAACTTTTCTTACATTTTGATTTATGTTTTTAAAAATGTAGATATTTTTGTTTAACTTTGCATGGTGATAAATGAAGAAATGTGCAGTTTAGAATAGAATAGAATACAATAGTTCATTGTTAAATTACAAAAAACAGATCATCAAGACAGTATAACAGTAGCAAGTACAAAACAAGGAAAGAACAGACGTATACTCTACAAAAACATAAATAAATTCATATAAGCTGACTTGAATGTGCATATCGCACAGAGGAAAAAGTGAGGTGAATTATCCAACGTGGTGGATTAGTTTTATGTTGGTCTACGTGTTCAAACGGCTTGTAAGAAGGTTATAAGAAGATAATATATAATTAATTCTTGGCAATTTAAATAAAATAATAAAAATCTGTTTTTTTTCTCTGTCTTCAAATTGAGAGGATCCCAATCTTTGATTCAAGTTTATTTTCTTTTTTTTTTTTTTAAATCGGGATTTGAATTGAATCTCTATCTCCTTATTTTTGCATCTTAGTTCATTCGTTCTTCTCTTTTTAACATCTCAACTTCTCTCATTATTTGTGCAGTAGGAAGTCCATTAAGGTTTTGTGGCTTTTGTGCTGAGTGGAGTGAGAGATCACAGTGCTCGGAGACAGACACTGCCATTAAAAAAGCTTTAGCACTCATTCTGGTGTAAAAGAATTGCTTCTCACACACACACACACGCGCACGCGCACGCACACACACACACACACACACACACACACATACACACAGACACAGACACAGACGTACTTTCAACAACAATGAGGCTGAGTAGTGTAAAGACTTCAGTCAGCGCTCCTCGTTTTGTGCATTTGGAATTTAGACGTTAAGGAAACTAATATTCAAACAAGCCTTTAACCTGAAGTTTCACGGTAAAGCAATTTGTGGTTTCACAATAGTTTTGTCCTAAAACGCTTATTTAGAAATCTCCAGAAATGCTGATATATCTTAGTAGCCACATGATGTTAAATGGGAATATCAGCTGTTGGACACAGGCAACCGATCAGCAACACTTTACTAAATGGATTTTGTTATGAGCTAAAGAAGTGGGAGTTTATTGTCCTGATATAGAGAACAGGGCCTACTCAGAAAGTTCAATGTGTGTGCCGATGACAACGCACGACTGAAATATATGAGCGAGTACAAAGCACAGATGTAAAGTTATATCCTACATGTCTGGAAAAAAGCTTTTCATTACCAAAGGTTCTTTTTTTCTTCTTCTTCCACTTTCTCTGTCCTGTATGTATAACGAACAAGCAACTCAATCCCAATTTATGTCTTGTGATGTATATTTTAGACAGTTTTATTAGATTTTCATACACATTTTAATGATCTAATTACTCAAACAGATGTGCAACAACTAAATCTTTAGTGATGCCCAATTGCTGATGAAAAACATATTAGAAGAAGAAGACGGCAGAGAGTCATCTTCACACCACTAAACTTTATGATTGTTTTGCACGATAAATGAATCACAATAAATCACAGTTTATTTTGTTTAGTTTTTTTCTTTTTTAACTCTGACCATGTCTCTGTGTTGACTTAGCATCGCTAGCATTGCTAACGCTAGGCAGATGATGAGCATCAGAACTGAACTACGAAGAATGTGGCATGTTCTGATGAATAATGTTTTTCTTTGACATAAGGTGGATGGTCCGCTGTGTGCTGGTCATATATCTGGGAAACACATGGCCCCAGTATGAACTATAGTCGGGGTTAAAGCCTCGTTTTACAAGTTTCAGATGTTGATGATGCACCGACGCACCTGAATCTAATCATTAGCGCCTGTTAGTTAGCTAGGATGTGATGGAAATCGTATACTAACGTACTACACACTCAATGAGTAAATACTGTCTACTATATACTATGGTTAGGAGGATTAGGATGATGACCGTTCCCACTGAAGGAAGTACTTCAAAGTTTTTCAAGAGGCATTTCAAATCTACAACGACGGTTCAATGATAGTGATAGAAGTAAATGTCTATATTTGTGAATAGAGGCATAAACATCATAGGCTAGGCTCAACAGCCTGAAATACACGTTAAGTATGATGCAAGCTTTCAGTTCAATGCCTCAACAAGCAAACCCAGTAATCTCTCTTCTACACCTACTTCCATATCATAAAACCATTAGATGTGCTCTATTAAATATTAGATCACTGAGATCCAAATCTCTACTAGTAAATGACCTTATCTCAGAAAATAACTTTGATTTATTCTGTTTAACTGAAACATGGCTGTATCAAGATGAATATGTTAGTTTAAATGAAGCCACTCCTCCCAGTCATTTAAATACTCATATGCCACGAGACATAGGCCGTGGAGGTGGTGTAGCAGCTATTTATCATTCCTCTCTCCTAATCTATCCTAAACCAAAGGCCAATTACACTTCCTTTGAAAGCCTGGTTCTAAATTTATCTCATACCGAATCAAAAACTTGCCAGCCAGTCTTATTTGCGATAATTTACCGTCCTCCAGGCCCTTATTCTGAATTTCTATCAGAATTCTCTGAGTTTATATCAAACTTAGTCCTCAGTTCTGATAAAATACTGATAGTAGGAGATTTTAATATCCATGTTGACAAAGATGGTGATAGCCTGAGCTCAGCTTTTATGTCCCTAATAGACTCAGTTGGCTTTTTTCAAACTATCAATGAAGCTACTCATCGTTTAAATCATACTCTTGATCTTGTTCTAACATATGGCCTTGATATTAATGAACTAAAAGTCTACCCTGAAAATCCTCTGCTATCAGATCACTTTTTAATATCTTTTAACATTATCCTAGAGGATCTCACACTGTGCAATAAAATATTTATGAGTAGAAATCTGTCCAATAATGCTGTTGCTAAATTTAAAGAGGCCATTCCTGCTGCCTTAAACTCAGTGCACCATCCAATAAATAACTATGATATTAATTATAACCCCTCTCAACTGGATCTGCTTGTCGATAGCTCTGCTAGTCTACTAAAATCCACCTTGGACTCAATTACCCCATTGAGGGAAAAAACTATTAAACGTCAGAGGAAAGCTCCGTGGTTTAGCTCTGAAACTCACACACTCAAACAAACAACCCGTAAATTAGAGAGAATGTGGCGCTCCAATAAAACAGAGGAGTCACGAATACTCTGGCGCGAAAGCCATAGTAAATACATGACAGCCTTACGACATAGTCAATCTACATACTATTCCTCACTAATTGAAGAAAATAAAAATAATCCGAGGTACCTTTTCAGCACTGTAGCCAGGCTAACACAAAGTCAGAGCTCTATTGAGCCCATGATTCCTCTAGCCCTCAGCTGTGAGGACTTTATGACATTTTTTAACGATAAAATTCATACGATTAGAGATAAAATTAGCCACTCCCTGCCTTCACCTGGGCCTGCTGTACCATTAAATGTAAATAGGCCTAACCTAAACTGTTTCACACATATAGGACTTCAGGAACTTAACTCTATTATTTCATCCTCCAAACCATCGACCTGCCGTTCAGATCCGATCCCAACTAAGCTGTTTAAAGAAGTTGTTCCCCTGGTCTGCCCATCTTTGTTGGAGACAATAAATATATCCCTATCAATAGGCTACGTGCCACAGTCCTTTAAAGTAGCTGTAATCAAACCCCTTCTCAAAAAACCTACTCTTGATTCCAGCACTTTAGCAAACTACAGGCCTATATCTAATCTTCCTTTTATTTCAAAGATTCTTGAGAAAGTTGTGGCGGCTCAGCTCTGTGACTTCCTTCAAAACAACAACCTGTTCGAGGACTTCCAGTCAGGTTTTAGAGCTCAACACAGCACAGAGACTGCTTTAGTTAAAGTAACTAATGATCTACTCTGGGCTTCAGATGAAGGACGACTCTCAGTGCTGGTTTTGTTAGATCTTAGTGCAGCTTTTGACACTATAGATCACTATATTCTACTAGAGAGATTAGAGGAATTACTTGGAATCACAGGGACTGCCCTAAACTGGTTTAAGTCCTACCTATCTGATAGGTACCAGTTTGTACACGTGAATACTAGGTCTTCTGTGTACACTAAAGTAAGCTACGGGGTTCCTCAGGGCTCTGTGCTAAGTCCAATCCTCTTCTGTATCTATATGATCCCCCTTGGTAATGTTATGAGAAAATACTCTGTTAACTTTCACTGCTATGCTGATGATACCCAACTGTATGTATCAATGAAGCCAGGTGAGACAAATCAGCTATCTAAACTTGAGGCCTGTCTAAAGGACATTAGGGCCTGGATGAAAATGTTCTTCTTCTTAACTCAGACAAGACTGAGGTCATTGTACTGGGCCCACGACACCTTAGAGAAACCTATGCTAGCCTAACTGCCCTAGATGGCATTACTCTGGCACGAAGCACAACTGTTAGAAACCTTGGGGTTCTATTTGATCAGGATTTATCCTTCCGCTTAAGACACTTCAGCTGGTTCAAAATGCTGCAGCACGTGTACTGACTAAAACTAGGAGAAGAGATCACATTACTCCTGTATTAGCCTCTCTGCATTGGCTTCCCATAAAATATAGAATAGAATTCAAGATTCTTCTTCTCACTTATAAAGCCCTAAATGGACAGGCACCAGTCTATCTCAAGGAGCTTGTAGTGCCATACAATCCCCCCAGAACACTACGCTCTCAAAATGCTGGACTACTCGTTGTTCCATTTGTCTCTAAAAGTAGTATAGGAAGAAGCGCTTTCAGTTATCAGGCCCCACTTCTCTGGAACCATCTACCGACCACGGTTCGGGGGGCAGACACCATCTCTACCTTTAAGGTTAGGCTCAAAACATTCCTCTTTGGTAAAGCTTTTAGTTAGGAACCAGCTCATAGTTAAGATGCAATAGGCATAGACTGCCGGTGGGGGGGTCTGGCATGCTCGGTTGGCGAGGGCATTAAGAGAGAGGTCATTTTGGTTAGAGAGGGACCGGAGAGGGTCCCATTCCTCTCTCAAACACTCCCTCTATGTCTGCTTCTTCCCTTGTGTGTTTGCTCCTCTACTCCTTCTGGCTTTTGTCTTGCAGGTCTGTGGGATCCTTACTGTGGAGTTACAGAGTCTCAACAACTCTGTCTCCACCCTTTCCTCTGCACACACCCAACACAGCATAACGTGGATGGCTGTTCATCATAGGAATGGGATCCACACAAGGTTCCTGCTGCTTAACAGAAGGTTTTCCTTGCCACCATGATGAATTCATGTTGGGTGTGGGATACATATGTATGTGCATATACGTATATATGCATATGTGTGTATCCATAAAATGAAGAGTCCGTCCTTAAGACTGCTCTACTGTAAAGTGTCTTCAGATACCATTGGTTATGATTTGGAGCTATACAAATAAAAGATTGATTGACTGATTGATATCATCAATCTTTTTAAAAAAAAATTATGGTTTTGATTTAAACTCATTTGCACAGTTAAAGCTGCAGTATGTAGAATCCTCTCTCCGCTTCCTTTCAAAACAAAAAACCTAATCTACCTTACCGCTATTTTTTGTGAATGCTCTTTTTACTCAATAGAGACTAGTGACAAATGTAAGGACTTTATCTTGTGTTACTGGATAGTTTTCTGAGGTTTTAGAGACTCTGACATGTATTACTCTGTAGTTACTGCCCTGAGTAGCTCGAAGTATACTTTCAAGTTTCCCAAGATGCATTTCCAACCTACAACGACAAAAACCTGAATCACACTGAGGCTATTTAAATATCTCTGTTGATTCTCCACCTTTGAAAGTTCTACATTTTAAGCGAGAAAGTGACCAAGTAGAATATCAACATGTGGTCATTTGATCCATAAAACTCACGTATACACATTTCATGCTGACTTTTCAGAGACACTTCATTGTGCTACTGACAAAACTTCTGGTTAACGTCAAAATAAGAGCCCTATTTACAAAAGGGTTAAAAACTAATGAAAGACAAAAGAAAAAAAATGCTTTTATTTTGAAAAGGTAATGTTTGCCTTTTAGGTTGAAGCCAGTCCCAAAATGATTTTTGGGACTGGCTCACAATGCATCATGGGGTGGTTGAGTATGGCTAGTACGCCCACCGTGCATACTTAAAAAATGTCCTTATATAGTATACATCCAGGTATTTCTCACGTACTTAATCTTTCCATACTATCTAATGTGAACGCACTACATACTCATTCTGACATCAGACTTAGTTTGAATCGTACGTTAGTATGACATTTCGAACACTAAATAGCTATAAAAATACACTACCGGCCACACTTTTTTAAGTGTTTTACTGAAAATTATTCAGTTTATTGTGTCATTGCACTGTAAAATGAAAGCATAGAACAAATAAGCAATTTCAGTTTAAAAATAAATCATAGAATCCATGAACAATACTGTTCAGCTGATGCTCATGAGGGTCTGATACCACAATGTGTTCCAACACTGCTTTTATATAGACGGGGGGGGGGGGGGGTGTAAGTAACCATGGAACACCTGTAGGAATTAGTAGCACCAGCTTTCAAGTAGGGGTGGGGAAAAAAAATTGATTCACATAAGAATCGCGACATTTATTTTTTTTATTAATTAATTATTTTTTTTTTTTTTTCAAGAAAAACTCTGATTTAGATGATACCCTTGGAGTCTTTACTCAGGAAACACTGTAAACTGAACATACAAATACATATTAGTGTTCTCATAAATAGAAAATAACGTCTGCTAGCTTCATGCTAACGTCTATGGGAAAACCCATGTATATGCTCATACTAACATTTACCACAGTCTTAGGAGCGTTATCAAACAGTACACTTAAACATACTAACAAGCATATGTTTTTTTTCGAGCCAAAAAATACAATAACTTAGTTAGTAGAGATCAGTAGGCCATGGGGTTTCAAAATGGCGACTTCCGACTACTACAGCAACAGCGTTAGGCCAAAACACAAACTCACGCGGACCTTTACAGTCTATGACACGATCCCAACAGGAAACAGCAGCGAATCCAACTTACAATGTATTACATAGACACCACAAGGAGTGCGTGTTTGTTTATTTATTTAGCATGAATAAATGTTACCTTTTGTCTTACGTTTGCCTTTGTGTGATTACATCATTGCAATCAGTTTATTCAAAATTAACTTAAAGAAACTGTATTGTTTTGATGCCATAATTTGCTTTAACACACTATGTATTGTATCAAATTTTGAATCGAGAATCGTTTGAATCGAGAATCGGTTAAAAGAAGAATCGATTTTTAATCAAATCGTAACCCTAAGAATCAGAATTGAATCGTGAGACACCCAAAGATTCACATCCCTACTTTTACGGCTGATTCATCCTTCATTGCTGAAGAACTGCTTTAAATTGTTAACCCACTTTGTGTTCCCTGAAAAAAGCAAATTTTTTTAATTCTGAATTATTACATTATTTTTCAGTTTTTGGGTAACCAAATCAGGGTGTTCTAAAACACTCGATACATCTTGAATCTAGATATATTATATATGTGTTTCTTTCAAATAAAAACATTTTCATCTTTATTTCAGAATGAAACTAACTCATCGAAATCAAATGGAACTCAAAATTCTAACTTTACAGAAAAAACTCTTACTTTTACTGACAAACGATGCACTTTCAGCTGCTAATCTTGTTAGCTGAGGTTTATTATTTGGCGCTATGCACTTTCATGCTTTTGGAGAAGCACATGCATGTAAACACCAGCATATAGGAGGAAATAAAACGGTGCACCTGCATGCAGCATTGAGAATTCCTCCAGAGCTGAATGGACGCGAGGGTCTGCTCCACTCTGCATTCATTGTGTGGCTCAGGGGAGAACGAGAGGAAAGAGAGTGAATAAAAATGTGGGTGAGCACAGATTCATGTTAAAAATGACACAATTAGTTCAACTCTGAAGTGCGTGTTAGTCGCGCATGGCTTCCTCCCTGCTTAGACTCACGTGAGCTGATCAGACAGGCAAATACTCCCAGGGCCAGGATGTATAGTAGCAGTCGAATGAAAACGCACGTACAACACACCTAATATAGCAACACCGATGCAGCGTTTCTAAAATATAATTGCACTTTACCTCTCTATCTCACCGACTCGCATAAACAGGCATAAAAGCTCACACTTGGGTATTTGTGATACAAAGTTTTGTAAAAAATAAAATAAAAAATAAAAAAAAAAAGGACGAATAAAATCCTCACAACAAAGTGTTCAAAAATAATGCAGTGACTACTACAGTAAATCGCTTTGCTTTAATTCTAAAGCCTCCTGCACTGAAAAATTGATCTTTATTTTCAGGGCAATGCACTTGGAAACAAAAGGAGGGGGAAAAAAGAACTTAATATGCAGGAAATGAAAACTACAGAACACGGAGTTCTTTGAGTTTGCACTTTCAAAGCGAGGAGAAACGAGCGTTTGAATTTCCCCCCCACCCTCTCACCCCACCCTACCCCTCCTTTGAGAGATAGCAAGGGAAAAGCTGAGCCTGATTTTATTAATTTCATCTGTAGTTATGTTTCTCTTGAATAAAACATTAATACTCCCAGGAACAAGGGAATAACAGAAACAGAAAGAAAAAGGCAGTTGCTTCTTCCTCTTTTAATTAGCAGGCACTACTCACTCACTCACTCTCTTTAAAGCTGCTCCAGCTATAGCTATCTTTGTATCACCCTTCAAGTGTTTCTCTGTCAATCACGCCATCATCATTCCCCTAACTAAATCAAAAAAGGGGAACTCTTTGTCAACCCCTAAAATTACGGCGTCTTACTTTCACTTTGGCGGTGACATCTTAAAGTTTGCCATCCACAAATAGTGCTGAAGACTTTTAATGTGAGAAGGAAAAATATGTAAAGAAGTTTGTGGTGTGTGAAAAAGAAGTTGGCTCGACACGATTACTCTAATAAACAGCAAACGCTGGGTGTGCACTGACTTCATTGCGTGCGTAATTCAGCTTTTAACAGCATTAAGTGTAAAAATTATTCTCACTGGATGGACGTGAATAAGACCTGAGGGAGCGAGAGCTGGACCGCAGCAATCCAAAGCATCATCTGTGAAGGAATTCACACCGGAGCAATTAATCCCAGTGGATATATTAGGACCAATGTGACAGTGATGCCATAGGAAATTAAAAAATACCATAACATGTGAGATCACTGGGAAGCCAGTCATATTATTGACTTGTTATAATGAATGTCATTATTAAAAGCAAAGGGGTTGCAACTAATATTCCGGTCTGTTGTCAATAAATGGGAGTCTTTTTGGGAGAGTTTCAGCTTTTTTTTAATATGTTCAAAAGGAAGATAATAATAAAAAAAAAACACATGTATGGAAACTAAAGGCAAATAAAGCTATGTATTTACACAATGACCAAAGTCAATCAGACGCATCGTGATTTAAGGAACCTCAGGAATAGGGTGACCATACGTCTGGTGTCACAGTCTGAGTTTCCCTCTCTCAGTATGTGACTGCTACGAACTGAGATGTACCCGTGCTGGATTATACTGATTTAAAAAAATAAAGTTACACTAGGTTAACTGTTATTTACTTCAATATATATTGTAATCATGTTTTTTTTTGGAAAATAAATTATTTCTTTTCGTATGGAGTTTTATTATAATCATGTTTTTTCCAACATATGCTTTATTTGCAAGTAATAATAAAAAAAAACTGCATTGAATAAATAAAACATTTTTTTTAATACAAACTCAATACATGTAATAATAAAAACAACTGCATAGAATACATTATAAAACATTTCTCCTGCCTCGTATCTTGAGCCATTCAGCACTCGTCAAATAACATTAGCTTTGAACCTCAGCTTTGAAATTACATTTTTAATCTCAGTACGGTGGAGGTATAAAAAAGCTAAGCGGAAGTAGCATAAATTCATTTTCCGGTAGTGCTCATAATTGATCTCAGCACAAGGTAAACTCAGACCATAACAGCGGTTTTACCCCGACATGTCCTCCCCCAGGGACCCTGAACGCATCTAGGGAACACATTCATGTAAATGACCGTAACTCTGCTAATATTTGCTCTATTGGAGGAATTCCACCAGTTTCTGAAAGCTAATGATGGTAATTTTACTCACACCTGAGGGAATCATTAAAGATGCCGCTTTGTTTTGACAAAATCGTCACACACGAGGTAAAGAGAAGAGAGACTAAAGCTCAAGATGGATTGAAAGAGACCAAATTCTGGTGGATTTAAAAGACTACGGGTACCATATAAGATGCCTCTAAATAAAATATAGAATCATTATTGTTATTATTAATAATAAATGATGTTTGGTTCATTGACTTATGAAACATACTGTACACTAGGATTTATCAAATTAAAAATTTAGTCAGCATGCGATGCAAACATTCACAGTTATTTACTGAAGTGTATATTCAAAGAGGAACTAAACCCCTGCTTTCTGCTGACCTGCCACAAGGAGGGAAATTTTAAAAAAAAATGCCTTGATTATGGGCGTTACGGCCTCTAATCAATACTGTGATTGGAGGAAACCCTGCTCCCTCCTCTCATCTTTTATAAGAGGGGCGGGGCCAACAGTGAAAGTGATGACGCAGGAGAATCTAAAGAATCCGTTTCAGCCAATCGCAAAATTCAATTGTAATAGCCGGCGTTCAACCCTTAGAGGCCAAAGATTATGGCGTTACGGAGTGATATTGTGACGTATCCAGCAGCTCACAGCACCACATACTAACACAGAACATGTGTGGGTTGATTATTCACAATGTTGACCCCAGGGGTAAAATGTGTTTGTAATATTTGATGATAATAGGAGGGTTAAAGGTGCAATATGTGAAATTTGAAGCAATTTCTGCCACCACCACTAGGTGGCATATTACTGAGTAAAACGACACTTCCACCATATCCGGTCCTGACCACTGAATGTACAGGTGACAATATTCTCTGCTACATCCCGCAAATGTTTTCGGCGGGCCCATGCGGGTCGATGTATATCGTCAGCTTTACATGTGTGATGCGTTCATGAGTGAAGATGTTTAAGCAGTTGTTTGTTAGTTGTAAACCTCACATGTAGCGCAACGTTTATCTGTTTAATGGATGTTTGTTACCAGAGATGGCCTAGTTCAGGGACTGCTCTGCTGTAAATAGGCTGTAAATAAGCTACAGGTTGGCCGGGCCGGCAATATTTATTAATGTATATATAACTATGTAGTCTAAAAAATTTTTTAAAAAAATCACATATGGTATGACAGCTGAGGACATGTTTCTTAACACTCAAATTTTTTATTTTTATTTTAGGTATTTAAGACATATTTAAAAGTTGAAAATTCTACATACTGCACCTTTAAGAATGAGATTTTTCAAGGACAGATTGTTATAATGCATAATATAGGTGATTGACTTCAGAATTTTAAAAAATATTCTTTGTTATGAAGAGAGAAATGGATTTTAAAACCTTATGGATATAACATTTATCTACTATTAGGGCTGCACAAGAATGGCCAAAATGATGATCACGATTATTGGATCAATATTTTAGTTTTTTAAGAAACAATATATGAACAGTTTATAGTGCAAAAGAAAAGCTTTAAACAAGAATAAGGATGAAGACTAAAATGTACCCAATAATTTTAAATGTACAATGGGCAAACTATATATATATAAATATATATATATATACACACATTGTTACAGAGTGCAACTCCTTGAAAAGATATACGTATAAAGAAAAAGAACATTAGGCTTACTGACTACTGTGATTGAGAAAGTGCCTGATTAAATATGCAATAGAGCATGTGCATTTTAAATGGGAAAATCAGCGACAATCAGGTTAATTTAATCGTGGAGGCCAAAATCCAAATCACGATTAAAATGTGATTAATTGTGCATCCTTATCTACTATATTGTATTTTGCATTACAAGGTTACAAGGTAAATTCAATACATAAAAATAAAAAAAAAAATAGTAATTTGAGTATGCCGATGTGAGTCCCAAGTGTGCTCTTTTTTTGAACATTTTTGAAAAAATATGGTCACCCTACTCAGGTGGTAGGAGAACACATTGTATTGATGTGCCAGCACAGACAGACTGTGTACACACACACACACACTGATATCACTCCCATACACGTATAGTCTCCCCTCACTTGCCCCAGGATGCAGCCAGTCTGAGATCACACTGGCAGGTTCACTTGTAAAGATACAGCTCTAGGCTGCCAGACAGAGAAAACTACAGACGCTTTCCACTGCAGGTAGAAACACACCGAGCATCAACACTTTGATTCCCAAGCAACATATGCCTCGTTTGAAAATGTCTAACAAAATGATTGCTGGCATTAAAGTAAAATTCACATCGGAATTGTCTGATATTATTTGATTCTGCTTTTTTCGTTTCTCATACAACACAACAACAACAACAACTAAATAAGTTAGAATACATAATAAAGCTTTCTTGTTTTGGTGTGTTGTGCAGTGTAGAGTTGATCTGACACACAAAGGGCATCTTAAATAGTTCTATACTCTGTAATTAATCACATATTTGTGTCCTGGCTATACACAGGACATGCAAAGGCATAAGAAATTACATTTTTTCTTTTACTCGCACATTAAAACAACCCCGATTATTTTTAGTAGATAAAATTATGCCTATAAATAAAACGTTATTTTTATTGGTATTATTATTATCGTCAATTAATAAATGATGTTCGAATGAATATATATTTTTATTATAATTTTTTTGTTTAGGAATACATTGGTAAACAAATATACAATAAAGTTATCTCAATGCGCTTATGAAACTATAAAATTCATAATTACCCATCCAAATTAAACCCAAGTGTCTGACATTAATATTAATCAAATACACATAAACGGTAAATAACAATAGACAAAAAAAGAGTAAATATCATAATCATAATAGTGTATAACAACACACAAACACACATGTGCATATACATAAACATGTAAGACAATTATGCATATATGACCAAATTAGAAATAAATTAAGTCTCAAGTAGAAGTGAGTAACTGTGACGTATAGAAAATAAATAATACTAATAAAACAATAATAATATTTAAAAAAAAAAAAAAAACTGAGTAACTGACGTATGAGGCATATACTATGATTTTATCTCATTTATAAATCCAAAAACTTAAATATTCAACAATTTCCATCCTCAGAACTTTTGTTTAAAATGTTATTTCTGTTCATTTTTCACAAGTGAAGACTTATTAGCGAGTGTTTGAGCGAGAGAGTGAGAGAGAAAGAGAGAGGGAGAGAGAGAGAGAGAGAGAGAAGAAGAAGAAGAAGAAGAAAAAAAAGTAGATGAGGCACAGTGAGGGTGAGAAAGTTCCTCCAAGAGTGAAGGGCCACTGTAATGATTGAGAGGGATTACCAGAAAACTCAGTGGACTGGGAAAGAAAAGAGAGAGAGAGGAGGTACTGTATGAAGTGTCAAAGAGATGAGAAAGTGGCAAAAGCTGCTGCGTGTGTGTGCGCACGTACGTGTGTGTGTGTGTGTGTGTGTGTGCAGGGCATACGTTTGAGTTTGGGTTTTGCCAATTCTAAATAAATTGATTCAATCAGTAAATGAAGCCATGCGTAGTTTATAAAACCCCATAATGAAAAATTTTTAAACCCTTAAAGGGATACTGTGACATTTAGGATTTTTTTTTTTTTTTCTCCCCTCCTTCCTTTTTGATCACAGCGTGGACCAAAAGTCACTAAACACTAAAGTTTCACTATAACCTCGCTCTAACATCAAACTGCGTCATTCCTAGTAAGGGCACGGCTTCAAACTCAAACAACTTTCATGAAAACATACATTATTCCTTATTAAAAAAACATACAGTATCTTGCAGGGAGGGTGCGGACACAAATATATATTTGCCCTCTAACATGATGAATACAAACTACATGCCTGTGCAGCCTTGGACGGTAAAAAAAAAAAAGAAAAAAAGTAGGATTTAAACTTAATTTAATGTCAACATGAACTTGTTTAGTAGAGGCCAACATTCAAGGTTGGTAAAGTAGATTAAACTGAATAGATGAGAACTTAACATGTAGCAGAAACGTACAAAACATGAAACATGACAAAACATCTGTGTTTACAAGGACGGCAAAAAATTTTTTTTTTTAGAAATACAATAAAAGTGAAAGGAGAAGCTTCGCAAAATGTATATTTGTGCTACTATTCTGTTAACTTTTATCTACATTTTCTTTTTATTATCATTACTTTTGAGCCACATTTGAACCTATTTAAGGCAAAAGCCTTAGCATTAACCCTCCTATTATCCTTGGGGTCAATTTGACCACATTTATTGTTCACCATTAAAAAAATAGTAGTTAATTTTTTATTATTTTTTTTTGCTTCATATTTCATGACTTTTCCTAATTGAATGGGTAAAATTGATTAAGCAGAAAATTATGACATCTATATATATATATATATATATATTTTTTTTTAATGTGCTGAACACATATTGCACGCATTGGTGTTCCACTGGGGTTAATTTGACTCCAAGCTGTTTTTGCTGTGTAAAACTTAACTGAATATTGGATGGTATTAATGTTTGTAAATACACGCAGACAGATTTGATGTAATCAATGCGTACGATCACATGATCACATGAATTCTGATTGGATGTAAAATTATCTGTGTTCAAATTAGGGGACGGATCTGGATAAGCATAATGCTTTTTTCCGTCGCCCTTTCCGGCATGAAAAAGGACAGAAAAAGGACAAAAAAAGGACAAAAAAACAAAAAAAAAAAAAAACAATGATGTGATTTTGCTCTGAATGTCAAATGAATTTCTGTGAATGCAACCATGTCGGAAATGAACTGAATAAATAAAAATAAAATAAAATTTTGTCCCATACAGAGGTGTAAAGAGTACTGCTGTAGATACTCTCGTAGAAGTACTGTTACTTGATTGAAATTGTACTCAAGTACAAGTAGCTCAATTAAAAAGTACTCAAAGTAATAACTAGTTATGTTCACCCCCCATGTTTATTTTTGGTAATAAATCTTGCCACGATTCCCTTACATACAGTAAATATCTCATGTATAAACTTAAAAACACAGAGACGAGATCTTGCATGATTGGAACTTAATTCATTTTCCACAAAGGCATCTGTGTAAAATAAAAGATTTTTCAAAATGTATATTTGTTTTTTTTTGTTTGTATTTTAAATAAAATAACACCAATGGATTCAATTCAAAATAAAAAGAATTATCAGGCTTTAAGTATAGCTGTATTTATGAACTCCACAGATTTAATGTGGAAAAAAGGAGTCATTTCAACATTATTGTGCCCTACTTTACACATAAAACACAAATAATGTAAGAAAAAGACAATATCCAAGCAATAAGTGACGGATATCAGTCCCAACAGGGTCTTCACTTTAAATTTCCTTGATTTTGTGACCAATTTTTATTTAATTTAGGGAAATATCAAGTATTAATTTGAGGAAAATTGTAAGATTTTTCAACATTAAACATTGATGGAATCATGCAGATAAAAGCACCAGGTGTGTTGAGTTTCATTTACACAATGATTCACGTTTAATCTGTTATTTTTACTTTCTCCTGCGGGCCCAATTGGACAGCCTAAACGGCCAGATTTTGCCCCCGGGCCTTGAGTTTCAAACGTGTGCCTGTTTTGGCGTGGTGCATTACGTTTAATCTGATTGGTTGGCTATGATGTGATGTCATTTCATTTATTTTTTTCTAGTTTCACAATGTCCGTTTATCATTTTAAAAGAAAATAATAATAATAATAATTTACACAGTAATGGTTGGGTGTAGAAATGTAATTAATTACTAACAGGACTTAAGTATAAGTAAAAAAAAGTACCCATAAAAGCAACTCAATTACAGTAATGTGAGTATACATGTAATCCATTACTTTCACCTGTGGTTTCATATGATGAAATTATAGTTGACGAAAATATATAAAATAATGTATTTTGATGTAGTTTTTGTTTAGGTGTAGTTTTTAAAATATATATATATTTATCATAGTCTTGTTATTGTCAACAAAATCTATGATGAAAATGAACACTGATTATGTTCCATTTTTCGTGTTAAATACAGATGTTCTGTGACTAAGAAATAAAATGATCAACCACTTGATATGTATGGCCGCTTCCTCTCCACAGCTGTGCTGAGCTCGGCGTGTTTCTGTGGTCTACCTATGCCTCCTATTGGTCTACTCGCCACAGTCCACAACAACCTGGGAGGGGTGGAGGGAACGACAGATGAGAGACGGCCGGGAGAAACAGGAGGGAGAGATGGTGAGTGACAGAGTGGGAGAGGAAGAAAAGAAAAAGCCTGTGGGTGAGTGCAGGGGGTGTGGGGGGGGGGCGATTCAGGGAGGGGCAGTTAGGGCTGCAAGGGTGGAGGAGTAGATCTTATGAATGTTGACCACTGTCCCTCTACATAAATCTGCACATTAACTGCATCAAATGAGGCTCCCCGTGTTTTCTCATATTCTCCTCTCTCACTATAGTCCTTTTTTTACATTTTTCCTTTTCCACACACACACACACACACACACACACACACACTGCCACCACCCTCGGTCCCCATCTCGTATCTGATTGGGCAGTGTCATTTATAATGTCTGTCCACATCAGGGGACGTCTTCAGGACCTCGGTCCTAACAACATTCCCCCCCCCGGTCACACCCCAGTGCCTGATGGGAAGAAATAAACCAACCGTCATGCAGCAGCAGCAGCGTCACAGCTAATATCAAGAATGAATAATGTGACTCTGCTATTACAACTATTCTGCCTCTCGTCTGCCTGATGAATATTTGGGAATTTGAGAAAATGTGCATGAAAAGTAAAGAGATGTTTGTATTAAATAGATAGACGAGTGTGTCAAAAGTAAAAGTGAACGCAAAAGCAGAAAAAAAAATCATCATCATTGTGACAATTCTGTAAGCTTCAATTCAATTCAAAATGTTGTAATTTTTTAAAATTTGCATCAATAAAATTGAATAACTGGCTAACAATCATCTGAAACATACATTATTTTAATTTTAGTTTGGACTCATTTGTTACAATTTAATAATTATAATATTTTAAAAGCCTTTAGTGACACATTTTTAGTTTTATTGCATTCTGTTTTTGTGCACACGGTGTAAATTAATTTAAAAAAAATCTCTCTTCCTCTTTCGACATTTTGGGCAAAAAGCTTTAAAAATATATAAGATTCAAAATTCCTTTAATATTACGTCTCAATGTACAAGTACACAAGAGGAACATTTTTGGGCTTTGGCTCCTCACTACATTTCACTTTACTAAAAACATAATTATGCACAAATATTTGCTTAAATTTCATTTTTTGAGCATTTGATTCTGCATATTCCACATGGTACAATTATCCAAAGTAAGGTTTTTAAAAAACGCACATCTTTCTTCCTGCAAATTGAATTTATTAGCGATGTTAAGGATCAAGTGGAACCTATATTTGCCGCTATTCTTCTGTATATTCTCGTCACTTCACAAGAGAAAGACATGAAAGATTGGGTGAAGCCTTTGAAGCCGATGCCAAAGCCACGCAGCGACTCCCTCCCTTTAGCCGCTGCCACCTCCTCAAAGGCAGTTCCACTCCCCACATGCAACTCGGGGACATTAAACGGGCCCCCGACGAAAACACTAATGACCCTCCAGATTTCTGACCACACAAAAAAGGGGGCTCAGCCTTCCAATTTGCATTGCCATTCTGGTGTTGGGTGGTGAGCAAGCAATCTCCATGTGTAATGAGTGTGTTGTTTGACGCTCGCTTCTTTTGGTCAATGATTACCAGCCTTGAAGCCAGGAGTGAGTCTATATTCAGACGGAAACGCCCCCCCCCCGATTCAAAAAGCTTAACTTGGCTATAAACACATAACTCTGTCTTTTATTCTCCCTCTGTTTGGGTAATCCCACTTTTGTTGGTTGTAAGCAGAGTGAGTGAACCGTGGCCAAGGCTAAAGGAAAGACTCATACCATTCAGATACTCTCTTTCTATTGGCTGATGATGATGCATCTTTGTGCATTTCTACCTTGTGTTGCTGATCTAATAAAACAAGAAAACACCACCCTGACATGTTTAATTTCCACCGTCACACATTATATAGCAGAGGTGGGCAACTTCCACACAGCGAGGGCTTTTATCGTGATTTTGTGTGCTTTTTGTTGTCCTTTTGTGTATTTTTTCAATGTTTTTTGGAGTCAGATTGTGTATCTGTGTTGTCATTTTTTGTTTTTCAGAGTAATATTTGTGTATTTCTGTTGTCGTTCTACTTGTTTGTTAGTACTGTGGGTTTGCACAGTAATTTTTTTTTGCATTTTTCTTGTCTTTTTTATCTACTTTTGTTTTCATTTCCTGTAATTTTGAATATTATTTTGAGTCATTTTGTGTATTGTTGTCGTTTTGTGTCATTTTGTGTATCGTTGTCGTTTTGTGTCATTTTGTGTATTGCTGTTGTTGTTTCGTTCATTTTTGTTTTTGGAGTATTTTCTGTGTTTGCTTTGTATTTCTTAAATGTATTCTTTTCTTTTGCTTTTGTTTAGTGTATTTTTCTGCCATTTTGTACGTTTACTTTGGGGGGCCGCATAAAATTAGACCGAGGTCCATATGTGGCCCCCGGGCCGCCTGTTGCTTATGTCTGTTATATCGGATAACCATATTTTGATTTCCAAAAAAAGAGGATATTAGGACTTGGGTCGACCTCGGTACTCAAAGAACTCAACGTTTTCTTAGATCTACGTTGTGATAGCAAAATACAATATGATAAATAAATACGTAGTTATTGTCAATTTGTCTTTATAACAGAACAGTAAATAATCATTAAATATACACTTCAATAAATCTAACCTTTTTAATTAAATCCACTGTTATTTAGTCTATTTTAATTCATTTCAATTCAAAACAGCTTTATTGGCAAAGCAAGTGTGACATAGAACAATGTAGACACAAAAAGAATAAATATTAAAAATAGCAACATTTGTCTTGTGCAAAACAATAAAATTGACTAAAAATAGGGTTTCACTATAAATAAGTAAAACAACATTTTCAAATTAGGTTATATGTATTATTAAAGGGGGAAAAGGTTAAATACAGAATTGACATATCTATATACACACATGTGCCAGATTATACACATATATACATACAGTACATGTACACAAACAATGTCCTACATATGTATAAATACATACATGAATGGACAGACTATTTATATATACATGTTGACGATTTCGTCAAAACAAAGCGTCATCTTTATTGATTTCGTGATACGTGAGTAAAATTACAGTAATGACACATGTTGGCTGTAAAGAGCCACTCGTTAGCTTTAATTCTCAGATAGAGCAAATATTCTTCTTCTACTTTCTTGGTTATTGGCGTGTTGCATATCACCAGTTACTGTACATGTTAAATTTCATTGCTTTCCCAGTAAAGGATAAACACTTAATGTCCCACATTAGAGCAAATATTAGCGGTGTTAGTCTTTTATATTAACGTGTTCCCCAAGATGCGTTCAAGGTCCCCAAAATGTAAAATGTCCCCACACGGTAGACAAGATGTAAAAAAGAGGAAGTGTCCAGGTAAAACCGGACTAAGGCTGCAATGATTAGTCGACATAATCGATAATGTCAACTACAAAAATTTGTCGATGCAAATTTTATAGCGTCGACGCGTCATTTAATCTTGTAAATTATTGATTAAAATCCAGCATGCAGCCACTTCCTGCTTTCTTTCTGCTGCAGTGCCTAACATTGACCGCTAGGGGCAGTGTTGCACCAGCTACTTTGTTCAAGTAAACAGTGAAGAAGAATGATGGGGAAGAAAAAATAACATGAAAAAAAAAATTAAGAAACATTAGACATTTCTTAACTTGTGTGAATTATTTCAAACAATATGTTTTTATTTTACTTTTACTTTCTTTTACTTTATGGACTTAATTTAAGTAAAAGCAGCTCTGTGATTGGTTTAAACCGCATTACCTCCAGCTTTTGAAAGTTACTTATTTACTCTCTTTGTTCACTACCACTAGTACTTTGTTTAAGACAACTTACACTTTAAATTAGTGGTATTTAATTTACTCATAATTTTATTGTGATTTCAATGATATTTTATGTATGTATAACAACTACACAACAAATACATGTTTTATGTCAATGTTTTAAGGACACTTTTAAAGACTGCTACTCTATGCATACGCAGCGCCCCTCATTGGCCAGTTCAGGTCACGTGATAGGTGCACCACGTGACCTTAAAGTTCCGTCAGTTGCATTTTAGCTCATATTTATTTTTAGCTACCCCGCTAAGCCTTTTATTTTAGCCCTAACCCAGGAAATACCCTAACGTGTGTTTTTTTTTTTGGATATGTATTCTTAAAGGTGGAATTTGCCGTGTCAAATATATTAAAATGAAAAAATACATATGTCAAAAGTGGGATTCAAACCCACGTTAGCGGAAGAAAGAACCATTGAGTGCGATGGCTACGTTGAACGTATCTCTAGACACTTTGATGTTTTAATTCCTCTTTGTAAAATTTGCTGTGTCAGTACAGGGACACGCTCACAGGTGGAAGGATTTAAGCAGGTGTTAAAATATGTGCTTCAAACAGAAAAACAATCGTGACTCATCAAAAAAATAGTGAATAGATTAGTCGACCACCAATAAAATCGTTGGTTGCAGCTCTAAAGCGGACGTATGGTCACCCTGACATTATATGGACGTTTAGGGGATTGACCAGAAACATTTAAGCTGATTTTTGGCCATATTTAAATGTTTGCATCAACACTGACGAAAGCCTGCACTGCCACATCAAGGCTTTTGTGTGCAGCGTGTACAATAAAAGGAGGATTTAGAGGCCCTCACTGGTCGACCGCAGGGGATGAACAAAATGGATGAAGTGACGCGGGTTAGAGGGTTGGGGACTCATGTTCGTGGGGGGGGGGGGGACTATCTCTAATGCACCTCCTTCCATAACCTCCCCTCTCCAAACGCCGTCAGCACAGGACAGCCCATATATTACGCGCACGCGTTTGGTCCCTCCAAAAGGTCACAAAAGGGTAAAACTTAAGAGGAAAGATGAGCGCGCGGCTGTCACGAAGGAAAACCGGTGTAAGGAGGGGGAATAAGTGGCCATTGCTTCTGAGCCTGGGATAAAATATTTCAGATTCAACGATGCGCTGTCCTAACCACTAGGGGTTTGGATTTATATCTAGGGTCACGTCTCTGTGCCGATCAATAGTCAATCGGTGCCATTAAACACCAATTATGTCAGAACAGTGTCCAGATCAACTCAATTTCAGAGCTTATTATACGATGACACCAAAAAAAGCAAAAATAATGTAAAAAAAACATGTAAAAAACCACATAATCTATAAAATAATATAATAATCAAATAAGAAATGTGCCCAAACAAGTCAAATTTATTGAATGTAATTTCAAATATTTAATCCAATGGGTCCCATTAGAGAAAAGAACACATGTGAGTATTAAAGACAAAACAAAACCCCCTCTCTGAAACCAAAAAATGACAAAAAATAAAATAAAACAAAGAAATACGGTGTAATGGAAGCACTTGATAAACATGAGAGGTTTATACTTTAAAGCACCATCATCATCCCCTTTAATGCATATCCATTTGCTTATTGAAAAGGTTCTTCATTAAAAACCAGTTGGAAAAGGTGGGGGGGGTGGAAGAAAAATGAAAAATAATAATTATGTTGATGGTTTAAAAATCGCATTGAAATTAAGAAAATGTATCAGGAGCAAGTGCACTGTAATCCTCTAAGTGCAGAGTGAGCTCCTTTCATAATGCCACAGACAGCAAAACAAAAGCAACTCTCCAAAAAAATCTCGTCTTTTGTCCTCTCTCTCTTTTTTTATTTTTTTTAAATATTCCTCTCTCTCTTTTTTTTTCAGGAGGAAAAAAAAAAGGTCTAATTGCACCTGAAAAGAAGTGGGAGCAGAAAGAAAGCATCCTCAAAAAGCAAATCTCTCCCCGAGATTGAATTTTGAATTTGCCCTCATCTTTTATTACCGTCGTTTTTAAATTTCAAGGGCGTTCGGACGCTGCGTCTATCTGCGTCCGTTAGGTAACAAGGCTCCTTTTTCCATTTCTCCCTCCTCGTCTCTGTGTGTCTGACGATATGTATCTCTGAGCTGTATGTTATATTCATCGTTTCTCCAGTGACATCATCAGCAGTGGCCAGCGTGTGTGTGTACATGTGTGTCCTGTATTTACAACATTACACTGCTTAAATATGCTTGTACTTTTAAAGTTGATATTTTTTCCCCAAGTAAATTAAAAAAAATCAAAACCAGCCTCCAAAGTAAAAGCACAAATTGACGTTAAAAAAAAAAAAAAACCCACGTATAAATTCACAAAAAAATACACAAGACAACAGAAATTGAAGAAAACACACAAAATGACAAAAATGCGGGGAAAATTTATAAATGTCACATACATTTGCAAAACAACAAATATTGAAAGAAATTACTAAAAAAAAATACTAAATTAAAATACATATGATTACTTATTACATGTGAAATTAGGTAAAACATTTTTTTCCAAAACAACCTCAAAATAACACAAAATGAGGTCACAAAGACACACATAAAAAAAATAAAATAAACTTAAATTAGGGTAAACTAAGCATAATGATAATTATCAGAGTAAATGCACAAAATTACTTAAATAAAAAACATACAAAAATACAAAGACTGGAAAAATAGAAAAAAATGACTCAAAAACACACAAAACAACAAAAAAAACAAATGAGAGAAAAACATACAAAAGACAAATACATTCACAAAATAACAAAAAGGCACTAAATGACAAGAAATATTCACAAAAATTACAATGAAAATACAACAAATAAAAAATAAACAAAAAATCTGAAAATAACAAAATTAGATCACAAACAAACAATTTTTTAAAAAAATGAGAGCAAATTGAGCAAAATGATCATTTCCAGAGTAAATGCACAAAATTACTTACAAAACATTACAAACATACAAAAATGCAGAAAAAATACACTGGACAACAGAAATAGAAAAAACTGCTACAAAAACACACAAAACAACAAAAAATATTCACAGAAGACAATGAAAATTCACAAATTGACCACAAAACAACCACAAAATAACACAAAATGAGATCACATTCATACAAACACAATGAAAACAGAATTTAAATTACAGTACATTAAGCAAAATGATCATTTCCAAAGTAAACACAAAAAATGATTTTTTTTTAATCTACACAATTGCAGAAAAATCCACTAGACAACAAAAATAGAAAAAAATACTCCAAAAACAAACAAAACGACAACAAATATTCACGAAAATGATATATTACATATAAAATGAGAGAGAAAAATCAACAAAACAACCACAATATGACATCACAAACACAGAAAACAAAATTTTAATTAGAGTAAATTAAGCAAAATCAAATATAATTTCTCTCATCAGGCCAAAACTGTCAACAAAACTCTTCTTTTCCAGCCATAAACATTGTCCAGCCATGTCTCCGTTCATATTCTGCGGTGCTCAACATACACAGACATGAATGTAGATAGGGGGAATATGAATGTCAAAGTGAACATTTTAATCATTTGGCGGGGCTGGAAGCCCAATCTCCAAACATCCACATTTTGACACACAATCTCCGTGTCTCCTCCCGCCCCTGCCTCCTCTCTATCCTCTGGTTTCATCATCTCATCTCACACCCTTCGTGTCTCAGGGACCTATTAAATCCCCCCTCCCAGCCACACCAGTATACACCCCCCTCCCCTTTCTCTCTCTAAAATGTCACCTTCATTTTTCTGTTCATATTCCCTGACTGGAGCTCTCTGTAGATGGTTAAATTTTTTGGGGCTCTCAGCACTGCCTCAAATGCCTGCTGTGCTCACTGCGGTTGTCCCTCTCCACACTCGCACCAGCCTGATGGCAGATAGCAGGGGATGATGAGACCTCTGTTTATGTGCTCGTGTCTAGCAGAGAGTGTGCATAAATGTGTATAACTAGGTATTGTTATGATTAATACTGTGTCTGCTGGCTTTGTGTCGGCTTCGTTTCAAATGCAGAGGTCATTTGTCAGTGCTCGAAAGCTCTAAAAACTCTATTTTACCTCAACTTTACAATCTGACGTTTTATTTTTGTTGCTGTGAATTATTTAATCTTTTTTGTATGTTATGTAGGTTGTTTTTATTGTGCCTCTTAATAAACATGACTTTAATTGGTTTGTTTTAGTGTCATATAAGGCAGTGTAAAGGCCTTTGACTGCATAATAATAATAATAATAATAATAACAATCACCGCCAAGTGCCAAATCTCCTCTTTGTCAGACATTTGCAGTGATCCTGATAATGGTTCCATGATCATTCACACTTAAAAGGCTGGGAAGACATTCCCCCCTCCCCCCCATTAATAACATACAGTAGGTGGAAATGTACGGGCACCCCCATTTTTTGGGAAAAAAACGTGATGAAATGCGCAATTCTATGTTTGGTTCTATGTTTTGGTTAAAATTAAGCATAATTTCTTGAAAAATACGCTAAACAGAAATAGAAAAAAGTACTCCAAAAATACACAAAAGGACAAAAAAAATAAAAACACAAACGAGAGAAAAATATACAAATGTCAGATACATTTACAAATCAACAAAAACACACAAAAAAACAACAAATATTCACAAAAATACACAATGACTTTACATATCATTCACACTTGGAAGACATTTCTATCTCCATTAATAACTATACAGTAAGTGGAAATGACAGAAAAATAAACAAAAGACATACATTTACAAAACACACAAAACAACAACAAATATTCATAAAAATGACAATGAAAAACACACAAAATTGCTTAATACTTATCATTCACACTTTAAAGGCTTGGAAGACCTTTCTATCCCCTTTAATAACTATACAATAAGTGGAAATGTATGAACACCCCAATTATTTAGATCTTTGGTTAAAATTAAGCAAAATAAATTTTAAAGTACATGCACAAAAATAATGTAAAAAAAACGTACAAAACTGCTAAAATTGCTTACAAAAAAACTAACCCCAAAAACAACAAACAAAAAAACAACACAAATGAGAAAAACACACAAAAAAACAACAAATATTCCGAAAAATCACTCAAAAATACACAAAAAGATTTTCATTCACACTTTAAATCCTTAGAGGAAATTTCTATCCCCATTAATACCATTCAGTCGATCCAAATGTAGAGACACCCCAGTTATTTGCTATGGAATGCGCAATTTCATCTTTGGTTGACATTCTTTCAAAATATGTTAATGAAAACAGACAAAACAAACAAATAAATAAACGCTGGTGAAAATATGACTTCCTTGCAGAGGAAATAAAAAGAAATGTTTTGTGCACGTCAGTCGTGTTTGCCTAATTTTAAATAAAAATATTTCAGTGCAACACCTTTTCTGTTAATGCTTTCTGATATTGTCACTTTATTGTGGCCTAACTTGACCCCACCCCCACCCAAAACCCTCTCTCTTTCTCCCTCTCCTCCCTTTGACACACGTGCACACACATGCACACTCACCGCAGGCTTTGCAGACTCCAGCTGCTGCCAAGCACTGCATGAGGGCATAAATTGTTAGGTGTTGGCCAGTAATTCTAAAATGCAATCTTCTCCCTCCTATCTCTCTATGTTATTCTCTCTCTCTCTCTCTCTCTCTCTCTATCTCGTCCCTCCATCCCGTCACCAGCTCTTCACTGCCGTGTTTGTCTCTTTACTTGACCTTTCTTTCTGCATCTCTAAATACATGCCTCTCCTTTGATTTTGGGTTTTTGTCTCTCGCCGTGTGTCTGTCCCATCCCTGTCTGTCCATCCAACCACCCCCACCCCACCCGCCCGCCCCCTTCTCACTGTATTAATGATAGCAGAGAAAAGGTCACATGATAAACGAGTGGAAAACAAATCAGCCCGTGTTAAGATTGTAGCCGTGTTATCAACGCTGCTGAGTGCGGCTACAACACTGACGGCCAATGATGTCTCCCCCCCCCCATGAATATTTCCTGCTTCACATTTTCTGTCAACTGGGTAAATTAAAGCAAAAAGCACAAGACAGACAAAGAAAACAAGGACATTTCATTAAAGGATGGCTGGAGAAAAAAAAAAGATATTTGTGAAATAAATTGAAGAGGACAAACAAAAGACATGGGCAATATATCGAGATTCAAGAAATTTTAATCGTGATCACAGTTTTGGTTTCTACGATTAAATGTACCTGATTGTCGGTAATATTTACATTTAAAATGTGGACTCTACTGCATCTCTAATTAGGTACTTTATTTATTTCCAATGCGTTGCATTCCATAATAGCACTCTGTAATAGTGTATTATGTTAGACCGGTACATTTTAAATTATTGGGTTAATTTCTTTTTTTTTGTATAATTTTTATTTAAAGCTTAATTTTTCACTGTAAACTGTTCATATATAAATATACATATTTAAAAAGTAGTGCAAAAGAAATACAGATTTTAAATAATTGTGGCCATCGTGATTATCATTTTGTCCATAATCGTGCAGCTCTACTATATCGATGTATTTTTTATTTTATAGCTTATCTTGAATTAAAAGACTTGCTTTAGGAGTCGCTGCTTTCACTACTTTTCAAAACAGTATGAAAAACTCAGAGGGATTCCTGAGTGCGTCCTAACCCAGACCTTCCCCTAAACAAGCCACACTACAGAACTCACTCACACGTGCTGTCCGTTATAGGCGTAAAAGCCAAATATGGCACATAATATGCAGCGGTTTGTTAATAAATGTGCCTGTGTGGCATTTTTCATCAGCAAATTTGACCTAGAATTGTCTTTTTGGACTTTTTAAAATATTGAGATATGAATTTTTGTCCATATTGCCCATCCCTAATTAAGCATATGTGGAATTTGGGGGATCAAAAGTTTTCATTACAGTTTTCCCAAATTAATTCGAAAAAAAATATGATTCCTAATATAATGTACATAATATACACATACTTTACTGTACAAAATATATATTAATTCATTTGTTCTTTTAGAAACAAGTTGGTTTTTTTTGGTGCTCGAGTCATGTGACCATCGTCTTCCTGACTTTAGGTTGGTTCTTCTTCTGTCGCGCAATACTTCTTCACAATGTTAAATGGTGAAGCGACACCGCGCCCAGCAGTTCGTTTATGGTACTGCAGCAAAAAATGAAGCAGAAAGCATCCGACAGCCTGATTTTATACAGCGTATTTTTGGGTACTCAAAGCCACTTTACATGAGACAGACAAAAATGAATTAATAATGAAAGAAATAAAGAAATAACAATAAAAGTAAGAGAAAGAGACTAAGGAAAGTTTGAACAGGTGGGTTTTGAGGAGTGTTTTAAAATGAGTTAAGCGTTAATCAAGCGACGTGTCAATGCTAATTTTTGTAGTCAACATAATCAATTATTACAGAAATTCACTTTGACATTCAGAGCAAAATCACATCATTGTTTTTTTTTTTTTTTTTTTTTTGTCCTTTTGCATGCCGGAAAGGGCGACGGAAAAAAGCATTTTGCTTATCCAGATCCGTCCCCTGATTTGAACACAGATAACTTTACATCAAACCTCGTTTCTTCCCTAGTCAAACATTCTTATCTTCTTCATACCATAATTTCATCTTTTCATTAACGTCTCTTTTTTTTTTTTTTTTTTCCTTTTTTATGTGATGTGTTCTCGTCTGCAGTCATTGTTCCTGTTGTTACTCCTCCTCACTGTCCTTTTTCTCCGTTTCTCCTCGAGCTTTCTTTTCCAGTCGTTCCTCCAACTCTCCAAACGAAAAGTTCTTCTTCTTTCGGAGTACCTTCATATCCTCGGAAAGTCGCCTCAGCATACGATGCATCCAAAAGGCACATGCACATACACATACTGTACCCCCATCATTAGCAGGCCAAAGATCATGACCCCTAGCAGATAGATGTCCTCCACATCTTCCACTGTCAGCTGGGAGAGAGAGAGCATCTGGCTTCTCCCTCGTGCATCCATGACATATCCACTTGGGTATGTGTCCTTTGGACACGCTGGTTCGTGCTGTAGTAATTGCTTCGTCGTGAAGATTTTGTCAATGGCGCTCAATGACCAGTTGATGAGTTCCATGTCGTCGCTGTATAGTTCGATGAAGAGTTGACTTGAGATCTGTATGCGTGTAGAAATATCCTCCGTGTTTTCTCCTTAAATCCTTTCAGATTTACGGATTGTTGTGTCTCTGCGTCAAGGCTATTCCAGAGGTTCATGGCTCTATACACAGTACTATGTTTGCCAACGTTAGATTTAACCCTGTCTGGTCTAAACACATTATGTCTGAAGTCGTAGGAATTTTGATTGTATGTGAAACGTTTTTGTATTTGATGTGGTAGTTTTTTAGATGAAGCCCTAAATGCGTGTATTTGTGTGTTGTAGTGTATTATTTCTTGCAGTTTTAGGTATTTTGCCTTCTCGAATAATTCGTTTGTGTGTGCGTTGTGTGGTGCTTTATGTAAAATTCTTATAGCTTTTTTTTGTAGTTTAAATAGTGGTTCAAGATATGTTTTGTAGTTATTACCCCATATTTCGGAGCAGTAATTTAAGTGTATTACTGCTCCGAAATGTATTCTTTTTTTTCTCTTAGTAAATTATTGACTTTGTTTCTGTATTTTTTATAACGTACTTCTGCTTTCAATGTTTTTTCTGTTATATATTTTTTATATAATACTGTATGTTTTTCTTTTTGCATACGTTGGCTATTTTCTTATTAATCCATGATTCTTTCTTTGTTTTACTTTTGATTGTTATTTGTTTCAAAGGGCAGCATTTATCGTATATTGTTGTTATTGTGTCTGTAAATGTGTCATATGCTACGTTCACGTCTTCTTCATTGAAAACACTCTCCCACGTCTCTCTTTTTATCTGTTGTTTAAAGTTTTCTAGTTGTTTTTCTCCTTCCAGTCTTCTGTATGTCAATGTGTTATGATTTTCAAGGTTGTTCTTTTTAGTGTTAAGTATCGTAAATATTGGTAAATAATCAGAGATGTCATTTATTAATATACCACTCGTTAGATCTGTGTTTTGTATGTTTGTGAAGATGTTGTCTATCAGTGTTGAGCTGTGTTTATTAATTCTGGTTGGTTTCGTTATGAGAGGTTTTAATCCATTTGTGTACATGTAATTAGTAAAGTCTTCAATGTGTGTATTTTTTAAAGGATTTAAAATGTTTATGTTGAAGTCTCCACATATCAGTAATCTCTTATATTTAATTTCTTCTATCATTTTAGTTAGTTTCTCATTAAATATGTCTATTTTACAGTCAGGTGCACAATACAAACAACAGATTATTATCTTACGTCCCTCTGGACTTGTAATTTTCACTGTTATACATTCCATCACTTCTTCCACGGTTAAACTCATCGATTCTATAATCTCCATCTCAATATTTTCTTTTATGAATAGTGCCACCCCACCTCCTGGCTTGTGTAATCTGTTCTTATAGACAAATTTATATCCTTTTATCATAAACTCCATGCCTTTTTCTTTCTTTCAGCCAAGTTTCTGACAGTGCTATTATGTCAAACCTATACAATGTGGAGATGTAATCCTTAATGTCTTCAAAATTTGCATACATACTCAATACGACAATTACAGTGAATAAGTGACAGACCTTTTTCCTTCTTTGTTTCCACTTTGAATTCAGTCTCTGTATAGTAATGATTTTTGTATATGTATATAATAATCATTTTTGTATACGTTACACACATTGTTGTTGGCTCACATCTCGAGACGGTTTATATATATATATATATATATATATATTTAATACTAGTTTTTCTTTTGTCCCCCTTTGGCAAGAATCTCAAACTCCGCCTATGATTAAGAGCTGCGGTCAGATCAAGAGAAGGAAAAAAAAAAAAAGATAAATTCCTCAGCCACATAAACACAGCCTGAAAGAAATGGAGTCAGGAGGAGGTGTATGAAAGGAAGAATAAGGATGAGACAGAGCGGGCAGAGAGAAAGACTATTTGTCTCCTCTCTTGACACAGTGGGATGATAATGCATTTTAATGACCAGACCTGAGACTGGTTTTATGAGGGGAACAACAAACACACACACACACACACACACTCATACTACAACAAGGGCAGTGGCGCCTTCACCCCTCCCTCCCTCCCCTCACTGCTCTCTTAGCACATTCTTCGGTCAAAGCCAAGGAAGCAGCTCGACATCATTCGCTGCTCACGGAGGCAAAGGAAGGGAGTTCACGGTGAGGAATCAGCAGGAAACTATGGGAGAAGGCAATTTAGAAGCAATCAGAGAGAAATTTGAGGCGGATTAGGCCTAGGGTTTAGAGGAGCGACGACCCAACGCCGTATCCATCCGTCTATGAGAGGGCCTTCATCAGCAGTCATCTCCTGGCTAGCCAAATCAATCTCTCCTCCTTTACCTCCATCCTATCTATCTATCCACTCCACCTTGGTTCCCTCTCTTCCACTTATCGTACACTTCCCCCCTCAACATTTTGCACTCGGGTTCAGTACCATGGACTTATCGAGAACAAACCTAAAGAGAAAAAACACTAAGCTGTGTTCTACTGTGTTGCTCAAGAGCACGTCAACAACAATGTGCATCAAACAGCAGATGACCAAAAAAGGTCCAAAACGTAGCAAAAATAAGGCAAGAAAAGAGTGTAAAGTGACAAGTGAGTAAAAATGAGCCAAAAGCAGTCAATATTGAGCAAATAAAGAGTAACCAGGTGGTATGTAATGGGAAAGGGTAGCTTTAATGAGCAAAATGTGGCAAAAAATTGTGAAGAAGGGCAAAATGTGAAAAAAAAAGAGGCAAAATGTAGGAAAATAAGGAAACAAGTGGTATTTGTTGGACAAAAGTCAGTTTATTGGGATGAAAAGTCAAAGGAAAGGATAAAAAATAACTTGCAGAAATGTGAAAAAAGGGATAGTTATTGACAAAAGGAGCTAAAGTCTGAAAAAAGTGTGAAAAGGGGCCAAAATGGGACAAAGGAAGTTGCAAAATGCCACATGTTGAGCATCACTGACTTAATAACGGCTTCTACGTGATGTCGCTGATAATGTGGTGGGCTCAGGGCTGGTCTGGATAGAAAATGCCAGGGCTGAATTTTTGTCCCAGTCCACCCCTGGCATGGTATCCACTTGGCAAAGGTGAAAGTAACGGAAATCAACACTTAAAACTATAGAAATACCTTAACGTAAGCATTATAAACAAATGAAATGATCTTAAATCTGGCAGAGTTCCCTAAAGGTGAGTTTAGGTTAGTAAAAATTGAAATCTTATAGTTCGGTATCCAATATTATTCATATTATTCATACTGGGTTTTTTTTGTTTGTTTTTTTACAGCCATTTAAACTAAAAATGGGGAAAACAAACAGAAATTTTAGATTTGTGATAATCTTAGAAACTGCAAATACAATTATTAGGCTTTTATAAATTGATTGATTGAACATATTTATTAATAAATTCAAGAGGTGAATAGATTACAAGTACTTATGTTGCTGTAATTGAGTTGCTTTTATGGGTTTTTTGAGTATATTTCTAAATCATTAATTTTACTTGTGCCTAATTACATTTTCAAAGAAGTAAAGTAATCTGTTACATCTCTACTCGCAATAGTAACTTAGTAAATTATTACTTTATGTTTTAAAATTAATAACAGACATTGTGAATCTACAAAAAAATCAATTATCAGACAACAATCAAAAGCATCACATCACAGCCGACCAATCAGATTAAACGTAATGCACGGCACCAAAACAGCATTGAATGCTGGTTATTTTCTCAGTATGTAGTTATCATTAAAGTCTGAGAACATTTTGTATTTTTAATTGAATTCATTGGCATTATTTTATTAAAAAAAAAAAAAGAATGAAAGAAATTGTACATTTTGGCAAATATTTTATTTTATACAGATGCCTTTATGGAAAATAAATTCCAAGTAAGTTCCAACTGTGCAAGATTTTTCCTTTTTAAGTTAATACATGAGATTTTTACTGTACACAAGGGAACCAAGGCAAGATTTATTACCAAAAATAAACATTGGGCAAGAAAATAACTTTTACTTTGAGTACTATTTAATTAAGCTACTTTTTACTTATACTTGAATATTTTTTACCTATGACTTACTAGAACTTCTACTTGAGTAGGATACATAAGTACTCTTTACACCTCTGCCACTTGGCCCCTCTTCTTGTCTTCTACTTCTTTAGAGAAGAAAGAAAGAAAGCATCTGTACTTTAGCTAGTGTGTGTGTCTATGCACATGCTAAACCATATCAGATATTGGGTTTATATGTGCAAAAATGATGATGTGCAGGTTAATATGAAATCTGCAGGAAGAAGCAGCAGAACTCACTTCGAAATGAACTGATTCAGTCTCCAGACACTATCACCCAATTTCCTATATTATCTCTTCTCCATCATTTACTATACATCCGTTATCATCGAGACTCATTTATGAAGCCTATTTCTCCTTTGGAGAATTCTCCAATGATAGAAAACGGATCTCTTCTGCTGCGGTATTACTTTAGACTGTGTCCCAATCTGGGAGTGGGCAGAGTTGAAATTGCTTTAATATTCTTTCAGTTTCAGCGTGTTGCGGGCACAGAACTTTGTATTACAAGCGCCGTCGTCGCCAACGCTAACAAGGAAAAAAAAATTAAGTTAACTTTACATTTTCAAACTTTAGAAAGTAGCCCTTAGCTAACCTCGTGTGACCACATGCTGGTGGAAAATAACTGGAAGTCAAGTCGAACAAAGGAAGATCTTCTCTAAAATAAGTATGCTAATAATGATTCTGTATTTAACTGTCTCACTGTAGCAGCTACTGTTCAATAAACACAAGGAATCATCCACTGTTTTTTCACAAATGTGGCCTAAAACCTTTGAAATGTCCTGATTAGAAGATACCTAAAAAAACACATTATTTTTGAACCATATTAGTGGTATTAACTTTTAAAACATGGGACTACTTTGCAGTTTTAGAGCCTGTTCCTCCATCTTGAAATCACATGATTGATGTTGTCACATGGCCCTATTTGTCTGTAAAAATACCATTGTTTTCTGTTACAGTGAAGCATTCATCCTGATTTTTAGGTAGTTTAACAGCTTTTTCAGACAAAATGCCAATTTGTGCTGCTTTTGGTTGCTCTAAATAATCAGGAACAGTTCAAGTAGTAAAGATGTAATGCTCTTTTGTTTATCGAAAGAGGAAGAGAACAGTTAGGACCCAAAAAATCAACAGATTTTGACAATGAAGCAGCGAAGACAAGCTCTTCCCCTTAAACAGTGCACAAGGACTCCAACCCAAAAAGACTTCAACATTCTCTCTATGTATTTGCTAACTTCAGCCTGGACAGGGGTGTCCAAACACGGTCCTGGAGGGCCGGTGGTCCAACAGGTTTTCAATGTGTTCCTGCTCCAACACTTCTGAAATCCTGAAGCAGCTTTGCAGAAAGTCTGCTAATGAGCCTCTCAGCTGTGTTGGAGCAGGGACACATTGAAAACCTGGTGGACCACCGGCCCTCGAGGACCGTGTTTGGACACACTAGAGAGTCAGCTGCGCACTGTTTAAGGGAGAGTAAAGGTCCCTTAGGAGAACTGTTGCCCACTACAGTCAGATTACTTTTAGGTTCACGCCTGTTTTTACTATCTTTCCATACACCAAAGAGAGTTTTATCAACATCTTTGACTTTTTCTGATTATTTAGAGCAACCAAAAGCAGCACAAATTGCCATTTTGACTGATAAAACTGCTAAATGACATAAAAATCAGGCTGAATGCTTCACTCTAATAGAAAACAATGGGATTTTTACAGGCAAATGGGGCCAAAGTAGTCCCATTTTTAAAAATTAAAAGCAAATATGGTGCAAAATAATGTACTTTGTTAGGCATAGATCTTCTACATTTCAAATGTTTTCCTGTTCACCAACATGTTTATAAAGTTTATCTTGTGGTTACACAATTGATTTCCTGTAAATTCTGATGTCACTACACCAGATGTTGTTGGCTTTTCGCTGGGAGGCACTGGTGATGCCTAATGGTTAGCATTAAGCTGCTAACGAAGCTCATGTTAAGTCATGCATACATGACATTTATTACATTAAACAACAACACCCGCGTGCTGCTTAGAGCGACATACTGATTCCTCATGGGATAATTCATAATTAGCCCAGTTGTTAAAGTGGTGGTGATACACGATAAGCCTTGGACAGAAAAAAGAAAGAAGAAAAAGAAGGAAAAAACACTAACACATGGCGGAATGGATGCAAATGGATTGTAAACAATAAAAAACGTGTGAAATAATAAAAAATGTAATTTATGCAATGAATGAAAAAAATATCCAACAAAAATTGCAGTTTTTCATTGTAAAATTCATAATTCAAAGGCAGATAAAGCCTTTTTTTTATTCACACATTATAAACAATATTTAAGACTTCGGTAGAACCATGTGCTATTAAGGTGTAAACATTGTTCATTTATGTAAAAGATCCAAACGCTTAAACAGATCCCTGCTTCTTTGTATGCCTTTGGGCTTTAGTGATAGCAATCGCCTGCTGAGATGGAATTAGCCATAAACTCATTTGCAGCGTCGTGACCCGGATTATGCGAAAGGTGGGTCATGAAAGATATGACACTGTCCTTATTAATATTCAATAAAACAATGGAGGGCGATATGCTGGAAAATCAAAGTCTCAGCAGGTGGGCGACTAAATTTGGGGAGTGAAGTAAGAAGATAATGGATTATCTCTCAAATCAACACAGAAAGTATAAGGACAATATAGACTCATCTCTGACCACATTTTAAAAATGTGGTGATGATAGACTTTCCTAAGTTTTCACTTTCAATTAATAAAAAAAAGGAAACTTTTACGGAAACACTAAAAAGTTCCATCAAAGTTTTCATCGGCTACAGGGACAATAAAATAAAGAAGAAAAACTATATATATATAAATTAGTGGTGGGACTCAATTTAAAAAAAAAACCTAATTAATCAGAGACTTTGTAAATTATTAATCTTGATTAATCTAAATTAATTACCTGAATCACTGAAAACAATAAATGAGCTTAAACAAATTTATGTTTATTATTTTCATCACTGAGTGCTAACATAATGTACAATATGACTAAAGAATATTATAATTTCAATGTTTACAAAGTATAAATTTAAATAAGCTATAGTCATGCTTTTCAGGATTTTTTTGTAAATGTTCTAAAACAACAAAAAAAAAAAAAAAATTTTCCAGTGGGTTATTTTTCTGTAATTATTTAATCGCCATTAAAGCATTAAAGTCTCAGCATTATTATTTTCGCCTACTAACAAAAACTAAACCAAAGAAATGTGATCATGTCAAATGTGTCTGTGTGTATTTACAAATATTAATACCATCCAATATGTTGATCAGTGCTAAATAAATCTTTAATAAAACGCAAAAACTCTTATGCTTCATATTTTAGTCG
Organism: Gouania willdenowi; assembly: GCF_900634775.1. NCBI lineage: Eukaryota > Metazoa > Chordata > Actinopteri > Blenniiformes > Gobiesocidae > Gouania > Gouania willdenowi. Next base: position 23,556,960 of record NC_041063.1, on the reverse strand, counting down.
ACTATACATAAACTAATCTTAATGACATGTTAAGGTTTCATTTATTCAGGAAATTTACTTTGATCGTGGCCAGAAAAAAACCCATGAAAGCGATCAGTAGATGCCTCTGAGGGAGACTGACAGTTGGCAGGCAAAATATGTCAGGAGATCAAAGTAAATTTCCAGAAAAACTACTGAATACATGAAACTTTCACTTATTATTTCAAAAAAGAATGAAATGCATTTGCTGTAATAATAATAATACAATTATTACTATTTAAATTAATAATTATAGATATGTTTTGAAACAAAATAGGCATTTTCTTTATATTCTTAAACAGGTATTAAGAAAATAAAACAGTCAAATACATTTCAATAAGTATACAGTAGTGTTGTTTTAAAAAAGAAAAAAAATAACTTGCTGTAATAAAAATTAGTAATATTTTTTTTAAATCGTTATTAAAATTAATAGTTATAGATGTGTTTTAAAATATAATAGGCATTTTCTTCATATTCTTAAAAAGGTATTAAAAAAATAAACAGTTCAATACAATAGTGTAGTAACATTGTTTAAAAAAGAAGACAAAAAGACAAAAGAACTTGCTGTAATAATAATAATAATAACAATAATAATAATAAAATTGTTATTAAAATTAATAGTTATAGAAGTGTTTTAAAATGGAATAGGCATTTTTTATTTTTTTCTTAAAAAGGTATTAAGTAAATTCAAATAAGTATACAGTAATGTAGTAACATTATTTGAAATTATTGTTTATAATTATTTCATATTATTAACTTGCCGGAATTAATCTTAATGACATTTACACTATAACTGAAATAGTCCTGATTTAGTCCAAATTTGGACTAAAACTAAGTTGCAGTTTATTCAAAATACTAAAACAAATCCAAAACATGCTTTCAAAATGAACATTTGGCAAAAAGAAAGAATTTTGTGGGAAGAAAAACAGTCCAATATATCCAAATAAGTATAAAGTAGTGTCGTAACAAAATTAACTTGCTGAAATTAATCTTAAATGGTCCTGATGACTAAATTTGGACTAAAACTTTCAATGTGGGGAAAGAAGAACTGTCTTTTTTTTTTTTTTTTTTTTCCTGCATCACTATGAAACAAACACATCTCAGAAGTTTGCAGTCTATCATTTGAAATTGAAACGTTACACGTGCCACCTTCTCCAAACAACCATTCCAATGACTCTAAGACGCAGATTGCTTCCAGTCAAGTCGTGCCTGACTGCGATATATTTGAGATGCGGCTTTTTCATTATTAAAGAATCACCGGATGTTTATGCGAGACAGAGGAGAGAAAATAAAGCGAGGTGTAAGGGAAACAGGGTGTGTGCATAGCATGCGGAGGCCATTAAATATATATATATATATATATATATATATATATATATATATATATTTTTTTTAGGCGTGCTCCAAGGCTGGGAGAATTAGAAAATATCATTCTGTCAGGGTGATTTGATAGTGCGATGAAAAATGTCAGAAGTGGAGATGACAAATCATGGTGCTGAGGAGAGGGGACTGGGAGACAGGGGATGTCATTTGTCATGAGTGCCATTTGACTGCACCCCACCTCCTCTTCCTCCTTAACTTCCTCCTCATCCACCACCCCTCGCTCTCACCCCTCTCTCCTTTTTTTCCACCTTCCATTGTAATGATCTATTTGAACACATTCTACTGCCTCTCATCTTTCTTCATCCGCCCTCTCTCGCACACGCTCACTCCGTCCCAGTCTCCCCAATATTGCTCCAGTTCTCCACCTGCTTACATTAACAGCCACGGCACAGGAATATCAATATCTGATACAGCGTGCAGCTATAAAGGAATTTGCTTTATTTGTGTTTGTCTTTTTCTAGCTCCTCCCACTCCTCCTCTCTCCACCTCCTCGCTGGGAATGGGAGGGATTACGCTGGCATTCAAAGCACACAGACACACCTATACGCTTGATATGAATGCATGACACACACACGCGCGCACGCGCGCGTGGTCAAAATGTCAAATCTGATGACATTTAAACATGTTATCTTCCGTGCCCATGCTTCATATCTTTAAAAAATAAACAGGTGAGAAATGTATGCAGCAATATATACATGAAAGCCTAATGGTTGTTATTGATCGTATTTAGGCTATTGTTGGATTGCAAGCTATTTTTTTTTTAAATTGAACAATCTCTCCCACCCGACAAATAAACAAATAAAAACTCAAAACTCATCTCTAACAATCTGCATATTCTCTGTAATTTAATGTTTCATCTTATTCCATAAACCCTCTGACATAGTTCCTTTTCTTTCCTTTTTTATTTTGTATTATTCTGTTTTATATTATATTGTATTGTTTCTTTTTTCATTGCAATGTGTCCTTGAGTGGCCTGAAAGGCACTTTTCAATAAAATGTATTATTAATATTAAAGATAATCAGATTTTTTTTGGACCCGACCAAGGACAGTTAACATCAGATTATTCTATTATTCTGTTATAAAATGAACCAATACAATTATCATGTGGTCTATCTAAGGTGAGTTAAGAGCGATTTTGTCCCAATAATCAGCTCCGTAATGGGCCAAGCTGACAATCGTGAATAAGAAACCTGTTCAATATTTACAATTAAAACTCATCGTACATTTGGGGAAAGTTTACAAATTCCGACTCATGATTCCTGTGATTTGTGACGTGGAATAGAATAGCCAATCATAAAGGGATAACTGAGAAACACATAATGCTGTTTTCATTGGAATTCTGAAATCAGCATTTACGAATTCAAAATTCCTAACTTTACCAAGTAGGAGCTCTGAATTCAAGTGGCGTTCCACGTCCCTTTTTCCAAGGAGAAGAAAAACCAGAGACTTTTAAATGTATTGTTGTTGATTTAATGTTTTTACTGCTGATTTAAAATATTTTTAATGTTCTTATTGATTTTTAAACTGTTAAATGTTTTCTATCGCATTTTTTAATCATGCAAAGCACTTTGAATTACCATGTGTATAAAATGCTCTATACAATAACTGTACATTTCCCTTGTGTGTGTGTGTGTGTGTGTGTGTGTGTGTGTGTGTGTGTGTGTGTGTGTGTGTGTGTGTGTGTGTGTGTGTGTGTGTGTGTGTGTGTGTGTGTGTGTGTGTGTGTGTGTGTGTGGGTTATCGGCGATCACACAATATGATCAAAACTGTTCTATGTAAGGCTGCTTGATTATTGAAAAAATAATAATCACTATTATTTTCGTCATACCTGAAATCACGATTATTTGTCAACCAAAAAGTTGTTTATTTTTTGCACAAAATCAAGTAAAATATATTCTTTAAACATAAATAAAATCAAGTACGTTCACTTTTGCACAAAACAAAACACTTCTTGCACGTGATGCGTCTTTGCACTTCATCATCAAATCCAAAGTGTTCCCATAGAAGAGAATTTGACTTGCCGTACTTGTTTACCAAGTGTTTTTGCTGCGTTTCTCCTGCCAAGACTTGTAATAATAACTTATTATTTATAACAATCTATTCCTGAACCCCTAAACCAGTCGTTTCCAACCTTTTTTGGGCCATAACCCTTATTTTGATATCACTAATTTCCCAATTTTTTTCTATAATTACTTTTTGATCATGTTTGTTATGATGTGTAACAAATACAGAGTAGCCACGATAAGTGCACAAAGTGACAAAACATTTTTACACTGCATTTTTTTGATTTATTCATTTATTCTTCGTGATTTTTCTCTTTCTTTTCTTCAAACTGCATTTCAATTGAACTAGATTTATTGATATTTGAGAAAGTAAAAGTGTAGAATAAGATGTTGTGTTTTGATTTGTAAAAGAATAATCATTTTAAAATATAGACCGCGTGCAACATATTTCATCGTATTGGCCAGCAGGCTAGCTTTAGCTTTAGCTTTGAGAGGCTTAAGAGCTTGAATGCGTTTGCATTAAACAACTCAAAGTTGAAATTGTGGAAGTTTGTTTTATTTTGCAAATAACACATATGTAAAATAAAAATAAATTAATTATATTTTTCTCGATTGTTAGTTTTGTAATCGTTGAGTGTAATAATCGAAATCTTTATCAAATTTAGTTTTTTGCACATCCATAATTCAAGTATGTAACATAAATAAAACCTTCAGATTTAGATAATCCTGACATGTGTACCTTGCTTTAATTGTTTTTACTGATTTAGAAACACCAATATAGAACAGATTCTCCCTTTTCCACTGCTGATGCTTTCGACGGGGCTCCATTGCCCTCAGTTCACCCTCTAACTGCTTTAAAATCTCTGGTCTTCACTCCTCATCCATCCGTACACCTCCTGTCTTTCCCCTCGTTGGCCCATCAAACCCCCCACTTGCTCTGTAGCCTTAAGGTGCTGTGAGGATCTGAGGATGTGTTGTTTTGTGTGAGAGGAAGCACACACACACACACCCACGAGTACACACACACACACACACGTGTTTCATCACTTTGTGTGCACACATTCAAACATACATGAGGATTCTTTGCATTTGATGTGTCTGGGGGTGTGGCCACGGTTACACATTTTTAAATTTAAAATTAAAGTGTTCTGTGGAAATAGTCATTCCGAATTGAGGTTTACATGGAAACACGTTTATTCCGCTTTATTCAATTCTGCTTCAGGTCTGAGGTTTGGGAAGAGTTCTGATTGGACAGGGGGCGGAAAAAAACCTTTTATTTTAGGCTACAACATAGAAGACCACATTAGAACGGTTTTCACTTTTATTTTGAAGCAGCATCTCGACTATAACATACTGTTTCACTTTGGTTCGCTGAGCAGGAGAAGGAGATAGGAACTAGGGCTGGGCAATATATCAATATTAAAGACATATCCAGTTTTCTTTTTTGGCAACATAGAAAATTGCAATATCGCCTATATGGATATATGTGTATTTTATAGCTTATTTAATTAATAATAATAATGCATTTTATTTTAAGTGCCTTTCAAGATACCGCATTTAAAAAAAACATACAATAAACATACGATACATTTTGTATCAAAATACTTGTTTTATGAGTCACTGCTTTCACTCAGAACTGCATGAAAAGCACAGTTAATCCAGACCTTCCCCTAAACAAGCCACACTACAGAACTCACTCACACGTGCTGTCCCTTACAGGATCTATTGTTAAATTTTATATATATATATATATATATATATATATATATATATATATTTTTTTTTTAAATAAATGTGCCTGTGTGACATATTGTACCAGCAAATTTAATCCAGAATCTTCTCAGACTTCATTTGAATTTAAATTAGAGATTTATATCATATATCGCCATTTTGAGGAAATAATATTGAGCTATGAGTTATGGTCCATATTGCTTAGCCCTAATAGGAACTAATCGCCAGTAAATAAAGCCCACTAAATGCTCATGTCTGGGCGGCCATCTTGAATTATGTCATCACCAGCACATCATCGCGACAAGTCGAGCATGCGCAGAACAATTTTAATTTGGAATTAAAATCGGAATAAACCAGTCACCTAATTCTGATTTAAGTTTAATTTGGAATTACATTTTCATTCAGAATGAAGTATTTACAAGGTCAGTTTAAAGAGGAAATTAACTTTTAATTGGAATTAAAGCTCCCATGTAAACGTGACCATTCATACATGAGCATTCCTTGCATTTGATGTGTCTGGGGGTGCAGCTGAGATAAAGAGCGTGTGTGGGGGGGGGGAGTGTGTCGTCATTGCTTTGTTGGGTCTGGTCACTCTCAGTGTAGCGTGGTCTGTAGCGCCGCCAAAGCCTTAATGCCGGGGTAATTAAGGAACAGCTTCAAGGTTGCATGGACACAAGACAATCCAGAGCCTAATGAAGTATCGATCGGCCGCGTTGGGGCCCATGCTTGGACTAAAGCAAGCTGACATTCATTTAGAACAGGGCCAGTGCAGGGAGAGCAAACACACACACACACACACACACACACACACACACACACACACGTCACAAAAGCTGGCTGATGACAATATAAGAGACTCAACGGCACTCGGTTTTAATCACAGGGGAAACAATGAAGAGCCTCATTTAGAGCCGCTGGGTTTATCTCCCTCTATGTGTGTGTGTGTGTGTGCGTTTCTCCCCTCCATCTCCCTATCACACTCTGAACAACCAATAAGAGGCTCAAAGCAATCTTCCACTGAAAACAGCACTGATTATACCAATGATGATTATGGTGATAATGATCGTTCTGCCATCCGCACAATCATTACTTTCTGTTGCATATAAAGAAATGTGTCGCACCTTGCAATCAATGTCATCACCGTTTTTTTTTTTTTTTTTTTTTACAGAAGGGTAATAACCCAATTCACATTATCTCAAACTATTATATTTATATTTTAATTTTCTTCACATGTAGCCAAATCTGACAGCCTCATCTGAATGTTATTCACACAGCAGCAGCTGCTACCTGATATCACACCGAGGCTTTTATTTTGTCATATTTTGACACTTTTCTGCCAATTTGAAAGTGCGACATGTTACATCTTCCTCAGGTATCTTTAAAAAACAAACGAGTGCAGTAGTAGGACTCAGCTGGTGTAATCTAAAGAGTGTTGTTTACGTTCAGTACAAACCCAGTGTGAAACCCTTAGTTAAATTGCCTAAAGTAGGGTTGTTTTTTTTTTACTTTTTTTATCCAAATACCCCGTACAGTTAGAAACATTGGCTAAAATCCCCCCTCATATTTCTCTTTTAGTCATATGAACATCTGCACTACGATGCCGTATTTCAGAAAGTATCCACAAATGTCAAGGTTTTCAAACTAATAATTGTGCAATCAAAGACTTGTTATAAATTCAATCATTTCCTGAACCCCTAACTCAGTGGTTTCCAACTTTTTTTGAACCGTAACCCCATTTTTATATCGCGAATTACACAATTTTTTTTCTATAATTAGTTTTTGATCATATTTTTCAGAACAATGATATACAAGCAAAACACAACTAAATTAAAATAAGTAACTTTAATTAGTAACGCTGCCCACATAAGGACTGTAAATCCACTGACAAGTAAGAAATGGCAGATTATAATTCCATTATACAGTATAAACATATATACATTTTAAAATAAAGTTAAAAATAAACAGTAAACATGAATAAATCTCCCAGTGTTGTAATTTTCTAATTATTACTGCCGATTATGTAGAAAACAGAGCAAAGAGCGACACATTTTCCATGCAGCAAAAAAGTAAAAACCGCTAAAATCGACCCATATAATTGGTCGGATTCTAGTAATTAGATTACTTGTAGACATTTTAGATTACACTACTTAATGAATAGACAGTCCTCAAATAATATACATTCATTTTGTAAAACTTCTGTCAATATTTTGTGAAAGTAACATTAATTAAATCACTAAAGTTTAAGTATGGATTCAAAATCACTAGAAAATATATTTTATTATTTTGTTACTATTTGTCTTTTTAAATAGAAATAAATAAATGTGCATTGTTGTACATTGTTTCTAACTACATGAGTAAGATTGGTTTCTACATCAAGCCCATTGACCCAAACTGACATCGACTTTTTGTTTTGTTTTTTCATCTGAATAAATACAAAGAATGGTTGAACAATGTGTGTGCGTGAGCCAGGGTGCACACGACACATGCATGCGTTTGGGTCCACTGTCATAGTTCCCACCTTAGCCAGGGGGCTTGGTGATTATGTCTCTGATTGACATATGTTTGGATTCACATCTATTGGCCTACTTCTAGCCTGATTGAAGACTTGACTTCTCATCTCCAGACAACTTTATCAAGACAGTAATGATCAGACAATCAGACTGACAGACAAACAAAAGACACAGTGAAGCTGTGCATGAATGATTGGGAATATAATGGCTATAAGTGCTGCTTTTCTTTAAGCCTGTGATGTAAAGACTATAAATCAGCCTCTCTTGTCCTTTCACTATTCTACTTTACACTATAGCTGTGTTTCTATTACAGTTTTCGGAAAAAACAAAAGCAATATTTCTAAAGTTTTGCTTTGAACGTGTGTCCATTCAAGGTTGTTTTGTAGCCTCGTAACTCTAGTGAACTCTGACCCCCCTACACTTTGCCGTGTTCCTTTGTTGATTGCCGACTAATGTGGCAGTAATACTTTTTTATGTATGACGCTAAGAAATGTCGCGGTCTACGCCGCAAGTGGCAAACTCAAAGCCCGGGGGCCAAATCCGGCCCTTTAGAGCAGGGATGGGCAACTTTATCACAGCGGGGGCCACAAAAATTATATTGTATCTGATCAGAGGGCCACATTATCAACATTTATGTCAGCATTTAGAATAATGACCGAGGGGAAGGGTTTTGACTTTGTCATTTTTTGTGTTTTTTTATATTTTTCTGTCATTTTCTGCATTTATGTTGTTGATTTGTGCATTTTTTGAGTCACTTTATGTATTTTTCTTGTTGTTTTCTGTATTTTCCTGTCATTTTGTTGACAGTTTGTCTTTGCAGCTATTCTTTAATGTGTTGTTGTTTGTGTTTTCGTAGTCATTTTCTTTGTTTAAGTGGTTGTTGTGTCAGTCTTTGTTGTCATTTTATGTATTTAGGAATTTTTTGTGTGTCTTTTTCTTTGTGCATTTTGCTGTTTTGGGAGTTATTATGTTGGGATTTATATTACTTCCAACTTCTTGAAATGCAGTTTTGGGGGATTTGATTTGGGGGCCGCACAAAATTAGACCGAGGGTCACATGTGGCCCCTGGGCCGCCAGTTGCCTATGTGACGTCTGCTTTAGAGCATCCAATTTGGTCTGCAGGAGAAAGTAAAAATGACAGAAAACATGAATTATTGTGCAAATTACCAAATAATCTAGTTGCAGATATCTTTATTGCAAATTGTGGTAAGAACACAAAAGATGGAAACAAAATCAAGAATTTAAGTGAATTTGTTTGGGAACAAGGGGTTCTATCAATAATGATAATTATTATTAATATTATATTAAAATGTCACTATGGTGTCATCTAAGATAGTGTCTTAAATCACTTAAATAGTTATTAATACCTTGTAATTATTTTCAAACTGTCTACTCTTCAAAAGCATACCATATTATTGGATGAACCACAAACAAATACAGTAGTTAGGTATTACACAAACAAACTAAATGAGCGTTACGCTCACTAAGCTAAGAATAAATGCTTGAAAATACAAAAAGGTAAAGAGAAAGCTTAGTGTAAGTAAGAAAAACAAATAAAACAAGACTGGGTTTCCTAAAAAATGTAACCGATATTGAAAACTAGGGCACAACGATGTTAAAATGGTTCTTTTTTTTTTCCCCACGTCTAAAATCTGCACCCACTTGAGACCAAACTGGTCCGTATTACGCCCCTGAACTAGGTTGATAACCCTGGTCTATGCCTACCCCGCCATGTTTTCTTGGAGAGAAGTGATCATGTGACCATGTACGTTGCATCCTCGTATACTGTATTTGCAGAAAAAGTGTTAACATTGCACTTTCGCGATACATTTCAATATTGAAATATCTGAAAAACCTCATGAAAGCGTAAAAACCTTTTAGCAAACCTTTTTTTACTTTGGTATTGCCATTATTATTTCTTACTGAGATATTTAGATTTTGCTCATTTCCAAGGGTAATAGAAACGCAGCTACTGACTGACAAATATGCACACGTCCAAAACATTTTATCAGCCTAACTTTACCATTATAACAATGGCATTTGTTCAAAACTGCTCTGCTTGCACCCTTTACTCCCACGACAATAGGGCTACATGTTCAATGCCCATTACTTTACGTCCTTGTATTCAAATGTATTAAAATGAGGGGTGTTTAGCTCCACTCTGTTCAGGCAAAAAAAAAACACAAAGAGCTCGACAAAAAAAAAAAAAACGGGGGTACTGCTTTCCAACTTGTATCTATATCCATGATTCTGAGGACGTAACCCCACTCTCACCCCCGCAGTCCAAGCAACTTTCAAACCCGCAGTTAAAGCGCTGACTTCACATTACTATGCCTCTCCACCGCTCCCTTGATCTGGCGGCGTACTGTGAATTTTTGAGCAGCGCCAAAATGCTCTCATTTTAACTGATCGCTCCAATCATATGCAAATGCGCCAGGCAGGTGGGGGCATATCTTTCAGCGGTAATTGGCGGTTTTCTAATGGAGACTTCGGGTGTCAGTTGGAAATATGTTTTAAGCCTTAATGAGTTTTGACGGGTCAGATCAGAAAGTGCCTGGCGTGCAACTGTGTGTGTGCACGTGTGTGTGTGTGTGTGTGTGTCTGCGCTGCCATGCTGAACCTGATGCATTTTTAAACAGCACCAATTACCCCACATAGGGAGTTTTACTGAAACATTTTTATTGTGTAATATCTGTCACATATAGAGACATCAACATTTATTACGCTCACAGTCGCAGTCAGGTGAGATTCAAGGTAATCCAGAAGAAAAAAAAAGGAAAGGGTGTAGAACAACTTTTAAATGCAAATAACTGCAGACAGTCAAAGATAACCTTTCATGTGATAATCCCAATGCTTTATTTCAGTTGTTTCATAAAAAGTACGACAAAAAAAAACCAGCAGAGTTTTGAGAAAGAGTGACTTTGGATCACAGAAAATGGCTTTTCACGAGCAAAACAATGACTCAAATACATCAAACTCCTTTAGTTCCCAAAGTAAAATATCCAAAGCCGAACTGCGATACGAGTCTTGCCACAAAACATTCCGCATTCATTTATTTTCCATTGATCAAAATGCAAGGACAACCAAGATATCCCATTTTTATGCATGTGTCGCTATCCACGCCATTTACAAAGCAACTCATCATTTCGCCCCGGCAATAAAAGAGCAGCAGAGGCAACAGATTGCCATGACACTCCAAGTGGTTTTAGATTTATTATGCATAATAAACACATGAGCAGGTTTTGAATGAAATCATCCAATGCATCTACATCTAGTTTTACTTTATCTCTAGTGGGTGCATGTATAAACAAATGGCGGAGGAGAAGACAGTACTCGGGTGCTCCGATTGGTCGTAAATCACCAGAATTATAAATCATGGTTTGTTTGGACGTACAGGAGAGGGTGGAGGAGAGAAACTGCTGTCCAGTTTATAAAAGTGTGCATTAATAAGAGATGCCCTCCTGGGTGGTCGTAAATACAGGGAAACGAGGTGGCAGCTGATGATTTGGACTTTCTTATGACGACGGACTCTGTAGACGGAGCGACTGCTAAGTTTCAAACACGACAGTGTTTGGATGCCGAGAGGAAATCTTTCTTTCAAACACGGTCCTCTATGGAGTCAGAAAAACCAAAAAAGTAGCTTATTGGACTCGTTTATTATAAAGTCAAGTGTTGTTTTCTAAGAACTAGTCCATAAATTACCATGTGAACTGTTTTGTGTGGTCAGTTACTTTCTGTAAGTTTAGTTCATCATAAATAATGCATTTATTTTGATTTTTTTGTTTTGTTTGATGGAGTCCAGCTGAAGGCATATTTTTTACTCCTTTCAAAAGCTACTACTTACTTTATTAACTAATGCTACATTTAAACAATGTTAATTTAGTTGAACTACATTTTTTAAGTGACAATAATAGACTATTACTAATGTAAAAAATACATGTGAATGAAAACTATATAAAAAAATACACATATTTTCATCAACTAACAAAAACAACCAGAATTCTGTGACATGGGATGAAATCCGATCAGAAGTGTGTATTTACTAAGTTTGTAATGATTCATCCATTAGGTCAATTAATTGATTTAAATTCCTAGGATCCAAGTACATCAATCTGTGCTCAGCAAGTTTGGCCTTCCGGATAACACATATCGATCTAGAATTGCTTTAAAAGGTAATCAATCGATTGTATCGACGCAAGGAAATAACGCATTGGATTTAAGCACATCCGACTTTATATAGATGTGTTTTAAAAGCTCTTAATATTAAAGATGTTACACGGCACGCGTCAGCAGACAACAAACACAACCTAATATGTATTTTTATAGAAAATTAAGTAGAAGTATTGAGCATTGTATTGAGCATTGAAAATGAGAGCAGAAAAGTTAACGTCCTGTTAATTTAAACTGAAGTGTCGGTTGGACTTTATTCAAATAAAATGTGAATGTATTTCCCATTAAATGTTGTTTACTTGTTTATGTCCATAATTAATTTATAGACGACTCCCTTACAAGAAACAACAGCAATCTATGAAAGTTCACGTGCAGTGTCCAGTAATCAGGTATTTATTTCACAGTCACACTGGTTGAAATATTTATTTTATTAACCGTTTCGGATCGAATCGTTCTAAATTAACCTATGGACAGGTGTTGCAAATTAGCAGTTTTGCTATAACACTGAAAACGATGTATCTGGTTTGTCCAATGCAGTTGTTATGTCCATATCAAATAAACGAATAAATAAATAAAATATCATCCTTGAATCTAATCGGCAACAACAAATCGTGATTCGTATCGAATCGTTACTAAAACAAACGTTACCATCACATACCAGGGTGAGCAATGGGAATTGAGTCTTCAAAATAATGCATTAACTGTTTAAAAAAAGATTATATGGTGATTACTTGAAATATGGCAACATTCCATACAGACCTACACTGCATTTAAAGAGTTAAAAATAATGTATTTAGCAACACTTGGCTAAACAAAACTCCATGTCAATTTATGACATGTGAAAAAGTAGGACAGCGTAATCCTTTCGCACAAACCCAATCTGGGAGATCTGAAGAGTACGTGATTAATTCTTCGGTATTAATCATGTAATTCTTTCATATAAAACAAAGCTTAAGCCTTATTTGTCAAGATATTTGACCTTGGTGGGGAGTTAAGACATTACAGCTTGGATTTAAAATGCATCTAAAGATTAAAAATGATGGTTGACTATTACTAGGGATTATAAAACCCCAAGGAAAATTGCTTTTTCATTTTGAAACAAAAACTGATTTGTCGAAAAGGAGCTGTGGGGTCAGGTGGTGTCTGAGGTGACAACTTGAACTCAGAAACCACTGATTTTAAAACATCTAGGAAGGTAAGTTTGAACACATGCCACGTTTTGGGTTTTTTATTTCTTTCATTATGATTCGCGCGTGCATCTCCACACTTTACCCAAGCAAAGAAATTAAAGTAATACCCTTGTAAGAGAAACAAGATTTGTTCTAAATTTATGCTTCAGTGCTTGAGGCTGCGCGGTGCCTCAGACACACAGAGTTTATTTGATCTCTGCTACGTTGAGGGGAAAAAATCCTTTATGACTATCAAATGTGTCTCACTCTTTCCCCGTGAATCTTGTTTACCGATGGTGCCGTGTGTTTATCTGTGAATGAAAATGACTCTGGAGACACTGTGCACTCCTCTGCCCCGACAACAACACATATTTCTTTCATTTCACGGTCTTTATAACAGAGTGAAGAGGAAAAAGTCAAAGTGAGAGTACAAGGTCGTTTTCAAAGGCATCTGCTTTTTAATTCATGATGAAGTTTGATGCAGGTCATTAACTCCAACCTCAAACCTTACAGAAAAATATTTTATCTAAATATATACTGGTCAAAGAACTTTTTATGAAGATATTCAGTGGATTTTTATTTTATTTTTTTATTGAATTAAATAATGAAATAATAAATGTATCGCGGATACACATTTAACTCTACATTCTACATGCACAAAAGCTATTCAGGTCAATACATTTATTGATGTTAAACACCTACATAGTCAGACTGATTCTTCTTGCGACATGTTACAATTCTTTTTATATCAATAACATCCTCTATAGAACTTTTTTATCTGAAACAAACAAAAATCACTTCTCCTACTGACTTCTAGTTTTGGTTTTATCAAAGATCAGAGATCATTTAGACAGAAGTACTCACGTTAGTGTAACTGAAGTGCTTTTATGGGTACTTGTGCTTTTTCAAGTACATTTCGAAACAATTTTAACTATAACAAGTTCTGATTAACTACGGCCGGGCCCGCCGAACAACTCCACGCCAAATAGCACGTACAACGTTCCCGAGAACTCAGTGAAATGACTCGGTTCCACCGAGTAAAACACATGAAATTGTGAGACGTAAAATCGGAATCAATGTTGAATTGCCTTTGGAATGATACATCACACGACTGTGTTCCTATAATTTAGAAATTACCGGAAAAGGGGGTGGGTCTTCGAGAGGCTCTTGACATCCGCTCATAGAATATCCGTGTCAAATTACAGCCCGATTCAACAAGCATTAATGGAGGAGTAGTCAGTTGGACGCCCCTGTGGCACATACGGAGTAATTGGCCCCATTCATATATAGGTATGTGTCAATGATTCGGTACCACCAATTGTCGCAATATTTGACTCACAAATAAATGAGAAAATAACTTTAATGGAAATTACCTGAAATAGAGGGTTGGCCCCCCGGGCCCCTCATCGAAATTGTGGGAGACATAATTGTAATCTACATTGAATTACTTTTGAAACGATATATCACCGGAAATGGGGGTATTCATACCAAGCTGCATTCCGATCTAATGAGAACTAACGGAGTAGTCATTGGAAAAATGAGCGCCCCCATGACACGTACAGAGTAATGGGCCCCATTTATATATTGGTATGTGCCAATGATTCGGTACTACCAACCGTCGTAATATTTGACTCGCAAATAAATGAGAATTCGACTTTTGGTTTTTTTTTCTTCAAATTGAAAATCAGGCTCCGAGTGTCGATGCGTACACATCCATAGATTGTAGCTACCAAATTTCAGCCCGATCTATTCATAAATAACAGAGGAGTAGTGATTTTAACTAGTGTACACAACAACGACAAGAAGAAGAATAACAATAACAAAGTGAGTGACGGTAACCTGGCCTAAAAATAGCACTGTTTTTGTTTTGGGGTTTTTTTGTGTGTAAAATTAAATATAATTTACACAAAAAAACCCAGTATAAATAACATTGGATACCAAACCATAATATTTCAGTTTTTACTAAGTGTTGGATGACAGCAAATCATAATCGTCCAACATTTTTAATCATATTTATGTATTCCAGCAACGCTTACGCTGAGGTATTTCTATAGTCTTAAGTGCTAATTTCACGTGGCCCGAAGCTGAACTTTCACAAATTGGATATTTTGTGTTGATAAATAAGCAGGGCCAGGCCTCTGGGGACGACTTGATACGACGTGCACAAACAACTTGGGCTGACCTTGGGGCTCCGGTGCAAAAAGGCCTTAACGGTGTTGAAGCTGCACAGACGTTTTCAGAACGAAGCCTCTGCGTTTGAAGTGAGCGTGTCAGTGTGTGTGTGTGTGTGTGTGTGTGTGTGTGTGTGTGTGTGTGTATCTTCTAACGCAGTCAGGGATACCTGAAGGGCCTGAGTCGTATGAAGCCCTTTGATATGGGTGTTTTATATGTGTTTATAATCACAAACAACCTTGATCGTGATCAAAACATCGATACAAAGCAACAGAGGTGGTCAGGAAAAAGTGATCTGACCCTGTGTGTGTGTGTGTGTGTGTGTGTGTGTGTGTGTGTGTGTGTGTGTGTGTGTGTGTGTGTGTGTGTGTGTGTGTGTGTGTGTGTGTGTGTGTGTGTGTGTGTGTGTGTGTGTGTGTGTGTGTGTGTGTGTACCTGCAGTATCAGCGTGAGCTTTGCATGGCAGGATCGCGCGCTGATCACGGTGGCACACCTGGGGGGCTGAAAAGCCCATGGCGTGTGTTGCTCAGCATGGCGACGTGCACGCGTTTCTGCATGTGTGTGTGTTTTTTTTTTTTTTTTTTTAAATCACGACCATATTTCATAGCGACTACATTTCAAAGGGAATACTAATCCTCAGAAATGAGCCGTGAGATCAATATTCTCGTGTTTAATTGGATGCCGACTGATTTTGGTGGAGAAATTGTCAGCACGACGATGTAAGGGGGGGGGGGGGGGGGGGAGACAGGAGATGGGCAGACTGACAGACAGAAAGGGGAAAGTAAAAACAGAGTGGAATTGAGACTTGACTTCAAAGCGTTAGGACCCTTATGATTGCTCCAGCCATTTAAAGGAAGGGTTGAGGGGGGGAAAGAGGGGAAAACCTCAGGGGGTCGTCCCATCATCATATGCCCCACTTGCCGCTGTGATTTGGTGATTTTTTTTTTTGTCCGGAAGCCATATTTTTGAGAGAAGCAGGAGGGCCTTTGGGTGGGTGGAGTCAGGAAAAAGATGATGAGGGTGGGGTGGGGTGGGGTGTCCAGGACCGCTGTCAAATGGTTGAGGTGTTACCATGGCGACAGTAATGAAGGGTCTCAGGACACCCTGGGGGTATGGCGGAGAAGGGAGTGAAGAGTATTGGCGGGGGTAGAAATTGAAAGGTGGAGTAGGAGGAAATGTAAGAGGCCTGCAGGCTTTTATTTCAGACAAACTGACTATGTTGACACACATTATGCTACAATACGCTCATGGAAATTCACTCCACGATGGTTTGTTAACATCAGACGGAACATGATTTGGTTTAAGCATTAAAAACACAAAAATAAAAAAAAATGTTTTTTGAGTACTGATATACATCCCACTACAAGTACAAGTAAGTCATGCATAAAACACTCAAGTACAAGTAAAACGTAGCTCAATTATATAGTACTGGAGGCCTTGCCCGGCTTATTTAACACCTGCAAATTTCCAATTTTACAATTTCATGAAAGACCAACCAACTCAGGGCCAATTGAAATTAATACTTAAAACTATAAAAGTGCCTCAACGTAGGTGTTATAAACATAAGAGATTATGTTAAATTCTGCCGAATGCCATTAAGGTGATTAAAATGTTGGATGATTATGATTTGCTATCAAAACTCCAATCCAATGCATTAGTATTCAATGTTATTCATACTGGGGTTTTTTTTGTGTGTGTAAATTGAATTTGAATTTACACAAACACAAAAAAAAAACTGTAGTATGTTTATTTTTTAAAAAACATTTAAACAAGTCACGAAACGGGGATTTGTGATAATCTTAGAAACTTCAAGTACAATTATTTGGCTTTTATAGATTTATTGAGTGATTGAATATGTGTTTTAACAAATTCCTAATACAGCATTTTGATTTGATATGACTATAAATGAAGTGTAAAGCGTACTGATATCCTATTCAAGTACAAGTAAGTCATGCGTAAAACACCCAGTAGTACTCAAGTAAAAAGTAGCTCAATCAAATAGTTTCAAAGTAAAACTTACTAATTACTTTCACCCCCCAATGTTTATTTTTGGTAATAAATCTTGCTCCCGTTCCCTTGCAACGTTTGCCATAATGTACAATTTTTTTTTCTCCAGGCTCTAAGTATAGCTACATTTATGAACTCCATTTAAAGCTGTTTTGGCGTGGTGCGTTACACATTTAATCTGATTGGTCGACTATGTGATGAATTTGATTCTAGTCTGGTTATTTAATTTTTTGTAGTTTCACAATGTCTGTTTATCATTTTAAAAGAGAAAGTAATAATTTTCTCAGTAATGGTTGGGTGTAGAAATGTAATTAATTACTTTATTTCTAAATCAGTAAAGTTCAAATACCCATAAAAGCAACTCAATTACAGTAACATCTTCTATAATTTTTCTATGTGAACAAAAAGCAAGTCTTTTTTTGCATCCTTTCTTCCTCCCAATGACCATCATCATCCACGTATAAGCAGAATTGTAATTACAACCAAATCCTTGTCAGATTTTCTTGCTTTTTAATTTTCAGCAAACCTTCCTCACGTCTTCACCTTCGCCTCAACTTTCTGCTCACAAGCTCACACCTTGTCCTGTCATCTGTAGTTTTCCAGGCTCTGACCTTTGAGCACTTCATTATCACATACTCAATTTATGCACTTTCTTGTGTATTTTTTTATTTTTGTGTGTGTGTGTTTGGGGAAATGGAAAAACTTGCCAATATCTAGTTTAAATTAGGGTGACTAAATTATCTGGTTGTCCTTGCATTTTGATCAATGGAAAATAGATGAATGTGGAATGTTTTGAAGGCAAGAGTTGAACCATTGATACCTTGAACTCTGACTTTAATGTTTTAATGTTGAATGGGCTGCTGGTGAGTTCTCATGTCAAGAGCATTAACCTTTTTTCATATTTTTTTTTTTCATCTCATGCTCTGAAACTTAACTTAGAATATTGGCATGAAATAAAAAAATGTTAAGATTAACCTTTTGCATAATTTGACCTCTTCCGTTTCTCAATAGCTTTCCAACTACATGTAGAAAGTGACACATTGCTTTTTTGTTTTACTTGTTTTTGTCATGTGTAAATGAGAAATGTTAGTAGAATAGGAAGAGGCCAAAGTATATTTAATTAAAAATATTTCCATTTTTTATCCATTTCTCAATGCAGTTTTTTCAGATGCATTCAACTGTAGTTAAATATATTAGTCAAAAGGGAAGAAAAGACAAGACAAAAAAAGAAGAAAAAAAGAAAAAAGGAGAAAGAAGAAAGGGGGAAGAGAAAAAAGAAAAATTAGGAAAAACAAAAAGAAAGAAAGGTTTAGATCCATTTCTTAATTCAGTTTTTCTCAGATATATTCAACTGTAGTCAAAGGTAAAAAAAATAAACTATAGTCAATTACCAAAAACTTTTTGTCAACATGGCTTTGGAGGAAGATAAAACTCTATTTACTAAACATTACAAGGAAAAAATACTCAAATTGATTATCCTAAAACAGCTCCTTTCTTTAGGGAGCAGAAGATGTGCTAATAAAATCATGTTTGGTTTCATTAGAAATACTATAACCATATGAGTATTCAATGCTCCTTGTAAAAGCCTCTGAGAGCCAATAATCTTGCCCTGAAGAAGATCTTTAACTGGACTTGAGCTGCTCTCGCTGTGTGGTCTCAGTAAAAGTCTTAACAGATCCACAAAGCTCTCTGCGGCCTGAGATCCTTCATCGCTCATCGATGGGCTGATCAATACGTGGACATGTGGGTATTGACGAGGGTAATGATGATAGTTGCACACACATACCCCGTACAGTCTGTCTTGTACACACACACACAAAAACAACACATCCTTAAACACACAGAGCTTTTGATCATTCACACATTTACATTTTCCAAAGAATATCAGTAGATGTTTGTGGAAAATCTCTACTACTAGTGTGTGTGTGTGTGTGTGTGTGTGTGTGTGTGTGTGTGTGTGTGTGTGTGTGTGTGTGTGTGTGTGTGTGTGTGTGTGTGTGTGTGTGTGTGTGTGTGTGTGTGTGTGTGTGTGTGTGTGTGTGTGTGTGTGTGTGTGTGTGTGAGAGACAACAAACAAACGGCACTCCTACCGTCAATGGTTATTATAGACTTTCCTCGACAGCGTTTTATTTGCTCCATAGTGACCCTGACATGGCAGTGAGTGACATTCATCGACTAGCTGACCCACACTGACTGCCAGCCAATTGATATCACACCGTTTTTTTTTTTTATCCCCCGCAGCATTTCTTCTTGATTCAATTGCAAATATAACAATAAAAAGAAAAAACAAATCTGGAAAATATTAAAAAGTTAGATGAGATTTTAAGTGCAAAACACTTAAGGCTTCAAGAAGGTGCCCGGTAGATAATCAAGTAAAATTCAATGATTCCCATCTCATATTTCACAAATTAAATTCTTCCTCATTTATCAACAATTTGGTCATCCGACAGGACCAATGTGTGATTCATGAAACATTCGAATCTGACCAATACCAGCGTACAAGTGATCGGGTGTTGATAAATCCGAATTAGATTGTCATGAACTTGTTACTAGGGCTGGACGATATGACCAAAAATGTATTTCACGGTATTTTTCAAAATTCTAAGAGTTTCACGGTATATAACAATTTACTTAGTTTTTTTCATGCATAATCAGGTGTTCACAGCATTTTCTACTGGTTGATAGAGGAGTTACTGCAGTATATTGACTTAGGATGGTCTATTTTACTGTCATGATGAGTGAATATTGTAGAATAATTCCACACTAGTAGTAATACAAGTTTGCAACAGCAGCCCAATGGCTCTTTGCCACACTAGCTTAGCTTTAGCATTAGCTTGATTTCTTGCTTTAAATGCTGCATACTCAGTGGTGTGGTGGTTTCTTATGGTGAATTAGGTAGCGTTTTGTTTGCAGCTCCACCAGGACTTATTTCCGTGTTATAGGAATCACAGACTTTGTGTAGTACTGCCAAACTGCCGACATGCTAAGCTAACCGTGCCTCTTTGTCCGTGAGTGTTGTTTTCCTGTAGCAGAGGCATGTGCACGCAAGCACATGTCCACATGCAGCTTCAGAGCTTTCAATTGTGTCTTTATTTTGTATTTACACAAATAATTTACACCACAACTAACAGGGTCCAGTCTGAAACGCGGCGCAGGGTTCCGAAAGTTGTGTAATCAAACAAACCGGTATGGCGGTATATAAAGAATTCATATCATAACAAAATGATATACCGGTATTCGGTATGAAACGGTATACCGCCCAGCGCTACTTGTTACGCCCTCCTGTTTTGAGGACCCGCCCACCAAGATCAAACAAGAAAAGAAGCTTTTCCAAGATGAAAAATCAGCACCCTCACACCTGAGGCGGAGCAAAACAAATATGTGCTTTTTGACAGTGTGAAAACTGGAATTAAAGATGCGCATTTAAATGTTCCGTGTAAGAGGATCAGCTACCGAGCAGGTGACGTCTGCCCCCCTGTGTGCACTGAGAACAACTTCACGGCAGAGACCCTGGAGACACACACGGAAATATGCCGTTTAAATTGGCCTCAGCCCGTACGCTTTAGGCAATAAATATCACATTAACAGAAGTAAACATTCAAATGTTTCTTTTTTTTTTTTTAAAAAAAACTTAAAAATGACTACATTTTGTCCCGTCTGTGTTTCTTTTATGCCTTCAATTAATTTCAGCTATAATTCATCACATTATCGATGTGCTGTACGAAGAAAATAGGACCTCATTCTCCAAGACAGCAGCACTGCGTAGTGTGTGCGCACACTGGGTGAAACTATGCACTCCTGCTCTGTAGCAGAATTTACCAGCAGAGTTTAATATACTTCATTTTCAGTCTCAGTCTGATTTTTCTTCTGAACCACAAACCCACACACTTTGGATTTGCGTACACGAGGTCAGACCTGATGTAACATCTGATTGTAGCGTACGCTCACATCAGAAGTGATAAATACCAAAGCTTGCGTGAATTTGATAGAGCGCACGTCGTACGCACAGATCTGAAGGTAAGTACGGTTGAGTTGAGTTGTTTTAAGGTGAACCTAGTTTTAAACACGTTTTAAAGGATGATCACTCAGAGAAAAGAAGAGAGAGAAGCCTTTAAATTCATTAAAATAATCTGTGTTTGTCTCCATGTCGGTTGGAGCCGTGTGACACATCAGAGGCATTGTTCAGGGAGGCCCAATAAAAGCAACACGGACTTAACAGGCAATTGTGTCTGTCTTGCTGCGAGCGCACTCTTAGTCACGGACAGTGAGTTTATTGGGCGGATCAGTGTCAGGAGCACATGCACACGCACACACACAGGCTTTAATAAGAGCGCACTTTAATTTAGGCCCCGTCACTACAATGAGGCTTCCAACATCAGACAGCAAATTGTTCTTGTTCAATGAATGAAGAAGAAAAAAAAAAAACACAGGCGGAGGCACACACACACAGACACACTCACACTCACACACAGACAGACTCACACATTCATGCATTCATGTCTGAGCAGAAAGACTAGAGGACAAAACAAAAGGGGAAGGTGGGAGGTGGCTGAGGCAGTGAATATGCACTAGGGTGGTTCACAACATGATGCTATAAGTAAAAGTTTTCCACATTTTGCCAGATCGCATTCTTCCTTGTTCCTATTGACTATTTTGAACATCTGTAGCAAAAATGTTGCCAATATTTCGTCAGTAAAGGGTGGGCACACTTTTATGGGGTGCTTATTGTAAAAACACTGTTTCATAGCCGACATGTTCTAAATCTACATGTTAAATCTAAATCTACATGTTAAATCTAAAAGTAAATGTTGAATCTAAAACTAAATGTTAAATCTAAATCTAAATGTTGAATGTAAATCGAAATGTGAAATCAAAATCTAGCTGTTAAATCTAAATGCTTAGCGTTACACACCGATTTAAAATTTTAACTTAACATTTAGATTGACAGTTAACATTTAGATTTAACATTCAGATTTAACATTTAGATTTACATTTAACATTTAGATTTATTTTTCATGTTTACACATTTAAAAGAACGACATAGAACATCCTGTTTAATGTGACTTTCTGTCTCAAATGAAAGAAAAATTAGCCAAATGTGAGGAAAGTGAGCTTTGCACACAGATTTAAAATTTTAATTTAACATTTAGATTGTACATTTTACCTTTTACAAATACATTTAGATTAACATTTCATATTTAGATTAACATTTAACATTTAGATTAACGTTTGCATTTAGATTTATTTTTCATGTGTATACCTTTATAACAATGATATACTGTAGAACATGCTGTTTTACATGAATTTCTGTCTCAAGTGAAAGAAAAATGAGCTAAATGTGAGGAAAATGAGCTAAATGTTCAAAATATGTCAGCTATGAAAACCATGACATTCCATATAATTCTTCACTATTTTTGTTGCTCAACCAAAGAATGCACAACTTTCACAGAAACTTGAACAATATAAAGGTAAGTATATGGTCATTAATAGTCTCTAACTGTAGTTACACTAAATGAAAGAGAACATTAGAACAACAGTTCAAACACTATTCCTAAAAATAGAAAAAGAAATTGACTCCACTTTTGGTGCAGATGCTTACAACGTCAATTTGAACAAGGCAAAAAGAAAATTTGGTGAAAATTAATTTTGTGAACCAACCTAATGTGCACTTGAATATTTTTTTGCACACTGATTTACTCGAGTTCATGTTTCCCTACTGCCTGCCTCTATGTTGGAGTGTATGTGTGTGAGTGTGAGTGAGTGTTGGATAATAAAAGGAGGAGGGGGCCTCTCTACAATCGCTTAAATATGTTCACTTATAAAAGCCGATTGTTCTTTAAAAGCTTAATCAAACGCTAATTAGCATAGCTGTAATTGCACTAGCCTTGTGGCGGTGGCCCATTGACAGGGAATCCAGTGTTAATTACTGTAATTGCCTCGCTAATGTGCAATACTTCAAAGTTATGCAAAATCATAATGAGCAATCTTGCGAGTGTTTGAAAGCACAAAAAAAATGTTAGCTGTGTTTCATTTGTGTCAGATCACACAGGCGATGATATAACACGCACACGTCAGACATGTACACACATGCACTCAGGTTGTTACAAATAGAGACACAGCATGGGGGGGGTCAGCATTAACTAACCCCCCCACACACACACACACAGATCAAAGTGTTAAATCATAAAGATGAAAAGCTTTCTTAGACTCTTACACTTCAAGCAGGGTGGTGGTTCTATTAGTACAAAGAATTAATGAGGGCACACACACACACACACACACACACAACGCCTCAATAGCAGAGATTTAGCATGTCGAACTATTCGTTGTACTAATTACCCTTGGTTCATCTCTCACACACACACACACACACACACACACACACACACACACACACACACACACACACACACACACACACACACACACACACACACACACACACACACACACACACACACACACACACACACACACACACACACACACACACACACACACACACACACGAAGGCCTGTTGACTGCTGTAATCCCATGCTAATACTCCGGGGAGTCAAATCAATGTGACCCCACACGGTCTTTGTGCATAAAGAGGCGCTATAATGAGGTTGGTGTTGGAATGCTGCTACCACACGCACACGCACACACACACAAGCACACAGAAACTTGTTTTGTAGAAAGGTTGATGTTTCTCGGGGTGAAGATTAATGAGTCGGTAAATGAATGCTCAGTATCAGAGAGTGCTCACATGGGAGAGACAAAGTTTAGAAGTCTTTTATAATTTACAACAGTCATCAATGGCAGGAAGGGTTTCTTTATAGAGGAGGAGGAGGAGGAGGAGGAGGAGGAGGAGGAGAGCAATCTCCAGAAAACATTTTAAGAATATTTGCAGGATGCAGCTTAATATAGTCTCTTAATACAACACTTGAAACACTGATTAAAATAACATAAATACCAATAATAACAAGAAAAGCTTATTTTAGACACATCAATTTGAAAAGTTATTATCCTTTCTATTTACCTATTCTCCATTACTACTTAATTAACAGTTTTTTATTTAATTATGTATGGTTTCTTTTTGCTATTCTTTCTTTTCTATGTTTTAGTGTTTCTTCTTTTCATTTAAAATAATCCTGGAGCATCTGTAAAAAAAAAAAAAAGCAAAACCAAATTTTGACTAAAACTGAATTGCATTTTATCCAAGACTATGACTAAAATTAGATGGACAATTTGCTGTCGGAATTACCGTTGAATATAGTAGAATACTGTATAAAACACAGAAGAAATACTGTATTTTAACTATTTAACCCTCCTATTAACATATTTTATTGACCCCAGGAATATTTGCCTCCTGAAAATGATTTTTAGAAAATTGTTGACCAAGTGTTTGTGTCACACACTATTTATTTATTGAATACATAAATATCAAACTTTGATAAAAAAAATAAATAAATAAATAATTAAACAAAAACCTTGACCTGTTCTCTAGCATCAGGCCAAACATTTACATTAAAATTAATGTATCTTTAATAGTTTTTATCCAAATTTTCTCAAAATGTTCTGACAACATTAATGACCAGACAAGTTTTACACAACTTAAACAGCATGGGGTCAAATTGCCATATACACTCAGCAGATTGAAAAAAAAAAATCATAATAATTTAATGCTATAATCGATTGAAACCCATCAAATTGGGAAAAGTCATGAAATATGAAACAAAAAATTAAAGTCAACTATTATTTTTTGAATGATAAACATTAAAAGGGCGAAGTCAAACTGTATTCTGGTTTAAATGGGTTTCCTTTATGGCTGAAATGCATATGCCATTAAATCAAAGCTCCCTTTCTAATACTAAGCATACATTCCTTTCACATGTGTCATTTTAATAGGAATGCATTTGGTTGAGACTCATATAACCAAAGTGCATTTACATAATGGGAGCTATTCAGTGCTGTAGTGCATTTTTGTGCACTTTAGTGCAATAACCAGACGTGCTTAAAAAAAGGAAATATTAGTTTTGAGCATCGAACATAACATGTTTGAAAATTTCAAACTCTTGAAAATACATAATTATATATGAGTAGTTTAGTCTGTTGAGATTCAAAAAGGCCTGAAGCCACATTAAGTAAGTTTACAGTTCTCAGAAACAGACATTGTTTCCTCATATAATGTTATTAATAGAGGTGGGACGATACATTGAGTACACAAGTGGTTAAACGCTAATGTGTTCATGAGATGACAGATTTCAAAGTCAAATAAATTAAAATTAAATATATCATAATAATTTAATAAAAATTAATGATGGTGTTTTTCTTTCCTGAGCTTCAAACTGAATATTAAAAATAAAATAAGAGACTGACAATTCATGCTGGTCTGAAACTAGCACCAAACAGCTAATATGAATTAATTATGGTCCACACACACTTCCTTTGTGGGGCAGTAACATGACTGCTACATTCAGCCTACTAGAAGAAGAATAATAATAACGCAGTCTACTATATACTATAAGTATGATGACCGTCCCAAAGTATACTTCCAAGATTCCCAAGATGCATTTGGAATCTATAACAACAAAAACCTGAAGCACACTGAGGCTAATCAACTCAGTTGATTCGCCACCTTTTAAATTTTAAGTGAGAAAGTGACCAAGTAGTAGGGCTGGGCAATATGGACCTAAACTCATATCTCGATAATATTTCTCAAAATGGCGCTACACGTATAATAACAAATCTCGATAATTTTATTTCAAATAAGACAATTCTGGGTTAAATTTGCTAATATAAAATGCCACATACGCACATTTATTAACAGCTGATCAATATGTTCCACTTGAGTCCGTTTCTACTCAAAGGGACAGCACATGTGAGTGAGTTCTGTAGTGTAACTTGTTTAGATGAAGGTCTGGGTTAGAACGCATTCAGAAATCCATCAAACTGAGCTGTTCTGAAAAATAGTGAAAGCAACAACTCCTAAAACAAGTATTTTAAAACAAAATGGATTATATTTAAAAAAATATATATATAAGCGATAATGTTATTTTTTTATATCCCCAAAATAGAAAACTCGATATATCTTGAATCTCGATATATCGCCCCGCTCTAACAAGTATAATATCAACATGTGCTCACTGGATCCATTAAAACTCACGGAAACATTTTGTGCCGACATTTTGGAGATTTTCAGAGACCCGACATTGAAAAAAAATCATTAAAAAAACTAATAAAAGACAAGAAGAGATGCTTTTATTTTGAAAAGGGGATGTTTGATTTTTAGTTTGAAGTCGGTCCTGGGACAATTTTACGTTCGCAATGCATCATGGGGCGGTTGAGAATGACTAGAGTGCCCACACTGAAACTTTTAAAGAGGAACTAAACCCCTGCTTTCTCCTGACCTGCCACTAGGAGGGAAATTAAAAAAAAAATGCCACGATGGGTGGGGCTTCTGGAGCAGTTAAGACACACCCATTCTATACTATAAAATCTCCAATGAACAATCTATGCTATGCTAACTAGCTACTCATTACTCACTATACCTCTATATTCACTCTTCTCTCAATCCAACCTACTCACCACAAATTGTAGAGTCCACGTGCTATATTTTGTATGAAAGGGGCGGGGCTAACGGTGCTCATTTGTGATGCAAGATGGTCACAAAATGTCACATGATCTTGTTATCAGCCAATAGCAAAAATCAATCATAATAGCCAGGTTTCAACCCATAGAGGGCAGTCACTCTGACATTTCACAAATAAATATGACAAATTAAAATACTTTGACTAAAATGTTGAGAGTTGGACCAGAATCAATCAACAGCACTACTTCATATTTGTATTCAGCAGAAAAAAGTGGTTTTGTGGTTTAGTTACTCTTTAAGTATCTAATAATGAACCACTTTCCTGCGAATGCTGCTTCCTGATAATGGGTGTCACTTCCTGTAAAAAAAAAAATAGATAAAATACGAATTTATAAAATGGTCTTTGTTAAGTTACACGTGGCAACTTTCACACTGTAATTTTAGCTGTAGAATTTGTTCAAGCGATGCGAGAAAAAAAAAAAAAAAAAAAAAGCCACAACACACAATCTGTTCCCAAACCTTTGGAGGTTTTAAGTTGTTGTAGGTCTTAATAACAGAAACAACATATCGTCACGGTGTAAATGTGTTTGAGCCAGGGCCAACGATGTGGTGTTGACGGTGATAGCGAGCGGAGAGGACTCGCACATGTATAGCCACTTCATACACACACACACACACACACGGTTCACCCACAAACACAGTGACACAGTCCACACGGACAGCTCCCAGGAGAGTGCCACTACAACTTCCACCACTTTATTATTAGTCAATTTGGAGGCTTCTTTCACAGGGGTGACATGGCTTAGGAGATGTCACAGCCTACCCAATCAATACCACTCTGTAAGCTCAGGATCCACAGCCAGTGTGTGTGTGTGTGTGTGTGAGTTGCTGAAAGCTGCAGCAGCTGTGGCTGGACTC
The DNA here is from genome assembly GCF_900634775.1 of Gouania willdenowi. Taxonomy (NCBI): domain Eukaryota; kingdom Metazoa; phylum Chordata; class Actinopteri; order Blenniiformes; family Gobiesocidae; genus Gouania; species Gouania willdenowi. Next base: position 23,529,303 of record NC_041063.1, on the reverse strand, counting down.
TAGCCTTCTGACCTGTTTACCGGACAGTAATTACATGGGAAGAGACGTCCATCCAGCTCCTGCTGACCAGGCCCGACTAATGAAGGAAGCACAGACAGAAAGGCCAGGATAAGGCAGGACAGGACACACACACACACACACACACACACACACACACACATAGATGTGTGTTAGGGTCGGGCCAAACTCGACATACTCAAATTACTCGACATTTTCTTGAATCTACCTTGTAACGGCAAAATACAAAATAGTTGTTACGTACATAAGGTTTAAAAATGTAATTATCTCTTTTACAAACAAAGACATAACAGTCAATCACCTTTATTATGCATTCTAACATAACATATCTGTCCTTGAAAAATCTCATGTATACTAGGAGTGTAATGATACTAGGAGTGTGATGATATCTCGCGATATTTTTTCGCATGATCGTTTTTTTTTTTTTTTTTGGTTTAAGATTTATTTTATTATTTTCAAAACCGTTTCTGCTTTTTTCACTAAAATGTGCAGGAACGTCTTCACAGAAATGTTGTCACTGTTTGTTGAAGGAACCAATATTGTGTTTACTATTGCACTATAATGGTGTCACCGGTAAAAAAGACCCCATTTTTTGTTTACAGAAAGCACTATTGGAGATGCTTATTTGTGTACATTGGCATGTTGACACTTATTTACAAAAATGTTGCACTAAAATAGTGTCACTGTTCATAGGACACTTCTTCAATTTATTGTCTTTCAGAGATATAAAATAAAAATTGTATTTTTTCACTTAAATTCTTGTTATGTCATGGATTATCATAGATTGATTTCTAACCAATATATTGACAACCGCAGTATTGTCATATCGTGAGATAATCGTTATCGTGAGCTTTGTATCGTGTATCGTATCGTGAGGTACCCAGAGGTTATGTATACCTTCTTAACATCTCAATCAATGAAACAATGAGAAACATCTCCTCCTAGATATGAAACAGAAACAGAAAAAAACAAGGCTCACAGAACAGTAAATAATCATTAAATATACAGTTCAATAAATAACTGAGAGTTTACATCCCATAGTCCCATGCTGACAATGAACTGTTGTCTGTGGAAACGAGAGGTGATGAGGTCTAGACCAGATGATGGAAACTTTACCCTAACGTTATATTATATTATATAGGCTATGGTCACGTCCCAAAACTTCCAAAAAAGACCCTCTTGGTTAAAGTGCACTTCAGATGTGAAGTGTGTAAGGGAACGAGTGCTGAAACGGTAGATTTGGGACAGTTTGCGGTAACGTCAAGACATCATCAATCGTAACGGCAAAAAGGTGTTGATTGAAGCTGTGCTGGCAATGTATTTTAGCTGCCAATGCGGTTTATTGTGAGTTTATCCATCATCAATTTTTTTTTTTTTTGTCAATTGGAACGTAATACAACAAAGTCAGAATCAGAATTACTTTATTTATCCCAGAGGGAAATCACTTGAGTTACAAACGTTCAACAAATTTTACAAATTACAAAATAAAACAAATAAAAAAGGACTTAAGGGTAATTCCTTTCATCGAAGTTCGCACAGGTGTGCGTGAAGGGCACATAGTGGGTGGAGCTAAAGCACCCTACACACTCGCGCCCTTCAACGGGAGTGTGCAACCGAAGGGTGCAAGGGTGGGTATTGGGACGAAGCCTAAGTTTCTCCCAGTGGCTCCTTCGTTTTCAAACATTTCTCTGAACCTCCATGAAGGTTTGATCATCCAGGAGGAGGATATTTTATATTTTTTCATTAAATCCACCAGTATTTGGTCTCTTTCAATCCATCTTAGTCTCTTCTTTTTTCCTCGTGTGTGACGATTTCGTCAAAACAAAGCAGCATCTTCAATGATTGCGTCACCTGTGAGTAAAATCACCATAAATTACATGCTATTGGCTGTAAAGAGAAACTCTTTAGCTTTCAGAAACTGCTGGAAGTTTTCCCATAGATCAAATATTAGCGGCGTCACGGTCATTTAAAATTAAGTATTTGCCTTAGACATTTTGATGAGTTTGTAAAATCCAGCCAGACAAGAAGTGAAAAGAGGACATGTTAAGGTAAATCCAGACGTATGGTCACCCTTTGTGTTTCCTGTTACTGGTTTGCATATGTGCATAAATCCATGTGTATCAGAATATGGCAACAATGTGTGTAGAAGCCCATACACACATTGCTGTGTAGTGTAGTGTTTTTATCTTGTTGCCTTTGGCAGGATAGGCCTGACTAGTGGATGAACAAGCTTCACAGCGTGTAAGCAATCCCAGGCGTGAGTTTTCCTGACAAACCTATTGATTCTATGGATTTCCACCCAAAGTTGCGATAATGATAGATCATGGACGGATTTGGCAGGACAGACTGCTGGGGGAAGAGGTAGCGAAGCAAATTACAGCTGTAAAGACCAAGAGGGGGGGCTCTGATTACTAATACCCCCCAACAAAACAAAACAAAAAAGGAGAGGTAGAAATATATCCCTGCACTGCATCTCTCGGTCCATCATTCTATCCCCTTTTCTCCTTGGGCGTGTTGTTTCCCGGTGTGTCGATACGGTTGTATGAATTTGTTACAGGAGGATCCAACACAATGGATTGGCTTTGGTGCTTTGTTAAGGATAAGGAGTGTGTGCAGGAATCAGAGATAAACCCAACCAATGTATGTGTGAGGCTCAAAGCGTGTCATTCATGTTCCAACCTGAGCTCCTGAGGAGTTTATTTTTTATTTTATATATTAAAACTGTCTGAGTCAGTTTGTGGCTGAAAGGTGTTTTAAATAAATGTATGAGTTGTTCGTTTGACACATACTGTACGTCAGCTGTACGGTTTAACTACACACACACACACACACCTTCAGGTACTGTAGATCCCACATTGATGCACTCCAGGCTCCTTGGAGATATTTAGATGGAGGTTTCCAGCTATTACACAATGGGAGCTGCAAGTTTAAAAGTTCACGTCATGTTTTCACATTTGCATCTCTCTTGACTAGTATATGCAGAGCTGTAAAGTAGGAATGTCCCGATACAACTTTTCCCAACTTCCGATACGTTACTGATAGTGCAGCCTTGAATATTGTCCGATACCGCTATTGATACGATGCGATATCAGCACGAATCATACATACTTTTATTACTTATTTTGTAGTGAGGAATGTTAGAAAAGGCTTGATCATGTGATGTTAATCAAACAGAGAACAATAGTCAACAATTCAAGCTCACTTCAGTTATTTTTTAGTGTCAGTATATGGTGGGAACAACTCAGGGCGGAGACAAAAACTTATCAGAGCGCTTATATCGGAGATTTTAGATCCGATAAAATCCGATATCTGTTTTCTGGCTGATATCGTACCGATAGCAATATCAGATGGGACACCCCGAGTGTAAAGTACTGTAGAAGTACTGTTACTTGATTGAAATTGTACTCAAGTACACGTAAGTCATACATAAAATACTCAAGTACAAGTAAAAAGTAGCTAAATTAAATAGTGAGCAAAAGAGACCAAATCTTGCACAATTGGTGATGTTATTTTCCACAAAGCCATCTGTATGAAATAAAAGGTTTGTCAAAATGCAAAATTCATTAAAAAAAAAAAACAATACCAATACCAATGAATTTAATTGAAAAAAAAAAAAGTTTATTAACTCTAAAACTGAGAAAATAACAAGCATTCAATGCTGTCGTGACAAGTTGCCTTACGTCTAATCTGATTGGTCGGCTATTATGTGACGCATTCGATTGTGAAAATAGAAAAAATGTAATAACCCCAAGACAACAATGTCAGTTGATCATTTTTAAACAAAAAACTAAAAAAAAATGATAATTTACTCAGTAGAAATGTAACAAATTACTTTACTGACTTAGAAATATACTCAATAAAGTACAAGTACCCATAAAAGCAACTTAGTTACAGTCACGTGAGTACTTGTAATTCACCTCTGGAATTTGTTAATACATATGTTTAATCAATCAATCTATTAAAAAAAAAGTTTCTAAGATTATCACATATCTAAAATCTCTTTTTTCCCACATTTGAAACTTGTTTAAATGGCTTAAAACAAAAATGCACAAAAACTTAGTAACGATTGGGTGTAGAAATGTAATTCATTACGTAACGTTTTTTTAAAAGTACTTAAATACAAGTAAAATTACTGATTTAGAAATATACTCAAAAAAGTACAAGTACCCATAAAAGCAACTCTATTATAGTAATGTGAGTACTTGTGCTGAAGCCAGAGTAGGTTATCTCAAGTTTATACTGTAATTCTGAGAAAAACCTTTACAGTATGGAGCGTAATCCCATGGGTGAAAATATACCCAAACGATTTTTAATTCCTGAACAAAAATAACTATCTTTTAAGCCTCTTTGAAGAAAAAAAAAAATGCTGAAAAATTAGATTTGTGATGCGCCGGTGCACGAACACAAGTTTGCATGAAAGGCAATAATTTATGGCCCATATTTCACTCTGATTAAAAACCTAAGCAGCGATTATAGTGACTACTCAGCAATCTTCTCTGACATCAAGGCATGTTTTTTTTTCCTCATTCTAATCCACTACATTATAATTATTCAGTCATTTCAACTTTCATTGGGGGAAAAATAATAATCTTTTGGTTATGCAAATGATTGGGTCGCTGAAAAGGCCCTCCTTGGCAGATGGCTGGTATTTAAAATGGGGGGGGGAACATGGTCATTTGGGTATTTCTGGCAGGAGATGGAGCTTTGATTTAATGAAAACTGGGCTTAGGCTCGTTCGGAAGAATTTACAATACAATTACCTCATAACCACCCACACATATTAACTACAGTGCTGGCGGGCGCCTCCCTAGTGCATGTGCATCCAGTTTCACATGTATTAACACTGCATTTTATTTAACCATCGGTGACCCACATGCACTTGTTTAACCATAAATTGCACTGTATCTGATTATAATTATTGACACATTGTTATTCATTAATCGTGAATTACGTCAGCGATGTGAGATGCAAGCAAAGTCCAAGCTGACATGAAAACAGTGTGTTTAAGCAAAGCTTTTGGGAGGTACTACTATCTTTTAGGGTGACCATACGTCTGGATTTACCCAAACATGCCCTCTTTTCATGTCTTTTTTACAAACTCATAAAAATGTCCCAGTTTCGCAGGTACCCTGAATGCATCTAGAGGAACACGTTGATTTAAATGATCGTAACTCTGCTCATTTTTACTTAAAAAACGAGCAATATGTTACATTCATAACACAGGATGTTCGGACCAACACCGAGCCACTATTCAAATAATCAAAATGACTTACAATAGCAGAAATTGTAGCTTTTCAAACAAGTAAAATAGCATTGAGAGCACAACAAAAACTTCTCCCTAAAAATATTCAGAAATGATTTATTGAAAAAGCTGAGACTACGCATCCGGACAACAACTAAAAAATCTTTTGTGTGTCAGCAAGTGGAACTAGGTTGTGGAACAGTTTGTGTGTTGAAAAAAAAAAATGTCTGAATTTAAACAATTTAAACAAATACATAAAGTTTATCTTCTCAAAGCATAAGTGTTAAAGGTATATACTTATGTACAGTGGATCACATGAATTGTATAATTACATAGATATATATCAATTAATATAATGTGTCAATATAATCAATATAATAATGTGTGTATATATATGTATATTTATAGTGTAAATAGGTGTATATTATAAGAAGATTATATGTACAGTACTAGATAAAGCAAGTATATGCTTCCTCCTACTCCTTTTAGGCTTCACCAGCAGGATTTTTGTACCATTTTTTTCTCTCTTTGCCTTGTTTGATTTATTTCAATTTTTTAAATTTTATTTATAGTTTTTATTAACTATTATCATTTTTTTTTTTTTTTTCATTGCGAGATACACTGCTGTTGTGTTCATGTTCGAAATAAAATTAATCAAATCAAATATTTGCGCTATCGGAGAAATTCCAGCAGTTTCTGAAAGCTACGATAATTACGATAATTTTACTCAGCTTAAAGATGCCAGATTTTTTTAGGTTTTTTTTTACAAAATCGTCACACTTGAGGAAAAGAGAAGAGAGGCTAAAGTCCAAAATGGTTTGAAAAAGACCAAATACTGGTGGATTTAATAAAAAAAAATATCGTCAGGAAGATCCTCCTGGATGATAAAACCTCTATGGAGGTTCAGAGAGGGGTTTGAAAATGAAGGAACCACTGGAGGAAACTGTAGAAAGTTATGGTAAAGTTTCCATCATCAGAGTCAGCATGGGACCATGGGATGTAAACTTTCACAGTTATTTAAGTGTATTTTTAATGATTGTTTACTGTTCTGTAAGTCTTGAGTTTATTATATATATACATACATACATACACACACGCACAGAGGTGTAAAGAGTACTGATATTTTCTACTTGATTGAAATTGTACTCAAGTACAAGCAAGTCAAGCATAAAACACTAAAGTAAAAAGTAACTCACTTAAATAGTACCCAAAGTAAAAGTCACCAGTTACTTTCACCACGTTTATTTTTGGGAATAAATCTAATAAGTTCCCTTGCACACAGTAAACATCTCATGTATGAACTTAAAAAGGAAGAGACCAAACTTGCACCTACAGACCCTTTCCAAAAAATTAGACTATCATGGAGAAATTGTTTAATTTCCATAATTCCATTCAAAAAGTTAAACTTTCATAGGTTACAGATTCAGGGCCCACAATTTAAACGACTTCAAGTATTTGTATATTTTCTTTATAATTTGGGCTTCCAGCTCATAAAACCCACAAAAACAGGATTTCAAAAAAACTATATAGCTACATTTATGATGTAAAACCTATATTTAATGCCGTTTTGGAGCAGTGCATTACGTTTATTCTGCTTGGTCTGCAATGATATGATGGATTTGATTGTTGTCTGGACGTTTCATTTTTTTAATATTTTTTTTATAGTTTCACAACGTCCGTTGATCATTTTAAAACAAAAAATAATACTCAGTAACGTTTGGGTGTAGAAGTGTAACAAATGACTTTACTTCTTTTAAAACATACTTAAGCACAAGTAAAATGACTGATTTAGAAATATAGTCAAAATAGCACATGTACCCATAAAAGCAACTCAATTATAGTAATGTGAGTACTTGTAATCTATTACTTTCACCTTTTGATATACATGAGATTTTTCAAGGACAGATTGTTGTACAGTAATGCATAATGAAAGAGATTGACTTCAGTCATTTTTTAAGTCTTTGTTATGAAGAGAGAAATTAATTTCATCTCATGTATCTACTATAGTGTATATTCTGCCTTTACAAGGTAGATAAAAAAAAAAAAACTTGAGTAATTTGAGTATGTGTCCGCTGTTTTGGAAATCAAAACATAGTCACCCTAGTAGCTCCTCTTAAAGGTAATTTAATCCTCACTTTTATTGGTCTAACATTTCATTCCACCCATTTGTTTGTTCTTCGCTCATAAAGGACACACAGTCTCAAGCCCTTTGTCTTAAAAGAGTGTCTAGCTGCCAGTCGGGTGTCCAATCCCCAGCCGTTACAACCAAATCAGGATAATAACACCTCCCTTTAAACCAAATGACCGCAGCGTGGGACTGCCAGCTAAAATTAATTCCACCTCTGACCAGAGGCGAGAATAGCCCACTGCTTAGCCCCCACTGCACACCCATAAACACACACACTGGGCTGAGCTCACTCCACCTTGCACGCACGCGCACGCACACAGAACACAGGCTGATACATACTGAATACGCGTTCTCCTTCTAGCTGCAGCCAATCACGTTCATCCTTACTTCAGCCTTAATACAGAAAAAAACGCTCTGTTTTTGGAGTCAATTTGTGTCCTTTTTTTGTGTGTGTGGTTTTGCGTGTTATTGTTGTCATTTTGTGTGTTTTTCTTTGGTATTTTTCTCTCATTTTGTGTGTTTTTGTGGTTGTTGTCGTTGACATTTCCCCATATGATTGATTGTTTTTTGTTTGTTGTGTTTTAGATTCACTTTTGTAAATATCTTTTGTCGTTTTAGGTGTCATTTTGCGGTCATTTTATCTACATTTTGTGTATTTTTGTCATTGTCTTGTTGATTTAGTATATTTCAAAGTCATTTTGTTCCTAAATTTCACATATAATTTTGTTTGTTTTTGTCTGTGTTTTATATTCACTTTTGTCAATCCTTTTTGTCATTTTGTGTGTCATTTTGTAGATGTTCTTATACTGTTTGATGATGATTCAATCAGCTTTTTCCCAAACCAGGGTTTTCCAAACACTATACCGTGGGAAATTATTCCATTTTTTAAGTCTTTCTACTTCCCACTCTCTTTTGAGCAAACATATTGTTACAATTCTAAGTGTACATAGATCTTGTATATTATTTTGATTGTTTTTCTCTGTTGGAGTTTCCTTGTACACAAAGAGTTCTTTTGTTCCTTTTGTTTTTTGTTTTTTTTTGTTTTCTTGTCCCTGCTCGAAAAAATACCAATAAATTAAAATGAATGAAATGAAACCTAACTGTTCAAAAAAACATGTTTGAAAACTAACACTGTTAATGTTTAACATTATTAGTAATAATAATATATATATATATATTTTATTAATACAATATTAAATTATGTAATATAAAAATACATTTTAGTTCTGATCATATTTTACATTTTTTTTTACATGTTTGATATTTGTATTCCAGACACTTTCATAAGAATGACTTATGAATATTGTTAATTACACTATTTGAATAAATAAATGTAAAAAATCATAATACATTTATTTGCTGTTCATTTGATTACTAATAAAAACACTTACTGTATAATAATTACTGCAGATTGCCAATGACACTATTTGAAAAAATAAATATAAAAGATCATAAAAAATGTTTTTCTGTGTGTTTATTTGATTCCTATTCAATACATTTTGATAAGAATCACTGTGTATTGTTAATAGAGGCTACAAAGTTTAATTTTTTTGGTTTGGTGGTGTGCCTAAATTAAAAACTCCGCCCTAAACTACTAAATGTAACACATACGTGCTACTCTGTCAGGATATGAGGCTTATTCTGAGCACATAACAGCTTTAAATGTGGACATTTTGAATGAAACATTTGATACCACAGCATTAGCTCCCATTTCCAGCGATATTGATTCACAGCATCAATATTGGCTGGCTCCCTTGTAACACATTTAAACTCTAAAAACAGCAATATGTCACAAGTACTCGAGTGTGATGCGTTAAAATAAACAACGCTATGGGTGCAAGTTTGTTAAAAAGCTTGGGTTTTGGACTTATTCAGGCTATAGTTGTGAGTTGACCTTTTACTAACTCATATTTAAGTGACATTCATCCTCATGTCTCGGAGCGCACTTTGTCTTTGTTACAGGGCTGTTGTTACAGCTTTGTAACTCTCCGTGTTCGCCATGCTTTGCGTGACTATTGAACCAATGGCGGCGCTGCGTTCGAGGCCCTTAAAACAGCTGCTGTGCAGACAGGTGCGACAAATGATCAGGATTCATTGCTGCTCATTTGTCTTAGTAACAGCAGAGAGAGGAGGTGCAGCTGCTGCCAAATGTGATCCAGGGTTCACCTGTTCTCTGATGATGATATAGAACGTGTAGATAGTGTGGTGTGATTCAAACCTGCTCTATGAATATATACTTATACCACATGCGGCCCTCGCTCTGGTTCTGGACGTAAATGTACAAAATGACTTAAAAAACAAAAACATACAAAATTACAGAAACATTCACAAAAACAGCAACAAAGACACACAAGAAGAATGATTAAAATGACAATTTACAAAAGATCAAAAATGCTCAAAATGACAACAAATATTCACAAAAATGATTCCAAAAACCACAAATTGACAACAAAACACCACAAAATAACTTCAAAAACACACCAAATGACAACAAAAATGCACAAAACAACAAAAACGCTAAAAAGGAACAGAAATATACACAAAAGGACTCTAAAAACCACAAATTAACAACAAAAATGCACAAAATAACTTCAAAAACACACAAAACAACTGCAAAGACATACCAAATGGCAACAAAAATGCACAAAATTGAAAAAATACGCAAAACGACCACAAAATGCCACATATTGATGCCAAAAACACACAAGACAACATTAACACTCAAAGCAACATCAAAAACACATAAAATGACAACATAAACACACAAAACAGCAACAAAGAAACACATTAACAACAAAAATGCTCAAAACTACAACAAATATACACAAAAAGGTCTCCCAAAACCATAAATTGACTGAAAAAATACACAAAACATACGAGACAACAACAAAAATGCACAAAATGAGAAAAACAGAGAATGACACAAAGCAATGTCAAAAAGACACAAAATGACAACATAAACACCCAAAATCCTTTGTTCTATCCTGTTTTATTGCTTGGTCATTTTTCCAAATGCTGACATGAATGTTTATATTGTGGCCCTCGGTTCAGACAATCACATTACCCCCCCCCCCCACCTCAGTCATAACAGTTACCCACCCCCTGTCTTATACAAACAGATTCCATACAACACAATAGTCACTCAGAGAGTTGCTACGCTGGATATTGTTTGGAGACATGAGGCTAAAATATGAGCGTGAGTGTGTGCGTGTGTGTGTGTGCGTGTGCGTGCGTCCTTATGTGTTGTTTCTAGGGCAAGTCCAAACTCTGTCATGTTGATTAGCTGTAGGTGTTAACGCACTAGATTCTGCCTGGTCTCATTCTGCCTCTGACTGATCAATGTCACTCTGCGTCTCGTTTGTTGCTTGTTTTTTTTCCTCTTCATCATCATCATCATCATCATCATCACTTCCCGCTGCCTCTACGCCCCGAGTTAGCGTTTTATACTTTAGGTGTAGGTATTTGCATGTGCTCGTTTTAAGTGAAGAGTGACAAACTCACTAGAATGGAGTTTTTTTATTTTTTTTATTTACTAAGTGTTGGATGATAGCAAATCATAATCGTCCAACATTTTTAATCATTTTTATGCAATTCAGCAGGATCAACTTATATCTTAATAAGGCTTATGTTGAGGTATTTCTATCATTTTAACTCAATTTGGAGTTGAGCTTTCATGAATTTGTAAAATTTGGATATTTGCAGGGCTAGGGCTCCAGTACTGATAACTTTTACTTTGAGTACTATTTAATTGAGCTACTTTTCACTTGTACTTGAGTATTTTATGTATGACTTACTTGTACTTGAGTATTTTATGTATGACTTACTTGTACTTGAGTATTTTATGTATGACTTACTTGTACTTGAGTATTTTATGTATGACTTACTTGTACTTGAGTATTTTATGTATGACTTACTTGTACTTGAGTATTTTATGTATGACTTACCTGTACTTGAGTATTTTATGTATGACTTACCTGTACTTGAGTATTTTATGTATGACTTACTTGTACTTGAGTATTTTATGTATGACTTACTTGTACTTGAGTATTTTATGAATGACTTACTTGTACTTGAGTATTTTATGTATGACTTACTTGTACTTGAGTATTTTATGTATGACTTACTTGTACTTGAGTATTTTATGTATGACTTACTTGTACTTGAGTATTTTATGAATGACTTACTTGTACTTGAGTATTTTATGAATGACTTACTTGTACTTGAGTATTTTATCTATGACTTACTTGTACTTGAGTATTTTATCTATGACTTACTTGTACTTGAGTATTTTATCTATGACTTACTTGTACTTGAGTATTTTATGTATGACTTACTTGTACTTGAGTATTTTATGTATGACTTACTTGTACTTGAGTATTTTATGAATGACTTACTTGTACTTGAGTATTTTATGAATGACTTACTTGTACTTGAGTATTTTATCTATGACTTACTTGTACTTGAGTATTTTATCTATGACTTACTTGTACTTGAGTATTTTATGTATGACTTACTTGTACTTGAGTATTTTATGAATGACTTACTTGTACTTGAGTATTTTATGTATGACTTACTTGTACTTGAGTATTTTATGTATGACTTACTTGTACTTGAGTATTTTATGTATGACTTACTTGTACTTGAGTATTTTATGAATGACTTACTTGTACTTGAGTATTTTATGTATGACTTACTTGTACTTGAGTATTTTATGTATGACTTACTTGTACTTGAGTATTTTATGTATGACTTGTACTTGAGTATTTTATGTATGACTTACTTGTACTTGAGTATTTTATGTATGACTTACTTGTACTTGAGTATTTTATGTATGACTTGTACTTGAGTATTTTATGTATGACTTACTTGTACTTGAGTATTTTATGTATGACTTGTACTTGAGTATTTTATGTATGACTTACTTGTACTTGAGTATTTTATGTATGACTTACTTGTACTTGAGTATTTTATGTATGACTTACTTGTACTTGAGTACAATTTCAATCAAGTAACAGTACTTCTACTTAAGTCGGATACATCAGGACTCTTTACACCTCTGGTGATTGGTGCGTTTTCTTAACGCGGCGTTTAGTAGCATGTTGGGCTTGTTGTTAATTGCTTCTTTTCACGCTGCCTGTGGGTAGCTACGACTACGAGCATCAACAGATTGGCGGCTCTCAGCTGCCAGCCTCCCACCAACCGCCTTTGTGCCTCTGCCACTTGACATCTCCATTCGCCGTGTGTGATGATGTAAATAATTACACTCAATTAGCACTTAATTAACGGCGCTGAAACAAAAGGACAAGTCCCTGGGCGCAGCTCATCTCCTCTCCTTCACTTCATACATTTACACGCACACGCGCACACGCATCAGGGAAAACAAAACATGTCAGCTTTTGACAATGTGCCATCTGTCCTCAAGCCAACAGATAGGCTTAGACACACACACACACACAGCATACATGATACAGCCCCCGAGCGCCCATAAGACATGCAGAAACACTAATCGGGTCCTTAGGCGAACATAATTACAGCTTGCCATGTTAATTACCTAACAATTAGTAGCTGTCTCCTCCGAGGGGCAATCAATGAATTAGCTTGTGATTCCCTGGCTGAGCTGCCAGCACGATGCTCTTCATTTTCCCCTCTTTACTGTTTCTGTACAAATACTGTACAGATGTTAAACAATGTGGCGCAGAAAATAGGAACTAAATCATTCACATGTTGCCCAATTAGCAATATTCATATCCCAAGGCAAACTGGAGAACCTTTTTGCACCTTCAGTTGAGCAAAGTGGTCAAGAATTTCATTTTCCTTTCTCCCAGACGCAAATGCATAAACAAACGCGCACGTACTGCTACCGCTGCCTTCAGGCTACGTTTTAAAATTCAATGTAAAATAGGCCGAGGGTTGAAGAAATAACCACAATAGAGGAAATTGGACAAATTGGGTTCTTGTGTTGCTCTTTGTCGTCGTAATTTTTGCTCGTTATCGAATGAATAATGAGAAAATCTGGTCGGTGTGATGCCAAATATGAATCCTAATGTCAATTTGGATTGGAAACAAATTGGTGAAGCAGGTGCAGTCCTGAGACTAATGATCAATAAGAAAAAAACTCATATTTCATCGTCTTTTTTTTTTCTTTTTTTCATAGGACCCAAAAATCCATCAGTATGAAAAATGTGCTCCCTTTACCAAAGAAATCATCCATCACTTTGTCTATTGGATTTCCCGTATTAAAACTCCAATATGGAAGTCATATAGGCTGATAACACAATCAGATTGAAAATTGAGAAAAATTCACCTCCTGCCGATAAATGTATATCACGGATTAGTGCGCTTGGATGGTTGCTTCCTCGGGATAAAAATGAATGCGTTGACCTCTCGGAGGCTTGAGCAAACCTTGTGCTTTCCCTTGTTGCATTCAAGTCCAATCAAGCACTAACTGTAGTCTACATTGAAAACACACACAAAGCATCACTTAAAGCACAGCAGCAGCACCTTTTAAAAGACATTGTACGAGTGTATATACGTAAATTGTGCCTCATTCATTCGCCCCTTATAGAATTTTTTTTTTTCATTTCAGTCATTATTCTTCATATAGCGGTAGATATTAGGGCTGTACAGATTGGCCTTTAGCTTCTTTTATTATTACTGGGATCCTAAGGCAGGCCACATGCATGGGAAATGCCTTTATCCTGATTGTCTTTTGTTATATTTACACATTAATGCTGTATGCTTTAGCAGCTTGTTGATGACATACTATCAGAGGTGAGCGTAATGGATTTAAAGTACTTGCGTTACTGTAATTGAGTTGCTATTATAGTATTTTTGAGTATTTTTCTAAATCAGTCATTTTATTTTTACGTAAGTGTTTTAAAAGACTTTAAAAGTAACTCGCTACATTTCTACACCCAACCATTAGTAAGCAAATTATAATTTTTTGTTTTAAAAGGATCAACGGACATCGTGTATATATTATGTATAGAAAAATGATGAAATGACAAAAATACACAAAATGACTTCAAAAACGCAACGAACGACAACAAAAATGCACAAAACAACAAAAACGCTTAAAACGACAACAAACATATACAAAAATGATTCCAAAACCACAAATTGACAACAAAAAATACATAAAAAAACTTCCAAAACACACCAAACGACAACAAAAAGGCTCAAATTTGGCAAAATTTATGCTTTATGATGACTTTTGATGGATTTTAACGATTCTTTCGGTGTGAACCATTTATGAACATGCTTGAGAGTAGAAGGTGGCCAGGAAGAGAGTAGTAGGCGATTCCACCCACCACATCCCTGTGCTATATTTAGAGCCTGAGAATTGTTTTTATTTTGCCTTTGTGGAAAGTAAATTAAGTTACAATTGTCCACGATTTGGTCTCTTCCTTTAAGTTATTACATGATTACATCTTTTTTCAATTACTACGTGGAAGTAGAGTCAATTTCAAAACAAACATCAAAGCGATCAGCAGACGCCTCTGACCAAGACTGGCAGTTGACAGATGAAACAGGAGATCATAGTGGATATCCCCACACTAACAGTTGTCTGAATAAATGAAACCTTAACATATTCTAAATTTGATGTTTACTGTATGCAAGGGAACCATAGCAAGACCAAAAATAAACATGGGGGTCAAAGTAACGAGTAGTTTTACTTTGAGTACTATTTAATTGAGCTACTTTTTACTTGTACTTGAGTATTTTATGTATGACTTGCTTGTAGCTGAGTACAATTTCAGTCAAGTAACAGTATTTCTACTTTAGTAGGACATGTATATATAGAAAGGTATAGATTTAAAACATAATTAAACAGAAGTCCAAAATGGTGTCACGTTTGTCCACCCTCTCGCTCTACTATCTCAGACCACAGCAGCCAGGCCGAGCCGAGCCACAGACAGATCTCTAATAGGCCAGGCTGTCTCCTTCTTAATTTGCTGAAATTGCAAAATCAATAGGTGTAGTCGTAGCCACCCGCTCCCTGTTTTAGTGGTAAAAGATAAAGTCTATGGGAAGGCAATCTTCACTTTCAATTTGCTCCCTGTTCAGCATTGAGGCCCAAGTGCTTATCACTCTACTTAAAGTGGGTAGTGCTGTTCGACAGACCAGAGGCTCATTCTGGTAAGCAAGGAAGACACACTCGTGGACTTAATCACATGGCATTAAACACTGTTTTGAAATACTATCTTGTTTTGTGGATATTTTCTGGACTTTGTAATGCACAGCTAAAGCATACATTAAGAGTTCTTCATTGGATTCAGACGATTTTAGTGCTCTGGACCCCTTCCCATGGATAACACTCGATGAGTACATACTGTCTACTGTATACTATAAGTCTAGTTAGGAGGATTAGAATGATGGCCGTTACCACTGAAGTATACTTTCAAGTTTCCCAAGATGCATTTTAAATCTATAACGACAAAAGCCTGAAGCACGCAGCCGCTAAATATCTCCGTTAGGGTGGTTCACAAGATTAATTTTCACCAACTTTTGTCAGATTGCTTTTTGCCATGTTCCAATTGGCAATGTAAACATCAGTACCATGAAGGGAGTCAATTGCTGCACATTTAAAAAAAGGCACATTTTTTCACAATGTTGACATTTTTCCTATCTTCCTATTAATATCCATTCTTACCTTTATATCATTCTAATTTCTGATATCTTTGAAAGATGTGTATTGTTTGGTTGAGCAATAAAAAATAGTAAAATAATAATAATAATAAGGTGTGCCTACCTTTACCTACATCATAATGACAACATTCTTGGTACCGATGTTAAAAATGTCAACAGGAACAAGGAAAAATGCGATCTGGCAAAATTTGGAAAACTTTTACTTATAGCATTATATTGTGAACCATCCTAATCTCTCTTGATTCTCCACCTTTGAAAGTTCTGAAAAAAATTTTAAGCGAGAAAGTGATGAAGTAGAATATCAACATCTGGTCATCTGATCCAAAAAATTAGCAGAAACTCAATTCATGCTGACGTTTTGGAGATTTCCGGAGACACGCCACTGTGCTACTGACAAAACTTCCGGTTTACTTCAAAATAAGAGCCCTATTTACAAAAGGGTTTAAAAAACCAATGTAAAACAAGATGAGATGCTTTTATTTTGAAAAGGGATGTTTGATTTTTAGCATGAAGCTGGTTCCAGGACGATTTTACGTCCTGCTCCAATGCATCATTGGGTAGTTGAATCTGACTAGTGTGCCCACCGTGCACACTTAGAAAATGTCCCCATATAGTATACATCGAGTATTTCTCGCATACTCAATCTTTCCAAACTATTTAATGTGAACGCACTACGTACTAATTTTAATGTCAGACTTAGTATGAGTAGTGCGTTAATATGATAAATACAACACGGCCAAAGTCTTTGAGCAGCTTTCCAAGTTTAGCTAAATGCTAAAATCCTACATTTTCTGTATGTTTGCCTTTGTTTCCGAAACATTTTCTCATTCTTACACTTACACAACATTACACTAGGGGAAGGCAAAACTTAAATGCTGAGCATCTTGAAAATGTTCTGAACTAAGGGGGGTGGGGGGTGGGGGTCCTCTGATTCCCAACTCAAAGGGATTACGTGACAACATCTTGGCTAAATCCTTCACTGTAGGATCTGTGTATCGCAATCAAATCATAGTTTTTCACACACTCTGGTGAGTGCACGTCTGAACATCAGAGCGCGCTTTGTTGCGTTACGCTTGAATCTATAGCTCTCCTGGTGCACATTTGCAAAATTGTGTAGACAGTGTGTGTGTGTGTGTGTGTGTGTGTGTGTGTGTGTGTGTGTGTGTGTGTGTGTGTGTGTGTGTGTGTATTTGTGTCATGAAATATGGGATCCTTTGTCTCAGCGAGCCTGTTCGTCCTTTCCTATAATCTCCCCTTGATGCTGCCTTTACCCATAATCCTTTCTTTTTTATTAACTACCCTCCAATATAGCGCCACCTTTATTGCAGTCTTTTATTTTCTAATTACAAAGGCTGGGGAGCAGGGGTGGGGGGGAGTTGAGGGGGGGTGTGAATGTCTTTGGATGGTGGCTGCTTTCAGAGCATCAGCGTAAATAAGAAGTTGTGTTTCTGACCAGGGCCACAATTGAAAGGAGGGGTGGGGCTTTGCTTTGTGGTTGATTGCAGGAATAATTTCACATGTTGTCGAAAAGAGCTTAAAAAAAGAAAATGAATCTGGATATTAAAAACAACATTATATGTGCAAGTTAAAGGGGGTCAGCCCTGCTGTCGCGCTAGGCAGAAAATCCAGAGAAATTAGAAACAGGATTTTGATGATGAAGATGATGAGGCAGGAATGAGAGAGAGAGAGAGAGAGAGAGAGAGAGAGAGAGAGAGAGAGAGAGAGAGAGAGAGAGAGTCAGAGTGCAGTTAATGTGTGTACTTGTTGTACCACTATAATAGGTGGACTCGAATTAACTTTGTGGTATTTTCTAATTACTTTGTGACTTCCAAACATTTTCAAATCATCCCATACTTTAATGCAATAAGTGGATTGATAGAGGGAGACAATAAGCAGTGGGTTGTATTCGAGCGATGTTGTTTTTGTGTTGTTAGCATGAAAAAGAAGAAGGGATGACGGACGGAGGAGAGGAAGAGGTTCAATTTGGTGAAACTCTTGTACCGATGCATATTTATGACTATACGTTGTAAATGGCCTTTTTTTTTGATAAGGCAAATAATTCACACACGAGGCATCACAGACGAACCCTTTAACATATTCTATAAGCAAGAGTTAAAGAGCACCTTGTTTGCCATTTCCTATTTCACAATAACCAACCCCTCTGACAATAGCACCCCCTCTCTGTCCTCCCCACCTGCTCCCCCCCCCACACCCACCCCCGGCCCTGTCTCACTCCACCACCAATAAATCGCAGCTTGAGCAAAGCCATATACTTGGTTACACACTGGCCCCTATTGGCAGTCTAACTACTTGAACAAATTCAATGTGATGAATGCAAATGTGTGCAGCAAAGGGCCAAGCATAAATATAAACATATATCATTCTAGACTCTTTTATCTTCCTTTGTTAGAAGTTAATGTTTAATGCATTTTTTTTTTTTTTTTAAATCATTTCACTTAAAAAACAGTGTCTAGCTCTCTAGTATCTCCTAAATATTTACTGATTATCGCCTCCTTTCATTCATAAATATGTTTACATCTGCCTAAAAGGATTAAACTGTGTCTTTTTCAAACCACTTTTCTAATTTTGTCTGCTTTTTTTTAATATTCTTTTTTCAACAACCAGACATAAATATTTGTTCAGGTCTGAGGGAATGAATATCACTGTCAGAAACATGGAAATTGATCTCAACAGTAATATCCCTCAATTAATGTTGGTAGTTCTCCTTTTTCCATGAAGGAACAGCGTGTCAGTACATTTCTGCAGCTAAATACATGATTATACTTAAGCCCCTGTAGTTAGGTGCTCCCAATTTCCACACACACTAACACAGGAGGAACACAAGGTCACGCAGCGAGAGTCGGAGGGAAAGCAGACGAGATGGCGAAGTGATGAAGATACAAGAAAAGGTGTGTTTTGTGTTTTGGTTTTTTTTAGTTTAAATTTAACACCTGAAAATGTTTGTGCAGCCTTTCACTTACAATGTACCAAACCTAAAGCGTGATCACTATTTTTGCTGGTTTTGGAATCCAAACTTCCAGATTAAGATGTTTCACATAATATACGTTCACAAAATTTAGCCAAATAGCTTTTTGCCTTGTTCCTATTGACGTTGTAAACATCTTTACCAAAAATGGAGTCAATTGCTGCACATTTAAGGGAGACACCCTTTTTCACAATATTATTTTCAGCAATAGTGTTTGAACTGTCCTAATAATCTTACTCATTTAGTGTAACTCCAGGGATAGACTATTCATGACCATACTTACCGTTATATCGTTCAAATTTCTGTGGAAGCTGTGCATTCTTTGGTCGAGCAATACAAGTTGTGCCGCCCTTTACTAACAATATATTGGGTACAGATGTTCAAAATGTCAATAGGAACAAGGAAAAATGTGAAAACTTTTAGTTTTCGCATCATATTTTAACCACCCTATTCAAGAAATAATCAGGAAATCAGTCGTTTGAATGAGAAACATGAAGTTCCATCATTTTAAATACTATTGTAGCACATGTTTTGCTCTCTTGATGATCCTTTATTTTATTCTATTGTTATTTGTATTTTTTTTCTCTTTAGTTAAAGTTTAAAAATTATACCAGGAGCCCTGTCCTTCAAGCCCCTTGAGGGTTTTTTGGGGGGGGTTTTCCCTGGCATGTCTTGAAAGTCGATTGATTTCTGTTCATGTCTGTCCACTGTTGATATTATGTTTCGTTGTATTTCAAACTGTGCCAAATAAAAAAAAATTTAACAGTAAAACTACTCAAATTAAGACCAATTGTGAAAAAAATGTGATGCTTTTTAGTCCAGGGGGTCTCCAACCTTTCTGAAACTGTGGGCTACTTCATATGTACTGAATAGAAGAACTTCTGAAATACCACATTTTCACAGTTTTACTTTGCATGATGCTAAACTAACGCTAAAGGAAGGCTAGCAATAACTTAAAAAGGGAAATGTTAAGGTTTTAACATGAAACACTTTATTTCTCCTAATTTATGCAATTGTTTCATTTTAATTACATTTCAGAGAAATGCATCATGTTCCTATTTTACTAGCTACTAACAAAAAAATGTGAAACATGTACAATTTAACACTTATGTCATGTTTTACGAAAATGCACCTTGCATTTTTAAAAATGTATCATTCATATATACATACATATATATATATATATACACATTTATATATATACATATATATACATATACATATATATATACATATATCTATACATATATATAAGATACATGTTGGTGACCCGTGCTTTAGTCGACCAGAAATTAAAAAAACACCTGCACTATCATTTTCTGTCTGAATTTAGATATTTGAAACAATGAAATTGTTTTGTTTTTGTAATGCTTGTGCTTGGGCACAGTCATCAAGGGGAGACTCAAAATAGAGCCACTGCTCTTCCACGTCTGGGCCTCTCCACTGAGGATGTCGCTGCAGACAACGAAAAACGGAATGACGCCGTTACGTTGTTTGGGTGTCTAACAATGTTTTGTGCATTTTGTGGCCTAAAACAGGACAATCAAGGATAGTGATTTAAAAATCTTTTTTGGTGGCTTTTTATACTTGTTTTTCCACACATAACAATAATGTAATCAATTTGCAGTTATTTGTCATGAGGGAAAATGTACTGTAGCTGATGGAATAAGTTTGATAATTACATCTCACAAACTGAAAAATAGAGAAAGTCATTTTAATTTTCATTCTTTGACAGTCAATGTTACAATATTCCAACTACAAAGTGTCTGATCAAATGTAATATAACTATTAAATGTTACCATAAACCTATTTACTTACTCCATAATAAAGGTTCATTGAACTTGGGGTATTTGGGGATACAAAAGAAAATTACCGGTAATTAAAACTGCCAATAAGTAATGTCCTAAATCATTTTTCAACTGGTGGGTCAGGACCCAAAAGTGGGTCCTGACCCACCAGTTTTTGACATAAATGAAATAAAATACTGAATGCGTCTCATGTTGGACTTGTCTTTCATTTTGAATGAAACTTTTCTTTTGACAGGCATGTTGCATTGGAAAATATATAAATTTATGTTTTAAAAATGATTATATATGTATGTTTTCAGACATTTTTTTAAAAACTAAATTTGGTTGAATTAAAGTGACACAATGTGGGTCTCAGGGTGAGAACCCTCGTCTTAAATAACTAATAACTGGTGTGAAATGACTGCGAAACGCATCAAAAGCGACACAGAACTTATGAGAAAAGGCCTTTTTCTTTTGTCACATGCACAACAGTGACTTCGCCGTTTTCTTAACACAAGTTTTTCTTTTTTTTTTATTATTCTTTCCATTCAACTAAAGCAAAAATGTGTACATGGGTGCAGCAGCCATACATTTTGTTTGCTCTGACAGCTTTCAAACAGTTGCAGTACGCAATGCAAATGAGTCTGACACTCTCCCTCTCACTGCAAATAGTGGTAAAGTGATATGAACTGCTGAATATAAATGACTGAGAATGATTGATGGACACTCCCACTCGCCGCCCTCTGTTAATAGATAGAAATCCAGACAGACATAGGCATCTCTCTCTCTCCCGACTTCTTTTTAAATTTCTCTCATCTATCTTTCACCCACACTTTTCTAATCTGAGGAGTCTGAGGGGAAGAAAAAATAAACAGCTAAAGCAAACACGCTAACTTTCAAATTAAGTATGAATACCTGTGTTTCAAGTATTCAGGCCTCAGCTAAACCTTATTTTTCTTGACAAGAATGATCTTTCACATGCCCTACTCTGAGCAAATTCTGCAATGTATATTGAGTGGGTACTGACAAACATCTTGGAAATTAGAAAACCTTTTGAGAATAAATGTTTTATTAATAATGAACAAGGCAGATATCCCTTTGTTTGATGTTTTGTGTGTTCCAGCCATGAAGGGGTTCCCCAAACTCTTTTCATTTAAGGGCCAAAAAATAATAGCGGTGGAGGACCGCGGGCCAAAACTAAACACTGGTGTTGCAGTGCAAGGGCCAATAACTTAACTGTGCAAAATGAACACTTTGTAGTAGTAGTTTGAAATTGAAGAACACTTTTCTTTATTGTGTTTCATTGCTTAAAATTATGAAACATCTAAATGCTTTCAAAGACATTTAGTTCAGTATAAATGCAACAAAATGGGACAACACACCCCACCTATACGATCAAAACACTATATTGTCCACTGTCTTAAACAGTTCTTTAAAACTCGAGAAAAAAAATGCTATTGAACATCAGCTTCACATTTTTTTCTTATAAATTACTGTACTGTATTACATGATTTTTTTTTGTATTTTATAAAATATAAAAAAATAAAAGCAATTTCAAATATGAGCAACGGGCCAAAACTAATCGCTTGTGGGCCAACTTTGGCCCGCGGGCCCCAAATTGGACAGCTTTGCTTTAGATGATGAAAAAATTACGTTAAAAATAAGATAGAATTAATAACTCTGAAAATAGACTAAGTAGACAACACAATTACATAAGTTAATCAAAAGATGTGACTAACAGGCACTTACCCATTTTATTTAGGTCTTTTAAACTTGTTTGTTCTGTTTTGTTGTTTCTTGACTTATTTAATCAATTTATTTATTTATTTATTTATTTTAAATGCAGTGTAGTTTCATTGACAGTTGTCTGTGAATTTATTTGTTTTTTGTCAATTATTGCAATAAAGTATTTAAAAAATAATAATAATAATTTTCTCTGGTTTTATTCCTGTCAAACTGCCCAGAGTGATCAAAAATTTCTCAAGACTAGCTTCCAGAAAAGTTGAACGTCAACTCAGTACACGACATGACGCGACCATGCAGTGCACATGAATAAATCAACTCAATGGACCATGAGCACTTTTCAATAAGTCACCACAAGCCCTTTTAAATCCCTCAAGGTGTCAACTTTCTCCCACACAGAGCTTTAATGTGTGACAAGTAAGTGGTGTTAAAAAATAAATAAATAAAAAATAAACCATCTTACTGGTTCTGCAACAAGCCGACTGACAGCACAACTGGACCGGAGTGCATCTGTCATCATACCTTCGCATGCGTTTACACAGCAGAGCTCACCTCACTCTGACGACATAAGACTCACACACTCCAGAGGGCCACACTCGCCACGTCGGCCTCTTTAAACACATGCATGAATGAGAGCAAGTTCACAATCAAGAACCAACAAAAATGTGCTGTAAATGTACCAGAATGTGGACACAGAATGTCAACAAAACGCAGTACAACGGCATGCCGACGCACACACAAAAAAAAAACACCAAATATCTACAGGAGAATGTATTTACCCGACTGTTTCCATCCGTTTCCCTTTCCCCAATGCACGACTGGCCAGGTGTGTGTGTGTCAGTGTGTGTGAGCTACTGTTGGAGGGTCTATGTGTGATTTCTTTCAGACAGGAGACTGGAAATGGGGTAGAAGCCATTACGCTGGGAGAATCACCCAGAGCACCCCGAAATGAGGGGCAGGGGCCTGTCAACACGCGTGTGTGTGTGTGTGTGTGTGTGTGTGTGTGTGTGTGTGTGTGTGTGTGTGTAGAGACAGGGTCCAGCCGGTGACCTTCTACCAATGAGCCCCCCATGATTTATTTACTGTGCCCTTATCCAACCTCTGCCGACACAAACACAGACACAGGATTTCTAGGAGTTCAGTGATAAGGTAGAATCTGCAAATGTGGTTTATTTCTCTCTCTCTCTCTTCTTCCTCTTTTTTTTTTTTTTTTTTTTTTTTTTTACAGCAGGCGGGACAGGAGAAGCAGCAGAAAATGGTGTTTGCTGCGATGAGAACAGATCTGTCACCCTATCTCACACAGCAGTAGCATCTTATTTTCCTCTTCATTTCTCTGCTCTGCTCTCCCCCCCAGTCCTCATCTCATTTCAGCTTCTTTTTCCAAACGCCCGTGTCTGATTCTCACCCATATTCTCCCATCCTCACCCCTACGTGCACATTCTGTACCACCGGGTCTGGCAAGTCCAGATGCCATCTCTCTCCTGCTCTCACTGTCTGTGTTCCACTCTTTCCTTTTTCCTCACTCAGTCATTCATTTTCTGTCTCCCTTACTTTCCTTCCTTCTCCGTCTCTGTCTGTGTGTGAAGTGGGGGTGGGGGGGTGGGGTTTTGCTGTCGTGGAGCGAGATGAATTTCTGATTGCTGTCGGCAGCATCGAGCACTCCCATTGGACAGAATAAGCCAAGCAGGGGAAGCAAAGGCTCCAGAAAAGAAAGGGGGGGGGGGGGGAAAAACGAAAAAGGACATTTTTTTCATTGGCTGCATATGACCATAATTGCACCTCTTCCCCTTCCTTCCCCCTCCGTTTTCCTCTCTCAGCAGAGCCGCAGTACGCTATAATTTGAACCACCAGAGCCAATTATGCAGATTAGCTTGCCCCAGGTTGACCAATGACCTCCCCCCCCAAATTCACATTTGTTTATGATATGCAAATTACCACTGGGTTCAAAAACCTGGGAGGGGTGTCAAAACACCTTTAGACTAACATTGTAATGCTACAAAACTGTCTCACCTCACTCCTCCTCCTCTTCCTCATGCTCACACGTGAGTAAATATGTGCAAATGAAAACTCAACACAATCCTGTTTACTGACGTGTTTGATGAAGTGTTTTGGAATCTTTTAGAACAAACTTAAAGCTGCTAGACCTGATATACTCTATATTAGAGGTCGACCAATATGGGATTTTCAAAGGCCAATTTAAAAAAATAAATAAATAATTCAACCCATTAGAAAATAAATTAAATACACCAATAGAACTTTGAACATTTATTGAACTTTAAATACACCCGTACACAACCAAGTAAAATAAAAAGTACAGGACAGGTAAGTAGCATTAAAGCACGACATCAAGTAGTCCGTTTAAACTAAATACCTGTTATAGGTACAACCACTCAGTCTTCCCTCTGTTCACAGCCACCACCATTATACCTAAGCTTCACACTGGTCACCATATGCACAACTACATCACCTCTCACTCTCACTTTAAAATAATCAACTCCTCCCATCCTTTCCATTTCCTACCTTGAGTCTCTCCTCCCTGTTCCCTTCCCCCTCACTTAAGTGTAACACTACCCTCTCTTTTTATATCCTCCCTATAATAAAGTGTTTCTTACCCTTCCCATGGCCGATCTTGAAAAAAGTCCATATATTGGTCGACCTCTACCATACACAGTGTATGGCTGTATTCGTAATCGCAAACTAACGTAATACCCATGCCAAGTCTGACATCAAAAGAAGTATGCACTGCGTTCACATTAGATAGTATGGAAAGATTGAGTATGCGAGAAATACCCAGATGTATACTATATGGGGATATTTTAGAAGTATGCACAGTGGGCACTAGCCATCCTCAACCTCCCCATGATGCATTGTGAGCGCATGTAAAATCGTCCTGGGACCGGCTTCAAGCTAAAAATCAAACATCCCCTTTTCAAAATAAAAGCATTTCTTCTTGTCTTCCATTAGTTTTTAACCCTTTTGTAAATAGGGCTCTTATTTTAAAGTTAATGGAAGTCAGTAGCACAATGATGGGTCTCCGAAAATCTCCGACATGTCGATATGAAACGTGTATACGTGTTTTATGGATTAAATGACCACATGTTGATATTCTACTTGGTCACTTTCTCACAATAAATGTTTTCAGAACTTTCAAAGTAAAGGTGGAGAATCAACAGAGATATATAGCCTCAGTGTGATTCAGGTTTTTGTCATTGTAGGTTCAAAATGCATCTGGGAATCCTGGTAGTATACTTCAGTGGAAACGTTCACCATCCTAATCATACATATAGTATATACTCATTGAGTGTGTAGTACGTTACTATGCGGTTTGGAGCATCATTTACTCATAAAAAAAAAGCAAAATGTTGAAATTGCCGCTTCAAAGTTTGTTTTTATCTTATCGTAAAAACAGTCCGTTTGTTGAAATATTCATGCGTTGCATTGTGGGATGTTGAGTCATGGACACAGGTGCATGGATGTTATTAAACTACAACAACAATAGTGTCACAAGAAATCATAGAAAGAATAAAGTAAAAAAAAGACTTAACATCCCACAATGCAATGTGCAAAAATGTCAACAAAATTGTTTACGATGGAGTTGAAAACCAACTTTTGAACGACAATTTTCGACTTTTCTCCTTTCTTTTTGGGGTAAATGATGCTTGATTCATTGATCTATGTGGCCTACACTATGCTTTTATCTGATGAAAAGAAAAATATTTAGGTAGCAGCTATAATTTTGAATGAATTGAAAAAAGTATTGTAGTGTGTGAATATAAAGTAGACAAAAACAATTGATTCATTGGTTTTTTGGGGAGTTTGACACTAGCCATACATACACCCAGCTCTTTTTCATATTAAAAATTTTGAATGTATATATTTTATAATGTGCATTTTGTGTATTGGTGTACAAATCCTACATATGTAACACAAAGCATTTGAATTAACAGAAGTTGCACTTCTCAAATGAACCATAAAGAAATGTGACATTAAGACATTGCATCAATCACTTGTCTGCAAAGAAACAAGAAATCACAAAAAGAATCAAGTAAAAAAGACTTGCAAGACAATGCATCCGTTTATGGGACTCCACATCCCACAATGCAATGTGCGAAAATGTCAACAAAAGTAGTGTTTACGGTGAAAGTGGCAATTTCAACCTTTTTTCTTTCCTTTCCATAATTTTACAGGGTTTAGCTGTTAAACTCTAGCACAGTGGTTCCCAAACAGGGGTACGTGTACCCCTGGGAATACAGGAGCACATTGCAGGGGGTACTCGGAAAGATTAAATGAATTTCATTTTTTTTTTTTTGGACAAATTCACCACAAGTTGCTTAATAAAATACTATATTTACTTTTTTATTTATTGAAACAGGATTATTTAATGCTGTAGAGGCCATTTTATCACACTTTTCACAATAGGAGACAATAATTAGCTACATTTTACAAAGGAGACAGATTTACTTACTATTGAAGTAATTACATAAAAGTTGCATTTTATTTTATTTTAAAATAAATTCCACTCACTGTTTTAAATTGATAGATTGAGTGTAGATTTGTAGATTGTTCGAGATACATTTAGGGGTGTAGGAGAGCCCGCTGTTCCACAAATGAAAAATCATGTGAAATTATGGAGAAAGTCTTCAACTTTTAACCCCAAAATCTTTAAATCTCTCAATTCTTTTTATTCCATCACTGTGTTCTTATCCCAAATACCACTGGCAATGGTTCCTCTACGTTCCCACTCCTCCCTTGTCCGGCACCCTCCCTCCAACCCTCCCCGTTGGTACGGAGATGGAAGCTAGTCTGTCTAATTAGCTGTATGGTTTACCTTGGCTCAGTGGGGCCTGGCTGCCTTCGCTGGGTTTAAACAGGGAGATGGACGGAGTGAAACGCTGAAACTCTAGACTGTAATTAGAGACAGGCTCACTGAGGGCACACCACTGCTGACACAGAGCCTCTGTTCAACCACGGACACACACACACACACAGGGAAGCTTGGCAAACACACACATGGAGCCGAAACAAACACACAACTTGAAATCAAAAAGGTGTGAGTCTAAAGTAGCACTCGTAAGATCTCTCTCTGTGTTTGGTTCCACCCATCTTATTCCAACTCACATTTTGTGGTTTTGTTTGACCATGTAGTACCAACATGTCCCCCACACACATTACTAAATATGTCTTTCCCCCTCACCTCGTCTATTTCGGCCTCTTCAACCACCACTCGGTGCCATTTTCCTTCAACGTGTCCAGAGATTTATTAAAAAAAAAAACCTTCCGTCTGATTTTAATTTTCCTCTCTGTAACCATGGTATGCTTTGTGGTGGATGTGGCCCTTTTTTTCTATTTTCTCCTCTTGTACAGATTAAAAAGACACACACACACACACACACACACACACACACCCTCAACCACCACCACACATTGGTCTCATTGTGTTGGAAGTGTTGTGTTTATTCTCCTCAGAGTTAACTTCATCAAAACAAGGAACAAAAGAGACAGAAACCAATCAATGAAATTCATTAATGAAAACTGAAATGCCATTTTTTTTCTTTTCTAATTACACGCATTGTAGCTTATAATTGAGCTG
Organism: Gouania willdenowi; assembly: GCF_900634775.1. Classification (NCBI taxonomy): domain Eukaryota; kingdom Metazoa; phylum Chordata; class Actinopteri; order Blenniiformes; family Gobiesocidae; genus Gouania; species Gouania willdenowi. The sequence goes on along the minus strand of NC_041063.1, from coordinate 23,501,160 downwards.
GGTGTATCAGACTGGAGATTACCTCATGTTTGTGCCTGTGTGTGTGTGTGTGTGTGTGTGTGTGTGTGTGTGTGTGTGTGTGTGTGTGTGTGTGTGTGTGTGTGTGTGTGTGTGTGTGTGTGTGTGTGTGTGTGTGTGTGTGTGTGGACAGACGGGCGGACAAAGACAAAGAGATGAAGCTGAATGTAGAAAGAAAGACTGATATCAAGTGTGGACAACTAAGGTGGAGCGTAAAATGAGAGACAGAATAGCAAAGCGAGTACAACTCTTCACTGGTGTTATACTGCCCCCTTTTGTTCATGCAAGTAAAAATCCCTCATCCTAAATGATCAGATCTTATTTTGCATTTTTCTTTTTTCTTCACAAATCTTCACTCAAACCACAAAAAGGACAAAACATGAGGACAACATGTGCAGCTTTTGATTGGAGTTCAAAGTGTGACAGCAAAGTCAGTCGTCTGTGAGCAGAACTTTGTAAAGCTGAAACAAATTTCATCTGCGTCCTGTTCCTCTGCCTTTAATCTGTCAACAAATATGGACTTTAGTGACGAAGCGGTGTCAGAACAACAGACCCCTCTGTAGCGTCGCATTGCTGAAAAATTGTGATTGTTGAAGTTACATGAAAGCACACGGTTCAAAGACAGCGTGTAGTGTGTTTTAATGTGTTATGACAACAGCAAAGCACAGTCATCAACAACGTGCATACAGAAACGGATAAAAAAAAAACAAAAAAACGGTTTATTAACAGTTTAATAATGTTATAATAATCATTATAATGTATTAAATAACAGTGAATAACATACAAGTTAATGCATAATGAATGCTTAGTAATTCAAACATTACTTAGCATTAATAAATGCAATATATTACTTAATACTATAATAGTTAAATGTAATGTCCCTCATAATCATTTAGTTACAGTGTTTATTTGGAGTGTATATGTCAATGTTATCACCAGCTAGCCCTAACCCACAGTAAGCTGTTGCATAACATTAGTAACCTGACATAAACCTTAATAAATGTATTGAAGTTAATATTTAACCATAGTTAATAACAAATAGTTACGCAAGCCTTTCTGGATCTTTATTATTAAGTGTAAAACGTGTCCTTTAGGTAGCATAAGCTTAGCCAAACATGAACAGCTGATTATCATAATATTATTAAACTGTTAACTAATGTTACATAAGGATAACTAATTTAATTATATAACATTTATTAACTATTAGTTAAAGTCAGCTAATGCATTATAATGATTATTATAAAATTATTCAACTGTTAATTAATGTTTAATAATACCTTAACTAATGTTAATTAAGGGACCCTTATTGTTAAGTGTTACCAAAAAAAACTTTATTGACAAAGTTCTGCAGGTGAAGTAAATGGCTCAGGGACATTGTCAGTGACACAAATCGCACGACGCAACGAATCGATAATGAAATTTGTTAATGCTTTACACCATCGAATTTTAGCAATTTTATCGATTTGTTGTTGCACCCTCAGTGGAGGATCAACACAGATATTTAGCCTCAGTTTGCTTCAGGTTTTTGTCGTAGGTTCAAAATGCATCTTGGGAAACTTGGAAATATACTTCAGCGGGAATGCTCATCATCCTAATCATATATAGCAAACAGATTGTGTAATACGTTAGTATGCCATTTGAAACACAGCCTATGCCTCACAGATCAATGAATTTAACATTATTTACTCCAAAAAGAAAGGAAAAAAAAGTTTGTTTTTATCTCCATCGTAAACACTGAAATCTTCACGCATTGCATTGTGGGATGCTGAGTCATGGAGACAAGTGCATGGAAGTGTTTTTACTTCATTCTGATATCACAAGGAAGAAACTATACAACAACCATGACTGTCGAGCCAATCACTGTCCTTCTCGTCTGGCGAAGAAACAAGAATTTCACAAGATTTTATTGTTATTCTATTTATTTTTTAATGTGCCATAACACTATTCCAAGCTGCTACAATTTTGTTGTATGACTAATCTTGTACAATGACAATAAAAGCTATCTAATCCAGTGTAATCTAAATTCACAGTAATAATAAAGTTTAAAAAAGACTCCAGAAAGGCACATGTCAACAACGTGCATACTGAAACCTCGTGGTTTTTTCTATAGCTCTGCAATCTCTCCAATCAAACAAACAGTGATTTTTAAAAAGGCAGATTGTGTGTGTGTGTGTGTGTGTGTGTGTGTGTGTGTGTGTGTGTGTGTGTGTGTGTACAATGTGTGTGGTGGTGGCCCTAACTGCCCCACAATAGCAAATGTTTCAGCCTTCTGATTGGGCAATTAAAGGCAGCGGGGCACTGTGTTGACGGGTGAAAGTGTGACATCCATCATGTGAAACAATCAGGCCCCCATGCCCAGCAGAAGTGTGTGCGTGTGTGTTTGTAGGTTTGTGTATGTTGCTCACCCTATGGCCTCGTCTACCTCGAGCCCCCCCATGTCTCGATAATAACTCTGTGAAATCAAACATAACTCCTTATTCCCAGGTGATGCACAGTTGCCAGTGGCATCAAACAAAAAAGACACAAAAACAAAATTAAAAATCAATACTGACCATGTGACTGATTCATGAAATGCCTGCATCTAATGGTCAGAGAAACACGTGAACAAGCCTCCTGGTCTAAACTTTTGCCGTTTTCACTTTCTATTATAACAGCAACTGACCCAGTTTTTAAAAATAAATAACAGAAAGTTTTTCAACAATATTTACATAAAGCTGCTACCAGGGCGGGGCAATATATCATGATTTAAGATACAATATATCTAGTCGAGTCTATCTTGATAATTTAGAAAACTACAATATCGCCTTTATGGATATATTTTTATTTTATAGCTTATTTTGTATTAAAATACTCATTTTAGGAGTCATTGCTTTCGCTACTTCTCAGAACAGCAGGAAAAGCACAGTTAGATTTATTTGACTTAAAAAATCTAGAGATTTATATTGTATATCGCCATTTTGAGAAAAAATATTGAGATATGAGTTTTGGTCCGTGACGCACAGGCCTAGCTGCTACCCACGATCATTTTTACTTAAAAAAAAAAAAAAAGTGTAGAACTCATAGATCAATGAATCAAACATCATTTACTCCAAAAATAAAGGAAAAAAGGCAATCATTTGCTGCTTGAAAGTTTGTTTTTATCTCTACCGTAAAACATTACGTTTGTTGACATTTTGCGAATTGCATTGTGGGATGTGTAGTGGACAAAAGTGTTTCTGATAACTGTTTGGCAAAGAAAAACAAGAAATCACACTAAGAATGAAGTAAAAACACTTCAATGCACCGTTTACAGGACTCCATATCCCACAATGCAATGTGTGAAAATGTCAACAAACTTAGTGTTTTACGGTGGATATGAAAAACTTTTAAGCCACGTTTTTTTCAGTTCTTTGTCCTTTTTTAAATCCGAGTAAATGATGTTTGATTCATTGATCTCCAGTGTTGGGAGTAACTAGTTATTTTTGTAACATATTACAGTAATATATTCCTTTTTGAAGTAACTCAGGAGTGTAACTCATTACAAAAGTGAAAAGTGGTAATTTACTACTAGTTACAATTATAGTAACTCAAGTTCCATAAATATTTAATTCAAGTGCATATTTGCTTTGTTTTCTCACTGTTTCCAATTATTTGAGGAAAAAAAAATTATAATTATAGTTAAATATAACTTATGGGAACAAAAAAAAGTTTTCTGCTCCTGAAACCACAGCAGTATTTGAAACAAAACTTAGACCGATGTTGTTCAAACACTATAATTAGTGTTCTGGACCAAAAGTAACTCAAAGTGGTGTAACTCATTTTATCTCACATTTCTTTATTCTCACATTTTAAAAAACAGTAATATTGTAATAAAGATATATAAAACTTTTTTCCCGGTAACTAGTAATATAAATATATTACAAGTTTAGAGTAACTTACCCAACACTGTTGATCTCTGAGGCCTAAACTATGATTTTATCTGATTAAAAAATCATCAGGGTTGGCAGCCGGAATTTTCAATACATTGAAAAAAGTACAGCGGTCTGAATTCAAAGTAGACAAAACAAACAATGGTATTCCTTAGGGATGTGCATTGCTATGAATCTGGTGATATGATACGATTCATGATGTGCATGTCGCGATCCCGAAACAAAACAATACGATAAACATCGCAATATCAATAACTACAAATTTCACCTTTACAAGTACAAAAATGGTATGAAATACAATTTCTTTTTTTTCTTTTAATTCGAGAGCAAATAATGGTAACCAACTGTAAGTCAAGTACAAGTTATTTGATAAAAATAAAGTGCAATCAACTTCCAAGCTAAAATGCATTGAAGAGTGGTTGTTTTACACGGTCCGATGTGGTTCAGTCGTTTAGATGTTATGCATATTTTCGCGCAATTAAATTGATTTTTTTGTTCAAAAACATGATTAAAAAAAATCAATTTGGACATTTTTTGGAGCGATTTGATAGCCACGCTGTGAAATATCGTGATATGTTGCAGAATCCCCCAGCTTTTAAGTGATTCGTTGGTTTTTTGGGGAGTTTGACACTTAACATACACCCAGCTCTTTTTCATATTAAAAACAAAATCAAAATAGTGTTTTTTTTTTACTTTCTTCATTGTTGATTAAATGTTGCCAACAGAATTTTAAATATACATATCTATTTTATTGTATTAGAGGACAAATCCTACATATGTAACACAAAAATAAGTTGAATTAACAGAAGTTGCACTTTTCAATCGAATCATAAAGAAATGTGACATTAAGACACCTTGTCACGTCAGTGCTCAGAGGCATTAATGTCAAACTTGTTTCATGTGTTGGTCATGAAAAACACTGCAACATTAAATCATATTTCTGGCATAGGTTTTTGCGTGTCTTTGGTATGCTAAGTGTGGACTATATTTAAAACACTCAGCGTATTCCGCTTTCTGCGCTGTAGAGATGCAGCTCAGTTTCAAAGCGGAGCCTTAAGTCTCATAGCTGTTGATTGTCTAAGAGCATAATTAAAACTGCAACTAATCCAGCATGCCATCTAGTCAACCTAAAAACGTCCAATCACATTTGCGGTTTGGGGGGCTGGGGTTTGAAGAAGCTCAAAGCCTCGTTCCACTGCAGCGGAGCTTTGAGACCACAGAGTGAGGCACTAATCATGACACCATTAACTAAGAAAACACTGGGAATTATCCAGATGAGGGGAAAGTTGTGCTTCTCCTGTGAGGTTTTTGTTTAGCTAATTCCCCCGTTGACAGCCAAGTGCTCCACTCGCCTGCGGAAAAGTTGCTTGAGAGGGAAAGATTACATTTTATCGCTAATTAATGCAGCTTATTTGCATTTTCCACCAAGTCATAATAAATGCTAATGTACATTTACATTTTAAAGTACTGCATACGCAGTTAATGTGGCCCAAATGTGTCAATAAGACTTATTTTTATACTATTTTGGGGATTATTATTCATTTAGTATAGATGTTTCATTTAATTTCATTCTTTTATACTCCTTTCTTTAAGTTTTATTAAGTGGTCTAGATTCTGGTCAGTATTATAGATGTTAATACGCATAGTGAGGCTGATGATTTTAGCATCTAGATCAGAGTGTCTAATTTATTTTACTTCAGGGGCCACATACAAAGTAGTTTGATCTTAAGTGGGCCACAGATTTTAGGCAGAAAAACAAGCAATTTCATCTCTGCAGGATTTTCCCTTTTAAATTGTATTGATTTTGTGACCAATTTCTATTTAATTTTGGGGAAATCATGTGAAATAATTGGAGAAAAATTGAGTTCTTTGAGCAGTTTGAAATTTAAAATGACTGCAGTCATGTATTGGGAAAATTGCCATCCTCCAAATATTGTAGAGTTTCATTAAATTAGTGTATTTAGAAAATATTTGGTAATTTATTCATGTTTTTTTCCTATCTTTTTCTACTTTCTCCCGCGGGCCGACTTAGATGGTCTAAACGGCTGCATTTGTCCCCCGGGCTTTGAGTTTGACACTTGATGTACTAGGTCTTAACTAAAATAGTTTCAGAAATTGATCTAATATGGATTTGGGTGGGCAATCAGGTTATAGGCTACATTCTAATTTGCATTTGTTTTTATTTGTTTGCTGAATAAAAATGACAAAAACACACAATTATAGGGTGGTTAATAAGCCCAATATCCCAATTCAATTTCGAATAATGAAGTCTTCAATTACAATTCAATTACAAATCGATTTTTGATTATTAACAATTTGCGATTCCATTTTTGATAACTGCTGATGATTGATTTTCATTTAACATCAGTCAGCTGTTGGATTATTTGACTTCTATTTTAAGTTACACCTCACAGCACCTTCAATATTGTATAGTGTAATTTAAATATTCAAATTAGCAGGACTTGCCTTGTTAGAGCTCCACATGTAACAACCCAAATTGTTATGGGGTGGGGGGTCTGGGGGTTGGGGGTTGGATTGGTGGCGTGGTGCGCTGGGTCCTTGGCTCCTTGGGGCTTTCTCGGGTGTGTATGGGGGGGGCGATGGTTGCCTCTCGGTTTGGGATCTTGGGGGCGTTCGGGGGGCTGCTTGGCCGTGTGGTGGTCGCCGGGGGCCCCCGGGTTGCCCGCTCTTGCTGCTGGCCTGGCTGCTTCCGGGGCCCGGGGGCGGCTCGTGGGTTTTGCAGTGGCGGTTCTTGGAAATACATTTGTCATGGATGCACTGGCCTTGGGCTGTGGGATAACACTCATACTGGGCTCAACCACAGACACGTTGTTCCCAAATACCTGTTTTATGGAATTTCCACTCACTTCTTCCTCTGCTCACAGCCACCACCATTATTCCTAAGCCGCACACTGGTCACCAAACTGGCTTGATAACTCAACAATAAGCACAATATACACAACCACAATTTCACATCGCATCACTTGAAATCTATCGACTACTCCCCACCCATTCCATTTCCTATCTTGTATTCCTCTTCCCTGTTAACTTCCCCACCCCTCTCCAACCCCTCACCTTGGTGTAACACTGCCCTCTCTTTTTTTACATCCTCCCTTTAATAAAGTATTTCTTACCCTTCCCTAGGGAGGGCTGGTGATGGTCACAATTATGCAATGAAATAAATAAATTTATTTAATTGCAATAACAAAATATGCATTGCTGTTAAAAGATTGCACTTTTTGTAGTGTTAACCTTCGACAGAATGTGCAGACAAGAGAAAAAAAAAAAAAAAAAAAAAAAAAAAAAAAAAAAAATATAATAAAACCCGAAATGTAATAAAAATGAATGATAAAACCCAAAATGTTATACATACTGTATGAAAGTAAAAAAAAAAAAATAGTTAAAATAGTTACCGAAAATGTTAAGGTTCTCCCTAAGGCATTATTAATATTCATACATAAATATATATAATACATAAACACACACAAACATATTTACACATACATACATACACATTTTATTCTTTTTGACAGTAATGTGTGCACTTTTAATAAACAGTATTTTACTTTATTATGTACATTTTCCTTTCTTTCTTTAGTGTTTATTCGATTTATTTGAAATATTTCTTGAGCCTCTGTTATGCAAGTCATTTACTCCTGGGATAAATTAAGTATTTCTGATTCTAAAGAAGTTTGCCTGCCCCATAATGGAACCACTTATTACATTTTGGACAAAACCTTTTTACGCTTTGGGCTCAGCATCTTTTTAAATTATTAACCAGTTGGAACATTTTACAATGTATTAATATTTTTTTTATAACATTTCATTTTCAGTACTTTTGTTACATTTTGGGTTTTATTACAGGATTATTACAAGAATTTGGGCCTTGATGCATATCGAGCTCTGACACGCCTGATTTGGAAATTTAAGAATTGGTTCATAACCATCAATAATAAAATCGCAATTAATCAGGGTTTTTTTTTAACACCCCTACAAATTTACTGTAAATAATGTTATCTTCACCTTTGTTGTTTCTTAATAATGTCACTCAAAAAGCCCAGAGCACAAAAGTCACAAACGCGATTCGTCAGATGTAATTTTCAAAGTGTGTCAGGTCCCTCAGAAAAACATTTTTCAATCACTTATGTTGGCGACAATCATCCCTAAAGTGTCACCTGGACTCCCTAAACTATCAAAACTTGCAGGGATTTCACACTCCACACATTAGGGTCCATATCCTGTTTTTGCAACAGTGATCAACCACTCTGCAGTGCACTAAGTTGTATATCTTATAAACTTTTTGGAAAATGGGAAAAAATCCATTAAAATAACCGTGATGGAAATAGAGGGACGGTACAGAACTGCATGTTGTTGATGAATGACTCATCCTTTTCATTTGTGTGTCTATGTTCCATCTGAAATTAAGTGGATCTTGGGTCTATGATCTTTCCCTTTTCTCTGGTCATTTGCAAGCTTCGCTTATCTTTTGTTGAGTGATTTCATTTAGCTTTGAGTGGCTCTGAGAGCCGAATAACACCAGATGAGTCCGGCTTAAAAACCAGGGTTTTTTTTTTTTTTTTTGAATTTCCTATTTCTCTTCTACCCTCTCCTACCCTTCTAGATATTAAGTGCAGTGATCTCAAACCAATGAGGCTCTCCTGAGTCACTGCTAATGGTAAAAAGCAGCAGCTTATACTTCTATTTTACAAGAAATATAAAGAGAATGAGAGCCACGGACAGGGAGCAGCAAATGCAGTACATGGAAAACAATAGGCACTTTGCTTCCAGTGCAGGGTAGGGAGGTCTCTGATGATTGGTTTTGCCTAAAAGACGGGGCAATTGAAAGAAGATTGAAGAAAAAGTAGAAGCAGCCTTTATTTTCGCAAATATGAGGACAGCAGCACAACAACAGCAGCAGCCTACATTTTTTTCTCTTCAACAGCTCTCGTGTTTGATTACCACTTCTGCCGTCCTCCACTTCTCTTTCAGTGATTTCTGAGCATTCCTGTAGCTTTTTTGGTTCTAACACCAGGGGGTCTGAGACAGAGGGGAATATGCACACACAACCGTGCACCTGCAACCAACAGCAAACGTGCGCAATCATGCGTATAGTCACAAGCATGAGCATGTGTCTACAAACTTTTGTGTTTTCACCCATGTGCCCAAGTCTGAGGCCACATTTTTTGCTTCAAACCATACGGTAGCACCATCAAATGAGTCACCCCTTTCATCTGCCTCCGTCGCTCTCGGTTACTCTAGCTACTGCGCCATGCCTAATGGATTTTCAAATGCAGGTACACGATTTCTTTCAAGACTTGACAGGCGTTTTCCTTTGTGTTTAGAGATGAGGATCAGGCTGTGAGTGGTTTGCCACCGATGCTGTTGCTGAAGGATTCTGCATACATAGTAAAAAGCATTTTTCTCAGAAGTCCTTTGAAAAGGCCAAATGTCAGACAAGCACATGTACATATCCACAGGTGACCAAACAAAGGCAATCAAAGGAACCGAATGAATCGGTCTTTTCAGGGCTTCTGTACCAAAGTGTGTCAAATTAAACAACAGAATTTCAATATTTGGACTTAAATTGCTCCTGAAAGTTGATTATTTTATTTGGAATAATTGAGAAGTTGAACGCAGTAAAATTTAATAGCACATCATACTGTCTCTTTGTTCATCTAACTTAATATTCCACATTACATTGTGCCAACTCTAAATAGTACGCAAGAAATATCCAGATGTACACTATGTTTATCTGGACATTTTTGAAGTATGCACGGTGGGCACAGTATACTCAACCACCCCATGATGCATTGCGAGCGGGACGTAAAATCGTCCTGGGACCGGATTCAAGCTAAAAGTCAAACATCCCCTTTTCAAACTAAAAGCATCTCTACTTGTCTTTCATTAGTTTTTAACACTTTTGTAAATAGGGCTCTTGTTCTGAAGTTAACCGGAAGTTTTGTCAGTTGCACAATGGAGGCTCTCCAAAAATGTCCTAAATGTGCAGGAAATGTGTTTCCGCAAGATTTATGGATCAAATGAGCACATGTTGATATTCTGCTTGGTCACTTTCTCATTTAAAATGCTTTCAGAACCCTCAAAGGTGGAGAATTAACGGAGCTATTTGGCCTCAGTGTGCTTCAGGTTTTTGTCGTAGGTTCCAAATGCATCTTGGGAAACTTGGAAGTATACGTCAGTGGGAACGGTCACCATCCTAATCACACTAACAGTATATAGTAGACAGTATATACTCATTGAGTGTGTAATGTGCAGTACATTAGTACAGCCCCAGTAAAGTTGACCTAGACAAACCTGTTAGCAGAGGTGGGAAGTAACGAAGTACTTGTACTTCGTTACTGTACTTAAGTAGATTTTTCAGATATCTGTACTTTACTTAAGTATTTTTTTTTTGTTGCGACTTTTTACTTTTACAACACAAGTATCTGTACTTTCTACTCCTTACATTTTTAAAAATCAGGTCGTTACTTTTAAAATCTCCAAAGGTGAGCGACAACACAACGTAAAAACCCAGGCGCTGAAAAACAGGAAGCTTAAAAAAAAAAAAAAAAAAAAAAAACAGGAAGCTAGAGGACGCAAGCTAGTCAAGCACATGGATAGTCATGCCGTGTTTGTTACTTGTGACTGTGAATGAGTCGATATGGAGGAAAGTGAGCAGGACAGCGTCATCGAGGATGATACCGCAGACACTGAAAGACAAGAAACACGGCACCCATGGCCTTACCTGAAAGAACTTTTTGTTGTTGTTGGCTATAAGAATGATTCGTGGCGGATGCAGTGCATCCTGTGCTTGCCCAAAAAACACGAACTTTTAGCATTCAAGAATTCACCGTCCAATCTGAAGAAGCACATTCAGGTTTGTTATTTAGCTTTCGTATTGTTGTTACTAGTATAGGCTACATTTGATTAATTCTGGAGGTTTTAAAATGATATAAGTGTCAGTAATGCTTTGGGGGCAGTATTAGTTTGCTAGAAAGCTGGTGCTAGCTTGTGGTCTGCCGCACTAGCTGTAACTTATGTCACGTTTGCATTAATACGATTTACACATTTATTTCCCCACTCCCAAATCATAACCGTAAAAGTAGCCACATATTTAGATTTTATTTTATTTTTTTAAGTTTCGTTTTGGCTGTGGAAATATGTTTCAAATCTCATCGTGTTAATGCTCAGTTCAAATCAAGCTGTTGATTAACTATCAACACTTTGTGTTGTATAGTATCTCAGTGTTACGAATATATGCTTGTATCATTTTAATGCAAGGAATACATTTGAGCTGACCTGTTTTTATATTTGTTTGCAAACAGAGGAAACATGCCAATCATTTGGAGAGATACAAAAATCTCACTGCAGCTCCATTGAAAAGGAAGTCGTCCACATCTGATGAAGGCTCATCCAAACAGCTTAAATTGTGGGATGTCAAGAGGGTCTCACAGAAGAGTGTGGATGAATTCATTTTGAACTTTGTCATTCAAGGTCTGCACCCAGGCAGCATTGTCGAGCAGCAGGGTTTCAAAGCTATGATCAATCACCTGCAACCAGATGTGACAATAATGTCCCGGGGCACAATGATAAACAGGGTCGAGAAAGCTACAGTAGAAATGAAGAAAAATCTTAAAGCTGCTATGAATGAGGTTGAGTTCATTGCAACTACTACTGATTGTTGGACCGCACACAGGAGAAGTTTCCTTGGAGTCACTGCACATTGGATTGAGACAGAAACTATGGGATTTTTTACCTTAATGACAAAGACAATGTAACTAAAAAACTATATGTAAACTTTACTAGCCGGGATTAGCAAGGATTTAGAAGCTGCAGATACAATAAAAAGCACTTTAAACACAAGCTTGTGGCGTTCGGTATGTTTGACAATAGTGTGACATTGTAATTACTCAAGAAAGTGCTCTATTCACATAACTCATGCAACTCCAACTGGTTTGATGAGGTTAAAAGCATCCAATGGTTGCCATGATAACGTATATTTACCAATTTTAAGGAGTTTTCCTTGTTCAGCTGAAGGCATGCTTTGATCTTTGGTAAGATGGCAGATAACAGCGTCACAATGCAGCGGGTACCACCATTTTCAAAAGCCCATTCCTCACAATTGAGTCTCTGGAATTGCGTTGCTTGAAGGGAGGTCACTTGACTTTGCGTCATTTACATGGATTTTGAATGCAATCTAGTCGCCAGAGTCACTGAAGTCGCGTTCGGTGTGAATGCACCTTTAGGAATAACGTCATGACATCCATGGAACCGTGTGATATGCAACTAAACAAAACTTTGGAATGAAATGCCATCTCTCCACAGACTCTCTATGGGAGTGCAAATACAAAGGGTAATCCTGACGTAATGACAACATGATATGTGAACGCTGATTCACTGAAATCTCCAAAAAGGCCATGCCCACATAGAAAAGGGATATTTCATGTATTTGAAGGCTAAACGTTGTTCTAAAAGGACTATGAAGACATTTCTTACACAATTTTAACAGTTTTACTATTTTAACAGTTTTACTATTCAGTTTTACTATTCAGCTTCACTTCAAGTTGAAAAGGAGACCAATAGTCGTTCTGCACCGTAGCGTATCTTTCAAACCAAATTGCATTATTAAAAATACTGTAGCTCATCAGAACAGCTTGGCTTGTACCGGTTCCTACATCACAAAGCAATGGGGACTTGTGCCTCAAGAATTGTAGAATATACTACAGTAAAAAGTATGAAGGCCTGATGGATACTCAATTATGGTGGCAGCTTCTTTCAGCAGAATAATATGGCATGGAAAGCAAAGCTAGCTATTGATCTCAGGCATGTAACAACAAGTTTGAAATGTTTATTTTCAAACGTACAGAGAAAGCCACATCCAAGCAAAAGAAGAAACACTATGAGGTAGATTATATATTACTCTATGGCTGAAGTGCTGACGTTGAATGTGATTGTATGAAGTCATTATAGTGAGCATCAGATCAGCTTGGACAAACTGACTGAATGTGCCAAATTCCTGTTCTAACTAGGACGTAATTGACTGTGATTTCCAGCTGCCCTCTTTGAGCCACAGCAGCAATGTCTTTTAATTAACCACAGATTGCTGACAGCCTGGTGTCACCTTCATTTGGTCTCCACTTGAAACAAGTGCCATGTCCTGAGGGTTCCTGTCAGACCTGGTGCTATGTGAACGATATGACATGTCCCTTCGTGTCTCCATTCATCGCTCTCCCTCTCTCTCCCTCACACCATCTCCGTCTCTCTCTCCATTTCTACCTGACAACTATTTTCCTTCTAATCATTCTCAAGCAGAAAACCAGAGTGTGTTTTGCTGGGGGAGAAGCCGCCAGCATCGATGGTGCATGTATGTGACAAGAGACATTGAGAGCGTATTAGAGAGTGACCAAATGAGCAAAGGACAGAGGGAGAAAAGGGAAAGAGATGTTCACAAGTCATCCTCCTTGTATACGAGGCTTCATTACAAGACGAGCCTGGAGAGTGATGTCTTCTTAAAGCAGGACCAGAGCCAGCAAGTGGCACCATAACCTTAACACTTTCTGCAGTCACACTGACATTAGATTTTTTAATAGGATTTATTTCCACTCAGACAAACCACCTGAAACAATTCCCAGCTCTAGATCTTTTAGATTCATGTAAACAAAAAAAGAGCTTCTAAACCAGGGCTCATCAACCGTTCTGAAACTGTGAGCTACTTTGTAGGTACTGTATAGACTGAAGAGCTACTATTTGGAAAAGCACTTCTTAAATACTAAAGATTCACAGTCTCACTTTAATTAGAGGGTAAGATAATAAGGACAGTAACTGAAGAGGGTAGGAAATGTTTAAGTTTCAATATGCAACACTTTATTTCTCCATATTCATGTAATTGTTTCATTTTCATTACATTTCATAGAAAACTATCATCAAACTTTTAACTGATCGTCAAACATGTAACATTTGTAAAATGCAACAAATATTTGATTTTACAAAAATCCACCTTGCAATTTATATATATACATATATATATATATATATATATATATATATATAAATATTCTATTGTATATAACATACCACAACTCATACACCAAATCGGCAGCACTTAAAATCATTGGTCACAATGTTTTAGTGAACATGAACATGGTAAATAAACACTAAAACAGCAGTATTTAACTCTACTAAGTGCTGTCTACCTCTGTCATATGTATTTATCTTTGTGAGTTTGAATCTTGGAAGGTGAATCAGATTTCAGATGGAGCTAATTGGTCACTAGAGCTCCTGAGGGCCCTCACAGGGTTCATGTGGGTTAGCTGGTGCCCACGTGACCCCTGCTCTAAAATCAAGAATATGAAAAAAAAACCATGTTTAAAAACCTAAAAACCCTTATCCGGGATACATTTATTCAGGCTGTGTTTGAGCAAAAAAATCCAGGCCTAAAAACATCCCAGTGAGGGAGACTGAGAAGTTTCAGCATATTTGAAAAGAAGGTTTAGTGTTATTATATTATATGCTTTCTTTTTAAATGGACTAAATCTAATATTTGAGGGTTGATCGTGCTAAAAGTGGAGAAAAAGTTACTTTCTGTAGCATAAGTTGTCCTAAAATTGCTTTCTAAATGCCATTTCATGTTAGTGTTGTGTGTTTATTGTAATGGACATGAAAATATTTGCACTGGGTTAGCTAATCATTAACTAGCCTGCTAGCGCTTTGTTTACATTCACATTTTCACCCCAAAACTCAAAAAAAGGCTTTTTTTCTGTGCACTGAAGACATTTTTGTACATTTAAACCAACTGCAAACTATCAGGTCCATCACTTACACATTTTTTCTTCAAAAACTGTAAAAATTATTAAACTTATCTCCTCAATTTTAGTAGAAATCTCCACTTTATATTGGTGTTCCTCAGTACAAATCGGTGCAAAGTGAATATTTCGAATTATTTTATGCAAATCAGAGATGATCGCTTTGTTAGAATGATAGCATGCTTAGCCATTTACCTATTTCTATTACTTTACTTTGTTTATTTGGAGAGGACAATGCACAATAATAAACACTAGTTCAATACTTTGTGTAAATGTGCCAGATTTCGCCATGAGGAAATTTCCATCCGTAGTCCTCATACATTTAAGACAATGACAACAAAAGATACAGACATGAACATAATATACACATGGACATGGACATAATCTATACATTATTTAAAACCAACTGAAGCAAACGTTTTGTGATTTTTTGTTTTTGTCGAAGTAAGCAAAGAATGAACCTTTTCTCATACAGTTAAAGCTGCAATGATCTATGTTTTGGGGACAATCTGACCATATCGCAGGCTATAGAAGCCATTTTATTACATTTCTGCATAAACAAATACTATATACAACCATCTCTGAACTAGTGTCCCACTTTCAAAGTGTAGTGCTTCAACTTTACCCTCCCATAAGCTCTGATTTTTTACCTTTTTCATGACACCGGGCAAACTGACGGAACTTAAGTTCGACAAGAGGACTTTTGTCCTTGTCTGACAACTGAAGTCCCCTCATTTGCTCTTCACTAAACCTGGATTTACAGAAAGACGTTTGTCACAGAACTGCAAAAACATCCCTTTAGAGCAGAAGTATTTAGCGTGTTTAGCTAAATCTCTGTGCCGAACCACAGGAGCTGTCTCTGAGATTGAGGTGCATCACAATCAGCCTAATTGGACAGGTGTTTGTGAGCCATTATGTTCCTAAACCGTTGTGTCAGTGGAAGAGCCCCAAAACAGAAAGACACCCCCCCCAAAAAACACCCTGCTGGAGGATTAGCAGAGTGGTTAAGATGTGAGGGAAGGCTTCTGCGTGTCAGAGTGGAGGGAAATTAAGAAGATGGAGAGAAGAACACAGAGGGAGAGAGATTAAAGAAGAGCATTACTTGCAAAGGTAAGCCACTGTCATCTGCTGTCAGACGCCCCTGGTGGGACCATGTACCCCACACAGAGAAACAGAGACAGACATTTACACTCCGCTCAACCTCAAACGATTCATTAATGCTAGGAAGAAGAAAAAAAGCTAACACTGTAAACAGCGGTAAATCGCTTCATCCTGCTCACAAGTTCACACTTTAACTCAAATTAAGGTTTAGAATCCACTCAATAAGTGCAAATTTCAGTAAAACATTGATTGTTGATTCAAGCAAGTGATAAGTCAAGAAAACACCAGGGCAGTTGACAGTCGAAACATGCAAGGAGACAAAAGTACAATTCCTGAAAAAAAAGTTGTCTGAATAAATGAAACCTTAACAAATTGAACTTGCTGGAATTATTACGCAGAAGTCAAGAAAACATCAACGGCAATCACCAGACGCCTCTGAAGAAGACTAGAAGTCAAAAGTCAAAACATGCTAGGAGATCAAAGTCCATTTCCTGAAGAAAAAAAAAGTTGTCTGAATAAATTAAACCTTAACATATTGTTAAAAAAATGAACTTAATGGATTTATTACGCGGTATAGGGTTAGGGATACTGCTGTATCTCTCTTGCGTTTTAAGCTTGTAACACACACACAGACACACACACACACACACACACTGACTTGCTTCACCTGTTATTGGATAAGGCACACTAGCCCAGGGTGAAGCACTCAATGAATAGATCCTTATTGATTTCACCTAAACGGCGTGCAGCGTAGAGCCAATTCAGCCTCTCAACAACTCACTCATGCTGCATCTCCCTTATACGCAACTAACCCCGAGCACAAACACACACACACACATATAGCATCAATCCTCAATGCACCGTGTGCACATACACGGTGCAAACACTCTCCTCAACACTCCAAGCTCTTCTGCGTGACCTCTTGAAGTAGGGTGAGGCTCTCCACACGTCTACCAACTGTGGTGGAAACACAGCAACAAAAATACGGCCCTCATTGATCGTCTGACAGGCCACAAAGGTCAACAAGGCATCGTTCTCAGCAGGCTGAACAGCCCACATCAGGACCTGTGGACAAGCTGACAGGGCAACAAGGAAATTGATACTTAAGTTAAATAGGATGAGCTGCGAGCTTACACTCGTTTAAAACTATGCGTTAGTGTACAGTATATTCCTTTGAGCTCCTTTTATACCACTGTTTGTTTGCTGGGCAGCTCAAAGGTTCAGATCTCACTAATGTACAGGGTTTGTGTCTTGTTTAAAGATTAAAAAAACATTTTACTACTGATGCAGCACCTACATTCCACAATAATTCACCTTTACCATTATGACTTATGGCTTACACAGGTGTTAGTTAATATTATAGTTTTAATTTATGTATGTAAATCAAATATTTATTTCAGATCAGATAGTTTACATTATATCTCAATGTTAAAATCAATTTGATGACAAATGTAATAATGCTACATCATTGTATTTACCCTAAAGCAATTCATAACAAAAACAGAAGATATGGGAGCAAATGCATTAATCAATAATCATGGTTTAATAGAATGTACTGATTAAATAATAAACTATTGTATCAAATAAGTATGATCTTTGATCAGAGTTTATGGGTGCATGTGCTACAGCTTCTAAATACAGAACAACTGTCTTTTTTTTGTGTTTTTTTTGGAGAGTCATGATGGAAACCTTTGCAATTCAGTTTACTAAAATCCCAAACATGTTCAAGCCCAAACTTTTTTCCCCATTGATGAAGGGCTGGTATGTCCACCATATAGAATGTATAGCAGATATTTTTGTATATTTCTGACGGAGTAGGTGGAACTGTATTATAGTTTGCTGAGATATTGGAAGATGAAAATGGAAGAAAAATAAGGACATACGAACATTGACACATACCCCTCTGACTAAATTCTCCATATCTCAAAAAGTATGCATCCAATCAAATAAAAAATGTACAGCATGCCTATTGAAGTATTAAGGATCAATTACTAAAAAAATTAAAATTTGACATGAAATGACCCTGATGCATTTTTTGTTATTCAATGCCTTTTTAGCCTTTTTACCTGAAAGTCAATAAATATAAAGTGTATCTATATTTGCAATAATAAATGAAGTTCCTGAGATATTGGAAGCTGAAAATGGAACAAAGATAAGGATGCATGAAAATCGCACTAAAATCGACACATACCTTCCTCACTAAATTCATTCATTCGATCAATCAAACTGAAAATTCACAGTGTGCCTATTGAAAAAGTGACTTTTTTTTTTGACCAAAGTGTGTGGAATGTCCAGAAAATTTGTTGAGACAACATAGAGTGACCTTATATTGACTGATATTAATAGTAATGCAAAGCCAAGTTGTCGCTAACGGCAAAGTCTGCAGTTTGAAGTATTGACTCTTGATTCTTAGTCACAGCCTGTTGTCACATGTGCATGATTTAATAAAAGGTAAAACAATGATTGGTCATGCACTGAGACATTGGTACATCTTTAACCTGCTCCTTACATATACTGTAGCTGCAGAGATTTAGGACTCTATTCTCCCATGTCCCCATCAAAAAAGCTGTTTTTGGCTGTGCACTATTCTCCCCCTGTACTTAAATCAGTCACTGCGTGCCTCTATCCCTATTCTCCCGTCTGCTTAAGTTCTTTTCCTTTTACGCGCTTCTAACTCTGGAATAAGTGCAGCGCCCTGGTAAGGTGAAACATTATATTGCACTTGAAATATGAACTTAGTTACATTTTAAGCCACACAAACTCATAACGTTGCAGAAGAGACTCCCAGAAAGAATCTATCCAAAGTGACACTGTCACAGGGATGGGGGGAGTCACACAAGCACGCCAAAGGATTGGCCATCAGCATTTCTAATATGTTGACATTTACCAGTTCTAGACGGGACAAAATGCGTCGGCTGCTGCAGGTCGTTACAATGAAATTCTGACAGACGTCAAACTGATGTCCAACTATTTTATCACCTCGTATAATGTAAAGTCACAGTTTGATCCACTACAAGAGTAAATAAGTGAAACATTGATGACAGATAATGACGACTAATGTGCGCTGATCATTCCTGAATGTAAATAGTTAATAAAATCAGGCTTTCCACACAAACAAATGTTAATCTGGCATTAATATGAGAAAAAAGAGATTTGAACTTTGACTCAGATAAAATGTGTCCAATTCTCACACTGCAATAATCTGATCAAATCAACAAATTACATTGTTTATCAACAAAGGCGGTTCAAATTAAAAGTGCACTTTATCATTTTCACGGATTTCAATGACAATTACAAGTGATGGAAAAACTCCATGTTACGAGATTTCTAGACAGCCCCAAAAAAATGACATCATGGCCCAGTCCGCCTCCTCTGCTTCACACCTCCTACATTCATTGGACCGGAAAATATGTGCAGGAGAGAAGCGCGTAACTGCAAGTGCGTAAAAAAATGCTTAAGTCCAGCCTGGAGAACTTAATGAATAAATGAAGAATCTTCTCACATTGAGTGAGGCGACTGCGGACACATACAGTAAGAATCACGTACAATAGTTTGCAGACCCATTGTTCCTGCTTTTTTTTACACTAACTCAAGCACATCTCGTGGCTGAGAAGTGATTTATTGAAATTGTGTCTTTTGACTTTTTGCCTTGGTTTATCTGCCATGTGCAGACTGACACTGTGCTTCACTTTGAGACATTTATCCGCCTTTTTTTCCCACAAAAAACACCCTCCGCTAACTTTGTGCCGCTTCATTTGAACAAACTTCCAACTTCTCTTCACCACTCTTAACTTCCTGCACATTTACCACTTGGTAAGCGTCCTTTCAACTGCCTGTGGTATTCTCTATCTTCTCTAACTTAATGGAAAATACAGTACTGTCAAACAATCAACTGTTTTTGTAAAAGTTTGCACCAGGCAAAATAACTTGTGCCTTGAAGTCTATGCACATCAATCATAAAACCTGAAGCAAACATTTTTTTTCTTACAGTATTTGCATTTATAAACAAATATTCAAATAATCTTCTAAACTCACCCCTCTACTGCACAGCATTGCCTAGAGGCAACACAAAGTTACCTTGAGCCCTATGACAATTGAATATTTCTTTAAAAGCGTTACACTGACTAGAATTGCTAAGAAAGTTCCAAATTACTGGCAAATACATTTTAAGTACTTCTCTTTTCAACACTACGTTGTAGGTCATGGTGTGAGGAGGTTTTGCCTTTGTAATGTTATTTAAAATGATGAAAATAGTAAATAGAAAAAAAGACATCTGTGCTTTAAAGCTTAGAGAAGCTATTTCTTAGATTTTCTGATTTTTATTCTGATACTCGCTCAATTCAAGTCCCAAATTACAAAGAATCTGGATAAATCTGCAAAATTTACGCAAAACGCAAAGCCAGTGGTAGGATTTCCCCAGAGTATGAGGAAGCCGAGCCATTTGGACCAGACATTGGTGGGCTAATTTTGTGCGGTTCCAAAAGTAAACACAAATATCTCCAAAAAAAACATACAAAAGATGAATAAATTTACACCAAAAACACAGTGTAACCACAAATATGCACAAAAATAACAGTAAAATAAACAATATGTCAACTGAAATACACAACAATGACTCACGTTAACAAAAATAAACAAAATGACAACAAAAAACACTAAATACAAAACAAAATGACAAAAATAAAAGTAAAAAATACAAAAATACACAAAATATGTTGTTCTTGATTGTATTGACGCTCAGATAGACCATTTTTTGTGCAACCCCAAAAGTGAACAAAACTTTCTGCAAAAGAAAACAAAACTACAGAAAAATGCACGAAACTACACGATACAAACATTTAGACCAAAAACACAGTGTATCCACACGTATGCATAAAAATTACAGTAAAATAAACAAAACTGAAACACAAAACAATGACTCACAAAATAACAAAAATACACAAAACGACAAAAACTATAAATGATTCATAATACAGGACAAAATGACAAAAACTGTTGTTTTTTATTGTATTGATGCTCAGATAGACATAATGTGGAATCATTTTGTAACATGCACTATTAGTGGTGTGACAAAATATCGATACTTCGATGTATCGCAATATTTCGTCTTGCCATTGTGCAGTAAACACTGTTTTACTTGGCTGTCATTCATGTGAAATTAATTGACAATGGTTTGTAATTCCTGTGAAATACATTCAAATTCTGAATTTCTTCAGTGACACAGATATCGTAACGTGGATTAAATCACTTGCAATATATCGATTATCGCAGAATCACTGTATCGTGATAATATTGTTATTGTAGGGAAAATGTTGTGACAGTATTGCATCGCGAGGTACCTGGTGATACCCAGCCCTATGCGCTATTAACATTTGTGTAGTAGACGGTTAAATATCCGATATAAACGAGATTGCATTGCACAGAAGTTTAAGCCTGATGACTCACAGCAAAAACCAGGGTTGCCACACATTCAATGTGAAGCTTCCACTTCAACTAAATTCCATATTTACAACAAAAACAAAACCCTGGGATGCTCATGTTAATCATAAAAATAAATACACAGGCAGAGGGGAGAGCCTTCATATTTAGAGGCTGTTTGTCATTATCTACGCATGTGGAAAAGAGCAACTCACAGCTCTATCAGATGAGTTCCTGCATACACTAAATATTTCCATAATCTTAGCATAAAAAGTGTGTAATCATCACTAGACCTGCAAGCTGATGCTTTTGGTGAACATTTGACAACCATTCAGCTTCTTTTTTTTTTTGTGCGATCTATGTGAGTGTGTGCGAGGACATTTGTGCATTGCGTTTGTGCGTGCATGTGTATGTGTATCACTGGGGTAATTAGGTAAAAAAAAAAAAAAAAAGAGGGAGGGAGAGATCAAAAGAGGGCACTTTACACCCTCTGTTTCAGCTCTTCTACGTGTGTGTATGTGTGTGCGTCTGCATGTGATGATCTCCTCCGAGCTTTGATGCTGTAAGCTTAATGTACTCGGATAAAAATACTACACCATGTAATCTGGCATTTATCCCTGGAGAGCAGGAGCCCAAAATGTGACACATGTCAAGAGGAAGGAGGAAGGAAGAGGGAGGGGAAAAAAAACGAGTGCACGACGGGAGAGGAGGAGGGATGATGGAAGTGGAAGACCAAAGGACTGTGTTTCTGCTACTGAGATGATTAAAAGGTTGTCAGAGATTCCACACGAGCAACGCAGTTTTTTTCCCCCGTGATTATTAGAAATTAATTCAGCAGCAGAAAAATATAAGGAAAAGCTACCTATTAAGTTTTTGGATAATGTATTGCACAGTATCAAGAGAAATCTAGGTTGCACTCGTGTGAAATGTGTGCTAAGATCACATAGTTAGGGTTGCAAATTAAAATCCTTTATTGTATTTTTATTTTGAAAGTGTCTATTGATATGGAAACGTATCAATAGCCCTACGGACTATGGGTTCTTTTTCCGGACTTTTTCTACATAAGTGTAATGTAGCCAAGTGGTCTAAGATGCCTGACTGAAGAATTCTTCCTTCCGCTGCATTGGGTTCAAATCCTGCTTTTGTTATAAATATTTTTTTTCATTTTAACATAATTTTAACAAATTCCACATTTAAAAATGCAGGGTAGCTAAAATAAATATGAGCTAAAAGAAAAATGATGAATCACGTGACCTAAACTGGCCAATGGGGCGCGCTGCATATGAATAGATGGGCAGTCTATTGATACGTTTTCATATCAATAGCCATGGCCTTTTGTTTTAGCTTAGTTAGCACACCGGACCAAACTTTTTTGAATCGTGACCCCATTTTGATATCAAGGATTTGTACATTTTTTTTCCTATAATTTAGTATTAGAATTAATTTGTTATATTGCTCTACAAATAGTACCTGGGATTAATAATTTTTGCATTTTATTTGAATGAGATTTATATTTGACAAAGTGAAAGTATAAAATACAGTTGTTTAAGATTGTACTGTGTTGTTTTAATTCAAAAGACAAAATATTTATATTTTAATTCAGTCTGTCAGTGTATATCCAATTAATTTGAAATACTGCCTTCATTTTAATAAATAAAAATCTCAAAAAATGTCTTGGAAAAATAGAGCTAAACACAAAGATGCGCACCCAACATGGCCTGGATTGCAAGTTTTAATTCTTTATTGTAATTCTATTTCAGCTTCAGTTGACCTTTTTTCAGATTTGTGACCCCATTTTGATATCAAAAATTTCTGGTGACCCTAGACACGTTTTATGTGAATTTTGTATTTTTATTGTTTGTTAAACTTCTTCAAATACAGGGCACACAGAATTAGCAACAAATACTGTATCTGGATATGTGCTCAAATATATTATTGCATTTTATTTGAACGAGACTTATATTAACAGTAGTTCCCAAACTGGAGTACTTGAACACAACTAATAAAAGTATAAATATTTTTATCTATTTATTTTTTTTAAATGTATTTTATTATTTGTGATGAGTGCCATAAAAATGACTTTGTTTTATTTGGCACAAAATAAATACAGTTGAATATAGGGCTGAACCATTTTGGAAAACAATCTAATTGCGATTTTTTTACCTCAATATTGCGATTGCAATTTAATATGCAATTATTTTTTCAAGGGCATCTTGTCATGTATTTTTCAATGAACACAAGCAATACATCATATGTTTCATAATAAGCACTTTCAGATTTGTTTAAACTTTAAATGAATGTACATTTTAAAGCACAGATTACAAGAATAAAGCAAACAAATCTGTGGCTTTACCTCTTCAACATATCGAACTAACTTCACGTTTCATGAAACATGTAAACATGTGGCCTGCACTTCTTCAACACAATTAACAGGACAGTACAAGTCAGGACAATAAAAAATAAAATTAAAAATAAAATAAATAAATTTCAGCCTTTGCGATTAGAAAATCGAGTTTTATGATATCGCGATAATATCGCAAATACAATTAATCGTTCTGCCTTACCCCAAAAGTTGGAAAAACACTGGCTTAGCACTTGCTCTTTATTTATTTTTTTTGTTATGAAATGCTAATAAAAGATATTTTTATCTATTTATTAAAAATATATACATATATAATTTATTTATTTATTTATTTTAATTGTGATTTGTTTTATTTGGCACTTATAAACAGAAAATGACTTAAAAATGTCTTTTAACACTAAAATATTCAACTATTCTTTAATCTTGGTTATAATATAGCTTTGAGTTGGATTAATTTTTGCTGATTTAATGTCTTAAAAGTGAATTACTGTGTGTTTACCTTGTGGGTCCTCTGCAGCAGTCCTTTCAATAGTTGTCCTAACTTTTCTCCATGAAGTCCTCTTGCAAACCATTTTATTCTGTCATTCAGTTGAAAAAAAAAAAAAAAAAGAAGTCAATTTTCTGTCTTTTTGTGGTGAAACTTTCCAGACTGAAGCTTGTGTTGACTCTTGGTTGTCCCGTGTTGTTTGCTTGGCGGTAAAAACAATAATAAAACTACATGTTGGCATGAAAAAAAGGAAATAAATCACCGTTAAAACTCCTTAAAGTCATATATCCATCCTAACCCACTGTAACCGAGACAGTTTGACTTCCTTAATTAACAAACTAATTTCACCTGCGCAAAGTGTGACGTGACGTGAAGGTCACGTGTGCTTCACGCTATTAAATGAAAAGGACAAAAAAAATCTACATTTAAATCAGTCTATTGGTGTATATCCAACTAATTTTAAATACTGTTTTTAATTTTAACAAATACAAATTTATATCTCGAAAAATGTCAATTAAGTGGAGCTAAAAAATATTAAAAATAAAAATATAACTTGTACAAATGTGCATTTGATTATATAATTTGCTTAAAGTAAATATAAATAAAATATATATTTTTTTTAACTTTTGGTTATTGTATTTGGTTATGGTTACTAAAAAATAACAAGAAAATGCAAAATGACAACAAAAATATGAAATACAACTCAAAAAACACAACAAAGGGGAACAAATATACACAAACTAACTCCAAAAACACACAATAACTCTAAAAACACAAAAATAAACCTGCAGTGTATACATAAAACCTCATAAGACGCTAAAAAGCATCTTAAATACACAAAATAGCCTCAAAAACACCCCAAAACAACAATATAAATATACTATACAGCTTAAAAAAGTACAAAATATTATAAAATCTCACATGAATGTTGATAATGTGGCCCTCAGATCAGACAATCACATTTTCGTGGCCCCCGCTGTGATAAAAGTTGTTAATCTCTTCCTATGATTTCAATTAATGTGTTTAAAAATGTCCTCAATGGTATATCATAATTGTGTCTGTAATTGTCTTGAATATCTAAAAACCAAATATAAAACTAGCAAAACAGAATAACTAAACCTGAATTATTTAAATGTAACCTGTTCTTTCAATCAAAACAATAAAATATATCATGTATTTATTTATTTTATTCATACATTCACAAAAGAGGAAAAAAAATCTTGCAAACTTTGGGATAAGAGACCTGAGAGGTGGAAAATGGTGAATATTTCAAAAAAGGAGATTTTTAGTCTAACCACTTGTGCAATGAAAAGCAGGTGGAGTGCAGAGTAAGGTTGAAGAGGTGTGCCCCCCCCCTGTACCCCCCCACAAAGTGCTCTGCTCCCCTGGGTAGACTGAGCTGTCAAAACCACTCTGATTTTGAATTAGCTCTGATTGGCTGTCATTGCAGTGTGTCCCTGTACAGCTGAGACCACTCATAACCACACACACACACACACATACAAAAATCACACACACTCATACTTTTATGGTCAGGGCATCAGGTTTCACTAAACTGCTGAGTTCTTTGGGATGTAACTGAGTTTGAAGAGCAATAAGTGGGACTCCGTGTGTTTGATGAGTTCAAATTCTATCATTTTTGGGGAGTATTTGGGATCTTTCCATATCATGCATATCATGTTTTCTCAATTATTAGTTACAAAACTCTTCATCAATTCATTATGTTTTTGATAAACTGCCCAAATCTATGTGATACAGTTGTCTAAATCAGAATTCTCAACTGGTGGGTCGTGACTCAAAAGTGGGTCACGGACCTGTACTGGGTGGGTCGCGGACAGCTCGTTAAGAATAAATAAATACTTAATGTCTCTCATGTTAAACTTGACTTTTATTTTGAAAGACCCTTTTATTTTGACAGGCATGTTGTGAAATGCACATTGCACAGGCAAATATATAGTTATGTTTGAAAAAAGATCATAGATGTGTGTTTATAACAGCTATTTTTGAAAAACTAAATTTGGTTGGTCGGATTTTTTTTTAGAATCATTTCAAAATGTGGGTCCCAGGGTGAGACCAGTTGAGAACCCCTCGTCTAAATCACTGTTTGCCTTGACGAACACTGTTTAATGTTCAATAATAAAGTCTGAAAAGTATATAATAACTTTATCTTCTGTCTTTGTCATTAATGGTGCATGGTGGTGATAAATGGTGATAGAAATAAATATTGATGGGTAAAGTACAGTCAACATACTGTAAATATACAGTAAAATATTATCAAAAACCAAAAATTCAAAGTGTTTTGCTGTACATTAGCAACATTTGTTTTAATTTAATTTACAGTAAATAAAACTGTTATCAGAAATGTATACTGTAGTTAATTAAATATATAGACCGTCTCAAGATTCGTGCCAAACACAATGTGTGTAACATATACAATAATGCAAAAATGATTAGTAAAATAATTGATAATTTGCGTCGACGCATTGTTCAATGTTTTAAATTGATAATAAAATCAGGCCGGAGGCCATTTTCTGCTTCATTTTTGCTGCAGTACCATAACATGAACTGCTGGGCGCAGTATCGCTTTACCATTTACATTGTGAAGAAGAATTGCGCAACAAAAGAAGAACCAACCTAAAGTATCAAAAAGTTTGGGACCATTTCACCGAAAACTTATACTCCAACAAATACATTACACAATCTACAACAAATGAATTCATATATATTTTCTACAGTCACTGTTTCATGGCACTTGTATGTTATGTACATTATATTACGAATTGTATTTTTTCGAATCAATTTGCTTCATCCTACCCCTTCTCAAATGAAAGTATACATATGTGCAATTTGTAGTAAATCTATTTCTTGTTTGTTTTTTCACTGTATAGTGATTAGAACATATCTACTCAATGTTTTGTTTTTATTGTTTTGATGTTGATTATGTCGTGAAGTTTGAGACAAAGAAAGAAAGAAAGAAGAAAGAAAGAAAGAAAGAAAGAAGAAAGAAAGAAAGAAAGAAAGAAAGAAAAAGAAAGAAAGAAAGAACATGCAGGTCCCGAAACAATCAGATCCGTCCACTTCCACAAAGAGCTTCAGAACAAACGTGTCAAGAATTGTCGTGCTCAAAATGTGTCAGAATATGCATTGTTCCTTTTCTGAACTCAACATGAAGTAAAAGAAAGAAAGAACAAAAAATGAAATCACTCATGTTCAAACCAAAGCTGGATTTAATCTGTGCAATAAGGCCTAGGATCAGGTTTCCCTGTGAAAGAGCAGGACACTTATCCAAAAGTGAGGCTGTCTCTGTTAGAAGCACATGTGCAGAAACCAACTAGTCAATTACATGCCTAGTAAGTAATCATAGGTATCACTTTTCCTGGTCCAAAAAGCCCCGACCTGTCAAAGTGTGGATGGCATCAGAGTTCCGATGAAAAACTTTAGAAGCAGAATGCCTTGAATTTTTAAATTGCGAGAATGGATCCCAGGGCTTTGAAACCCAAGTTATTACCTCAAACTTTAAATACATTGTTCAACTGAAAGTAGCCACCCTTCATCAAACTCTATACCTTGAGGGCTGCTGTCCTGCATGTTTTAACCCTCCTATTATCTCTGGGGTCCCTTTGACCACATTCAAAAAATAATGTTTGACTTTCATATTTTGTTATTTTTCCTCTGACCCCAAGCTGTATTAGCTGTGTAAAACGTGCCTGTGTGTGACCCATGTGCAACCTTACATCCCCACCCCTGCAGGTGCAGAGTTGATACTTTTGAGTTGATGCATGACATCGTCATTTTGGAACAGCTCTTTCACAGTAAAAGTGACATAGAGGAGGATATGTCTCAGACAAAAGACTAAATAGTGAATAACCCTAAATATGTTACTAAAAAAGAAGATCATTTCGTGATAGTCATTATTGTGCACCCAAAATTAGAAAATGATGGAATTAAAGATTTTCAAAATACACTAACTCTTCAATTGAAAATTTGACCTGATGGTGGCGCTGCGGGAAAGGTCATATCATCACCACAACCATTAGGATTCATACTCTTGTGGTAATTAATGTTGTCAGTAAATTTTAAAAGATTTGAATGAAATTTATTCACGATAACTTGAAGTCTGGCCTGATGGTGGCTCTAGAGAAAAGGTCATGGTTTCATTGTCAAGGAGTTATTTATGTATCTAACAAATGAGAAAAATTTGGTCAACAATTTTCCTGAAAATTATGTTTTGGAGGCAAATATCCCTGTGGTCAGATTGACCCCAAGGGTAAAATGTGGTCCTCCAGGAACCGAGGTCAGACACTTGGGGCGTTTCTTAGTGTGCAATGATGCTCTGGGGTAGGAGACTCATGTCAAAGTAACATAATTCCCCAAAGTTCTCAATTCAATGCTTTTTTCCTTCTTTTTAACTACTATTGACGCATAATAAGTAGTTTTACTGGTAGATTTAATGATGGGAGTCTATTATCAACGTTTTACTGATAGACTGCTTATGGTGCAAGTTTGTCAGTCTTATTAGTGATACGTTAATGCCATCTAGTGGATAGTCTCGGAACAACAATTTTATATTTGGAAAAACTGTTTTCTCAAGGTAGAATCCTTTCAAAATAAAAGCAAAAGCTAGTTAGACTGGTAACTGTAATCTGACTTTCCAAGACATTATTAATCATTTTCATGACAGTATATGTGTATAGATACAAAACACATATACAATCTTTTTTTAAAACATGAATATATATATTTTCCTGTGCATGCATTTCCGCCAAGACAAGTCCAACATAAGACACATTAAGTTTGGACCAGTAAAGGTCCACAATGGGTTCCGACCCACCAGTTGAGAATCGCTGCTTTAGGTGACCTTTAAAAAATTTAAATTGTGCCTGAAGGGATATCCTTTCAAACTGAATTAAATTATTTATATATATATATATATATATATATATATATATATATATATATATATATATTTTTTTTTTTTTTTTAAATATTTTTATTGAATGTATTGGTGTTATTTTATTTAAAACACAACCGTGCCTCCCTTCACTGTATGTGCCTCTCGGTGACTTTTTAATTTTTTATTTTTATGAACTTGTGTGTGATATGTTATAGTTGCACTTTTCACTGTATATTTTATTGTATATTTCCTGTAATTTGTATTCTTTTAGGGTGACAATTGAACATTCAGAGGAAAAATAGCCTTCTGGCTAAATCTGGTACATTTTCTATATGAATGTTTATATACACTATCCCTGTTAAATAAATTAATACATAAAATGAATAGAAATGCACATTTTAACAAACCTTTTCATTTATACTGGAAGATGAATTATGTTCCAATTGTGCACGATTTGGTTTCTTGCTTTTAAAGTTAATACATGAGATGTTTACTAGGGAATAAACGTGGGGGGTGAAAGTAACTAGTAACTTTAACTTTGAGTACTATTTAACTGAGCTACTTTTTGCTTATGTTTTTTAGTATTTAGTATTTTATGTATGACTTACTTGTACTTGAGTACAATTTAAATGAAGTAACAACACTTCTACATGAGTAGGATATATATACAGAGGTGTAATATTTTTTTTTTTTTATTTTTTTTTTTTTTACTCAGTACTCTTTACACCTCTGTGTGTCAAACATATAATTCCTCTACGTCACTTGCTAACGTAGGAGTCATTTCCTCTTTGGTGATGGCACTCCCATTGTTGAGCATGTGATTGGTTAACCAGTGCACACTAAAGGAAGTGTGCACTGTTAAACCGTTATCAGTGACATTCCTCAACAGAAACCCAGTGAGCATACAAACATTCTGTTGGCTTTTACTGAGTCAGACTAAGGACTTCAGCAGCTTTGAACCAGTTTGAGGACATCTTGTTGTGGACCTGGATGAGTATGACAGCTACTTTTCAAGACTTAGAAGTAAAGGCCAAGTTTTTTTTTAAAAGTTTTTTTTTATGTCACACTGTGCTGTTGGTTGTAAACCAGGAGAGGGCGCTGGTCGACAATATATAAGTTTTTGCTTTTATATTTGTAGCCTTTTCTAACTTCAAAAAAAAAAAAAAATTATATATATATATTATCATAGGCAAACTTTCCAATTATATGGTTTGCATATATTCATGTTTAAAAAAAGAAGTATTGTTTGTCTTTCAAAGAAACTTAAAAGCAATGATTTATTGACTACGATAAGTCATATCAGTATTCTGGGAACTGTAAAGTATAATCTAATCACCTGAAACTGAACCTCTCTCAGAAGTACTCTCTGAAGACCCACAACTCTTATTTTGGTGGATCATCCACAGGTACGAGGCCCAGCCTGATCAGCTGACTTCAACAAGGAAGTTGCTCAAAGAAATAAGAAACCAGTCTGGCTACTCTGTTGTTTGAAACACCTTTTGAAATACAAAGCCCTTGTTTGAAGCAGAGCTCCAGGAGTGCGGCTGGTGTTGGCAGCTTCATTCGTAGTGAAAATGCTGAGGACAGGCTTTCACTTCCTGACTTTTTGTGCCTTGTTCAGTCTGCTCTGTTTTTCTTTGTTTTTGTTGTACAACAAAACCTCTGCCAACCTCCAACCTGCAACAAATGGACACAAATCATTGTTTATGGAGATGACAGAAAATGTGACAAAGGCTGTTGTTCAGCAGATGGAATCAAAGAAGTCTGAGGCCAAGCCAGCAGTCAAAGAAGAGAAGAAGGAAGAAGTGAAAGAACCAGAGAAGAAGCTTCTTGAAACATGTTCTGACAACCCACCTGCTCTCGTGGGTCCCCTTCGTGTGGAGTTTGATTTTAAAGGGTCTTTGGAAGATCTGAAGACGGATGTTGGGGTTGGTCTTGAAATGGGAGGAAGATATAAACCACCGAACTGTGTCTCTAAATACAAGGTAGGTGTGAGAAGGAAAGTGCACACCAACATGTCTGAACAATGAGAACCACTCAAAGCTGTTGCAACATGTGCATAAATCTAACTGTTTGCTATAACGTTCGTTCAACTTAAACTACTTGAGTAATAGCTATCTACCAAGTGTCTGGTATTTCGTCATTAGTCCCCACATCAACTTACACATTTACTGTTCCCTACATGTCTACATTGTCTTTATATCATATTAAATAGTGGTCATTTGAATTTTGCTTAAACTAAAGAGTTAGTGTCTAGAAGCTTTAAATGTAGTTTACAAGATTTAAACCTTAGTTTCTAATTAAACTGTTATGGAACACGTCTCATTGGAAAATATCTCAACTGGTTTGATGACAGAAGGAGAAACGGAAAAGGGATTTCACAGATAATGACACTGAACACTGTATCGCATTAAGTAGGTGCATAGCCTGGAGGTTTCTTTGTTGTTAGAGAGTGCCAATGCCTCTTCAACCTGTTTAAATACTTGTAAAGGTCACATGTACTATGCTAGTCCTGGAGGGATCAGAGAGACGTCTGAAAACCTGCTGGATTAGTGGCCCTCCAGTTCCAGGTTGGACCTAAAGTCTTTAGTAACTCATGCATGATATTACATTTGAAATGTAACTGTCTTTATTTCTGTATGTTATAGGTGGCGATCATCATCCCATTCCGAAATCGGCACGAGCACCTGAAGCACTGGCTGTACTACCTCCATCCCATTCTGAAGCGGCAGTTGTTGGACTACGGTGTGTATGTCATCAACCAGGCGGGGAATGGAAAATTCAACCGTGCTAAACTGCTGAACGTCGGCTTTTTGGAAGCCTTAAAGCAGTACGACTACAACTGCTTCGTCTTCTCCGATGTTGACCTGGTTCCCCTCAATGACAGAAACCTCTACAGGTGTTTCGACAATCCAAGACACTTGGCCGTGGGTATGGACAAGTTTGGCTACAATCTACCCTATAACACTTACTTTGGCGGGGTCTCCTCTATGTCCAAGACTCAGTTTGAGAAGATTAATGGATGTCCGAACACGTACTGGGGCTGGGGCGGCGAGGACGACGACCTTTACAACCGAGTGATGAACCGCGGGATGACGGTGTCTCGGCCGGATTTGATGACTGGAAGATACAGGATGGTGAAACATGACAGAGATAAGCACAATGAGCCTAATCCGGTGAATCCTGGCAAACTCAGTGGCACACGTTGGACAATGGAGAAAGATGGCCTCAACTCCCTCTCATATAAAGTAGTTGAGATAACCAATAATATATTGTTCTCTAATGTCACCGTGGATATCGAGGCGCCACCAGGATAAAGAAGGCGTTACTATCAATTACTTTTCATCCACTGGCTTTGGCTCATTGGCTCACAGGTCAACTTTATCCACTATGAACCCATGCCTTTTCAGGGAACATTAAACAAGGCACAGAACAGTCGACAATCTCAAGACCAGTTAATTGCATTATCTTAGGGGTTACAATTATTTGCATCAAAGTTTAATCAAGCAATATTGGTAATATAAACACCTATCACTGACTCTACCGTATATATTTTTTTAAAAGCTGTCTAAAAATCAATCAAAGCTCTTAACTGTCACTAATTTTTTTTTGATAAGGTAAATTGAAATTGTTTGCTGTCAATTTGTAGATTAGAAAATGGGTCTTAGCTTTGCCACATGGGCTTAGCTAGCAGCGTAGGTTATCTATCTGTTAGCTGAGCTGATGGGTTCTATTAGCTTTGCCACATGGGCTTAGCTAGCAGCGTAGGTTATCTATCTGTTAGCTGAGCGGACGGGTTCTATTATTTCTATTGTTCTATTATTATTCATCTGCGTTTTGGTGTTTTTAAGGGTGAAAATCTAGTGCCTTTTCTCTGTGTGTTGGTGATGAAACTATATGAAGTGTGCATGTGTTGAAGTTGTGTATAACAGTTAATATAAACTTCCTGAATATGAAGTAAAGAGGTTCTAATTTTTATTTTTTTTTCAATACAGGTATCATGGGTCAAACGCAAATTGTGAAACATGTAAAGCAAAAATTTATTAAAAAAAAAAAAAAAAAAAAAACAAGGAACCAAGACTTTAGCTATCACAAGTGATTTCTCAGGTCAATGTTTATATTTTCATATGTTGTGGGAATTGAGTGTGTTTGTTGCCGAAGCTACTGTCGTGTACATTTTACAGATGGATGTGTATCTACAAGCAATCACAAAGATTTTATATGCACATTGTAAATTTGCAGTTGTGGGACTTGAACAATATTAAACCTGTACAGACATTATTGTCAATATTTGCCGTTTCACTTGGCGTGTAATCAAAAGCTGTTGTACATATATATTGTCATACAAATTTTGACTCATCACAGACACAAGAAGCGAAAGACTTAGATTTATATTTTCAGTGACAAACGCTTCATCATTAAACTATTTCTTTTGATACAAAGGCAGTGTTTTGTATGACTGTGGCACAACTACTTATGTGAAAATGTGTTGCTGTGACATCTTGCCAGTACAAATGTGAAATAAATTAAATTACATGAACTGAGTGATTGATGACTTACTTCAAAAACACACAAATATTTGTGATACCTTATGAATGCCTGTACCTTTCAAAACAAATATATACATTTACAGAATACACAAAATAACAACAAAAACACACACACACAATGGCTTAAAAAAACATGCAAAAAAGTTCCCAAATGACAGAAAGGCTTTGTTCTTTCCTGTACTATTGCTCATATTGTTCTTTATTCTAAATGGTGAATGCATGAATGTTGATATTGTGGCCCTTGGATTAGGCAAACACATTTTTGTGACCCCAGTTGTAATAAAAGTCATAAAAGAGTGATTGACTACTCAATTTAAACACACTGGTAAATATACTTGATTGCATTACTCTCATGGTGTGAAAGGTGACGTGAGGAAAGCAGCAGTTTGTTGCAACAATGGCATTATTCAAAAGAAGAATTCAATTTGAATTTTATTACCTTGTTGTTAAAATTAGCTGTGTGTTGCTTGGCTGAATCTAGTTTTTGGTTCCGGCCTGGATTGATCTGTTTTCCCAGTTAAATAAAAACAAAATGTGAAATAAGTTAATTTGAAGTTAATTTACTTGTAGGAGCAATGCAATGAATCCTCCCCGACAGACAAACCTTTGTTCTCTATTATTTGAGTGGTGACTGTTGAGCATTGGCAAAGCTTTGAAGTCACAGAAAAGAATGTGAAACCGGTGAAGCAGAACAAAGGGCTGGAACTAAGTCACTGCCAAAATAAATATTGTATCTATTCACTATGAAAAGAGTGATTAGGAGGGGTTGGGCATGTTTACACAGGCAAATGCTCTCCATTCAGCATGCATGACGACATACCATTTGCATGTGTGTATTTGGGTTAGTGCATGTGCTCATTTGTATCAATGATTCACTGCACCAGTTCAACTCCAATCATGTCTCCCACTGTGTCAGGAACACACTCCCATCCTCCTCCTCCTCCGTGCCCAGCCCCCTTTTCCTATTGGCTGACCTAGTGGGGTTACTATGGGAACGCCTGTGGAGAGGCTTGCCGTGCAGGAATGTGGGGTACCGCTTTCTGAATGTGCTTCATCAGCCCAGGAAACCCAAGCTATCAAGAAACTCCCAGCGTCACCTTCATTTTGCTTCTTGTGCCAATTTTACATCAGAATTGCTTGTTTATTATAAAGCTTGAGTTGTAGTGATTATTGCCCTCTAACACTACAAAGCAGACATGGGCAGCTGACACCACATGCGGCCCCCCCAAAAAATGTAATTCACAAGCTTGGAAGGAACATGAATTCTAAGAAAATACAGAAAATAACTTCAAAAACACACAACAATCATAACAAAGACATGACAAATGCCAACTAAATTATACAAAACAACAGAAAAATGAACAAAACAAAAAAAAAATCTTAAAATGACTTTAAAAATCAACAAATCGCACAAAAATACAGAAAATGACAGAAGAATAGACACAATGACTCATAAAATGCACAAAATCATAACAAAAACGCATATAATGACTGCAAGAATTCCCAAAATGACAGAAAAATACACAAAATGACAACAGAGACATGCAAAATGCCAACAGAATTATACAAAACAACAGAAAAATTAACTAAACAAAAACAAGATCCGAAAATGACTCCAAAAACAAACAAATCACACAGAAATCCACAAAAATGACTCATAAAGCACACAAAATGACTCGTAAAGCACCCATAATGACTTAAAAAAACACACAAAATGATTGCAAAAAATTCCCCAAATGACAGCAAAGACATGCAAAATGCCAACAGAATTATACAAAACAACAGAAAAATAAACTAAACAAAAAAAAGGATTCAGAAAACGACTTTAAAAACAAAGAAATCACACAAAAATACAGAAAATGCCACCTAAAACACACTGAATGACTACAAGAATACACAAAATCTAGTAACTAATAAATATTTGTGGTACCTTATGAATGCTTGTGCCTTTCATAATAAAAGCAGAACCGGTTAGACAAAAAATGAAAAAGACATTTCAAAGTGTGAAACAATCAGAGCACTTAGCTTAGTGTCAGACAATAGCTTATTTACATTACTCTCATTACTATTGTTAAAGGTGATATGGATGCATGACTTAAAAACATACAAAAGGACTGTAAAAATTCCTCAAATAACAGA
The DNA here is from genome assembly GCF_900634775.1 of Gouania willdenowi. NCBI lineage: Eukaryota > Metazoa > Chordata > Actinopteri > Blenniiformes > Gobiesocidae > Gouania > Gouania willdenowi. Next base: position 23,465,484 of record NC_041063.1, on the reverse strand, counting down.
AAAATACACAAAAAGACAACAAAGACATGCAAAATGCCAACATAATTTTACAAAACAACAGAAAAATAAACTAAACGAAAACAAATCAGAAAACTACTTTACAAACAAACAAATTGCACAAAAATTCAGAAAATGACAGAAGAATACACAAGAACGCACATAATGACTTAAAGACACAAAATGACAGCAAAAATTCCCCAAATTACACAAAATGACTCAAAAAAACACACAAAGACAAGCAAAATGCCAACAAAATTATGCAAAACAACAAAAGAATTAATTAAACAAAAAATATCAATAAATGAATTTAAAAACAAAGAATCACACAAAAATACATAAAATGACAGAAGAATACATAAAATGACACCTAAAACACACTGAATGATTACAAGAACACACAAAATCATTACAAAAGGCACACAATGACTTCAAAAATAAAGAAATTGCACAAAAATACAGAAAATGACTCATAAAAATGACACACAAACACACATAAATGCACATATTGACTTCAAAAACACACAAAATGACTGCAAGAAATTTCCCAAATGACAGAAAAATACACAAAATGACTAAAAACTCACAAAAATACACCATAAAAAGTTAAACAAAGACAAAACCCTTTGTTCTTTCCTGTGTTAATGCTTGGATTGTTCTTTATTCTAATTCTTAATGCTGACATGAACGTTAAAAATGTGGCCCTAGGATTAGGCAATCACATTTTTGTGGCCCCGACTGTGCCCATCCCTGCTATAGAGACTGTAGGAACTAAATTTGATTTCAATAGAAAGCAAGAATCAACATTAATTTATAGAAATCAAATTAATTAAAGGACTTCATTCATTTAAACAGAAGAGATTATTTTAATTTTTCACACATTTCACACTAATTTTTTCAACACAACTGTCTTTCTCTTTTATTTTTATCAGTTTGATTCATCATACACACTTTAACCATTTTTGTTGACACTTGTAGCTCCTGTTTATTCCTTCTCATTTTGTTTATACCATTTTTTTTCTTTTTTTTAGCCACTTGGTCATTTTTTTAACCTTAGAGAACAGACAAACTCCGCATGTGAAGGCTTAGCTAGGATGTAGCATTGATAATAATCCCACCAAAGAGCAGCACCCTTGGTAAATTCAAGCTCCACTTCATGTTGATGAAGCCAGACAAACGTTACGCAATATGTTAAATGTTTTTTAACCTTTATTTAACCAGGAAAGTCCACTGCAGGATACATTGTACCAGCTGAAACCTGAACATGTTGACTGGCTTGTGTTTTTTCAATAAAATCTAAAAAGAAAGAACTAACGTTCTGCATTTATTTGTTGTTCAAGGCATACACCTCAGTTAAGTTGCACTAAAGTCAAAGTTGGTTTAAAAGCCACAGGCAGATTGTATGTTATTTTTTTATTTTAATTGTTGGTACATGGCATGTTAAAGCCAATGTTTTTAGTGTAAAATATGCCAATTACATGTATTTCATACATAATGTTCTCATGAAGGTGTACACATTTACAGATTAGTTGTTTCTTAAGTCATATATAAAAACAAAAAATCACAATAATCGCCTTGTACTTTAATATCGGGATATATTGTATCGTGACCTATGTATCGGGTTACGAGTCGTATCGCCAGGTGCCAGGCAAAACACACTCCTACTCTTTTCCTATTTCTGCAAATCAAAATAACCCAAAAACCTCCCTGTTGTTTGATTACGTGACATTTAGGCATTAAAACAACTGCAGATGTGCAAAAAACAGGAATTAACACACAGACAGCACTTCAGTATCGGAATAATGATGTGATCCAGTTGACGCACACACACACACTCACACACATATACACACACACACGCGCTGTAGCACGCAGATCTTTTTTACTGTCAGCATCTCCAGCTTTTGATGTGGGCTGGTACAGGCGAGGCTGGCACACTCTTACATAAGGCTTTTACATAAACCGCAGTGTGCAATGACAGAGTGAGGGAGGTGTGTACACAGGGAGGTCGGTGGGGTGGTGGGGGGGGGGGGGGGGGGGGGGGGGTTGCTGCACTGTTACAAAGGGGATTCTCACTGCACCAAATTCACTACACAAGGCACTTTTAACAACTCCAAATAACCAAAGTCTGACATTGTAGTCCGTCTTTCTCGTTCCCTCCTGAAAAGCAACAGCAGGCAATGACACATTCACCTGGCAGTCAACAAAGAAGTCAATAAAAGGTATAGATAATCTATCCCAGACTGAAGTGGTGACCTCCATCCATGACTGGAGTGCTACACACTGCACAACAACAGCAGGAGGAGTGCCTCTCTTTCTCAGAGATGGTCCTTGGGGGATTCAAGCACCAGGATGTGGGGGATGGAACACATGAGTGCAGAAAAAAAAAATACTCAGCCATAGTAACACATTGCACAAACCGCCTTGGATTTTTGGGTAAATAAAGTTACAAAGAGTCAGAAGCTATAACTTAATCAACGCAAAATCCAGTTTTATTCATTAAAGATGTAGAGTGAGTAAACAGAAAAAAAACATTGGTAAAACATGTCCTTCTTTGTGCAGAAAAAAGGAAGGAAAGAGTCAGATTTACTCTCTGACAGAAAAGGGAAAGTCTGCAAAAAAAAACAATGGTTGTAGCAACAGATCAAGAGCAGGAGGAAGTGGTAAAACAGACACTATACGCGCACACATCACGGAAATAAGAATGAAAAGGATGTCCTGTTTGAACATTACCCTCATTTATGATTTGTGACTACTCTTCGATTTTAGCATTTTGACTGGTTAAAATATGGCTTTTCTCTCCGAAATTAGACAAAAACTAGGATTTTTCAAGCACCCGAAGGTTTTCAATCACATTAACCCAATAAAATATAGTCTCCTGAAAGAAAGACGTTTAATTAAGTCAATGAACAAGTGTTAAATGAGTCCAACATTAAAAAGCTTTAATCGAACATGTTAATGTTACGTCTGCGCTGCGCAGCTCCCACAGCGACCATCACTGTGAACAAAAAGGAAAACTATCATGACCTAGAACAAGGGTGTCAAACTCATTTTAGTTCAGGGGCCGAATACGGAACAGTTCATCTTAAGTGGGCCGCAGATTTTAGGTGGGAATATTTGTAATTGAATCATTACTGTGCTCGAGTTTGCACTTCCACGAATAAATGATCAAATATGTACGGCACTGATAATATTAAATCAATAATGGACAGATATTAGTTCCTGCAGGATTTTCACTTTCAATTTTTTTGATTTTGTGGCCAATTTTTATGTAATTTGGGGGAAATTCTGTTAAATAATTTGAAAAAAGTTGCAGGATTTTGGAGAAAAAAAAAGACTTCTTTGAACAATTTCAGATTTAAAATGACTTCCATCATGTGATATTAGTATATCTATACCTGTAACATCTACAACTGAATTAGTGATAATAATTTACACAATGATTCATGGTTTTTCTGACTTTTTTATTTCTGCTGTGGGCCAACTTGGATGCTCTAAAGGGCCAGATTTGGCCCCCGGGCCTTGAGTTTGACACGTGTGACCTCAAATGACCCTGGTACCGTTTGCAGTACTAAGATAAAACTGGCATTATTTATTTTTTTGCTATAAAAAACTCCATAAAATCAGGGAATTATCAGCTTCCTCGAGTCGTGTAACAAACAAAGGGTTGAAAACACCCCTCGTGTTAGAAACAAGTGGAGCTTTGCATGACTACACAACACACACTGTTTAACAGTGCGTCTTAAGAATACAGCATTGGGGACTTGGGAAAACAGTAAAGCCTATTATATGTTTTGCCCCCACAAAAAGGGGGGCACTGAATAGGAGAGATGCACAAGAATATAAGCAAACAAATGGTCAGTAATGACATAAAGCTACATTCAAATTCACAGACAGCTGCGGTGGTTCCTGCAAGTTGACTCGTTGGGTTGGGATCAATTATAATTGGAATTGGAATGGAAATTCCATACAGAACTGTAATTTACAATTTAGATAAACGCAAAACTGGTGAACCATGTTACAATTCTATGGCTTACGCATACGTAGTTAACAATTATTACGTTTCATATCAACTTTGCATGTGAATTGTTTTGAGGATCATTTTAGCGTTTACCAATGTATTTACTTTTTTAATCTAGGGGTATACAGACAGAAAAAAGGCTCAGACACTCACATCAAAAATAATAATACCAATATTTTCATTGATTAGGAAGCCTAACAAGGTAACCAAGCGAAAAAAAAAAAAAAACTAATTAGAGGTTTTTTAATGTATTTTACAGCTGATTTAAGACATGGGTCAAACTGACCTGTTATCATAAGAGATGCTAACAGGAAGCTAACACAAGAAGTAACATAATTGAAATTTTAATTCTATTTGGAAAAAATGACGGTCAACGTAATCGTAATTGAGTTGTAATTGAATATGGATAACTGTAGAAGTAATTGTAATTTAAAGATGTAATTGACCCCAACCCAGACTCGTACTGTGTTTTTTTTTTTTTTTTTTTTTTGTTGTTGATGTCCCTGAAATGACTTGGTACCAATGCCATGATGGGTCTTTGCGTAACATTCTGGCTTCTTGTCCCTCACCCACATCAACAGTATAGGACAGTAGGAAGGAATAAACAGAATAAAAAATACTTGTAAAGCTGGTGTTGTCACAGTTTAAAATATGCAGAACAATTTAGGAATAATGATGAGCCTTTGGAAACCAAATAAAATCCAGTTAAGACTAAAGTATTTTTTGTGTCTAGTGTAGCTACAAAGAGGATGCCACATGTTTAACAGTGTTTGAGTGTGAGATTCTTCAGCATTAGAGGATTTGTTCCCTGACCTTTTGTGCCTTGGATGTGCGGCACTGCATGCAGAGAGTTAGTGAGAGATTTGTGTGTGTTTCGTACTGTATGTACAGTACGACGTGTGTTAAAAGTACTGAAGCATCAGTGTAACAAGGTCTTTCTGAGTGGTATTGCAATAGTTTTGCAGGCTTTGTAGAATTGTAAATCCCAGAGATGGACAATGTATTTGACTTTTCCAGTGACGTAGACAGATATCCCAATGGTATCCAAATGCAGCAGGCAAAACAGATACAGTTCAAGGAAAAACAAAACAAAAAACAAATAATCCAGTCTTTAAAAAGTGAAAAATGTGGGAAGTCACTTGATGCATTGTGAGGATTTGTAAAGTACAGCTTGTCATTTCAAAGCAAGAAACAATGTTGTCCAAAAATATGGTCGTTTCATTCACGTATTTGCATGTGCAGCTTTTAAATTAGAGTGTGGTCGAGAAAAGATGATTTTTTAAGAGAGGACAGATGATCGGGATGGTAGTGGGCAAATAACTTTGGCTTAAAGATCAGAAAAATATAGTACATTGTCATCTTTTGACATTGAATAATAATAATAATAATTTAAAAACGCAAAAAAATTAATATAATAATAATAATAATAATATAATAATAATAATAGAGAGGAATTAGAGACTTTTAAACAAATTATGTCTTGACGGATTGATAAAAAATGTACTCAGATGGTTTTTTTCACCAGCTTCCAAATTGTCAAGGCCAGTGTAGGTTTTTCCCAGTTTATGGATTGTCAATATTGAAGTTTAAAAGTTCCAGTTAGAGGGTTGCAAAAGGTTAACCCTGCTTTTTAGAGTCTCTCTATGATTTTTCTCATGTGAACAAAACTGCTCATTCTTTGTAAGTATGTCACAAGTAAAAAAAGAAAAGCATACAAAATGAGCTTTTGAGATTTAGGAGGAATTTGAAAGCTGTTTACTCGACAGCTTCACATTTTTTCCTTTGAGCTCTGTGTACACAGCACTTTGTGTGCTGAAGTCCAAATGTCAGGACACAATCACCTGTTTGGCTACTTCTTGTGAGCAGTTCCTTTAGTTGGTTGGTTTCCAGTCCTGCGAACCGGCACCTTAGATATTGGGATCCTGGTGCGAGTGGGAGGAGGTGCTTGGCTTTTTGGTGGAGGGGATTCAGGCTTTAGAACAGAGGACAGAGCTGATTGGCTTGCAGAGTGAGGAGGTGGGTTCTTACATGCGCTTATTGGGATTTTAGATTCTCGGGGAAGGCTTGTGCTGCCTTTCAGTGATCTGAAGGATGATGAAGAAGAAGAGACGGTGGACTCATTGGGGAATTGGGGCTCATTTTGTATTCGGTGTATGGAGAAGGGCTATTGGTCAGATTTTCACCTCCGTCTTCCTCTGGATCAGTGTAAGAGGTCGTAGAGGTGGTCCCCGGAGCAGCTGTCACGTGTAAGGGCCGTCTTCTTGTTCTGCTGGAGCCTGCTGTCATCTGGCGTGGCTGTGGGAGTTTGCAGGAGGGCGTGTCCCAGTAGCCCTCGTCACTCATTGGCTCCTTCTCTCCCAGGTGATGCTGGATGGCGGGCGTGAGGAAGCGGGGGCTTGGTCGATCGACTTACCTACCCGCCCCTCCTACATACTGGAATCTTACTGAGTCCCCAAGACCTTTACCTGGGGGTATATTTCTGTCCATGGTCCTTGGAGCTAATGGGAGGTGGCTACTGTGGGGGTAGTGCGATTGGGATAAGTGGAACCAGTGCAGTCATTGAAGGTTGTTGTGATCGAGGCAATGCAGGAGAGTCGTCTCCTGTGGAAGGCAACATGTGCCAGAGCCCCTGCATGTCTGCATCGTCTACTCCTTCTGGACTTGCCATTTCTTCCCTCCACCCATGTAGTCCCACCCACTCCACTCCCAACTGGATGTTGCTGTGGTGGTTGAGGTGCCTGTTTCGGGGAAGTTGGGACACAGGTGTCGAGTTTGGGGTGACAGAGAACATGGGTTGGATCCTAGTGGGGGCATTAGGGGTTTTAGACGGAGAACCACGGGAAGTGATGCCAGTCATACCACGGATGTTCCGATACACATGCCCACGTTTGTACACCTCCACCACACCACTGCGTGCTGCTGCTGGTGCCACTTCCCCCATTACCCTGCCGGACCCTCCTCATCTGCGTCCGCTATTATGTCACCGCAGCCTGTAGTGAATCGAAGCTTTTCAGGGAAGTGACATCATTGAAAAGCAGAGAGCAGATTCGGTCAACCATCCGATGGCTCTGATGGGGGGTCGCCCGTGCTGCTAGCAATCCAGAGGAGGTGTTGCAAGGGAGGGTGTGAGACTGGAAATGGAAGCTTTGGCTTTTTGAATAGGTGGGACGCAGTGGAGAGTCAGTTGGTGTGTAAGAAAAAACAGAGTCTGGCTCACAAGCTGTGCCCTGATATAGCAACACAGTGTGGAGGTGACATGGTGACACAAGTAGTACGTGAGGCATCTGCCGGAACATTAGTTGCTGCTGCTCTCTGCATTTTCGTATTCCTCTTGGTGATGCAGAGGTGGCTGAAGGGTGAGAGTTATGTCTTTTACTTTGTCAGAGTCGGACGTCTCGCTTTCTTCTTTCTTACTTTCCAATTCTCCATCTCCCTCGTTTGTTTTTTCCTTACGTCTCCATCGCATACTGCTGAAGAAGCCCTTCAAGCCCCCTCCTCTTCTCACAAGTCCCGCCCCTCTGTGCTCATTTGACCTAAAGCTCCCACGTCGGAGGAAAGAGAAGAAACTTAGAGATTTGCTTAGAGATCTCACTGGGCCACTCTCGAGAGCTGCGAGCCCTTCTTGTCTCTGTGCATCGGCATCGTTGTTGGAACCAATAAGTCCATCGTGGGTTTTACTCCTTACGAGCTCCACTGATGCCAGTGACGTGCTTCCATTCAAAGAATTCCCATTTTCAGAATTTTCCAGCCGCTTTGTTCCTGAAGGAGAAAAAGCTGGCCATTTCCGGATCCGGTGCGTCGCTTGCCGAAGAGTTTGAAGGCAGCTTTGTTGATCCTCCCCGTTGGCTGGGGGTCACACTGAGAGACCACCGGCGGCTCCACACACTCCGACTGCACCTCCATTATCTTGCACTTAATGGCTCCACTCTCAAGCTCTTTATCTCCTCCCTCTTCCCTAGCCAAAACACGCACTCACCCTCGTTCTCGCTCTCCCTCCACCCGACTGTCTGGTCCTCTTTCACTCCCACTCTGACTTGTTTTAACGCCAGCCTGCTGGTTTTCTCTGTCTGCCCCCCCTCCCTCTCTCTCTCCTCTTCTCTCTCTCTCTCTCAATCTCTAATAGGCACACACATGTATGCTGAGTGCTGCTGCCTCGCTGTATCCATGGCAACTGGGTGGGCTAAGCAGCTTTCCTCAGCGTTGGCGGGGTGCCACTGTCTGTCCTCCACTCCCTCCCCCATTCTCGTCTTCTCCCCTTCACGCCACCCTCGCCTGTCACAGATGCAGTTGGGATCCTTTTTTATTATCAGTTCCGGATCCCATAATTCATTGCTCCCATCTGTGCGAGTGTTTTGCACTTCCCAAGTTCCAGGATCTTTGGCAAACGTGTCAACACACACACCCACTAATGTATTATGATGGATTAAAATACAAGTTCAATATGTTTGCGTGCCTACTAATAAGAGTCATGTGGCCCTGGGTCCCTGAGTGGCTATTTATGAAATGGCATTTAAAATTAGATTTTATGCATGTTTTTTATTGTTTTGACCGCATGTTTCATCCAATCCTGCCCCGCATGATGATTTATTCAAAGTGACATATACATTAGAAACAAGTGACAAACTCATGTTACCTCTGGGATTTTTATGAAGGAAATAACAAGAATTTACCACGATTGTGCCCATACGTTGCCATTAATCGATATAAAGGACTATTTCCAAATGCTGCTCAAAGGCAAAGGGTAATTGCACAAATACCTGAAACATTACTTTATAGGGTTATATCTAAATATAATTTTTTTCCAGTGATTTTCCCTCCTGTCAGGACTGATTTTGACACATATGCTCAAGTTGTTTATTAAATTACAGTTCAAAATATCCACAACTGCATGTTATACATCATAAGAAAATTAGATACAGACTTTTGCACATAAAAGTGGTAAAAAAAATAAGGCACAATAGTGCAGTATTTTTCTGGTTTGGCCCACTAAAGACCAAATTAGACCTTCTGAGACTTTCTGTGGACCCTGAGTTAAAATTAATTTGACATCCCTGCTTCAGAGCATCCAATTTCTGCCCTCAGGAGAATTAAATATTTGAGAGAAATCATGAATCATCATGTAAAGCCCCTTAATACAGAAATTAATTTAAACTCCACAATATTCACTAGCCTCACAGTTTTCCTGTTCTTATATCACATGATGGCAGTCATTTTTAATCTCAAGTTTTTTTTCAAAATTCTGCACTTTTCTTCAAATTATTTGACAATATTTCCATAAATTGAATTGCATTGAAAAGCTTCTGCAGAGACTGATATCTGCCACTTTGTGCTTATTATATTGTCAGTGCCTTACGTACTTTTTAAAATATCTAGTCGTGAAAGTGCAAACAAGGGTTGCCTTATTTTAGAAATTGCTTGTTTTCCCACCTAAATATCTGACCCACTTCTACAACAGCATATTAGGGCCACAGGAAATAAAAAGAAATCTGAGCACTACGAGATTAAAGTCGTACTATTTCTAGAATAAAGTCGTAATTTTATGAAAATAAAGCCATACCTTAAAAAATTTGTAATGTTATAGCGCTCAGAATTTCCTGTTGAAGTGAACTCATAATCTCATAAAATTACGACTTTAATCTTGGAATATTATGACATTAATCTCATAAAATCACAATTTCATTAAGAAATAATATGACTTTAATCTCATAGTGCCCAGATTTGAATGTGGATCTCATACGTTGTAGTACACTTGAGATCAAACTGTTTATATTTTTGCCCCTGAACTAAAACGAGTTTGACACGCCTGCTTTAGACCATGAAGAGAAAGAAATGTTAAAGCTTTGAGTAAACAGAAGCGTGCCGTGACTCATTTATTGGCAAGACTTCACCTCACCACATGCTTGGACTCAAACATAAAACATTTTATTAGCAGTACAAGTGCAGTGCACCTAGGAAGTATGTATTGTTATAGAAAAGCTGGAGGTTAAGTAGCTTTTCATAGTTGGCTATTGTATTTTCAAATATTTTGGATTTTAGCAAGGACACTGTTAGGGAGTTGAACCCCAGTTTTCCCATAAAATTTCCCCAAATTACATAACAATGGGTCACAAAAACAAATAAATTGAAAGTGAAGATCCTGCAGGGACTATCTGTCACTTATTGCTTTTGTAATATCGGTGCCGTACATATTTTATCATTTATTTATATGTGGAAGTGCAAGTTGGAGCACAATAATTATAAATTACTCATTTTGCCCCATATTTGTCTCCTGAACTAACATTGTCATGGTTTGTGGATGGTGGGACCTAAATGCAGGGAGAGATGGAGGAAGCAGGCAGGTGTAGCGCTGGTAGTAGTTCTTACATTTAATAATGAAACCAAAAAGCCAAAAGACACAAGGAGGTACAGGGAGCCGAGAACAAAACGCAGCAGGACACGATGAGGGGAGACAATGGCAACCAACCGCAAACATTCAGTGTTCAAGCACTCAGCTAAATAGTGGAGGGAAGCTTGATTGGGAATGGGCCCACACCTGGGTGGAAAACATGAGGTCGCTAATCAGTCAGAAACCAAGCACACATACATTACTAGGGTGGAGCCACAAGCAGGAATACCTGAAGCACAAAGATGAGAGTTAAACACATGGAGGCCAGACATCAAACAGAATAAACAAAGACACAGAATAACAAAAGGGCTAAACACACACACCAAACGGGACCTGACAAAAATCAGTTTGGCACCCCTAGAGGGAAAGACATTGCCTCTACTTGTTGCCTTTTGGTTCTTTCAATACATATTAAACTATTGTAGTAATCTAGATTATAGACAAATCAAAGACATTATTATATTATTAGATAAATGCTCTTTGTCCTTCTAATTTTTGGAGATGAAAGATAATTTTCCTCCTCACATTGGTGTTTATATATACATTGGTGGTTCTTTTCCTGCCTATTCAATCCTCCCAACCCCCTTTGAATCTCCCTGATACACCGACCCACTTCCAAACCCCCTCTCCCCACCTTTTAACCTCCTCTTCTGCCTTCCTCCCACTCCTCTTCCTCCTCCTCCTCCTCTTCTTTCCCAGTAACTGTGGGCACATGGCTCCCCTCTTCCAGCCGACTGCTACCAAACAATGTCTGCATTCATAAGCCCAAAGGCAGCACACGCACAAACCCACAGATCCAACTCACACCCACGCAAAGACGTTTTGAGGGCTTCCCCAGAGTGAAGCGCTCAAGCATATCTTCCTTATGCCACTTGTTAATAAGAGAGAAAATCTCTCTCCAGCTCGCTTCACCAGTCCGTCACAAAGCCAGGATGCTTGCCCATGTACTCAGTCGACCGCTGTGCAGTTTTTCAGGTAGCCTAGATACTCAGGCACAGACGTGCAGGTCAGATGGCATCTGCCTGGAACCGAAGCTGACTGAGCGGCAGATGGCGAACGGATGATGAGTGACGGCCAACGAGTGGTTTAAGATATCACATGATGGGACAAAGGATTTTGCCTTACAAGCATACAATATTATGCCATTTAACTTCTTTAAATGTCAGTAATCAGTTTAATCAGGTGCTCACATCATTAAATACAGGTATAACAACCAAATATAGAAGAAACAAAAGCACTCAGGGCACAAACCTCCACCAAGCTCCAAATATCCTCTTTGTCACATATCTAGATCAGTGATACTGATAATAGAACATCATCATTCACACTTTAAAGGCTTTGAAGAACTGTTGATCCCCATTAATAACCATACACTATATCAAAATGTATGGGCACTGCCATTTTTTCAAAAATTCATGATTAAATGTGCATTATGGATTTGATCTGGATGAAACTTGGTGGAGGAACTGAAAAACCAACCCGACATAACTGAGTCAAATTCCATAAAGATTGGTCAATTACGAACCGAGATATGAATTTTTGTAATATTGCCAATGATGAAAGATCGGGATTTTTTTCTTTTTTTCTAAAACAAATCAACAATAAGTAATCAATCAATCTGAACCCCCTAAATATGTACTTGAATCTTCAATGGTCTATGGGTCTATCTTTAGTTAAAATGAGTTTTAATTTAAAGGAGCATTCCCCCACACACACTGTGGTCTAGCACCAGCTGTTTCCATGCAGACAGACCTGCTAATGCTGAATCATGTTTTTCTGCAGTCTGTGACCTGATATGTCCTTAAAACAAAGTCAAGGAATTATTACGCAGAAGTCAACTGCATATAATAGCGATCAACAGATGCCTCTAAAGAAGACTGGTAGTTGACAGTCAAAACATGTCAGGAGATCAAAGTAAATTTCCTGAAAAAAAGCTGTTTGAATAAATTCAACCTTAACATGATAGGGAGGTATTTGTGTGGACTCATTGTTTTTGGTTTTGAACACTCCATCAATAACTAGCTTTACAATACATGAAATATTATTTTTCACAAATCCTGCCCTTTAATTCTGCTAACACACAAACAAATATATGCTTTTAAAAAAAATATATAGTGACAAAATAGTTACAATGAAAATATATTCAAACAACAAGTGAATTATTTCACTTGCTAAACAACCTCTGTACAACTAAGGCATCTAAGGCCCTGCAAACTCTCACTGACATTATGTAGATATAGATGCTGTTAAAAAGACAACCTCTGACCCAATCATAAAATAGCTACTGACACGAGGGTCTTCCTATGGGGGAAAATGATTGCAGATATGCACACCTCACCCGTCTAAGTAAGTAAATAATAGGTTCCCATTACAGCTCTGAGTGAAGCTGAGTGAGTCTCAGTACTAAGTGGGACAGTTAAAGCACACTTTTGCCTGTGTTTCTCTCTAAAGGTTTTCATATTTTATGCACCAACATGTTTTTTTTAAGCTGGCGGGCCGCTGCTAAACATCGTCGTGCATTTTGTGGACATTTACGCCCTCTGTGACAGAAGTCTAATGATATGTAATAAAAACTAAATAACACACATACACGAATTAGCTATAATATTAATAATAATAATAATGGCTTGGATTTATACAACGATGTTTTCAAGGAGACTCAAAGCACGTACAGAAACCATTAGTCATTCACACCAGTCATACCGGTGGTGGTATGCTATATAGCTGCTATTTCACGCCCGAAAAGCCGAGTCATGTTAATCACAAGCAAAGGTGAAAGATTTGCACATTAGACAATTTGTCAGCGATTCAAATATCTATCTAAACAATGGAAGAGTCTGGCAGCATGTGTACGACAGCTGCTCACTTCTCAAAGAAACTTTTGTTACCTTAGCCAGGTCATTCCATGTCAAATTTTCACTTCCGTCTCAAACAATTCAGATTTTTTGACATATAGTTCAGTGACTATTCAATAGGCACACTGTCAATTTTAGTTTTAATACTTTTTGAGATATGGCAAATTTAGTGTCAATTGTTCTTATTTTTCTTCCATTTTCAGCTTCCAATATCTCAGAAACTACACCATATGGGAAACTGGAATTTGGTATAGTTATACAGCTCCACCTACTCTTTCAGAATATACAAAAATATCTGCTATAAATCCTATCTGGTGGACCTGCTAGCTCCTAAAAAATTGTAAAACATGGAACTTGGAACATGTTTGGGCCTTCAGTAAACAATTTAGCTTGCTGTATTTGATCAGCTTTGAGTTATGCACATAGACAGTTCACATGACTAATGATTAGTCACATACTGTAAATCATTAGTTCTTGGGTGACACGCTCTTGAAATTAGAAAACATACTTTTTTTTTTACTATTTTCATCGGCTTATCTTGACCAGATTATGCATATTTCGAGAAAATGGGAATGCCCTTATATTTGTATGGTTATTAATGGTGATAAAAAAAACAGATAACAATCTATCCAGCAATATCTGGTAAAGACAATATTTGGCACGTTGGGTTCTTATATATTTGGTGTTCGGTTTAGTTTGTGCTTTTAGGCACTTGTAGTTTAATTTGAGTAAATTAAAGGAGTGAAAGAACATCGTGGATGTGTTTGTCTACGACTGTTGACCCAACAAAGACGGGTGTTTTTCACAGCAGCTCAAATATTGTGTTTGAATTTCAGTCACTTAGTGTGACAATGTTTTTACTGCTCCCTCTCAAAGGTTTATGAGTCTAACAACAGCTTTTCCGGGTTATCCTGTTCTACGATAGCTCGTAAAGGTATTAAAAGCATGGTCATAATCCTGATGTAACGTATTTTATGCAATTAAATCAAAGGTGAGTTCAGAGCCGGACATTTAGAAAGTCTTCCAATTGCATTAGTTTCAGTTTAAGTGAAGTTTCATCTGAAAGAAGAACAATGCAGTGATATTTTATCATTGAATAGTACAAAAAAACAAACTGTGCACACACACACACACACGCACACACACACCATGATGAGTTAGTGACGTGGCAAACTTCACAGCTCGTTTCTTAAATGCTACGTCATGCTGCTATGGCAATGGTCAGTAATGAACAAATAAAAATGTGAGAGAATCACCTTCACGTCTTTTACCATGATACAAATATCATTAATATGATGCAAACTAAAACATTTTTGATAGATTTGCTGGTGTAAGAAGCTAACTGCTACTCATGCAATTACACAGGGAGTACATTATGTTCAAAAAGACATGTTTTAGTTGATTAATCCTAAATTAAGAGAAGTGATGTCCATAATAATAATAATAATAATAATAGTACAGTACAGTACACTACACAGTATATTTTTAGGTTTGTGTCAATCAAAATTAAATGTTTTTTTTTTGGTTGTTTTTGGCTAACGTTCTTAGCCTTTCCATTTATGTTGCCATGCCAACTGTCAATAATAACAGATAATACGGTACTTTTTTCCTATTAACCATATGAGTGTGTTGTGGCACCACTTTATCTATATTTCATCATACATCTCTGTTTTGTTTGTTTTGATGTATCTTGTCAAATTTTTCTAACCTTCAAAATGAACCACACACACACGCGCACACACACACACACGCACGCACACAATGTGTATGTGTGTGTGTGTGCGTGCGTGGGGGGGCGGGGGGTAAACCCCTTACGATTACACCCTGTGCTCTTTTGTTACTTTAGCAATCAACAGGGAATGCAGTTAAACCGTATTAAGCTGACTAAGCACTTAATAAACAACACTTACGTTCCTAAGGGAGCAAGGTTGAAGAAACTTCCACTGCATACTGTTTGGTTTTTAAATGCCAAGTTAAATCTAATTCTCTTTAAGCGTCATTATAAATAATTGGCTCATATTCATGATACAACATAATAAAAGTTTATAATAATATTTAAAAGAAGGAATAAATAAAAAAGAAGGGACACACACATACTGTACATGCGTTGGTAGTGCATAGATATGAGATAGCATGTTGTGGGTTAATAAAACATCTCTTCCTTGTTACTATGAATGCGTGCAGCACTCATCTAAATGATTTACAGCGTTGGGTGAGCGCTCAGCAGCTTTGCTGAGTGAGAGACTTCTTAATATTTGATGTCGGGCCTACGGTGAGATGCACTAGTGGATAATCTGAATGAGTATTTTGGGGAGTTAGCTTACTTAACACTCCAAATGCCATAACTCTAAATAAAAAGACATGATCTGATCATATAGAACTAATATCCGGTGTGTGATCAGACATACGTTTGGGTGATTTAGAACATTTTTGATTTATAAAATACAGAACAGTGACGAAATAAAATAGACGACTATTTTAGCCACAAAAAGCTACGAAGCCCCTAATCATGTTGAATTACACAACATCCCGGTCATTCAAACAATATATTTAGTATATAAAACTGTATGTACTGTATGTAAACAGCACCAACTACAAAAACCTGTTTGTCCTTAAAGTGGTTAAAAATTGTAACCAAAGTACTTCAGTCATTTTACATGAATGGGCATCTAAGACATAGAAAAAAGAAGAAATTCACTCAAATGTAACCATGTATTTAAACACCTAAATGTGTTTTATTTTATAGAACTTATATTGAATTTACACTGTGTTTAGCTTAACTATTGGGAAATTGAAAGAAGTTTTTTTCTAGTAGCAAATAAAGATATTTGCTTATGTATTAAATCTAAATGAGCACGTATCTGTGTGAGGACTGAGGAGGAAGCAAAGTTACAATCTTATTACGGATATACCAAGGGATTTCCTGATGTTGACATGTGGGATTATGATCTGAAGCTAAAATATGCAGTTTGGCTACAAATCGATGTGGATTTCTGGTTGAAATGACCAAATGCCATACTAACCCAAATTAAATTGGAACTGTGCTGTTGGAAAACAACTAATAGGCTTTTATTTTGTTGGATCCTGTTCCACCCCAACAATGTTTTTCTGTAACTTACTGTTCGTTTGAATATAAATGTCCAGAATTTAAGATATATTTTACTGCAAAATGACATGCCTGTGTTCTCTGATGAGGTCAGCTGCTTTCATAAATAATAAGTCACATGCATGGCAGAGGATACGTCCAAAGGGATTTGAGAATCAGTGCACATTAGCAAAACTAGATTATCTGATCAATGTGAGAAGATAATATCGGACCTCGTGCAATGACGGAACCTTTTCCAATTGACAGTAACTGTTTCAATATTGATTCTCAAAAGTCTTTGATTTAAAGACAATTAATCCTTTTCAAGGTAAACAGTTCTCCCAAGATTTCTCCCTACATATATTGTAAGAGATATTTTGAAAACACAACCAATGATGTTGGATTTGAGCAAAATCTGACACATCCGATTAGACTGGATGCAAGCATTAAACTTGGAAATTCAGGCCATGATATTTAACATGTTAATTCCTTGCTTATCTGATTGGTTGGCAAATTTCAAGTTTCAGTCCCGCTGATATATTTCCATTTAGATCCATTCCTATTGTAAAAATAAAAAACTCCCTTTAAATAAGCAGATTTGATCTTCTAGAGTCATATTGGTTGCAATCTGCAACCAATATGACACAATTTCTAGCAAGTTCATTTTGTCTTTTTTTTTTTAAATAATATGTTATGGTGGATATGTTATTGTTGATTTTAGCAGATGATTATTGTTGTGAAAATAACGGTGAATTTAATTGAAGGTTTCATTTACTTTCATTTACATACTTTGGTCTCCTGCCAACTTTCAGTCTTATGCGTCCTTAGACGCTCTGAGAGAACTCTCAAGTTTGGCCACACCCAGAAAGAACACATGGACGCATGAAAACGATTAGTAGATTTCTGAGGAAGACTGACAGTTGGCAGTCAAAACATGTCACGAAATCAAAGTCAACTTCCTCAAATACATTTTAAAGGGGGCAGTATTATGAAAAAATCACTTTATAATGGTTTTGCTACAGTGATATACATTCTTTTAACCTCATTCAGAGGGTCAAAGATGAAAAAGTTCAGTTTCCTCCCTCCCTTGTTATTCCACATCTTGTAAAAAGTCAGCTCCGAACTGGCAGTTGGATTTTTCTCTGCGTTGTGACTAGTGTTGTGTTCAAGACCACACTATCCGAGACCAAGACTTGCCCGAGACCAGAATGCACCGAGACCAAGACAAGACCAAGACTTTCGGGAGCCGAGACCGAGTCAAGACCAAGACCGAGACAAACCGAGACCAAGACCAAGACCAAGACCATAAACATTTTTTTTCAATTTAAAAAAATATATAAATAAATAAAATTATGGCAAGGTTCAGCAGTTAAATAACATTCTCTCTTTAATTTTAGTTTATCATAAATACATTTGACAGACAAAAAAGGTGCCTGCAAAAATTAACTAAAATATTAAAACTACTACTGCTACTGATAAATTCACAATTATTCTACATATTTGAAAACAAGATTTTTATGTCAGCTGAATGTACAGCAAGTGTTTAAAAGCATTTCTGCCAAGAAATAATGATTCTCGATTCTGATTCTTTGAGTTGTGCAGGTCAACAGGTCACAGAGTTCACAAGATATTTTTTTAGTTTGAAAAAGCCTTTACACAGGTTATTTTTATTAATTCACTTAGTTGATATAGTTTAATTTGGTTGCTGTAATGTAACTAGGATATTCAATTAACAAAGGTTTCCAACTGTAACTGTCAAAGTGAAACTTTCTGAAATAAAACTACAAACAAGTTGTCATCAGTGTAAAAACAAAGAGCTACAGGTAGATGTGAAACTAAATAAAACAAAACACTGGAACAGTCATGTGACAAATCAATCAATAGTTCTTGTTGAGAATTATTATTATTATTCTGGATACAGTGGAAACAGAGACTATAAAAAATAATTATATTGTGAACCTGTTTATATTGTGGGGAACATATTATATACATAAATGTAATTGGAGTCTAATGACACAAAAAAACCACTTAGACTAGACTAATATAAGACCTCTTTACAGTTATTTGACTCATTCTATGCTCGTGCAACTCGGCGGCGATGACGCGCTGGTGACGACATAAACCAAGATGGCGGCGGCCCGGACTACAGCTGACACTATGTAATAAAAGCCTTAAAAGACATGGATATAATGAAAAGAGTGGATGGACAGAGGCATAAACATGCAGACTTTCACACGGACTTATTAAACACACACACAGACTTACTAAAACACGACACAAACACACACAGACTTATTAAACACACAGACACAAAACACAGACTTATAACACACACAGACTTATTAAACACACAGACTTATTAAACACACAGACTTATAAACACACACAACTTACTAACACACACAACTTATAAACACACAGACTCATTAAACACACACGGACTTCAGTAAACACGGTAAACGGAACAGGCTTTTCCGCACGGCTGGCACTAGGACCCAGAAGCAGAGTAAGTGCGTCCCCTATCCAGCCTTCACAGGCTGTAATATCATCAGTTTATCATTTTACCAGTTGTTAGAGCTACTGTCTTTACCAGGGAGATAATATTTATTACTGGTGATTGTTTTCTGGAGTTTTACTGGGATTTTTACCGGTGATTAGTTCATTTCGCTCTTGTGCTCCGCGGTCCAAACTGACACCGTAGCCACACACGTATGAGTGTCACACACGTCACTCAGTCACATTAAGGAAGGTTGTGGTCATTATACGGGGTGGATTAAATAATGAATAAAGGATTGTTTTATCCCATTCTTCTCCGTGTTATTATCACATTATAAAAAAGTTTAAAAATAGCAGGAATTAGTGCTGGTCTCGAACGGTCTTGACGGAAAATCCCGAGTCCGGGCAGCCCGAGTCCGAGACAAGGCCGAGACAAAATGCTTCAGAGTCCGAGACAAGACCAAGACCTTTAAAATTTGGTCTCGAGACCGGTCTCGAGACCGGTCTCGAGACCAAGACCGGTCTTGACCACCACAACACTAGTTGTGACGTCACAACGCGGAAACCCTCCTCCTGACAATCCTGGCTCCTCCCTCTCAAACCACCTCACAGGTAAAACAAACATAGCGACAGCAGATTGACATTACTGTTAATATTACAGTAAATATCTTTACGTTCATTATATATAATCCAGTATATAGATAAACAGAAGAGCGCTCGCAACAGTTTCACTTTTTAGCCGTTATACCAACTTGTATCGCCTTTAGGTGCGCATGAAAAGAAAGCGACATAGCAGCGCATGAGTGTTTGAAACAGCTGACTCAGCTGATAGTGGAGAGCTTACTTTCCTTGCAGCGCAGCGTGAGTGCTCACAATCAGTTCCATTTTTAGTAGCCGTTATAACGCCTTGTATCGCCTTTATGGGATGATCTGACGTGTTCGCGATGCAGCGGTTCGACAATATAATGGACTAACGTCTTAAATGGACTATTCCTGTGGTTAGTAGAGGTGAAGAAGACTGTTAATGATTTACTGCTGCTGTTGCTGTATAAACACACACCCTGGAGCAGCTTGTGTTTATGCCCACTCATGCATATGCACGAAGGCCAAAAAAACAGCCTGTTTTTAGGAGTGCTCTGAAAAATGACTTTTCAAAAAAAAAACCTCCAGAAAACAGGAAAATTTGGAAAAATAAACCTCAAATACTATGCTGTTGGGGTTTATAGAAGAAATGGAGATGGGTGAATAATAGCATAATACTGGACAATCAGTTTTATTTTGCTTTCGATCAACAATAACAAATACAATCAGTGGTTTACCACAGCAAAAATATAAGAGTTAAAAAGTGCAGTATAAGACCAAAAAAAACCCGCACAAGATTCCTTGTTTGATTAATTTATTCTCACTATTTTCATTAGGTTTCTGAAGCAATTTGAAATGTTCATAAAAAAAAAAAAAACTGGCTTTCGACTATAGATGCAGTATATGACATATTGTGAGGCTTTTCAAAGAGATTCTGACTGTACAAACATAAAACTGCGTAATCATCTTATAATCACATACAGACTGGCTGCGTTTCCTCTAAATCTTCCCCCCGTCCCCTCAGCTTCCCACAATCCCTTTGTTTGTTTTCAGCAGGTCATTCTAGCCACGCCAAACTCCAGACTGACCACAGCTGGCTCCTCTTTGGCCAGCTCACAGCTGCTGTTGTCATATGTCCCCTCCAGCTCCCCGTAGCTCTGCTTCCTGCTCTCAGTGCCGCTGCTGCCTTCGACTGTTCGCTCCGTGTCTGTGTTCTCCAGCGCCCTCGCCCACCCTCCTGGTCCGCCTCCTCCTCCTCCTGACGCTGTGCCTCTTTATGGTTGATGGGTGCTCCCAGTATGAGGGTTTTGGGGCGAGGTGGGAGGCCGTTGGGCTCAGGGAGCTGGTCTCTGGTGGGAGGAGGTGAGGGGGTGTCGGAAGTGGCGATGGGGGTCACACCGAGTTCCTGAAGCCTCTGGATGCAACACAACCACCAGACACAAGATTATTCTATATCTGTTTTTAAAAATAAAATCATGTTTTTATTAAAATTTACCAGCTTTTCCTGAAATATCCAAATCAACGGATTTTGATGAAATTTTCAAGAAAATTTATAAATGGGACAAGGAACAGGTGAAAATTAGGAAAAAAAAAAAAACAGTCTGCACTGTATTTACGTCAGATAATTGTGGTCGGTTGGGATGCAGATATTCTGTGCAGTGAAGAAGAGATGCTATGCGCTAGCAGACAGAGCTAATAGAAAAACGTGACTTTTACAGATATTCACGTAATATTACAGATATTCGTTCGGTGCTAAAGGGGTACGGAATCATTTATTAACATGTTTAAGAGTAGAAGGCGGCCAGAAAGAAAGTAGTAGCAGATTCCACCCGCTGCCTCAGCATTTGGACAAGAGAAGGATAAATACTCAGAAAATCAATATGAACCGTGATACTTATGAATCGATTTTTAACTGCCTTACGATTAATCGTACATCCCTAAACCACATACATCTATAAAAGTGCTCAATATGTTTTATGAAAATAAATTGCAATCAACTTCTAAACTAAAATGCATTGAGTAGTGAAGTAGTTTAACCAGGTCTGATGTGGTTCACTGACACCTAGCGTTTACGTGCTATGTACATGTTAGCTCAATTAAATGTTTTTTTTTTTTTTTTTTTTTAATTAAAAATAACATTAAAAAAAGGACTTTGGACATTTTTTTTAGGATCGATACGATTATATTACTTATTTTGGAGTGTGGAATGATAGCAAAGGCTTGATCATGTGATATTAGTCAAAGAGAGAACAATAGAGAAAAACTGACCCAGTTATTATTAAACAATGGATTACAGATATTGTAACCTTAAACTTAAGAATATTCTACAATTGAATAAAATACAAAATAAAAATCAATTTAAATAAAAAAAAAAAAACTACCTAAAATTATCCAAATAAAAACAATATGTGTTACATAAAAGATTTTAGAAGCAGGCCAATATAGATCCGACACTTGTTTTTTTTTGTTGCATTTTTCTGATATGGATTCGATATCTGATATTAATATTGGATCGGGACACCTTTATTTCCTTAATTCCTGACCCTAATGAAAACAGCCCAGTATGGACAGTGTGTGTTAGAACAAAGAGACTAAAACTCACATTCTCCAATGCGTGCAGCGTGCTCTCCGCTTGGTGATTTTTATCCTTCAGGTTCAGAATAGTTTTAAGGATAGACTGGCGTGGGTGCATGGCCCGGTCAAACTGGTGGTACATGTTCCTCCAGAACCTTCAGAGAACATTCCAACCACAAGAGGATAGATAGGTTACACAAAAGGGGATTATAGGTTAAGGTGAGGTATTGTTTATTCAAACAAGGTTTTGTCTTCAAACCTTGTTTGAATAAACAAAACCTCACCTTAACCTACACTGTTAAAAAAAAAGACAAAATGAATCTCGCTGGAACAAACAGGGTATTTGGAAAAGATGTAAGGTATGTGGACGGTGTTACTGTACTTGAAATGGTAGGGCAGGGTGGAAGGTTCCAGCACTTGGGCTTCAGAATGAGCTGGGCTGTAGAACGGATTCAGGTAGTTGTGTTTTTCACTCATTAGAAATGCCCACAATGAGTGAGTCTGTTCCTTCAGACTGAAACACAACAATAGACACACAGATATGGGCTGTAGTCGTGTTCCCAGATAAAATCTTTAACTATATTAATGCATCAGAGTAGTGTTGTGTTCAAGACCACACTATCCGAGACCAAGACTTGCCCGAGACCAAGACAAGACCAAGACTTTCGGGAGTCGAGACCGAGTCAAGACCAAGGCCGAGACAAGCCGAGACTGAGACCAAGACAATTTAAAAAAATAA
Organism: Gouania willdenowi; assembly: GCF_900634775.1. NCBI lineage: Eukaryota > Metazoa > Chordata > Actinopteri > Blenniiformes > Gobiesocidae > Gouania > Gouania willdenowi. Next base: position 23,442,750 of record NC_041063.1, on the reverse strand, counting down.
ATAAATAAAATTATGACAAGGTTCGACAGGTAAATAAAATTCTCTCTTTAATTTTAGTTTATCTTAAATACATTTGACGGACAAAAAAGGTGCCTGCAAAAAATGTACAAAAATATTAAAACGACTACTGCTACTGATAAATTCACAATTATTCTACATATTTGAAAACAAGATTTTTATGTCAGCTGAATGTACAGCAAGTGTTTAAAAGCATTTCTGCCAAGAAATAATAATCTTGATTCTGATTCTTTGAGTTGTGCAGGTCAACAGGTCACAGAGTTCACAAGATATTTTTTTAGTTTGAAAAAGCCTTTACACAGGCCATTTTTATTAATTCACTTAGTTGATATAGTTTAATTTGGTTGCTGTAATGTAACTAGAATATTCAATTAACAAAGGTTTCCAACTGTAACTGTAAAAGTGAAACTTTCTGAAATAAAACTACAAACAAGTTGTCAGCAGTGTAAAAAACAAATAGCTACAGGTAGATGTGAAACTAAATAAAACAAACTCAAACCCTGGAGCAGTCATGTGACAAATCAATCAGATATTGTTGAGAATTATTATTATTATTATTCTGGATACAGTGGAAACAGAAACTATAAAAAATAATTATATTGTGAACCTGTTTAAATTGTGGGGAACATATTTATACATAAATGTAATTTGAGTCTAATGCCACAAAAAAGCACCACTTTAAAAAGATAATAGACTAATATAAGTCCTCTTTACAGTTATTTGAGTCATTCTGCGCATTTGCAACTTGCGGCGATGACGCGCTGGTGACGACATAATCCAAGATGGCGGCAGCCCGGACTACAGCCGACATTATGTAATAAAAGCCTTAAAAGACATGGATATAATGAAAAGAGTGGATGGACAGAGGCATAATCATGCGGACTTTCACACGGACACACGGATTTATTAAACACACACTGACCTCGGTAAACACGGTTAACGGAACAGGCTACACCGGACGGGTGGCACTAGGACCCAGAGGCAGAGTAAGTGCGTCCCCTATCCAGCCTTCACAGGCTGTAATATCATCAGTTTATCATTTTACCAGTTATTAGAGCTACTGTCTTTACCAGGGAGATAATTTTATTACTGGTGATTGTTTTCTGGAGTTTTACTGGGATTTTTACCGGTGATTAGTTTATATCTCCCTTGCGCTCCGCGGTCCAAACTGACACCGTAGCCACACACGTATGAGTTGTGTCGACTACCACAACACTACATCAGAGTGTTGAGAATGTGGTCTAAAATCTTTTAAATTTACTTAATAGAAGATTTATGCATAACAAAATGCTTTTTGTTTGCACCATATTCATATTAACTATGAAAAATGGGCCTTGGCAGCTTTTTCAGTCAAAATATCAATTTGTTCTGCTTTTGGTTGCTTTAAATAATCAGGAAAAGTTAAAGATGTTGATGTAACCCTCTGTTGTTAACCGGAAGAGGATAAAAACAGTTCTGACATGAAAAATAATATTAATATTAATAATAATGTTTTTTTTTTTTATTTAAAAAACGCTTTTCAAAAACTCATACACTTCACAGTAAAAGTAAATACAGAAAACACATAATCATAAGTCAAAACATAACATATAATATAATAATAATATACAGTAGTTTATGACCGCAGGGGGCAAGAGTTCCAACTTTGTGGTTTTGTAGTAGACAATGAAGCAGAGAAGAAGAGCTCTCCTAAGGGGGCCTTAACTCTCCCTTACACAGTGCACAACTTACGCTCCGATGGCTGAAGTTAGCGAGTAAATTACGGACTGTTGAAGCACTATTTAAAGGAGGGAGAGTAGATGCCCTTAGGAGAGCTCTTCTTCTCTGCTTCATCATTTACTACGAAACCAAAGAGTTGGAACTGTCGCCCCCTGCGGTCATCGATTATCTTTCGGTCAGAACTGTTTTTATCCTCTTCCCATAAAGAAAAGAGGGGTTACATCGACATCTTTAACTTATCGTGATTATTTAGTGCAACCAAAAGCAGCACAAATTGCCAGTTTGACAAAAAAAAAAAAATCAGGCTGAATGTTTCACCTCCAATAGAAACAATGGGTTGTTTACAGGCAAATGGGGGCCGTGTAACATCATCAATCACGTGATTTCAAGATGGCGGAATCACAGGCCTCTAAAAATGTAAATTAGTCCCATTTTTAAAGTTAATAAAATGACTATGGTGCAAAATAATGCATTTGTTAGGCACAGATCTTCTAATAAGTACATATTAAATATCATAGGCCACATTTGTAAAAACAGTGGAGGATCCCTTTAAATAATTATTATTGAGTGATTTATCATTTCTATTTGATCATTTTAGGATGAAAAAATAAATACAATCAAAAATAGATCTATACCTGAATTTTCAATTGTCTAATGATTTAATACGTCCGTAAAAGAAGGCCTTTCATATGGGAGGAAATGTTTATTCCTTCCTTTTGTTGTTTCCTTTTTTCTTCCAAAGATATTTAAATAAATAAATTAAGAATCATCCCTTCATTGCAGCTGTTTCCAATGTTTTTAGTACATACCTAAAGGACAATCTCTAATCTTAACAATAAAATGAAAAGAAAAAGCACATTAAATAAAAAGAAGCTTTTTAATAAAACAAGAGATTTGAAGTTTTTACAAGAGTAACCCCAAGTTTCCACTGGATGCGGCTCCGCTGCGTTACATCACTGCCGCGTCACCAGAGAAGATAGGTTTCCACTTCATTCTATGTGTTAATTTCCACCAGGTCCGCTGCGGTGTGTGTCTGCTCCTTCCCAGATGCGGTAGTTCCTTTGCCCTGCGCCAGATATACGCAGGGCTTCTATTTCTGGGCGGATACCGGAGCACGACGCATCAATCAGCACAGAGCAAATGAAGCTAAATAGGAAATTAAGCACGTACTCCGCAATAAAATATCGGGTTACTTTTCAAAATAAAACACTTCAGATTATATTTCAGGTAACTACATCACAAAAACGTCACAATGTGTAAAAAACAAATTCACATCCACTATATTGATTCCTCTCATACTGTAACTGCACTGTAAGCTGCAGCAACTTTGATTTAGTTCATGTTTTACTGGTGCAGTTTTTATCTCTTCTCTGTTGGCTGTTGCTAAAAATGTGTCTATTACAAATCCAGAGAGTCCAACCTTCTTGTTCTCCTTCGTTAGGAAAACTGACCTGTTTATTGTTGCGTTTATAACACATACATTTAAACTGCGTTCTCGCGCGATTATATAAATATCGTGAGAACTGCTCTGTCTCGTGACGTCACAGTCGTTCAACCGGAAACGCAACCGGTGTGGATGACCGGACGGCGGACAGAGGTGAAAAAATCGGATTGGTGCCGTGGCGCAGCGGAGACATATCCAGTGAAACCCCAGGGTAGTATTCGAAAGCACAAAACGCTCTGTTGTCCAACTATGTCACAAATGTGGATGTACAAAGCTTAACTTCTTCCTCAGCCGGTAAATTCCATTTACCATACTTGTTTGTTTTTTTTCTAGGTGGAAAGTCCAACATAAAGCATCATGGAGATTCTTTGACATTTTGACGATAAATAAATTAACAAAAGCTTATACGTGTTCTTAAAAAAAAGCTGACTTTTCCATGTTGAAGTCACACCTTAAATGTTTATTACTTTATTAATTAATTCATATTAAATTATTTGGAAAAAAAACCCCAAAAACAACAAAAACAGACATAATATAAAACATCTATTATTTACAAGCTTTTTATTTTTCTACTGATATAAAACAAATTGCTACAATGAATAATGACAATAATGTGTATGTTTGGACTTACTGTAACTCCTCCCTCTGCCTCTGGTTGTTGCCCAGGAAGTTTCCATACTGACAGAGTGGACGTGTTCATGGATCTGCAGCAGGAACCACTCGCTGAACTCAAACGCCTTAAAATCACACACAGACATAAGACGCTGCATACACACAACATGAATGTAAGCAAACATCCTGCACTGTCACACACCTGTGGAAACTGCTCAGTCATCTGCCACACACACTCCAGGAACGAGTGAAAATGGGGAAACTTCCTTTGGATCGCCATCCAACTGGTCACACTGAGGGTATATAAACATAAAAAAGTCCAGAAAATAGTGCAAAATCAATCCATCATTATATTATTAGTGCTGGGACTCGATTAAAAAATAATTGGAGACTTTGTAATAAATGAATCCTGATTAATCTAAATTAATCACATAATAATTGACATGAGAAGCAATATTTTTCCAATTTTAATGAATTTTGTTACATGACTGATTCAATAAATGACCCTAAAACAACAAAATAGTGACATCATGTGCAATTTGAAATAATAAAGAATGTTATGATTGCCTTGTTCACAAAACACAAATTTAAATTAAAGTGAGCTACACTTCATGGTTTCCATATTTTTTTGTAAAACTTTCTAAAACAAATGTGTTTTTTGTATTAAAAATAAAAAATAGCATTTAGTATAGAACATTCCGAGAAGTGGAAAATGAACATTGCAAAACATTGAGCATATCTGTGGCATAGAAGATTTATATCAGCACTGTAACTAGTTTTAAGTATCCCTAAACTACTGAAGAATTGAAACAATGCTGTTTTATTTTCTGTTTGTTCATTTACTTTTGTTATAATACAACTTATGTATGCATATATGTTGTTAGTTTACACTGTATACACATATTTAAGAACTTTGGACTATAAGTTGTAATGTCATATTATATTTGTTCTATCTGTTCCCAATAAAAACTTCAATTACCAAAAAAAAAACAATATCTGTGGAATGAAATAATTGGATAAACTGATGAATTTTTGTTTAAAATTGTCTTTCTAAATAGCAGTTCATAAGTTGCATCAGTATAATGGGTATAGCATACGTAGAACTCCGTGAAAAGAGAAACATTCCGAGCTGTTTGGAGTGCAAAAAAAAAGCGTTATTTTTTCTTGTTATTTTCTGTAATTAATAGATCCCAATTAACGCGTTCAAGTCCCAGCCCTAATAACTATACAACAGTTACTAATTACAGCTCCTGAATCTCACCTGTCTGTAAATTTGTGGCCAAATGAGATCCAGTCTTTCTCAATCAATACCTACGAGACAGAAACAAACTAGTTCAGACGCGCCTCAGTGGGTCCGTCCTGTTTGTGTATTAGTGGCTGATGATACCATGAAGCCCTTAATGGTGCGATAATAAGGGTCCATGAGCAGCGCCCCCAGGGAGCACCACTTGGGCCCGTTCTGTCCCATCCGTCCGAGCAGTGCACCAACACGCTGGCTCCTTCCACCGTCACAGCCTGTGGACGCACAGGAGAGTGAGATGATCATTAATCGTAATGGATGGCGTAATTATAATTGTAACTGTAAAATTGAAAACATCTGTGCTGTTATAAACCATAATTGAATTATAATTGTTAATTTGCATAGAACATTCTATAAAAACTACGATTTCATTAAACGCAAATCTAGGGAACCATGTTAAGAGTTCTATGGCTTACACATATGTGGTGAAACAATTATTCAAATGTTATCTTTTTTTTTAATAAATTGAAATTGAGGGGTATACAAACAGAAAAAAGGCTCAGAACACCACAAACCAAAAAATAATAATACCAATATCTTCATTGGATTAGGAAGCCTAACAAGGTAACCAAGCGATAAAAAAAACAAATTAGAGGGTTTTTTTAATGTATTTTACAGTTGATTTAAGACATAAGAGATGCTAAACAGAACTCTAACACAAGAGGAACGGTTACATTTTTATGAGGGTTATTTGTTCCAGGTCAGTAAATTGGATTTATTGAATTTGAACTTTAGTAATTGAGAACGTAATTAAATTAAAATATGAATTGTAATTGGAGAAAATGTCGGTCATATTTATGTTTGTAATTGAACATGGATAATCGAAGACGTTATTGTAATTGAAAAATGGTAATTGACCCGAACCCTGTTCTCTTTGTTACCTTGTTAGGCTTCCTAATCAATGAAAATATTGGTTTTTAATATTTTTGGTGGCTTTCTTCCTGTCATTGTACCCCAAGGAAACTTAATATGAAACATATTTTAATAATTGTTAACTACACATGTGTAAGCCATAGTAAGGTAACATGGTCCTAGAGCTGGGCGATAATATCAAGATTCTATTTTGATGATATAGAACGTTACAATATTACCTATGAGTCGCTGATTTCACTATCGTAATTCCAGACTATAAGCCGCTACTATTTGCTTCTCACGCTTTTGAACCCGCGGCTTAAAACAATGATGCGGCTAAATTGTGGATTTTTCCTGGTTTCATAAGCTTCATCCCGCCACAAACAATGTGTAAAAAGAGCGGATTAAGCGGTGTATCAGTCTGGTTCCAGTAAAAAGTGACCATAAAAAGCTGTAAATGGGCTGATATGTAGCCGTGGGGCAGTGAGGAAGAGACTTCATGTAGTAAAGGAAACGATGTAAACGATTAATCGTAAGGCAGTTAAAAATCAATTCGTAGCTATCACGTTCATATTGATACTCTGAAAATTGAATCGCATACTTTTTTTAAAAAGCAGAGGGTGCTATCTATTTATCCTTCTCTTGTCCAGAAGCGTAGGCGGGCGGGCAGAATCTCCTACTTTCTCTCTTTCTGGCCGCCTTCTACTCGTAAACATGTTCAGAAATGATTCCTATACCCCTTTAGCACCGAAATAATATCTGTAATGAATGTCTGTAAAAGTCACGTTTTTCTATTAGCTCTGTCTGCTAGCGCATAGCATCTCTTCTTCACTGCAAGAGTATCTGCATGGCAACTGACCACTGAGTTACCAGCGCCCTCTGCTGGTCCAAACAAATATCTGATGTAAATAGAGTGCAATGACTGGTTGTTTTATTTATTTTTAGTTAAATTGCATTGTTTTGAATAGTTTATCAAGGGAGGTCTTTTGACAATGAAAAATAAAAGGAAAATAGTACAGTATTCTTTAGTTTTTTCCCGAAAAAATAAAGGAATATTTTTCAGTCATCATTTTGTTTACAGTCCCATTTTGTAAAATAAATCGCGAGAGAATCGTATCGTGAACCCAGCATCGTGAAATCAAATCGTATCGGGAGATGAGTGAATGGTCACAATCCCTAGTTGAAACACTAGCTGAAGTACAGCAGCCCGCCTACCGGCTCAATTCTGATTGGCCGAGTTGTCTGAAGGGCATCCTCATCAGCCAATAGAGTGCGGCCTATGTGGCATTTGTGTGGATTTTTCTTAGACAATTGCTAAATTATTGTATTAATGCGGCCAATAAAACAGTGCGCTTTATAGCCTGGAAATTACGGTACTTCTCAGACAGCATTAAAAACGCAGTTAGATGATTTCTAAGTGTGTCCGAACCCAGACCTTCATCTAAATAAACCACACTACAGAACTCACACACACGTGCTGTCCCTTATAGGAAAAAAAGCCCTAAGTGGCACATACTGTGCAACTGTTTGTTAATAAATGTGTGTGTGGCATTTTGCATCAACAAATTTACCCAGAATTGTCTTTCTGGTCAGGTTTTAATTGATTTTAATTAAAATTATCGAGATGTATATCTAATACCTTTTGAGAAAAAATATTGAGATATGAGTTTTGGGTCATATCGCCCCAGCCCTAATCGTTCCCTAGTTTTGTGTTTAATTACATTGTAAATTGTAGTTTTTATAAAATGTCAATTACAATGATTAAGTCAGTTATTTGAACTCAATTACAATTCAATTACGAACACAACTATAATTAGATCATATTTGTAGTTATTACAATTATAATTGGACCCCAACCCTGTCACCACACGTTCATTAAAACATTTACTGACCTTAGCGAGGAAGATGGCGGCGTCGACGATAGCCTTGATGTGTCGTAACCAGCCGCTGCTCTCCAGTCCCACCAGGTAGTCGCTCACGACAGGAGCGAGTCCCGATCACTGGAGGACAGGAAGTGACATCACATCCCATTAATACAGGGGTGTCAAACTCAAAGTAGTTTGATCTTAAGTGGGCCGCAGATTTCAGGTGGAAAAAACGAGCAATTTCAACATAAATGTCCCTAAGTGTTGTACTTTACACAATGTATAAATCATATATTACGTATGTAAGAGGCACCAACAATATCCAGACAGATATCAGGTGTAACACTTTGTATTAAATTTCTGTAATAATGGTTAATTCATGTGTAATAAGCACAAATTAACAGCTAACGTAGTGCTGATCAGATGCTTGTTAACATTTATAAATACTATTATACCGTAATAATGGATAATTATTGCTTATTAAGGACAAATCAACTGTTAATAAGCACTTATTTGATGGTATATTCGCTGTAAAATTAACCATTATTACAGTACCCTTAATAGAAAGTGTTATCAATCTCAGTTCCTGCAGGATTTTCTCTTTTAACTAAACAGCATAAAAACCCCATATTTTAATGCTTTCATTTGTAATTTTCTACACTTTCTAGCTCTCAAGTACCCCTGTAATGCCATTGCGTACCCCATTTGAGAAACACCGATCTAAAAGACAAAGATTTGGCCCCCGGGCCTTGAGGTTTGGACACATGTGGATTAAATACATGACTGTAAAAGCAGTGCACAGTGATGTTTGTGCAGTTTTACGGCCGACCTTTCATCACCTTCTAACAGTTTCTGCAGACTGGTCCTCATCACGTGGATGTTTCGATGCCGACAAACTGGAAGCGAAAATGTTGGAGTAGTTGTCCTCGTTCTCGTAGCCTTTACCTGCTGCCCGGTTAGCGAGTGCGTTCAACTGCACAGAAAAAAAAAAAAACAAGCTGCAACCTTCTTTCATGGTATTTTTTTGTATTGATCTCATTCATATCCATCTTCCTCGCTAGTTGGGTAAATTGCAGAACATTTATTTTAATTCTTTGTTCACCTTTTGGCCGAGTGTCCATGACGTAAACAAAGCGGCTGTTGTGGTTGGCCTTGCTGATGCCTGCAGCATGCTCTCATCCTCTAGGCATCGAGCACTGAACCCAGAGAGAGGCTGGCTGCATCGGCAAACCGCCGCTGGAAGTCAAATCAGAAGCATTACAATGACTCAGCAGATTCACAGAGGGAGAAACTGTTAATCCTACTCTTGGAAATGTCATAACCTTCTGTTTACATAGAAATTACTTTTCCAAGTATATATTACAGACAGGGTTGGGGTCAATTTCAATTTTTAATTACAATTACATTTTCAATTATCCATGTTCAATTACATTTACACTGACCGGCATTTTTTCCAATTAAAAGCACAATTATTATTTTTCTCCTGAAATTCAACTAAAATTACATTCTCAATGACTGAAATTCAATTAACAATTAATCACAATGACAAAAGCCTTAAATGAATAAGCCCATAAAATGTTTCCTCTTGTGTTAGCCTCTCTTATAATAATGGGTCAGTTTTGTCTTAAAAACCAGCTGTAAAATACATTACAAATAGTATCTATCATCTAATTTGTTTTAACATCTATTGGTTACCTTGTTAGGCTTCCTAATCAATAAAAAATATTGGTATTAATATATTTGGTGTGGGCGTCTGAGCATTTTTTGTGTCAGTCTAACCCTAGATTTAAAATGGTTTTTAAATGGTGAAATGATTCTCAACAGAACTGACAGGTAGTGGGAAACTTAATAATAATAATTTTTTCCTACATATGTGTAAGAAATAAAACTGTAATGGTTCAGCAGGTTTCCGTTCAATTAAATTGTAATTGACAGTTTTTTTTTAATAGAATTTCCATGCAAATTATAATTACAAAGTCAACTAGAATTTTTGCATTTCCTGAAGAAATGCAAGTGAGGATGCCTGTGCTTGCCCCCGTCACACTGCAATTTGAAAAAAAGTTGAATTTGTTGAAAAATATGAAGAAAAGTTTAAATATGGTTGAAAAGGTTGAAAAAAGTTGAAATGGGTTGAAATAGGTTGAAAAAAGTTGAAAATGGTTAAAATGGTTGAAAAGGGTTAGCATTGGCATTGCGTTATCATTAGCATTGTGCTAGCATTAGCATTGCGCTAGCTTTAGCATTGCGCTAACATTAGCCTTGTGCCAGCATTAACATTGTGTTAGCATTGCGCTAACATTAGCATTGTGCTAGCATTAAAATTGCGCTAGCATTAATATTATGTTAGCATTGCGGAAACATAAGCAGTGTGCTAACATTAGCATTGTACTAGCATTAGCATTGCGCTTGCATTAACATTGCGCAAGCATTGCGCTAACATTAGCATTGTGCTAGCATTAGCATTGCACTAGCATTGCGCTAACATTAACATTGTGCAAGCATAGCATTGCGCTAACAATAGCATGGCGCTAGCATTAATATTACGCTAACATTTGCATTGTGCTAGCATTAGCATTACGCTAACATAAGCATTGTGGCTAGCATTAGCATTGCGCTAGCAGTACGATAACATTAACATTGTGCTAGCATTACCATTGCACTAGCATTAGCATTGTTTGGCATTGCACTAATATTAGCATTGCGCTAGCATTAGCATTGCGCTAGAAATAGCACTGTGCTAAGCATTAGCATTGCGTTAACATTAGCATTGCGCTAACATTAGCATTGTGCTAGCATTAACACTGTGCTTTGCATGAGCATTAATGCTAGCCATTAACATTGTGCTAGCATTAACATTGCGTTAACATTAGCATTGCGCTAGCATTAGCATTGCACTAGCATTAACTTTGCACTAGCATTAGCATTGTGCTAGCATTGCGCTAGCATTAGCATGGTGCTAGCATTAGCATTGCCCTAGCATTAACATTGCGCTAGCATTAGTAATGTGCTAGCATTGCGCTAACTTTAATATTGTGCTAACATTAGCATTGCGCTAGCATTAGTATTGCGCTAGTATTAGTAATGTGCTAGCATTGCGCTAACTTTAATATTGTGCTAACATTAGCATTGCGCTAGCATTAGTATTGCGCTAGCATTGCGCTAACATTTGCATTGTGCTAGCATTAAGATTGTGCTAGCATTACCATTGCGCTAGTATTACGCTAACAATAGCATTGTGCTAGCATTAGCAATACGCTAGCATTAGCATTGCGCTAGCATTGTGATAACATTAACATTGTGCTAGCATTAGCATTGCACTAGCATTAGCATTGTGTTAGCATTGCACTAAACATTTGCATTGTGCTTGCGTTAGCATTGCGCTAGCATTAGCATTGTGTTAGCAATAGCATTGTGCAAGCATTTGAATATTGCTAGCATTAGTTGAAAAGTTTTTGAACAAATTTGAAAAAGGTTGAAAAGTTTAAAAAACATTGAAAAAATTAAAATGGGTTGAAAAGGTTGAAATGGGTTGAAATGGTTAAAAAAGTTAAAATGGGTTGAAAAGGTTGAAATGGGTTGAAAAAGTTAAAATGGATTGAAAAGGTTAAAAAAGTTGAATGGGTTGAAAAGGTTGAAAAGGGTTGAAAAAGTTGAAATGGGTTGAAAAGGTTGAAAGAAGTGTCTTGCATGGCAGTCCTGTCCACTGGTGTGTGAATGTGAGAGTGATTGGGTGAATGAGCTGGTATGTAAAGCGCTTTGCTTCAGTGTGGGGATAAAACGCTATATAAAATCAAGTCCATTTAGTCCATTTACCATCCTCACTAATAATTATCTGAACTCAATTTGTAATCTTTATGATTACAAAAGACTACTGTAGTTTTATTGGTATAATTAATCACATAATTATAATCCATGCCAAATCAGATATAGATATCTGATTTGGCATGGTAATCAGACATAGATATCTGATTGTTGATGACAGAGAGTTATTTATTAGCTGTTGTTATTTTAACAATGAGAAAATCCGCCGTTGCCCTTCTGGCTATGCTAAATAAAAGGAAAGAATGTGGGCACGTCTGTCATAGTGACAAACCAACACTTGTACCACAGCTTGTAAAGTGAGTGATAACAATTTATACACACCTTTTTCTCCTGATAAAAATATGTGAGGACGGGAAAGCGTCCTTTGCTTCTGAACTTTGAACTCCCCACGATGATGGGTTTACTGGCTGTGATGGGGACGTAAGGTCGCGCGGATCTGTCTCACAAACCTGCGGAAATCACATATGAAGTGCATCACAACCTTTGACATAGAACCTATATCCCAAAGTGGGGTACGGTACCCCAGGGGTAAGCAAATCTCTATATTTTTTTCTCAAAATGGCAATAAATGATATAAATCTTGATAATTTTTATTTCAAACAGCTGCACAATATGTGCCACTTCTGCTTTTTTCTCCACTAAGGGACAGCACGTGTGAGTGAGTTCTGTAGTGTGGCTTGTTTATGGGAAAGGTCTGGGTAGGACACACCCAGTAATCCATCTAACTGTGTTTTTTTCATGCTGTTCTGAGAAATAGTGAAATAAACGACTCCTAAACTGAGCATTTTAATATAATACAAGCTATAAAATGAAAATATGTAGGCAACATTGAAATTTTCTATATCGCCAAAACAGAAAATAGAAAACTTGATATATCTTGAATCTCGATACATCGCCCAGCCCTAATAACAATGTAAAACACTGTGACAACATTTAAAACTAGAATATAAATAGAGCAGCAGTCAGGAGCCTATGTATTGCCACAAATGACAAATTGGAACTATGTTAAATATATATATATATATAATTATAATCAAAAAAGCACAAATATAATTTTTAATACATTTTTTGTTTAAAAAATGTGATTTAAAAAATCGATTTGGACATTTTTTGGATCGATACAATAATTGCGCTGTGAAATGTCGCAATATATCGCTGAATCAATTTTTTCCCCCCACCCTTTAGTCAGCTAATTAATTAAATAAAGTGAACAAGTAATATGTCTGAATAAGACGTTTTCTTGTGTGTGCTTACAGATAATTATTATATATTATGCCTCAATAGAATAGGTAAAATTCTCTGGAGCTACAATGTATCTGACATTACATTGTTATGTTTTTGAAGTGTGCAGGACTAGGGGGTACATGGCTTCTGGTTAAATGTCTGAAGGGGTACAGGACTGAGGAAAGTTTGGGAAACACGTACATAGAATAATCCATCGTGGAAAGCAATAGACAATGTCAAATGTTTTTTTTTTTTTTTGCCCAAAAGAAAAAACAAAAGTTGTGTAATAGACCTTCCTGTTTCTACAGTCCTCACCACTACAACTAATATAACTGCCATTCCATCGTAACTGTTCAGACATGTTTCTTAGCTAATAATTAATAAAGCGTACTTTAGCTCCCTCTGCTGGTAAAAAAAAAAGACTGTTTATGAACTGGTCGTAAAAACCCAACTGATTCCTCTACTTCAGGGTCACCACACCCACCTTATCTATGACTCTGTTATCTTGTAAAACAGAAGAAAGAAGAAGAAAAAGTGTCAGTTAGCATTAGCAGAGCATTATGTTGGTTTACTGAGGTCAGAACTCACACATGGAGCAAAGGTTTCCAACTTACACTTTTTCCTGCCTTAAGTTATCTTTTTTTAACCCACCTTGTAGTGTTTGTTGGCGTCCGTGTGCTGCCATTGGTCACACGGGACACCCATCCTCTCAAACTCCGCCCCCAGGTCGATAAGTTGCCATCCTTCTTCTCTCTGCTGGTCGTTTTGTTTTGGGTTGTAGGAGAAGGCGTAGAGCTCCTTAAAGCCCCACTGCACACACACAAACACTGTTTACAACAGTGGTTCCCAACCTTTTTCGGGTCGTGACCCCATTTTTTACATCACAGATTTCTGTTGACACCAGAGACTTTTTAAGGTTTTTTTTTTGTTTTTGATCAAATTTGTTATATTGTTTTACAAATACAGAACTCAGATATTTTTATTCTACGGTTTCTTTAAACTAGATTTACATGTGAGGAAGTGAAAGTATAAAATACAGTTGTTTGAGATTGTGTGTGGTGCTAGAATTATAATTATTTAAGCTTTCTGTCTCTTCCTGCAATATATATCTATTTCTGTAATATTATGTTTTGTTTTTTTAATTCTATAAATTAGATCAATGTTTCTCAAATGGGGGTACGACACGTGCACCCCTAGGGGTACGCAATGGCAATACAGGGGGTATTTGAGAGAGAAAATTTGGAAAATTTACAAACAAATGCATTAAAAATATTGTGTTTTATAATTTTTATTTTCAGTTAAAAATGATAAACATAGCAGTAATAAAGATGGTGGAAATAATCTTGATTAAAGCATGAATTTAAAATACAAGACATCGGAAATAATCCAGGACAGGATAGGCTAAATACTGTTTCATTTGATTGATTTACAAAATGACAACCTTTAAAATGTGTAATCACTTAATCATTCCATCATTATGCTCTATAGTTGTTTTTAAATAGAATTCTGAGCAAAATGTTGAAGTCGGACAAAGGGGGTACTTGGGCCAAAAAAGCTTGAGAACCACTGAAATAGATAAAAACAAATAAATACGTAAATAAATAAATAAAAATAATGTTAAAATATGATTTTAACCACTATTTTTATTTTATTTTATTATTACTGGATATTTCAGGCGACCCTACATCAAGACCACAAGGTTGAAAAACCCTGGTTTAAGTGTACATGTGGACATTTTTGTGCAAATCTACATCCAATAATCTTGTTGTGCCAACTCACCCGGTCGTAGAAGACGTAGAAGTGAGCTGTAAACATCGTGGCAGTCTCTCTCTTTCTGCACCACAAAATGCACCACCCGGAAGTTACGGCACTGGATGACCAGCGGGCAGCCGGTGGTGGTGAGGGAGAGCTTCTCCACAGAGGCGATATGGTGATGCAAAATCTGCAGCACAGCAGGGCAGACAGTGAGACAAACACAGGGTAATGTACAGTAAATTAAAGTACAGCGAGGTTAGAGCCTCAAAACTGAATTGAATTAGACTGGATCGCCAAAATAAAACTGAATATCTTCACAAATCTTTTAAATTAGATTTAATATAAAACATTGCCATGGTAAATAGTTCAGCTTTTTGTTTTCCATACTTTTGTTGTAATTACAAATCACAATTGTTTTTTTTCCCTGTAGAGAATTACAGATTTGTATTTTTTTTTTTAACCCATATACAACAGCACATGACACTGAAAGACAATGGAACACATATAAATATAATCAAAAACACAAGTAAAAATTTACAAATACTTCCCTTTGAAGAAAAATGCAAATAAGCAAAAGCAGGCAAAACACACTACGTGCTATACAAAGCCTATAAAAGAGAGAGCATGTGTTCCCCTCGAAAACAAAGCAGGAAGGACGTGTTAGTGATTTGATGGTAATATTATGGCAGGGACTGAAGTAATTATTAAAGATAACTCAAAGAAAAAATAAAAATAACGGCGTTAACTGCTTTTTTTTTCTACTCCTAACAGCGCCGAATGTTTCTCACTGCACGAGTTCCCAGGATTCCCATAATACTGATGCACAGACAACAACACAAGAAACAGGAGAACCTGAGGATAAGGGTGCTTTCACACATGCCTCTTTGCTCCGCACCATGCTTCGCTTCCTCGGATACTCCGGTCTTTTTGTGAGATGTGAAATGTCACTGGAACTCTGGTGCGGAGCAAACAAGCGAACAATGGTCCTCTGAAAAATGTAGGTCTCGGTTCGACTCAAGCAAAGCATGGTGCGGTTTTTAACCATGTGAGAAAACAACCAGGACCAAACATAGGACTTTACATTGAAGCGCAAATGTAAAGGAGCAACTCCATCAGTGACAGCGTCACAGTAACAGGCACGAGCACACACTCACAACCCAGTGCTCTAGCAGCAACACACATACATATCCATCCATCCATCCATCCGTCTATCAGTCCATCCATCCATTTTCAGAGTTGCTTTGTCAGCACACAAACAAACAACACATTTCCTCACTCTCTTCCGTATTTCTCCCACATCATTCATTTATTTCACTCATCTCTGTTTTCCCAAACTGTTCACATGATCAGCGATGGCTGCACGTTTGACTGCTCTGTCTTATCTGCGTATATATCCTCATATCTTCAAATATTACACATCCTTACCGGTAACATGACGACTCTGAGCGCTGACAGGTGGAGACGGAGCGGAGTCATCTCTGTGTTTATGTAGCGCATTGGTTGTGGCATTGTGTGATTATGGGTTATTTTGATTATTATTAATGACTTTTCTGCAGGGATTGTTTTAGGATTTCCTTTGGAAAACATAGGAGAAGAGACCAAACATAGGACGTGACTGTCAGTAGTGACAGGGCAGCGCCACATCGTCACGGCATTGGAGGTTGAAGTATTCTATCCAATCGGAGACCGACCGTTTCGCCTGCGTGACGTTGTTCAGAAAGTTTGGTGCGCTTGGTGAATAGAAAGTGTGAAAGTGGACCGGACCAAATTAAAATGCAACAATGTTGCAGATTCACCGCCTGAATCGCACCGAGTCCAAAGGACTATATGTGTGAAAGCAGCCTTAAGTCGTTGCTGTGCTTCATGGGCATTAATGTTAGTTAATGGTGGAAAGGGTTTACCAAAAATGTCTTGAAAGGGGAAAAAATGATAGAAAAGGCATTAAAATTTGATGTAGAAGTGGTGGGATGTAATGTAGCAAAAATGCATTAAAGAAAAAGTGATGAAAATAGGTTAAAATATGGCAAGTTTGATGTAGCAGCAGAAAAAGGTATAAATGTGATGGATGACATTGACCTGCCTGTAATAGATGAACTCTTCCTCTCTGCTATAGGATTCATGTCCCTATGTTCCTGCTGGTGAAGGATAAGTATGTATAGAATGTACATGGTAGATCTGCTACTTACCCAGACCTCCTGTCCAGCTGAGGTGGAGTTGTTGGAGCTGCTCTCCACAAAGATGAGATGTGTGGCTGTGAGGTACAGGGTGCCGTTGGTGGCTTTGTTACTGAAGCGATCCAGCAGCCGCACCTGCTCCACCTGCAAAAAACACAAGGACACGCCCACACTTAACCAACCAATCAGCTGTGAGCAAGATTTCAGTTTTTGCAATGTAAATTATAAGAGGGAAAAAAGTAGGATGGGATCTTTTTCAATGGCATGATGACACTGAAAAAAAAAGATTAAGTATGACTGGGCATGACTCAGCAAAATTAAAGTTAATGTGATTTTAATCCTGACCAAATCGTTAACAGTTTTTTTAGATGTATATATGCAACTAAAAAAAAAAGTCTCTGAAACTAGTTTGGGTTCCTGTTGCTGGTAACCAAATGTGCCGATTCATCACGTTAGCCACTCTCTTATGAACTCCGACTTCCTCTTCTCTCTGTTTCCACTTCCTGTTGTTGACAGATATGATGACACTCTCACAGCAACTTCACTCAGGAAGTGTGTGAACTTTACACACACAAAACCTCTCTGCGTACTTTATACCAGAGGTGAGCAACTGGGGGCCCGGGGGCCACATGGGGCCCTCCCTCTAATTTTGTGCGGACCCTAATTGAAACACGCAAAATGAATGCAGTACTTAAGCGCTCAAGAAAGTACATGTAATTAATTTAAGAAAGTGTCAACCCCCGGTGCTTTGTTTACCAAAGTACACTTACGCAGCGTCTTAAGGTTAGGTTTAGGGTTAGGATTAGGGTTAGGTTATAACCCAATATCGCAACAATTTTTACAGTTAGGGTTAGGTTTAGTCTTAGTCACGTGACCAAAACTGGCCAATGACTGACCTATCACGTGACCCTAAATGATGGGTGCTGCGTACGATATATTGATAAGGCAACCGTACGGATAGCCACTGCCTTATTTTAAAACACAAACAATGACTAAAGATTGCACAAAAGGACGAAAAACGGTAAACAAAATAACTCATAAGACACAAAATAAGAGAAAAATACAAAAAAAAGACATCTAAAACCTGTAGTAATGCTCAGATTGTTCGTTATTCTGATTCGAATAAAAAAAAAAAACAATCACAATAATTTATCTTTTGTGGAAAATGTGGATAATGTACAAAAAGGCACAGTTTGTTGAATCTAAACGCCTCCGATTCCGACAAATGGTTCAACAAATTCAAGAAAAACAAAGAACTCGAAACAGCTTTGAGAGAACATGCAAACTCAGGGTTCTCACCAAAAATTGTGATGACATAAAAGCATAAAATAAAATAAAAGCATACAAATATGGGGTTTTAAAATATTGATTTTTAGTAAAAAAAAAAATTAAAATCATAATAATGATGATGGAAATTATTTTGAGTACAACACAAACTGAAAATACAAAAGTCAGTCTTGGTCCCACAACAGGTGGGAGATGACAGGAAAAATCAATAGTAATAAATCTACATAGTGTCTATTGATACAGAAACATACATTAATATATACTATTGATTCGTATATAAGCCTAATGTGACTGTGTTTTTACCGCCGTGTGGTCTAAGCGCCTGACTCAAGAGTTCTTCCTTCCGCTGCCGTGGGTTCGAATCCCGCTTTTGTCATATATATTTTTTCACTTTAACATATTTAACGTGGCAAATTCCACCTTTAGAAATATACAAAAAAAAAAAAAAATAACATTTTAGGGTATTTCCTGGGTTAGGGCTAAAATAAAAGGGTTTGCGGGGTAGCTAAAAATAAATATGAGCTAAAATAAAACTGACGGTACTTTAAGTCACGTGGTGCACCTATCACGTCACCTAAATTTGCCAATGAGGGGCGTTCCGTGTGAATAGACAGGCAGACTATTCATACGTTTCCGTATGAATAACCACGGCCATAAATCTATTCAGGAGACACTAAAAAAATAAATAAATAAATAAATCAAATGCGCATGAAATTGAAACTTCCCTCCTGTTTGTCGCGCCCCACCTGTCGCGTCTCCAGCCCCCACCAGGGGGGCGTGCCCCACACTTTGAGAAACACTGCACAGTGCACACAGAATGGATGGAAATCACAGCCTAAATAAAACGTGGCATTATAATTTTTTTCCCTGCAGAACATGTCTGACCAGATGCCTTTTAATGAGTAATGATTGGTTAACTGGTTTTACTGGTCTGTTGCCAATGGGAAACCAACCCTGTTCTCACTGATTTTATTCTGTCTCAGGTGATGGTGGTGGGCAGGTCCATCTCTGTAACAGTGTGATGACATGTTTGTGTTGACACATTGGATTCACTGGTAATCCTTAACAGGGCGTGCAATGGGAAATAAACTTAGCTCATTGATGCTCGTCACGTCTATTGTCTGCTTTCTGCAACGATACTAAACCCTTCAATTCACGTTCACTTAAGTCACGTACGGAAAACATTGCACATAGACGCATTTCAGCTTCATAATAGTGTGTGATTTATCTTCTACAGGATGAGGCCGAGCGGCTAACCGCATCTTACCCATTAAAATTAGCTAGAAATGTTAGCTACCTTCGGGGTGCGGATGTGCTCCATTTCTTCCGGGCCGGAGGCGTCTGTCAGCGGCTACAAAGGTTCACAGAACCTCTCCTGCTGTCATTAATGATATAATTTATCCCGTTGTAGCGCCAAACGCCTTCACTTTTAGTGATGACATGCGATATGTGTTTATTGTCAATACTTTTCCTCTTCCATCCGCGTAAAGGTAGCGTCAATTAAAACGCAACAATTCAGGTTTTCAAAATAAGAGCTCGATTGGTTTTTGACAGCGCTCCTCAAGGCGGAAATGTTAACTCAGTTTTGTTTTTCTTGTTTTTTTTCCCCTTTTTTTGAGCCAAGTTGCATATTTTCAATGAAAAAATCTCAAGGGACACTACCAATGTTAAAAAAATAATTTTTGTAGCCAATATTAACAATATACAGTCATTCTTTTTTTTTTCTGCTTCTTTTTTTTTTTTTTTACATTGTCTGCAAACGCTGTCGAATGTCGACACACTACATGTAGTGCAATCATTTTTGCGACAGCAATTCATGCTTTTTATTTCAATTAAATACATGACATATATTATCCTAATATAGAGTAATTCTTATCAAAGTGTCTTGAATAGGAATCAAATAAACACAAGAAAAGTTTTTATGATATTTGCAATTAACAATCTGCAGTCATTCTTATACGTTTTTAATTTAATTTAATTATTTTTTTAAATTGGAATCAAATAAACAACAGCAACAAAAATCTATTGTATAGTCATAAACATACTTTATTCATATCACTAGGCTGTCGCAGAAAGCACACTAAAGCTGCGTCGATTAAAGCTGCACATTGAAAATGATATTAAAAATAATATGTAGCTGAAATTTGGTTAAAATAAATATTAATTGTACACATGTATTTTGTCTTCAAATAAACTGTTTCATCTATTTATTTATCTAATCTAAATCATCTGTGAACATGCTTTCTAAATGCTCCTTTTACTCAACACAACCCGCGGCTTTTTATTTTAAAAGCACCGCCGGAATGTGTTTTACTTTGTCATTTGTAATAAATAACAATGTGTGCATGCGTGAAGTATCACGGGTTATGCCAATGAGGGATGATGGGAAATGAAGTTTGATTAACATTTTTTTCTCCCAGGGTGCATTGCGGTTTCAGCGTTGCTAGCAGGCGGGCAAAAGAAAGCAGTGTCAACGTGCTGGGTTTACTACAATTTTGGACTCAGTTAGGATATTTTTTAGCGAATTGAAAGCTTGTGGCAACTCTAAAGGTGTGCGTTTATTTATTGCGGCCGTATATTGAAGGAATATTATGTGTTTATGTGTGTTTTAGCAATGCAAACCTTGGGCTCTTTCCTTCTTAGCCAACGTGGTGCTAGCAATGAGCCCGTGTTTTCTTGAATTAATGACATTATAACAAAAGCTGTGAGCCCAGAGGAGGAAAATGTCTGGATTTAACTTTGGTGCGGGGACTCTTGGTGCCACTAACCCGGGAGGAGGATTTGCTTTTGGAGCTGCTACCAGGTAAAAGACAATCTTTAGTAACCTAGCTGCTAACGTTAGCATAGATGGCATATGAAAATGTCTTACTACGGTCATATATTAGGCTCTGCAATAGAATTACTGTTTAGGTTGTGTAGCTCAAAGGTATACGTCATTGAGTTTATTTTTATTATTAGTATTGACTATTACGTACAAAATAAACATATATGGTATCTGACAGTTTACAGCAAAACATAAAAAATAAGTACTTACCATGAGAACATTAACTTATGATAACTTTCATTTGTTCAATTCCCTCAAGATTAAACAATCATAGAAAACAATAAAAGGGGAATATCGTTTGTGCATATTTGAAGAAACTCAACTCAAAAGTGAAACAATGGTAACCAAATATCAATCAAAATGTCATTAATTTAGTATAAAAGTAATAGATAAAATAAAAAAAAATACACAGTAATAAACAATAAAGTTCAAGGCAATCCTTGACGCAAATCAATTGTGGCTGTCTAGTTAATAAATATATAGTAGCATATTTTTTTTGTGTGTTTTTACGTATTTTAGAGTTTTTAAAAGACTTCATGTACAAGTTAAAATTTTTTAGGAAAGCAATAAATTTGTGGGATGTTTTAAACTCTATTTTTTTTTTTTTTTTTTTTTTTTTAGATAAGGAATTTGGCTAAACATAAACTTATGTTACAGCAGTGTTCCTCATTTTTGTTTTTGCAAGATCATAACAAAATTTTTCATCTCTGGATATTGCTGGAAATAATGGAGTTTCATGTTTGAACCGAGTTATAATACTTTGCCAACATATCTGTATTTCATCATATGAAGAAGAAAAATGATGCATTATCTTCAATAATAAAAGACAATCCAATTAATTATGTGGATGGATAAATATTGTACATAATTTTAAATTGTGTTTCTTAAATTTTGGGGGGTCTGGGATACTGGGACAAACGTATCCACATCCGGGTTGCCAGGTTTTAAATGTCACTGTCCATCCAATTTTTTCCCGTAAGCACAATTCTGAAATAATGTCATTTTGAAAAAAAAGATGATGTATGCTTCCATCTGTTTTTACTCACATTAATCACACAAATTGTCCTTCCCATGCAGTACTCCTGCAGCAAACCCTGGTGGTGGGTTCTCCTTTGGGACTGTATTAGGTGCTGCGGCTGCGACCCCCGCCTCTACGACCACCATAACCCAGACTCCAGGCCTTGGTGGCTCTCTTTTTAGCCAGAAACCAGGTGGAGGATTCTCCTTCAATACGCCTGCTGCAGGTAATTTTGACACAGTACAGAGTACGAGTATGCATTGTCCTGAATCTAATGATACAATTCGTGATTTGCGTGTGACGATACATATGACATATCTTGATATTAAACAATATGATGTACATAGCAATATGAATAACAAATTTCACCATTACAAGTGAAAAATGGTATGAAATACAATTTATTTCATTTTGTTAAAACTTGCAAGAACAAGAAAATAACTAACTGTAATTCAAGTTCAAATAAATAAAAGTATGCTTATTAAACTGTCAAATTACATTTTTCAAAAAAGTTTAACTTTTGCCTCTACAACAGATTCTGATTCTGTTAAGTTCTTAAATTCTTAAAAATAATTTCATTCATCTATAAAAGAGCCCAATGATTAATAAATAAAGTGAATTCATCTTCCAGCTAAATGTCTTTGAGTAGTGAGGTAGTTTAACAAGATCTGATGGTGCGTTCACTGATTTAAAAGATACATTTTGACATTTTTGAATCGATACAATAATCGCTTGGTGAAATATTGCGATATATCACCAAATATTTTTTTTCCTACACCCTTAGTACATAGATGTTTGTGTTTGCCTTAAACAATCTGATATTTTTTTTGGCTTTGTGCTTACAGGTGTTGCTGCTCCCTCTACAGGCCTAACATTAGGTATGTTAATGCATCGACATGTTAAATACACAATGCTTAATCAATATTCTTTAAAATAACTAGGGATACATGATATTTATCAGATGGATAAGTTGTTGACTTATTAGAAACCAATAAGATAGACCCATCTCTTTGGAGTTTATAATAGTGGCTGTTTAATTACTAGCTGTATTCATTGAATTGCAAACTTCCTGATAGAAGGAATTCTTTATACATAACTGGAAAAGACTTTTAAAAATTCTGCTGCAGTCCAAGATGTGGATTCTCATTTTTACTGTTCAACAGATGCATATCAAACTTAATCGGTTTATTTTGGTTAAAAAAAAAAAAAAAAAGAAGAAGTTTAAATCTATTCATATGCACATAAAAACGACACAACTGAAACAAAAGGTGATTAACGTAACTTTAACATAACACATAAAAGGATCGAAAAGGTATAGCCTTAAGAATCCGATTATTACACTTATCCATTGCCAAGACGGTTAACTGCAGTGTCTGTGATTATGACTGTAACTAATTTACAATGAGTTTTTAGGTTTGATTACATAATTAGAGGATAGTAATTCATCAGTAGATCACACTAGTAGTAGTAGTAGTTAGTTGCTTGTTTGTTTTTAGTTGTACGTTTACAAATTTGACTTTCATAATATCAAATTCTATCTGCAAACAAAGTAGAGTAAGTCATAAAATTTTTGGGAATTAACTTGGTTTTTGTCATGTTTTATGTATATACAAAAACAAACTCCACTGACATTGAGTCTGGCAAAAAAAAAAAGGCTTGAAATATGTATATATTTTTTTTAAACATGTTACGATGCATTTTCTTGTATCTTTTTTAGATCTTAATAAATTCACTTCACCATTTGTTTTGTAAAAAGCATTTTCAAAGACATTTTCTTGATTTGTTTTTTAAATCTGCATCACTAATAGGCTTTACACGATCAGGATTTTTTTTTTTTTTAGGTACCAACCAAATTCCTTCGTTACTACCTGTTACAGATTCACAGAAAATCAAACGGTTCCATGTTCCGGGACCTAAACGCAGCCTTGTGACTGTGAAGGAGTGTAAGAGTTGAAGAACTTCCATGCAGTACTTGAACGTAACATTTGTCGTCAGTGTGTGGGTATGTGCGTGGCCCTTTAACTGCGAATGAATGTGCTCGGCGCTCGACCAGTGTGCAGAGTAAGGGAGCGTGTGTGAACAGAGCAGATGGATTATAAGCCGCCGAATGTGACAATATACCGAGGCTGGCAAACTTGTCGAGTTCATATTATTTACCGTCCTGTTAATCGATTTATTGGTTATCGGCCCAGGCCTACTCATGGTCAAAAGGGGTAAGAAGAAGTGTAAAATTTTTCTTGTCCTACCCACTTGTATTATTTATTTAATAGTGGAGTGAAAGGAAAAAATGTCCCCCAAATATAACACTCAAGTAAAATACAGATACTACAAAATATTACTTCTGTATTCACATGTGCACAGCGGAGGTAGGGCACATGTGTCCACTATGTCAGTGCCCAATACTTTAACAGGCCAGATCCTTTCAACGCATGTGCGTAGACTACTTCACTTCCTTCACTCTAAAATTCTTACGACAGATCTGCCGGGACGTGATATTTGAATGTAAACCGACCACTATGTAGTTTGTTTAATATTTTAATAGTACACATATAAATATGTCACTGTTTTTTGTTTTTAATTGTTGATTTAAAAAAAAAAGATGGATAAATACACAATACACAATATTGACAATCAAAAATCAAACAGAAAATAAAGATAAAAACCAAAATAAATAGGAATTCACACAAAACATACATTTCTAATTCTCTTTAAATAATACGTAAAATTGGCCGACCGGATGGAGACGCATTTTGCGCATTGGTTGGAAGGATCTGAAAGGATCCGGATCGTGCACTGATACTGCAGAATCTGGTAGACCTACCTTTGTTGACATTGAAATGCTGTGATTATTCCAACAAGGGCTGGGCGATATGGACTAAAACTCATATCTCAATATTTTTTCTCAAAATGGCGATATACAATATAAATCTTGATAATTTCATCTTGGAAGAACTGCCAACCAGGCCCCTTCAGGTGGCATTTCTCACAAGGCTCGAGACAGCGTTCAGTTTGGAGAGTTAGAGGAATGTTCTTATCTGTTTATCTTTCAGTTGTTATTACATTAAAATAGAGGACAATGGCAAGAAAGAGGAGTAAAATACGGGAGTTTCCCACCCTTGATACTTGACAGGTATGATTGAGACATTTTTGCTGTTCCCTCATAGGTTTTCATCTTTGTGCACAAATGCGAGTAAAATAAAGCCATGTCACGTAAAGCAAACAACTCTTTGGTGCAAAGGAGACGATAAAACAGTGCAATGGGAGCATCTACAGAAAGTTTCATCACGACATTGACGTCATTGAGCGGATCGGCGAATTAAGACATTACAGCTGATCAGATTAATTCCAAAAAATGCAAAATATCGGCCGATCAGACCTGTGTAAAGCCTAATCACTAACGACACTTAATTTTCCTCAGGTGCCCCAGCAACCACATCTGTGGCCACTGGCTTCAGTCTACCATTCAACAAGCCCACGGCCTCTGCCACCCCCTTCTCGATCACCGCCCCCACTGCTTCGTCGACGGCTCCCGTCGGGGCAGGTTTAACGTTCGGTTCTGTGCTGACCTCCACTGCTCCACAGCAGCCTGCAGCCACGGGATTCCCCCTCGGCCTCGGCACAACCAGCACCACCACTACAGCCTTCCCAGTCCCATCACTGGGTGGTGGACTGTTTTCCAGTCATGTATCTACAGGTGTACTATACGAATACATGCTCTAGGCAGGGTTGGGGTTAATTACATTTTGGATTTACAATAAGTTTCAATTACCCATGTTCAGTTACGATTAGTGACCAGCTTTTTTTTCCAATTACAATCAAATTACAATATGTTTTTATTTTCAGAAAGTCAGTTACAATTACGTTCTCAATTACTAAAGTTCAATTATTATTACTGAGCCTGAAACAAATAACCTAATAAAATGTAACCTTCCTATTGTGTTAGCTTTCTTTTAGCATCTCTTATGATAACTGGTCTTAAATCAACTGTAATATACACTAAAAACAAATATATGTCATCTAATTTAATTCCTATCGATGATGAATATTGATGTTGTCAGGCTTCCTAATCAATGAAAATATAGGTTTTCATATTTTTGGTTTGGGCGTCTGAGCCTTTTTTTTGTCGATTTAAAAAAATAAATAAATGGAAATGGTTAAAAGTGGGTAAGCTTGATATGAAACATTTTAATAAATGTTAACTACATATGTGTAGAACTGTAACATGGTTCCCCAGTTTTGAGTTAAGTTATAGTTGACAATTTTTATAGAATTTCCATGGCAATTACAGTTAAAAAGTAAATTATCTAAACTCAATTCTAATTTAATTTTGATTATGACAGCAACATAAATTTTTTAAATTACAATTATAATTATGCAATAATTGTCTTCCTGTTAAAAGGGAGTTTTTTTCTCACCCACTGGAGCTGATGCATGTTCATGTGGATATGTTAAATTAATTCTTATGAATTTTGTTTTGAAAGCACATTGATATGACTATTGTTTTTTTTTTGAGCTATATAAATAAAATTGAATTGAATAGTTTTAATTAATTATAATTTACGTGATTACAATTATAATTGACCCCACCCTGGCTCCACGTTGACTCCACATCAAAGGAAGTGGTTATTTTTGTCCGTAACTAACCTGAGCTCTCTTTGTTGCAGGTCTGGGTCAGACTGCTGGTCTTGGTGGAGGACTGGGGTCAACGTTGGGCTCCCTTTCAGCTACCTGCACAGCTGTCTCTGCAGCCCCCGCCCCAAATCTCGGCCTGGGCGGCATCGACTTCAACACCTCGTCTGAAAATAAGAGCGACGCTTCCTCTGGAGCCAACCCACAGTAAGTGCTGCTTTTAGAATACTCAACTAAGTGTTGAATAATGGCTCTAAACTTGGCCTTTGCAATATATCAAGATTAAAGATAATTCCAGCAAGTTCATTTTCTGAAATCCAGAGATTTAAGATATATCGAGATTTGTTTTTTGGCAAAATAGAAAATTACATTGCCTGTAGTGATATATATATATATATATATATATATATATATATATATATATATATATATATATATATATATAGCTTATTTTGTATTAAAATACTTGTTTCAGGAGTCACTGATTTTATTACTTCTCAGAACAGCATGAAAAGCTCAGTTAGATGGATTTCTGAGTGCGTTCTAACCCAGACCTTCCCCATAAATAACCCACAATACAGAACTCACTCACACATGCTGTCCTTTATAGGAGTTTGAATAATTCTCTTTCTTTATGTTTACCACTGTACAACATAACTTTATCCACACTGATATACAGCCCCCCACCACCCAAATTGTCATTTGCACATTTGTTGTTTTTCTAATTTATGTATGTTTAACTTTTTGCACTAAAATCCTTTGCTAGTATTTATTTTTGTTCTTACTCTCTGCCCATATATTATGCTGCTGCGAATGGGAATTTCCCCTCTGGGGATCAATAAAGGTTGATTCTATTCTATTTTCTTTTCACACAGAGACAGTAAAGCTTTAAAAGACGAGAACTTGCCTCCAGTTATTTGCCAGGATGTTGAGAATTTTCAGTGAGTATTCATCATACTGATGTTCATTATCAGCAGGTGCCTTCTAAGATCTCTTTTTGCCAAATAAATCTAGAAATCATTATTGTATTTTATTTATTTCTTTTACAGAAAATTTGTGAAAGAGCAGAAACAAGTTCAGGAGGATATCAGCAGAATGTCGTCAAAGGCCATTTCAAAGGTTCAGGATGACATTAAAAATCTGAAACAGCTTCTGTCCGTCAACGCCAGCGGTTTGCAGCGTCAGGCTTTGGCCATCGATAAGCTGAAGATGGAGACGTCTCAGGTAAAAATACAGTTCAACAATAGACAAAATAAATTGCTCCTGTGATTGCGCTGCAAAATGATTTATCAAAAATATGTTAAAATAAATAATAATAATGATCAGGCTTTTGCAAGTTTTGTCTTTCGGGTATAGTAATACTATTTCCAAGGGTGCGGAGTCATTTTCCCAAAAAATAATGAAATTCTTTTTCTTCCAACACTGAATAGTCAGTGTTGATTTTTATACACCTGTTGCCATTTTTTGGCATTGACAAAGATATTTTAATATACAAACAAAGGTGGTGAGGCTCTGTCACACTTAATGTGTGAAATCTAAACTTTAAGGCAGAGTTGATAATAAATAATACAAATGAAGAAGCCTATTAATTTAAATTCTTAAATCGGGTTCTTTAGCGATGACCTTTTGTGTCTTGCCCTCCTTGTGCAAGGTGTCAATGGTCGTCTTTGGTCAACTGTCAGGTCAGCAGTCTTCCCTATGATTGTGCAGCCTACAGAACTAGACTGAGAGACCATTTAAAGGCCTTCGCAGGGCACCAGGTGTCACATGATGTATTGAATTTCTCCACAATATTCTAATTTCTGAGCTACTCAATTTGGGTTTATAATCATCAAATATATCAGTCTGTGTGAAATGAATGTATACGTTATACAAGTTTCACTTTTTGAATGGCATTGCTGAAATAAATCAACTTTTTCATGATATTCTAATTTTATGACCATCACCTGTGTACATATACTGCTCTTCCTCAGGAGCTGAAGAATGCTGACATAGCACTGCGCACACAGAAGACGCCACCTGGACTGCAGCATGAAAACACAGCGCCTTCAGAGTGAGTTCATAACATGCAACTCTAAGGAAAAACGTGTCCATCGATTAAAGTCTTTAAAAGACGGTAGTAGTAGTGCTGCGCGGTATTCCTGGTTTCACTGATTTTTTTTATTTTTTTTAATGAAGTTTGGTGTGGATATTAATATTTCTACAATATTCACTCATTCTAAGCCAATTTACTGCAGTGATTATTCTTTAAATCTCCAAAATGTGGATGTCACCCAATCAAATTTGGAAAAAATCTGCAATGAAACCTTGATTAAATTTGATACAAACTGATATACATTTTTAATCATACCACCCAGCACTACTTGTGAGTAGCTTTTTGACTGGTTATGCTGCTTTGACCAACCCTGTGCGCCAATGTGGCCAAATATGTTGTATTTGTAGTTATTTCCGTTGCCTGATCGAGCAGTTTGAGGTGCAGTTGCAACAGTACAGACAGCAGATAGAGGAGCTGGAGAACCATCTCACGACGCAGGGCAGTGGCTCCCACATCACACCTCAGGGTAAGAATATTTGTGTAGTTGTTGTGTAGACCTACAGACTTTATAGTTATTAGAAGATCTGTGCTTGAGAAAACACCTTATTATTCACCATAATCAAGGACCTGCCGAGCTGGATGTCTAGTGGTTTGGGAAGCACACTTAAAAACATAATAAAATGAGTATAGTGCATTATAACCTCTTCTAATAAGTACATTTAAAAGCTTTCATGCTATTATCCAGATTTATATTGAAATAAAGAAGATGGTCTTGTTTTTATGGGGTTTCCCTGATTTATTGCTGCTTTTAACCTTTTGGTTTATTCTTTATGTGTGTTACAACCTCGAACTATTCTGATGTGTTTCCAGATCTGACCATGGCCATGCAGAAGTTATACCAAACATTTGTAGCCCAGGCTGCTCAGCTCCAGTCGGTTCATGAGAATGTCAAGGTTTGTCTGAGTTTTTTCAGGAAATGCTTATATTTTGTAAATTCTAGAGTCTTAAATTGACTTCCCCTCCATCCAACTGTCTTAACCATCAGTGACTAGTTCTGGATCACAATTTCAGGCTATCTGAGGTGAATCGGGACAGAGTACATACAGTAGTAGGGTTGCAAGTGTTCATTCCTTAGCTGTAGCATTGACATGACTGTACTGACATGATGTAGTGCCTCTGACTTTCTTTGTTTGTGCAAAACAGACAAAAAATACGGAATTAATTTCCTGATATTGCAATATTGTTCTTGTTTAGTTTTTAACAAAATTAAGCCAAAATTGCACTGACAGAATATATACCGTAATTTCCGGACTATAAGCCGCTACTTTTTTCTCATGCCTTGAACCCTGTGGCTTAAACAATGACACGGCTAAATTGTGGATTTTTCCGGTTTTATAAGCTTCATGCCACAAATTTGAGCTGTGTCACATTAGACCAGGTGGAACAATGAACATGAAATCGTTTATGCTCGCGCTGAATCGTTCTGATCACTAATTTTTTAGACTGTAGTCAACCAAGGAAATGGTTGGTCGACTAAGACTATGGCACACACAGCGATTAGTCGACCAAAGAAAAAAAAACGGAGCATGAATGAGCAGGTGCAGAGGAGGACGAGGAGAAAGAAAAAGAGACAACTGCATTGACCAATTAGTTGACTAAATGACCAAAGTTGGCAGCCCTACTCATTTTGTCATGATGCACACTGCCTCATCATAGCAGAGAAATGTTGTCAGAGAGAGAGAGCGTGAGCGAGCACCCGCTGCAGCAGCGTGGATGAATTAAGTCAGCCAGTTTGTAATAGAAAGATAAACAGCATAAAGTTGTTAAATCACCACCATACCCTTACATGTTTTGGGACAATAATAAACATTTCCACAATATTTTTTGCCTTAAAAACAGGTGACCTGTGTAGCAAAAACAGGCAGACATGCCAAATGCCTTTGGTGCACTTTTATAGCGTAGAAATATGATGTAATTAATGATAGTTAAATCAAATGGGCATAAGAATCATGTTTGGCCCAATTTCTGGAAGTTTAATGACATTTAAATAGGGAAGGCTGACAAAACAAAATCGAAATGATTGAACCAAAGTTGAAATGACACCAAAGTGGGAATATTTTGAAACAGATTAGAGGAAATTTTGAAACACAAAATCAGAGGCTCTCCTAATGATCCACTCCTCAAACAATAATTTGCTGCTAGTATCTGAAACAACCAGGGCCAAGAACATCACCGTTCATTGTTATGACCACCATCCCTGATTTAGAGACTGCTATATAACGGAAGTTGGCATGATTCTATTGTTGACTTAAGGTACCATATTTTTCTGGATTCTCCTGGAACAGATCTTGAAGCACCAGTACCTATCCTACCGCAGAGCCTTCCTGGAAGACTCCACGGACGTCTTTGAGTCCAAAAGAACGGCCGGCAGGAAATGGCAGAGCGTGCTGAGGGTCACCACGGGGCCTGCCCCCTTCTCCAGTGTGCCCAATGCTGCAGCTGTTGCCATGGCAGCCACCTTGACCCAGCAACAGCAGCCAACTCCAGGTCTGACTGCCTACAAGTTTTAGAAAGTTCTTCTCTCCACCTTGCTTAAGAATACACGAGGAAGAGGAGAAACGCAGGAAGGAGGATGTTTAGATGAGAGGGATTACCAATAACCATTCAACAGTGTGAGCTAGTGGAAAAATAAGTGAAACAAACAGATTCTTTATTTCTAGAGGAACTTCTGTGTCTTGACTTATCGTTTTGCCACATTTCAAACGTTGGAAGGGTTTAAGTCAGTATCAGGAATTCTTTCCAAAATTCTTACCAATGCCAAACCTGTCAAATACCAACCATTTTTTTTCCAACTGTCATTTCCCCATTTCTCCTTGAATATGACATGACTGAACTAATGTAATAGAATCAAAAAGATGGTGAACAATTCAACACAAGATCTTAACTCCAACTTAGACTAAGCGTGTCGTTTCAGTTCAGACGAAGAAATATGTTCATTATCAACTGACGAGATGAGGTCTCCTGTTGTTACTTTGTAGGATGTGATTATTCTTGTCATTAGATGTGGTTGAATGTCCAGAGTGATGAATTAATTGCCTTTGGGTAATATTTGCATTATAATGCGCTCTGAACAGGTTTTGAAACAATCAAGAAGTGAGAGAAAAAATCCAAACCTGCTTTTTATAACATGAATACTTATCTAATGCGTCTGTCTCTGCACATCACATTGTGATGCCTTTTGTGTTGATGCCCCTTAAAAATAGATTTAGCTCTTCAGTCTACAGCACTTGCTATAGTGGCGTTAGTGGTGTCTGTTGGAGACGCACAAACTTGCCTTTGGTTCCTTCGTGTGTTAGGCAGCGCCCCCCGCCCACACCCCATCTTCACAAACCTGCAGCTTTTAGAAACGTTTTTAACTTAATTATTTAACCTTCACAATTTGGCTTCTATCTAGTCAACCTTGGCCATTGTCCTCGGTTCTGATGCGCTTACTTTCCTTAAGTCGTATTTTCTATGTGGAGAGATTGGTCTCAATAATATTCACAATTAGATCCGTGTGTGTGTGTGTGTGTGTGTGCGTGTGCGTGTGCGTGTGCGTGTGCGTGTGCGCGCGTGCGTGTGTGCGCGCGCACACGTGCATATGTTCAGTTGTGCTTGTGAATTGTGTAAAGTGCGTTTGTGGATCGGCCGGCATGAAAAACGTGAGAATCTGAAAAATACATGTGGAAATTGTGGATATATTTGTGAATATTATTTAGACAATTCTCTACCCATAATTTTTCATCAGTGGTCACACTGTCATGGCTAATATGTATATTTATATACATACTCTCTGTTGGTTTAGCAGGAAAATTAACTGTAGAAGAGACTGCACAGTATTACAAACGAGCAATCACTGATAAATGAAGTTTAATGAGTCACTCGTCATTGGGTTATTTATGTGGTTGACTAATATTTCTTATATTGTGGAACACTGAAGGACATGTCATTCAATTTTGATATTAATGTCCATTTTGAGTTTAGTTTGGCCTTATCGCAGAGGTGTGGAATGTTTTGGCCTTTTTTGTAGGCTTTGGTTTGTAAATTGTTTTACTGGCATATCAGGGCACACATATATAACAAACTAAGACTTGTCAATTTACAGGGGACATATTATGAAAAATACACTTTTGCAGGTTTTTGATCACATATGAGGTAACTTAAGAGTCCACCGGCACACAAAATGTGAAATAAAACCATACAGTCATTTGTTTGTGGTCTGTGTAAGTCTTACAACACAGACAAAATTGCTCTGTTTCAAATTTTCGGAGTTTCACAAGTGAAGAAAATACCCTCCCCTCCGCTGGTAACTCCACCCTCAACCTGATCTATCGCCTTGTATCGCTGATCTGACGTGTTTGTGACACAATTGACGCAGCGGTTGAACAAAACAAGTGATTATCGCCTTAAATGCGTTATTCCCGTAGTTAGAAAAGCCAAGGAGGAGAGGAATGTCAGTGTGCGC
This sequence comes from Gouania willdenowi, assembly GCF_900634775.1. Taxonomy (NCBI): domain Eukaryota; kingdom Metazoa; phylum Chordata; class Actinopteri; order Blenniiformes; family Gobiesocidae; genus Gouania; species Gouania willdenowi. Next base: position 23,409,668 of record NC_041063.1, on the reverse strand, counting down.
GAAGCCGGGTGACAGTGGAGAGAGAGAGCTGATCATTAACAGCACCGCTTTTACGGTGTAAATGATAACTTACGGAGTTACTAAAGGATGAGTTCACTCAGAATGTAGGCTTATTCAAGAAGTTAACCGCTTAAATTTTGTCCCGGTAAGTTGCAGCTGCAGCCGTGTCACTTTAGCGGAGTGGGAGAGAGAGACTGCTGCCTCGGCTCTACACACAGTGAAGGACGGGGCAGGGAAGGTGGGGGTCTATGCAGATCTAGGGACACACCCCCCAAAACAGAGTGCTCTCACAGAACTCGTTTTTACAGGGTATTTTTGACCAAACACCAGCACAAATCTGTCATTTAGACCACAGGTCTGACCAGGGAACTGTTTTAAAAGGTGAACATTTTTCATAATATTTCCCCTTGAAACCATTTTTCTGTTGTGTTGAAAGTCACATTTCCAGACAGGGAGTGTAATCAACTTTTCTTTTTTTTTTTTTTTTCTGGTTGAAATTTTAATTGTCCGCTGTCTACTAGAAAGAGCATCTGGTTTAAAGACTGTTGTTTGTCATGTTTAGTGGTTCTAGCAACTTGTAGCAATATGGCTTTTTTTTTTTCTTTCTTTTTTTTTTAAACATCTTTCTTTCAACTATGTGCCAACCAGGAATAAGAATGTACACGTAACACAGCAGGTACTGCTCACAGCACCTTGGTGCCTGCAAAAGTTTGTAGTGCTCCACCTTATATTTATTAGAAAACATAGTGTGGGTTATATTATTGATTTCTAGGTGTGATTATTATAATCTTAATGGTAAATCAAAGACTACTGCTTATTGTACAGACACTATAATTCCAAGTGAATGTTTTGCCTCATTATTTATTTACCTTTTTATATTATATGTGTCACTTGGTTCATATTCGTGCCATGTTCATCTATTCAGCCTTTGGCATTTCGAGTTGATACAATATGTGTACGATAGTCAAGTGTGTTATCATTAATAACACATTTTAAGCTTGATTATTAATTTTAATGTTGAGGCTTATGCTGCAAAGCTGGATTTTATCTTATCACGCTAACTTCGTGGCTTAAGCATGTGTCCTGTACTACGATGCCGGTTAATTGTAATCACCATGGTAACTTATGCTGAACGGCTAACCTGGTCCAGAGCAGGTTTTGTTCTGACTTAATGATTAGTGAATATATTATTGGGCCCTATAAAATCAATTTATTTTTTTCAAATTCTTGGTTTTTTTATTTTCTTAAAGAAATATTTTATTTTTAAAAAATCAGATATTCGTTTTTAATTCATGTGATGAAACATAATAAATAATGATAAAAACAATAATTAAACAAAAATGTATGTCAAAATAATTGTAATTCAAATCTTTGTAAACTACAATTAAAAGGTAGATATAAGTTGTGCTGACATGGATTATTCTGACTGATCCTTTTTAATTAATTACAATCATGAAGACGTATGAGAGCACCATTAACGTCACGCAATTTCCCCTCAGGGATCAATTGTTTACTGAATCTGAACAGGTTTAATGATTAAGTTTTGATTAACTAAATTTAAATTATCCTGATGACATCATCAGATCATAATGATTAGACAAAATAAATGGACTGCTGTATTTATGTAGCTGTATAAATGCAGCATGTTCCTTTTACAGGACTGCCCCCAAAATGAGGTGAACTACACGAATAGAAAAGCATCTGTGCTGTAATAAAGTGAAACTTAGTGAAAATAGCACTCTCCGTTTATTGTTGAATTATTTATTATTCAACAATCTCACAAGTTTAGGCCACAGTGTTGCTTTAGGCCTGAATTATGGGTTTTAATTCATCTTTTTAAGAATTGTTCCTCAATGCCGAGTCTGACGTAAATTGTGATTGATTGCAAACTCCGCCCTCTGTTATGTGAGCGCGCATTGATAAAAACCGTTGGTTTAAGTTAACGTGATGATAAGCAGCTGCTCTGGGATTCTGAATGTTTGGTTAGGTCAAGCTCGCTAACTGACAGATATCCTGGATAGAAAATCCAGCTTCGTAGCATAAGATTCTGGGGTTTCACTACTTTCTGATTACAGACGCAATTTCTTTTGTGATGAATAAAATGCCAATAAATCGTCACTTCCACTTCTTTAGTTTTTAAAATTGTCACAGTTGTATTAATGGATAACTTCACTTGTTGTAAAATAAAATATATAATGTTTGTTTGAAGACAAAACAGCCAAATCTACTCACCAGATTAGTTTAAAAACTAAAACTGCCTATTCTATCATAACTAGGGTAAGTTATGTGCATAATCTTGTATTTGAAGGTGACAATCAGTGAAAAATCTTTATCTTAAACTCATTCAAAGCAAAGCACTACAGTTGTGTGAACAAAGGGCTGGAATCAAATGTTTATTTGGAAAGCTCATTGGTATTATTAATTGTTGATATCGACTGAAATTGGGCAAAATCATCCCTGAATGCATTTGTTTTGGTGGTAATGAGCTCATGTCACCGTTACTTGATCAAAGCAGTTTCAGCCAAACACGACTGTCAGTTGAACGGTGCTGAGTCATGATGATGAAGATATTTGTGGTTGCTGTTTTTCCAGAACAGATGGTTCTTTTTATTACATTATCGTTCCTGTAAATGCAATTTTTTTTTTTTTTAGGGATTTTTTTTTTTTTTTTTGATCGCTCAGATTTGAAGCTCTTTTGAAGTATTAGGACATTGCATTGGTGCCAAATGAAGCAGACAGGTTTGTGTCTACTACACATTTTATTAGGGTTGTTTATAACACATTTTAGAATGTTACAATGTGAATGGTGTGATTTTTCCACTTTTCTTCTAGAAGAATAAAACCTAAACCAAATGCTGCTATAGAGCTTGACCCAATAGACGTTGCCTTTAGAGAAACTGCTGCTGTGGGCTTTTCCAGTCCTTTGTGAAACTACTTTTAACACTTTTTTTGTGTTTTTAAGGATTTGTTTGCATCTTTTGGGTATGCAGAAACCATTTTTTTTTTTTTGTTTTTCCATGCATTTTAAAATATGCACTATTGTGCATTGTCTTCCTTTTCTCGACTGTAATACTCAGCAAGGGGACAAAAAGACAGTTGCTGGTCTACATTTGCCAAAAATGGCTTTTAGAATTTAAAATGAATTGGACCAACTTGGCCTAAACTCTGATGTTTGGGTTATCTGGCTGTTCTATTCAAGTTGGGACTTTTTTTTGGTTTAACACTTTATAATAACTATCCATGATAATTCATTAATAGATCATTAATAAAGTGTTCAACAAGCAATTTATAACTCATTAACTAACAGTTTTATAACTGTCTTATAGATAGCCAATACATAACTTACAAGCTGTTGCTTAATACTTTAACATACAGTTAACATGTAATTTATAATGATTTATAACTACAGCGGGAAAAATAAGTATTTGATACACTGCTGATTTTGCAAGTTTTCTCACTTCCAAAGACTGGAGAGGTCTGTAATTATCATATGTACACTTCAACTGTGAGAGACAGAATGTATTTTTTTTTTTTTTAAAAACACAATATTTTTAGTATTTGATACAATAGAAAACTTAAACTTCATATTTAGTGCAGATATCGGGCGTTTCCTGTAGTTCTTGACCAATTTATACAACTTTATATATGTTAGTAAATGAGGAATAGTTGCAACTTTAAAGTCATCTTTATCGTCAGTTTTTCAGCATGTGCTGGACATATAGAAAAATCGAAAAAACCTTCCTCTCTGAGCCAACTAACAGTAGAAAGATTTAAAAATATATGCAGAATATAAAGGATAATGAAAGGACAGGTTTCCAAAAATGTTCAGATACGGTGCAAAAATATACAATTTGAAAAAAAAGCAACAGTAGCAGAATAATGTCCCATTAAACTATATACAGTTTTATTATTATTATTACAAGGTATAGTTCAAAAGAATAAACATACAATCAACACTTAATTTATAAATTGTTAACCAAGTTATATATTGGCTATCTATAAGGCACAGTTATCAGAATAAGAATCAGAATCAACTTTATTGGCCAGGGGTGAATGAATACACACGAGGAATTTCTTTTGGTGACCTGTGCTCTCTCAGGTAGTATAACATTAAATAATAACAATCAACTAGAATAAAGAAAATAAAGAAAAATAAATGAAAAAAGAAGTATAAACATAAATATAAGAGTAGTTAGACTAATATGTGCAAACTAAATAAAAATAATAATAGTAATAATAATAATAATAATGAAATAAAATGAGAATACAATAATAATAAGATAATAGTGCAGTAGTGCATTGATGAGTAGTGCAGTGCATTGATGACTAGTGCAAATAGGTGAACATTTAAATGAAAAAATTATGTCCATGAACATTCACAGTGACAGGTTGTTCCAGGGTTGATATGTTTAGTTCCAGGTTATATCACAGTAACAGAAACAGGTCCGACACTCTTTGACTGTTTAGTGTTGATCAGAGTGACAGCCTGAGGGAAGAAACTGTTTTTATGGCGGGAAGTTTTGGCGTACAGTGATCTGTAGCATCTGCCGGAGGGGAGGAGTTTAAACAGATTGTGTGCAGGGTGGGAGGGGTCTGCAGTGATGCTACCTGCCCGTTTCCTGACCCTGGACAGGTATAAGTCTTGGATGGAGGGCAAATCCTAAACAACTTTCATCAAATATTCAACAAGCTATTTATAACTAATCGTCTAACAGTTTATTAATGATCTATTAACTAAGTGTAACGGATAGTTATAAAGTGTTTTTTTATATATATATATATATATACACGAGCCTTCCAAGTGTAATGGCTTTTAAAAGTAAACTTGGTTACACCACTGTAACCGTTTGTAGTTTAGCCCCAAATGCAGCTTTTTGTTCGTTTTTTATAAAGACCCTGAATTCAATAAATTGTATGAAAGGTGCTAAGAAAAAGAAGAAAAAAAAGCAAGAGACCACAAAAGTACAAAACTTTCTTTTGTTTGAGAGCTGTGTATTATATCACTGATTACCTGCTAACACAAGCAAAACTTTTATGTTTTGAGTGTTATGACTTGTGCCCGTGTGTTCTGAAACCTATTTATCCAATGCCTGTTGATCAAGTATAATTAATCTATATAATGGTGTGCCTTTTTTAAATTATATTTAATTATTGTGTGATGCATTCTTTGGTCTATGCTAGTTCATTCACTCTCAAATCTAGAAAGTTTGGAAAAAAAACATCTCAAAGCAGTAAGCAATTAATAATCGATGCTGTTCTGAGCTGTTTGTTTTTTGTGTTTATTTTTATGTAAGTAGAATTGCATAACAAATTGACAATAAATCAGTTTTTAAACTAAGAAACGTTTGTCTTTGTTTCTTTTTGAGTGGAGTGTCTTTAACAGTACAGATTAATTGGAAACCTAAAGTTTGATGACATTCAAGAAGAAAAGACACGTTTCTGAGTGAAAGAACTAGCAGCTTTTGTTCTGCTTCTTGATTGCAACATAAGACGAACCGATTTGCTCAAATTAGTCGGAAAGATTCAAGTCTGAACTACAAAGTCAGAATACTGTGAGTTTATTTCCTATCAGGATGATGCACCTTTTCATTTGAGGAGCTTTTTCAGTTCAGTCATTTAGTTTTTACTACCCCATTATTAACACATGGCACAGATTGGATGTGAGTGAGTAAAACAAACTTCCAAACAAGTTTTTTGGCTTTCACTGGTATATGAAACTACTCTGAACTGGAATTATTTTGAAAAAAGCAACTCCGTTTGGATTTATTTCTAATAATTTGGAAATGGTATGCTCTCTCTGTGCCTTAGGAACCCAGGCACCTTTGGGGGCAGGGTTTGGAAACCCCTTTTCCTCAGCAGTGGCATCTAGCCTGGGCTCCTCCACACTTGGAGGTATTACCTCTGCCTTTAAACGTTAATTACTGATTTCTACCGACCTGGTTTAAATGTTTACAGGCTTTCTGTTTGGAGGTCCGTCAGTACTCTTATGAAAGTAAAGAGTGTTTAGTAGCACTTTACTCAAAGTGTTATGCATAAGGTTGACATTGCGCTGTCATTATCTGTCCTTAGTATGACTAAGGTGTCATGAAGGCTGTCATTAGGTGTCATTCGCTAAATTATGACACCTTTGGAGCTATGTTGGCATTTCTGGGGGTTGGTGGAGGGATCTAGTGGGGTTAGGTAACAACATTTAATGACGGCCTTCATGACACCTTATTCATGCTAATGACAGTGTAATGTCAGCCTTATGTATAAAACTTCAAGTAAAGTGTTACCAAGTGTTTTTTTTTTTTCTGAGAGTGCAGAGCTTCTGCCCAAACTCTTTCTCTCCTTCTTAAGCAAAAGGTCACGTGCGTTCACACCACCAAAAAAAGAATGCAATTATCTAATAGGTTGTGATGTTTTATTGTTTTGTTTGGTTTTTTTTTGTCATAATGTGTCAACGACTACAATAGTTTAGTGTATCTGCGCACCAAATGACAAAATCCACTTGTCAATGTGTGATCACGTGGTTTGAACGCACACAATTCTGGTGTGTTTTTTCCATTTGTTATCTTTTCACGTCGGCCTCTGCTTGGCAATGTGTGTCGAGGTCTAGTGTTCAATAAGAGCTTGAGCTGTACGTTGCACTCTTTGTGGGTCTGGTTATGGCATTTGTTTTGTGTTTACTTTGCTAATGCTTGTGTGTTTGTGTGCTCCGTCATCAGCAGCAGTCCATGGCCGTGTTTGAAATAGGATACTAACGTACTACTCCTACTAAAAAATTAGCATGTAGCAGGGGCGTGCGTTGCCATTAATTTGACGATAAGAATCAAGATTTGCATGTCATGATACAATTTATCCCGATAATAATCAGTACAATATACATCGCAATATATTGCAATATCAATAATTACAAATTTCCCCTCTTCCAAGTACAAAATGCTACTATGCATTTAATTTTTTTGTTAACTTGCAAGAACAAGTAAATGGTAGCTAACTGTAATTCAAGTACCAATATCAAAAAATAGTTGTATGTTTATCAAAATAAATTTTTCAAAAAAGTTTAACTTTAGATTCTGATTCTGGTAAGTTCTTAAATTCTTTAAAAACAAAACAAAAAAAGTAACCACAGATCTATTAAAGTGCCCAGTATGTTTTATGAAAATAAAGTGCAATCAACTTCAAAGCTAAAAAGTATTGAGGAGTTGATCACTGACACCTAGTTACTGGGCATTTACGTGCACTACATATGTTAGCGCAATTACACCTTTTTTTCTTTAATTTAAAGAACACGTTCAAAAATGTAAAAAATAGGTTTTGACTTTTTTTTTTTTTTTTTTTTAAATCAATACGATAATCATGCAGTGAAATATTGCGATATATTGTTGAATCGCATTTTTTCTTACACGCTTAGTATGTAGTGTGTTTCACATTAGATAGTAGGGATGTAACAATTCACTCAACTCCCGATTCACGATACTGGGTTCACGATACGATTCTCTCACGATTTATTTTACAAAATGGGACTGTAGACAAATGATGATTGAAAAATATTCCTTAGAAAATACTGTACTATTTTCCTTTTATTTTTCATTGTCAAAAGAATCCCTTGATAAACTATTCAAAACAATGCAATTTAACTAAAAATAAATAATGAATGAAATAAATAAAGGAATAATACAAATGAAGCAGAAGCCTATTAATTTAAATTCTGGTTCTATAGTAAACAATGCAATGTATTTTGTGCCCAAACAAATAGACTTTTTTAAAAAAAAAAAAAAAAAAAAAAACAGTCTGTACTGTATTTACGTCAGATATTTGTTTGGACCAGCAGAGGGCGCTGGTAACCCAGTGAAGAAGAGATGGTATGCTAGCAGACAGAGCTAATAGAAAAATGTGACTTTTACAGATATTCACGTAATATTACAGATATTCTTTCGGTGCTAAAGGTGTAAGGAATCATTTATGAACACATTTAAGAGTAGAAGGCGGCCAGAAAGAAAGTAGTAGCAGATTCCGCCCGCCGCCTCAGCATTTGGACAAGAGAAGGATAAATATATAGCGCCCTCTGCCGTTTAAAAAAGTACTGCGATTAAATTTTCAGAAAATCGATTTCCACCGTGATACCTATGAATCGATTTTTAACTGCCTTACGATTAATCGTTACATCCCCATTAGATAGTATGCAAATATTGATTATGCGAGAAATACCCAGATGTATATTATATCGGGACATTTTTTAAGTATGTACGGTGGGCACACTAGTCATACTCAACCACCCCATGATGCACTGTGAGCAGAACATAAAATCATCCTGGGGCCGGCCTCAAGCTAAAAGTCAAACGTCCCCTTTTCAAAATAAAAGCATTTTTTTTCTTGTCTTCCATTAGTATTTTTAACCCTTTGGTAAATAGGGCTCTTGTTTTGAAGTTAATCGGAAGTTATGTCAGTAGCACAATGGAGGGTCTCCAAAATGTGGCATGGATCAAAGGACAAGATGATAATTCTACGTGGTCACTCTCGCTTAAAATGCATCATGGGAAGCTTGGAAGTATACGCTCATCATCCGAACCATACTTATAGTATATAGTAGACAGTTTGTAGTGCATAGTACGGAGTATCCCTTTTCGAACACAGCCCTTGTCTCTGTTCCTTGTTGTCTGCTTTCGTTGTGTTTGGTCTGACGTTCATTGTCACTCTCTCCCACAGGTTTTGGTGGTGGGCCAGGATATGGTGGGGTGGGGACTGGGGGGTCTTCTTTTGGCTTCTCCTCCACCAGTAAGCCCACAGGAGGCAGTCTGAGTGCAGGTACAGGCTATTTATAGTTTACCATGTTTACAGCTGTCCTAAGTAACACTGGCAGTTGAAAACATGGAATTATTTTTATTTTTCATTTATTTTTTTAAATCACCATCTTCTGACTCATAACCTAAAAAAAACACTAAGGAAAATAAAAATGAAGGGTTGGCAAACGATGGCCTAACAGTAATTGGATACCATTAATGCAGTGAAAGTAAAAGCATTGAATAACATTTTTTTTTTAGCTGTAATTAATATATTTTAGACGTTGTTGATGTTTGTTCCCTAAGAAAATTACAAATGTTTCTAAAGCCAAAAAGCAGGGTTGGGGTCTATTATAATTGCAATCCTGTTGTTGATAATCAATTACAATTATGACTTAGTTGTAATTTAAAAAAAGATCTAATGCTGTTATAATTGTAATTTAATCATAATTAGGCTAAGATAATTGACTTTCTAATTGTAATTGGCATCGAAATTCTTTAAAATCTGTCAATTACAATTTAATTAAAGGCAAACCTTGGGAACCATGTTACAATTCTATGGTTTACATACATACCCGTCACTTCTCTTTTGGATCGTTTTACCATTATTGACAGAAAAAAGCCTCAATCGCCCACACCAAAAAAATATTAATGCCGATATTTTTTTGCATTAGGAAGCATAACAAGGTAACCAAGTGACGAAAAATGAATTAGATTATAGATATAATATTTTTTGTGTATTTTACAGCTGATATAAGACATGGGTCAAACTGAGATGCTAACAGAAAGCTAACACAAGAGGAAGGTTACGGTTTATGGGGTTATTTATTTCAGGTTTGGAAAGTGTGATTAATTTAAATTAAACTTCAGTCATTGGAAAATAATAATTGTAACTGGGGGAAAATTATGATCACCGTAATCATAATTTAGTTGTAATTGAACATGGATAATTGATCACATAATTGTAATGTGATTGTTTATTATTGATTGTCCTCCAATGACAATTGATCTTATAGTTTTATGTATTTTGCATTTTTAATTATTTTTATGGGGTTATTTATTTCAGGTTCAGGTTAATTGTGATTAATTGAAATTTAACTGGTTACCATAATTGTTATTGAGCATGAATAATTGAAGACGTAATTGAAATATGTAATTGACCCCAACCCTGTAAAAAGTTTGTCCATCCCTGAAATCATAATTTTAATTGTAATTGAAAAAAATGCTGGTCACCGTAATTGTAATTGAACATGGATAAACTAAGAAATAATTGAAAAATGTAAATGACCCCAACCCTGCAAAAAAGTTTGCCCATCACTGAAATTGTAATTTTAATTGTAATTGGAAAGATGCTGGTCACCATAATTGGAATTAGTTTGTAATTGAAAAAAAATTGTAATTTTAAAATGTAATTGACAGAACCCTGTCAAAAACTTTGCTCATCAGGGAAATTGAAATTTTAATTGTGATTTGAAAAATGCTGGTCACCGTAATTGTAATTGAGTTGTAATTGAAGATGTAATTGTAATAAATGTAATTGACCCAAACCCTGCCAAAAAGTTTTCCTATTTCTGAAATTGTAATTTTATTTGTAATTGGAAAAAATTCTGGTCACCATAATTGTAATGGAACATGGATAATTGAAGAAATAATTGAAAAAATGTAATTGACCCAAACCCTGAAAAAATTAGCACACTCCTGAAAACATAATTTCAATTGTAATTGGAAGATTGCTGCTCACCATAGTTGTATGTAATTAAGTTGTAATTGAAGACATAATTGTAATTGACCCAAAAACTGACCCACTTTCAAAAGGTTTGCCCAGCCATGAACTCGTTAGTAGTTATTATTTTATATGATCACTGTGGGTTTTCACCACACCATCTTTTTTTTCTTGTTGTGTTTGTTTCATCCTCTCTGTGCATCATGTCGCCCTCACAGGCTTCGGCAGCAGCAGCAGCTCAGGCTTTAACTTCAGCAACCCTGGCATTAATCCGTCTGCCGGCCTGACCTTCGGCGTGTCCGCACAACCCGCCACAGGGTTCGGCGCCGGGGCGCCCCTGCTCCAGCTGAAGAAACCCCCCGCAGGGAATAAAAGGGGGAAGAGATAGAAAACGTAGTAGTGAGCAGAAGACTGGACTGACTAATGTTTAAGCTCCGCCCTGATTGTTTATCGTAACATCTGACTTTAAACTTTCATCTAAAACGACCCTGAACTGAAGAAACAACGTGAAAAAAATTCCAACCAAGCAGTGCAGTCCATCACATCATATGTTGATTTGATTGCATACTTTCACTTTTCTATTTGAGCACATGGGTCTTCCTGGAAGTCATTTAAAGCACAAATTAGTTTCCCACAATAACCCAAAAACCGACCAATATACCTAAGTTACTTGCCATTTCCTTCCTTCCTTCCTTCTTTTTCTGCAGGTCTTCAGGAAACCTTCATTTGTATTCAATTTTAATGAACATTCTGTCCACATTTTTTTATTTTCACTCACTGATTCTTCAAAATCGATCACAAAAACCTCTGAATATTAGTCCAAGTATGCATTGAGTGTGTTAAGCGTTTAAAAGGCACAGCAGTGGGTTTTTTGGGGGGGGGAAATGTTTTATTTTTCTATATCAAAAAGATTCAAAGTAGTTACCATGGCAGTGATCTAGAACGAGATAAGATCCCGTCTGCATGACCCAGGCAGTTTTAATGTGTATTTTCTTCTTTTGCTAAAGTCCATCCTTGTTTCAGATCGACTTTTCTTTTTTTTTGTTTTTCTTTTTGTACGGGCTTTGTTCATGTCTATGTGGTCAAGGTTGCTTAGACGTTTATTTTGTTTATACCTAAAAGAGCTATTTCTGCTCTTGATCTCATTTTTTTTTTAATGTTAGAGGATTATTTTGCAATGCCGGTGAATGCATGGCCTGAATGAGTGAATATGAATATTTGACCTCCGCACAAAAATGACTTATGTCATTCTTCTGTTTGGGGTGGTGATTGAATGGATGGATGGCTATATGGTATATTCTTCTCTTCAGATATAAACACTGATAGTTGGTATTGGATCCTGTATTTTCAAGATGCTATTTTGTAATGAAATCTCCCAGGTAATGTTTTGCATCTGTTCAATAAATGTATTGTCACAATAACGTTGCACATATGTGTGATAATGATTTTAATCAGCACAACTGAAAATGAAAGGATTCTATTACTTTTCCATCACAAATTTGATGTTTTTTTTTTTTGTTTTTTTTGCTGTTTCATTTCGTGTACCACAATGTTTGTTTGGTAAACACACTTATTTTAGAACTGCAATATTTTTGATAATCATTGATTATTCATTATTCACAGAATTGACAATTTGTGTTGTGATTTGTCTGAACAGAAGGGGGCGGTAGTGCACCTGCTGCTGCTATAACTACTAGAGACGAAGAAGAAGAAATCGGTTGCTAAGCGGCGGCCAACGTAAGGAAGGCACAACACCATTTTACATACATATATGTATATATGCACAACACGGCCATAGTGTACACCCAGGTTATTGTTGCGCTCTTAATATTTGCACATTATCGAACTGGGACGCTCTACAAACTAGTTATGACGTCAGACTTATTGCGAGTGTTCTTTAAGGCCGTGCGTGTGATTTAGAACACAACCTTTGGAGACGTCTTTCTGCGCATTTCGACCGGGATTTTGACACTTTCCGCTGCAGGTATTTTTTATTTTTCTACACGTTATCTAACTACTTTACTCCTGGTCTGTGTCACTGTGTAAGTTTTTACTGTGGTGCGATTATGTAGCATCATTTATAAGTGTATTTATGTCTTGTTTTGTGCAGTAATTGATGTCAGTTTGTCTTATTACAATAAGACAAACTGTTATAAGTTATAATAAACTGAATTAAAGCAGTGTTTACCATGCAAAACATATTTTTTCGTATTCTTAAAGCCATTAATATGCATTCTAAATATATCAAACACTACCCTATGCCTTAAGAGGGATTTTACTGTATTTAATATCATAAACACTGAGATATTTTAACATAAGCGCCGCTGTTTGGCTTTGTATATTCTTGAAACATCCACTGTTATTATTTACCACTAGGTGTCCTCAGTGAGTAACTTTTCTGACTCAATGAGTTTCTTGTATTACAGTATTGTAAATTTTAATGACTAATTCAGTGATATTTCTCAATCAAGTTCCTAAAAACTGCTTATTTATTTTATTGTCAATTTAGTTAGTCAGCAAATTTCCTGAATCAAGTTAAAAAAAGAAAATTCTGCTTAATTTATTAGATTGTAAAATGTGATACTTATTCAGCTAAATTCCTGAATCAAGTACAAAAAAAATGCTGCAAATGAGCTGATATTGTGAAAGTGCTTTATAAATATAGTCCATTTGAAGTTTCACTATTTAGTCAGAAATGCCTCATTTAATCATTTAAAAGTGTTTGTCTTGTTTTTTGTGCAGTATTTGATGTTTGTCACTCAAAATCCATTGCTCTTCTCTTTAATATACTGAAAGCAGTGTTTATGATGCAAAACATGTTTTTTTTGTTTTTTTTTAATATTCTGAAAACCATTAGTATGCATTAGAAATGTATCAAACACTAACCTATAGGACTTAACCCTTCTATTATCCTTTGGGTCAATAATAGTGGACTTTCCTTTTTTACATTTATATTTCATGACTTTTCCTAAATTGATGGGTACAAATGAAAGTGTATTTCGATTGCCATTTTGTATTTAGGGAGTCATTTCTGTATATTTTTTGTTTAGTTTTTTGTCTTTGTGTGTTTTTGCAGTCATTTCGTTTGTATTTACTTTGTGCGTTAAAAGGAACACAAAAATAAATGGTGTTTTTTGTTTTGGGTTTTTTTTTTGGTCATTTTGTGTATTACATTTTTTTCTGCTTGTGTATTGCAGCCATGCCTCCTCCAGACACAATGTTCTGCGCCCAGCAGATCCACATCCCTCCAGAGCTTCCAGACATCCTGAAAAACTTCACCAAGGCCGCCATCAGAACACAACCTAAAGATGTGCTGCAGTGGTCCGTGGCGTAAGTCTTCTGAGGTTTAAATAGTCAGAACCAATGCACTGCATGGATTGTATTTTATTTAAATCAATCATTCCTAAAAAAAAAAAAAAAAAAAATTAACTATGATCTTGGTGTGTCCATGCTACAACATTGTTGTGGTTAGAATTTCTCAGCTTTAGTTTATTAATGAAAGAAAATGACAAAAGGAAATTAAAAAAAAAAAAATTAAAAGTGAAGATGTAACGTTTTTATTTTTATTTTGCTACTGACGAATGTCACAACCTGGGTTGGGGTCAATTATAATTGTGATTGCTTAATTGATAATTAATTCAAATTATGGCGTAAATATAACTACCATTGTAATTCTTAAAATCTGTTGTGGTTGTATTCATAATTAATAATAAAATAATTGTAATTGAGTTCAGATAATTGACTTTGTAATTGTAATTGCCATGAAAATTCTATTAAAATAGTCAATTTTAATTTAAAGCAAAACTGAGGAACTATGTGCAGTTCTACACACATGGAATAAACAATTATTAAAATATGTTTCATATCAAGTTTTCCCACATTTTACCATTTAGAAAACAATGAAATATAGGGGTACACTGACACAAAAATGGCTCAGACACCCACACCATAAATATTAAAACCTATATTTGAATTGATTAGGACACTTAACAAGGTAACCAATAGATAGGAAAGAAATTAGATGATAGATATTAGTTAATAGTGTATTTTGCAGCTGATTTAGGACCCGTTAGAGATGCTAACACAAAAGGAATTTCAATTTTTAATAGGTTATTTAGTTCAGCTCAGAAATTGTAATTCAACTTTAGTAATTGAGAACGTAATGTCATTGACTTTCAGGGGAAAAACAGTAATTGTGATTTTAATTGAAATTGAAAAAAATGCCGATCACTTTAATCAGAAGTGAATTGTAAATGAACATGGATAATTGAAGACAGAATTGTAATCTAAAAATGTAATTCACCCCAACACTGGTGAGCAGTGTAGAGTTGCGTCAAAACACAGAAATTCAATGGAATGAATTCACTGTTTCTCAGTGAAACAGGAACATTTCTGTAACATAGAGGTTGTATATTTAAAGCAGTGAATGCTAAGGAAGTATTAACTTATATGCTAATCTAACTGCACCTTAGACAAAGCTAAATATACATTAAAGAATGTGTGTTATTAATAAGTGTCTCCTCCCAGATATTTCAACAATCTGTCCAAAGGTGAGACACTTCCAGTCAAAGACAGGTTCGAGGTGTACGACGCTGAACAGACGTCGGACACAGGACTGACCCCAGGGTTACTCAAAACACTCCACAAGCAGGTACCTCATCTACATTATTATCTAAACCAGAGGTGGACAACTATTATGACAGTTTGATCTGAGGGCCACAGTATCAACAACATTCATGTCAGCATTTAGAAAAATACCCAAACTGAGCATCAATACAGGAAATGAGAAATTATTTTGTGTATTTTACTTGTATTTCCGTTTCGTGTTTTTGGCTCATTTTGTGTGTTTTTTTTTGTGTTTTTATTTCTCTCATTTTGTGGGTTTATCTTTTTGTCTCGTGTATTTTAGTTGTCGCTTCGCATGTTTTTGGAGTATTTTTGTGTATTTTAATGTCCTTTTGTTTGTATTTGCTTTGTGCGTTAAAATGAACACAATAATGACACAAAATTTTGTGTTTGGCTGTTTTGTGTGTTTTTGGAATAATTTTGTGCGTTTTTGTGGGTTCTTTTGTCTTGTATAGTGATTTACTATAATAGTTTGTATTTGCGTTTTGGGTCTAATTTCGTGTTTTTTTGTGTCATTTAGTTTATTTTGCTCATTTTGTGCATTTTCGTTTTTGTCACGTGTATTTTAGTTGACGTTTTTGTGTATTTCTGTTTGTATTTGCTTTGTGCATTAAAATAAACACAAAAATACACAAAATTGAATGTTTTTTTTTCGCATTTTGGGAATTTTTATTGTCATTTTGTATTTAGGGAGTCATTTTTAGTATATTTATTCATTAATTTTTGTCGTTTCGGGTGTTTTTGTCGTCTGATGTATTTTTCTGCATTTTTACATGTATTTTTACGTAATTTTGTGTGTTTACTTTTGGGGCTGCACAAATTTAAAGCGAGGCTCTTATGTGGCTCCCAGGCCTTGAGTTTAACACATGATTTTTCTAAACTGGATGTCGTGCTGTCCATGCTTTAAATATAACTAAAAAGTATAGATATTAGGGTGTTTTGATGACTACATGTGAGAGTTTACATGTGAGAATGTGACTCAGACATCCCCACTTCATCTATCATCTTTAAAGTATTCAACTCGTGCATTTTCTGTGATTTTTCTCGTGACTGCAATAATCTTCATGATCCTCTTCTCTTCCTTTCCACCCGATCTAAGCTTTGCTCCAGGAAATCTGTAACCATGGAGGAACTGCAGACCAAATGGAAGGGCCTGTGTCTGCCTGAGGATCAGCTGGAAACCCTCCTGTCATTGGGCAGATTTGCCTCAGACATAAACTGGATGGACTTTTTCGCCTTGGGCTGCAGCGCTCTTGGAGGGGTGAGATATTACATAAAAACTATAGCTATAAATGCTAATACCACACGATAGCACTCCCTTTGAGGCCCTAAAACCTACCAGGCAACGCACAGCTGGAGATCCCCAAGCACTGGTGTTTAGTCTTGGAGAGTTTAGAAGAAATCTAGACATGTGTGATCCAGACTTACTCCTCACAGTTTCTCCACTGCAGAAAGAACAGCCTATAAATCCTTCTCTGACTATGGGAATTTGAGCCTTGCTGTTAAGCCAGTTATTTTCCTCAGAACTGCAGATATATAAGTAGTGACAGATCAAAGAGAATGCATCAAAGCAAAGCATGTGTTCTCAGTGTTGGTTTGGGGAGTTTGGCTTTGGATCATGTTTTTCACCACATGAGGGCAGTGTTGTTCTGTTTTCAACCTATGCATGATTTGTCACTATTGAATTAGATATTTATATATATATATATATATATATATATATATATATATTTACATTTTGCCAGTCTTCAGACCAAACAGAAAAAACAACACTCAATTGTCTAACTATTCAGCCTAAATGGTGTAGGTTGAAGCAAATGCATGTACCCCATCACAAAAAAATAATTAGGAAACTAATATTAATACTTTTACAATACACATTCAATATGTATTCTACACAAAATTTTATATACACAGTTTATACATGCACATCAAACATATATGTACACACATTTATACATACATGCATGTACATGACATGTACACAATATTAATATTTTACTATTTACGATACAAATTTCATCAATTGCATTTTAAATGTAATATATTTCAGTTCATAACACACTCTATCCCAATATATTTTATTATGTTTAGTGAGTAAGTATGAATATATTTTATACCTATATATATATATATATTATTGCTGTCCTATAGGTAAAATTGTTCTAAAATGCTCTTTATTCTTATACTTACTAATGATAAATGATTTAAAAAAACTGCTATTGTTTTACTCATCCTTTTCAGTGTTTTTCTGGATTATTTGTGTTTGTGTGATTGTCCTCATAGTTTAATGTATTTTTCATTTTGAATTATATTTTCTAAAAAAAAAATCTGAATTATTCCCCAAACAGACTCTGATGAGTTCCCTGAGCGTTGCCTGTGAAATCCTGACTGAGGATGAGGAAGGTGCTGCTCCCAGAATCCCCTTTGATACGTTTACCCAGCTCTACACGTACCTCGCTGGCCTCGATGGGGACGTTCCACGAGAAGAAATCAACAACTTCTTGGAGAACCTGCAGCCACAAGTGTAAGTGACACATCTGTGTGTGTGTGCTCTTACTATTAGAACACAGTGATAGTGGTAGGGAACTAGAATGTGTGTTGTATGCATTACAAACAGACAGGCTTCTTATTTCACTCAGTGGTTCCCAACCTTTTTCTGGTCATGACCCCATTTTGATATCAAGAATTTCTGGCGACCATAGAAACATTATTTTCCAGAATTACTTCTTGATCATGTTTGTTATACTGTGTTGGGTCAATGTTGTGACGCCTAAACTGCATTTCTTTTAGTTAGTTTTTATATCACAAATGTGCAGCAACTCCAGAGACATTTTTTTTTCTTCTAAAATTAGTTTTTGATCATGTTTATTGAAGTGTTTTACAAATACAGAGTATAAGGATTAGTGCACAAAGATAAGATGCACCACCATAGATATTTTAGAAAACATTTGTTTGATATTCATTGTGTGTGATGTGTTAATCTGTAAAATAATAATTAAAAAAAAAAAATATATATAATTCTAAGTAGTTTTTTTACCTGCGTTTTTTTTTTTTTTTTTAACTAATTACGAGACATTTTAGGCATTTCAAAGTTGAAAAACACTGGTTTAATAAAAAAATATACCAAATATGTTTTAACTTACATATGCACTCACTTTTTTTTTTTTTTTAAATGTTACTTACTAAATTATTACTAATTTATTCTTTTATTCAAAGTGTCAAAATATCATGTAGTGCGATGATCTGGCCATGACTGCTGTTTTTAAAATAATTCTAAATCAATTCAAATGTATATATATATATATATATATATATATATATATATATATATATATATATATATATATATATATATATATATATATATATAGTCCTGTATATGATTTCAAAGTATTTCTATTTTTATTTCCATCATAATTTTTATGCAAATCTTGCGTGATGATGAACATTTTATGAAATATCATGCGGTGCAATCTTTATACGTCATTGACCAAATACACAGTAGCCAGGATTAGTGACAAGTTAGGCCAATGCCTATTGCATTTTATTATTATTATTATTATTATTATTATTATTATTATTATTATTATTATTATTATTATTATTATTATTATTATTATTATTATTTCTTTCAATTTGAAAAAGAAGAATAATTAAATTTCTCATCAGTAATTCTTTCTTGATTGCTATAGACATTTCATGTGACCCCACATGGGGTCCTGACCCCAAGGTTAAAAACAATGGCTTGAGTCCTTTCATTATTTTAAAGTTTTAATTGCTTAAGTTAAACTTGAAGGCGAATGGTGCTTATTGTCTTTAGTTTGGTTTTAGTTTTTCAACCTTTCCAGAGTGATGGATTTCTCACAGGGTAGAAAATGTGCAGTGGACCCCTTCTGCATCCTCAATCACAACTTGTTTACAACCATCTGTGGTTGAAAATGCCTCAAGGACTCTGCTTTTTCCCCTCCCTCTAAAAAAAATAATAATCAGGATTTCAGCCTTTTTGAACATGAAAATGTTTTTAAAATTTTGATTTAAAAAGTAAAATAGGTCAAAGGTGTAATAAAGTTATAATTAAGGGAACATTTGAGATTAAATCAACCTGAATTAATGATTTTTGTCCCTTAATTAAGTTACACAAGCAAGTAAGACTGTGATCTGCGTTTAACACGTTCTCACTATTTATTTTTAGGTATTTAATCAAGACATAGGGGAGTTTTGAACAAAAGTGTATATTTCACTGGTGCAGTAAAGATGATGAATCGAAGCTTTTTCATATTTACAATATGTACTGGAAAAACTGCTCCCAAAATGTTCTCTGCAGGGTTGAGTATTAATACAGTGAGAGCAGTGTTAGCTGAATCAGGAGCTTCTGCTGTTATTAGTTTACTGCTGTGAAAATCCCCATGCTGCTGAGTGAGTGTAGTGCATTTGCACTGATTTTTCTGTCCAATAGTAACGAGCAGACTGGCATGATTCAGGTTTCCAACTTCCACATCAGCAGGAAGTGATGGAGATAGGAAAACGAAAAAGGGGAAGTAAAGAAATAACAAAGTGATGGACTTTAATTTAATAAATGGAGTCAGCGTGGCACTGAAAGGTGCCGCTGTTGTTTCATTAAAAGCACATTGATTGTAAAGAACGTCAGCACAGACACTGTCTGTTGTTGATTATCTGGTTCATGTTGGAATCCTTTGTTTAGCAGCAAAAAGGAACAGATGTGTGTAGTTCTTTGTGCTTCATACTTTACGTTTTCTAACGTCAACATTAGTATAAAGTCTGTTAGAGCCTGATATGGAACAAGACCTGAATTGTTATTAAAAAAATTCAATAAAACCCAAAATGTAATAATGTAACAAAACTGCTAAGCCTGAAATGTAATAATTTTTTAAAAATCAAACCCAAAATATTACAACTGGTCAATGATGTAACAAGATGCTGAGCCAAAAATATAAAAACCTTTTATGGTTATTACATTATTCAGTGTAATAACACTGCCCCGTTTAAATGATGGAACGGGGCAGTTTTTAGGTGTCATTTTGTGTTTTTTTGGTCTATTTTTCTGCAATTTTCCATAGTTGAAGTCATTTTGTGAGTTTAGTTGCTGACGTCTGAGCTGGTTGGGAGGATAAGAAATAGTATCAGTGGTATTTGGTGAAAAAGGGCATACACATGCCCTCTTGCAGCCTAAATATTTCAGGGTATCAGCCATACCAAGTCAAAGAGAATTGGATGACAGAGTGAAAATTGTAACTTGATAACTTTTGGTTCTCCACCCGTATGACAGCCAGGAGGAAATGTTGTCAGGGCTTACAACACTGATTTTTCTCTGACCTTTACAGAAATCCTAGAAATAAAACAGAAGGATTTTTATTCTGCAGAGGAAATGATTCATTATGCATTTACACACAGTCTATAAAGGCTTTTTACACAGCATCATTGAGTACAATGCTCCCAGTCAGAGCTACAATGCTGTGTGCCCCATTGTTTCAGGGCTTTAGAACAGGAAGAAAGCATGACATCATTGCAAAGATGTCATTGGTTGGGGAATGTCAGCTTCACTGGCAACGCGCTGCACAGCTTTTTTTATTCTTAAATAGCACAGATAGCATCATTCAACACATACATTTTCCAACATTTTCTTTTTCTTTTCCCTATCCCACCCTATAACAGATGGCCTGATAACTCAAGAATTACAGTTCACAATACACAGTCACACACACCAAAAAATAACAAGAAATCAATGATAATCATTTCAATACAATAATAGAAGTACAATTACATCACTTCAACAAATGTCATCTGCGTTTACATTTTCCAAAACAGGTTTCCAGACTTGATCAAATGTTTGTTTTGTAGAGTAACACATCTTCTTATTGAATAAAGTAAGTGAGATCTTTGACCCAGCCCTCATACGTGGGTGGCAATGAGTCTTTCCACAAATCATCCATCGAGGAAGAAGGTAGCAGAAAGCTATCATATTGGCTTTTTTCTCAGCTAAATTGGCAGCTCTCACAATCACTCCAAATACAGCAATAAATGGACACGGTTGAACTGTAGTATTACATATTGTTGACAGAGTTTTAAAAATGGATTACCAGAAACTGTTCAACCATGAACACATCACAAACAGGTGTAATAAAGTTGCTGGTTCTTGACGGCATCGGTCGGATGTGCGGTCAAGGTCAGTTTTTGTTTTACTCGACCTTGCTTTAGGCCAGAATCACACAGTGTTTGAGGTGCATAGAGCTTGAAAAGATTCTGCAAGTTTTTTACTGTTTCATCAAGCTTGGCTCATAACGGCGCATCTTTGGGAATGATGCAAAGCAGTTTGAGACATACGGGAGAAAAGGGTGGACACAGAGGTGTCAAACTTAATACATTCAGGTGTGTTTGTTATGTGCTACCGTCTAATATCTGTTATATTCTCATCCTCTAGGGAACGCCAAGAGGGAATGATTAAACCTCTGGACTTCATCCACCTGGAAGTCCCAACTCCCTCAAGTTCTACCGAAGTTCCCACTTCAACCTCAAGAGATGAATAAAATCAACTAAGGACAAGTTTATCCCAGCTATGTCTTTAAAACTGGTTAATAAAACTTTTTCAAGCTAAATATTTGCTCTTCAATATGGTTCATTACGGTAATTTTACTCACACATGACGGAAACACTAAAAGATGGTGCTTTGTTTTGATGAAATCGTCACACACGAGGAAAAGAGAAAGAGGAGCAAAGGCCAAGAGAAAGAGACCAAATACTGGTAGATTTAATTAAAAAGGTTATTTATTTGAAATGTATATTTAATACTGACTTAATGTTCTGTAAGCGTTGAGTTTTTGTTACAGTTTTAATTTCTAGGAGGCGATGTTTCTCATATTGTTTCAATAATTGAGAAATTTTAGGAAGGTCTATATGAGATTATTATAATGAATAAATAATAAAGGTGATTGACTTGAGTCACCACTTTTTTTTTTTAAGTCTTTGTTATAAAGAGAGAAATAACTTTTTATATCTTATGGAAAATAACCTATTATATTGTATATTGCTATTAAAAGGTAGATTAAAGAAAACATTGATTGCTTTTTGAGTATGCCGAGGTCGGCCCTTGTCCTCTTTTTTGGAAATCAAAATATGGTCACCCAAGGTTGACCTCCAGTGATGAATGGAGTGAACTAGATAAATACTAAGTAGTTGGGGAATTTGTTGATGTAAAATTTGCATCCTAATAGAGGAACCATGACTTGGGTTGACAGCCTTGCGGGCAACGAAGTGAGCACTATATCTCTCAGAGGAATCCCAGGGACCACCGACAGCAACAAACCTACATTAGCATTCAAGGAAAAGGATGAGGTTCATCTTTCCCATGGAATAATGAAGAAAACTAAAGAAAGTACCTCACCCTCTAAAGGCTGGAGAAAGTGCAAGAAGAGAGCAATGGTTCAAATTCTACTTGTTGGAATGTTTAATAGTTGTTTTAAATAAATAGAAACATGGTTTTGAAACTGTATGTTAAGTTGAGGTTTTGTTTATTCAGACAAGGTTTTTCACGTAATGTTTTATCTCCCGACATGTTTCGAGTTCTGCTGACTTCCATGTAATAGTTCCAGCGAGATTCATTTGGTTTTTTTCTCTTTTTTGTTCCCTAAAGGCGATCAGCAGAACTTCTCTGACGAAGACTGGCAGTTTAACTGTTTCAGCTGGTGCCTCTGAGCCTGCCTTTCCTCCCTCTCACCTGATGCACCTGATTCACATCAGCAATCATGTGGAGAGGGAGGGGGAGCTGTATAAAGGGCTGAGAGGACCAGAAAGAGAGAGGCACCACATCAGACCACCAGCAGCAGACATGTGGGGAGTTTCTTCTACTCCCCACTCAATGCCCTGTAAGTTTGTTATTTTAGTTTAGGCTGGAGATTTCTGGTAGTCCTGTTTATGTCTTTTGTAGTTTAGAGGGTGGATGCTGGATTGATAGGCCTGTATAAGGTTGGCTCATGTCCTCCATATTTTTGTTTAGTTTGGCCAGGGTCTCGAGCCCCTTTGATTTCATTCTGTTGGTACTTTTAAAAACGTTTGTTAATAAATACTTTGAAAACCTTTGTTTTCTGTTTGCCGTCTTTGATGTTGCGACTCCTCAAGCCTATTGGTCTAACATCGTGGAGGGGCCGTAACAGGAACAAACATAAGAACGTATCAAAAAATACCTTAAATGGGAAGTAAAGCATATTTTTCAAGACCATTAATAGACTCTGAAAACTGCTGTAAATATATTGCACATACTTTAAACGGGTTGAGAATGTAGTAAGGCACAAAAAACGGCAAAATCGAAAATTCAACCAACATCGAAGTTAAATCTAAAATAAAGCAAAAAAACTAACATATTTGAAAAATGAAACAAATGAGTTAGGACCATCATTAGACCCTAAAATCTACTATAAATAGAATGCAAATACTTAAAACGGGCAAAAAATGATTTAAGGCACGAAAAATGGCAAAAATTGAAAATTCACCCAACTTATGAAGTAAGGCATTAAGTCAAAAAATTTCAACTCCAAAAAAATTGAGTTAAGACCATCATTAAACCCTAATAACTACTAGAAATAGAATGCACATACTGAAAAGGGGCAAAGGATGCTGTAAGGCACGCGAAAAGGCAAAAATCGAAAATTCACCCAACGTCGGAGGTAAGACTATAGTAAGGCATAAAGTCAAAAAATTTCAACCCCAAAAAAATTGAGTTAAGACCATCATTAGACCATAAAAACTACTAGAAATAGAATGCACATACTTAAAATGGGCAAAGGATGCTGTAAGGCACAAAAAATGACAAAAAACAAAAATCACCCAAAATCAAAAGTAAGGCTATAGTAAGGCATTTTTTTTCAAAAATTTCGAAAAAAAAAAAAATTGGGTTAGGACCATCATTAGACCCTATAAACTACTAGAAATAGAATTTACATACTTAAAACAGGCAAAGGCTGCTGAAAGGCACGAAAAAAGGCAAAAATCTAAAATTCACCCAAAGTCGGAGGTAAGACAGGCATAAAGTCAAAAAATTTCAACTCCAAAAAAATTGAGTTAGGACCATCATTAGACCCTAAAAACCACTGCGAACATAATGCACATACTTAAACTGGGCAAAGAAAGCAGTAAGGCACAAAAAATGACAAAAAAAAACAAAATCACTCAAAATCAAAAGTAAGGCTATAGCAAGGCATTTTTTTTCAAAATTTTCGAAAAAAAAAAATTGAGTTAGGACCATCATTAGACCCTAAAAACCACTGCAAACATAATGCACATACTTAAACTGGGCAAAGAAAGCAGTAAGGCACAAAAAATGACAAAAAACAAAAATCACCCAAATTCAAAAGTAAGGCTATAGCAAGGCATTTTTTTTCAAAAATTTCGAAAAAAAAAAATTGAGTTAGGACCATCAATAGACCCTAAAAACCACTGCAAACATAATGCACATACTTAAACTGGGCAAAGAAAGCAGTAAGGCACAAAAAATGACAAAAAACAAAAATCACCCAAATTAAAAGTAAGGCTATAGCAAGGCATTTTTTTTCAAAAATTTCGAAAAAAAAAAAATTGAGTTAGGACCATCATTAGACCCTAAAAACCACTGCAAACATAATGCACATACTTAAACTGGGCAAAGAAAGCAGTAAGGCACAAAAAATGACAAAAAACAAAAATCACCCAAAATTAAAAGTAAGGCTATAGCAAGGCATTTTTTTCAAAAATTAAAAAAAAAAAAAATTGAGTTAGGACCATCATTAGACCCTAAAAACCACTGCAAACATAATGCACATACTTAAACTGGGCTAAGAAAGCAGTAAGGCACAAAAAATGACAAAAAACAAAAATCACCCAAAATTAAAAGTAAGGCTATAGCAAGGCATTTTTTTTCAAAAATTTCGAAAAAAAAAAAAAATTGAGTTAGGACCATCATTAGACCCTAAAAACTACTGCAAACATAATGCACATACTTAAACTGGGCTAAGAAAGCAGTAAGGCACAAAAAATGACAAAAAAACAAAAATCACCCAAAATTAAAAGTAAGGCTATAGCAAGGCATTTTTTTTTCAAAAAATTAAAAAAAAAAAAAAAAAAAAAATTGAGTTAGGACCATCATTAGACCCTAAAAACTACTGCAAACATAATGCACATACTTAAACTGGGCTAAGAAAGCAGTAAGGCACAAAAAATGACAAAAAACAAAAATCACCCAATATTAAAAGTAAGGCTATAGCAAGGCATTTTTTTTCAAAAATTTCGAAAAAAAAAAATTGAGTTAGGACCATCATTAGACCCTAAAACCACTGCAAACATAATGCACATACTTAAACTGGGCTAAGAAAGCAGTAAGGCACAAAAAATGACAAAAAACAAAAATCACCCAAAATTAAAAGTAAGGCTATAGCAAGGCATTTTTTTTCAAAAATTAAAAAAAAAAAAAATTGAGTTAGGACCATCATTAGACCCTAAAAACCACTGCAAACATAATGCACATACTTAAACTGGGCAAAGAAAGCAGTAAGGCACAAAAAATGACAAAAAACAAAAATCACCCAAAATCAAAAGTAAGGCTATAGCAAGGCATTTTTTTTCAAAAATTTCGAAAAAAAAAAATTGAGTTAGGACCATCATTAGACCCTAAAAACCACTGCAAACATAATGCACATACTTAAACTGGGCTAAGAAAGCAGTAAGGCACAAAAAATGACAAAAAACAAAAATTCACCCAAAATTAAAAGTAAGGCTATAGCAAGGCATTTTTTTTCAAAAATTTCGAAAAAAAAAAAAATGGGTTAGGACCATCATTAGACCCTAAAAACCACTGCAAACATAATGCACATACTTAAACTGGGCTAAAAAAAGCAGTAAGGCACAAAAAATGACAAAAATCAAAAATCACCCAAAATCAAAAGTAAGGCTATAGCAAGGCATTTTTCTTCAAAAATTAAAAAAAAAAAAAAATTGAGTTAGGACCATCATTAGACTTTAAAAACTACTGCAAACATAATGCACATACTTAAACTGGGCTAAGAAAGCAGTAAGGCACAAAAAATGACAAAAAACAAAAATCACCCAAAATTAAAAGTAAGGCTATAGCAAGGCATTTTTTTTCAAAAATTTCGAAAAAAGAAATTGAGTTAGGACCATCAATAGACCCTAAAAACCACTGCAAACATAATGCACATACTTAAACTGGGCAAAGAAAGCAGTAAGGCACAAAAAATGACAAAAAACAAAAATCACCCAAAATTAAAAGTAAGGCTATAGCAAGGCATTTTTTTTCAAAAATTTAAAAAAAAAAAAATTGAGTTAGGACCATCATTAGACTTTAAAAACTACTGCAAACATAATGCACATACTTAAACTGGGCTAAGAAAGCAGTAAGGCACAAAAAATGACAAAAAAAAAAATCACCCAAAATTAAAAGTAAGGCTATAGCAAGGCATTTTTTTTCAAAAATTTCGAAAAAAAAAAAATTGAGTTAGGACCATCATTAGACCCTAAAAACCACTGCAAACATAATGCACATACTTAAACTGGGCTAAAAAAGCAGTAAGGCACAAAAAATGACAAAAAACAAAAATCACCCAAAATTAAAAGTAAGGCTATAGCAAGGCATTTTTTTTCAAAAATTAAAAAAAAAAAAGAAATTGAGTTAGGACCATCATTAGACTTTAAAAACTACTGCAAACATAATGCACATACTTAAACTGGGCTAAGAAAGCAGTAAGGCACAAAAAATGACAAAAAACAAAAATCACCCAAAATCAAAAGTAAGGCTATAGCAAGGCATTTTTTTTCATAAATTTCGAAAAAAAAAAAATTGAGTTAGGACCATCATTAGACCCTAAAAACCACTGCAAACATAATGCACATACTTAAACTGGGCTAAGAAAGCAGTAAGGCACAAAAAATGACAAAAAACAAAAATCACCCAATATTAAAAGTAAGGCTATAGCAAGGCATTTTTTTTCAAAAATTTCGAAAAAAAAAATTGAGTTAGGACCATCATTAGACCCTAAAACCCACTGCAAACATAATGCACATACTTAAACTGGGCTAAGAAAGCAGTAAGGCACAAAAAATGACAAAAAACAAAAATCACCCAAAATTAAAAGTAGGCATTTTTTTTCAAAAATTAAAAAAAAAAAAAAATTGAGTTAGGACCATCATTAGACCCTAAAAACCACTGCAAACATAATGCACATACTTAAACTGGGCAAAGAAAGCAGTAAGGCACAAAAAATGACAAAAAACAAAAATCACCCAAAATCAAAAGTAAGGCTATAGCAAGGCATTTTTTTTCAAAAATTTCGAAAAAAAAAATTGAGTTAGGACCATCATTAGACCCTAAAAACCACTGCAAACATAATGCACATACTTAAACTGGGCAAAGAAAGCAGTAAGGCACAAAAAATGACAAAAAACAAAAATCACCCAAAATTAAAAGTAAGGCTATAGCAAGGCATTTTTTTTCAAAAATTTCGAAAAAAAAAAATTGAGTTAGGACCATCATTAGACCCTAAAAACCACTGCAAACATAATGCACATACTTAAACTGGGCAAAGAAAGCAGTAAGGCACAAAAAATGACAAAAAACAAAAATCACCCAAAATTAAAAGTAAGGCTATAGCAAGGCATTTTTTTTCAAAAATTTCGAAAAAAAAAAAATTGAGTTAGGACCATCATTAGACCCTAAAAACCACTGCAAACATAATGCACATACTTAAACTGGGCAAAGAAAGCAGTAAGGCACAAAAAATGACAAAAAACTAAATCACCCAAAATTAAAAGTAAGGCTATAGCAAGGCATTTTTTTTCAAAAATTTCGAAAAAAAAAAAAATTGAGTTAGGACCATCATTAGACCCTAAAAACTACTGCAAACATAATGCACATACTTAAACTGGGCTAAGAAAGCAGTAAGGCACAAAAAATGACAAAAAACAAAAATCACCCAAAATCAAAAGTAAGGCTATTAGCAAGGCATTTTTTTCCAAAAATTTCGAAAAAAAATAAAATTGAGTTAGGACCATCATTAGACCCTAAAAACCACTGCAAACATAATGCACATACTTAAACTGGGCTAAGAAAGCAGTAAGGCACAAAAAATGACAAAAAAACAAAAATCACCCAAAATTAAAAGTAAGGCTATAGCAAGGCATTTTTTTCCAAAAATTTCGAAAAAAAAAAAATTGAGTTAGGACCATCATTAGACCCTAAAAACCACTGCAAACATAATGCACATACTTAAACTGGGCTAAAAAAGCAGTAAGGCACAAAAAATGACAAAAATCAAAAATCACCCAAAATTAAAAGTAAGGCTATAGCAAGGCATTTTTCTTCAAAAATTAAAAAAAAAAAAAAATTGAGTTAGGACCATCATTAGACTTTAAAAAATACTGCAAACATAATGCACATACTTAAACTGGGCTAAGAAAGCAGTAAGGCACAAAAAATGACAAAAAACAAAAATCACCCAAAATTAAAAGTAAGGCTATAGCAAGGCATTTTTTTTTCAAAAAATTCAAAAAAAAAAAAAATTGAGTTAGGACCATCATTAGACCCTAAAAACTACTGCAAACATAATGCACATACTTAAACTGGGCTAAGAAAGCAGTAAGGCACAAAAAATGACAAAAAACAAAAATCACCCAAAATTAAAAGTAAGGCTATAGCAAGGCATTTTTTTTCAAAAATTTCGAAAAAAAAAAAATTGAGTTAGGACCATCATTAGACCCTAAAAACCACTGCAAACATAATGCACATACTTAAACTGGGCTAAGAAAGCAGTAAGGCACAAAAAATGACAAAAAACAAAAATCACCCAAAATTAAAAGTAAGGCTATAGCAAGGCATTTTTTTTTCAAAAATTTAAAAAAAAAAAAATTGAGTTAGGACCATCATTAGACCCTAAAAACCACTGCAAACATAATGCACATACTTAAACTGGGCAAAGAAAGCAGTAAGGCACAAAAAATGACAAAAAACAAAAATCACCCAAAATTAAAAGTAAGGCTATAGCAAGGCATTTTTTTTCAAAAATTTCGAAAAAAAAAAAAATTGAGTTAGGACCATCATTAGACCCTAAAAACCACTGCAAACATAATGCACATACTTAAACTGGGCAAAGAAAGCAGTAAGGCACAAAAAATGACAAAAAACTAAATCACCCAAAATCAAAAGTAAGGCTATAGCAAGGCATTTTTTTTCAAAAATTTCAAAAAAAAAAAATTGAGTTAGGACCATCATTAGACCCTAAAAACCACTGCAAACATAATGCACATACTTAAACTGGGCTAAGAAAGCAGTAAGGCACAAAAAATGACAAAAAACAAAAATCACCCAAAATTAAAAGTAAGGCTATAGCAAGGCATTTTTTTTTCAAAAATTTCGAAAAAAAAAAAATTGAGTTAGGACCATCATTAGACCCTAAAAACCACTGCAAACATAATGCACATACTTAAACTGGGCAAAGAAAGCAGTAAGGCACAAAAAATGACAAAAAACAAAAATCACCCAAAATTAAAAGTAAGGCTATAGCAAGGCATTTTTTTTCAAAAATTAAAAAAAAAAAAAAATTGAGTTAGGACCATCATTAGACCCTAAAAACCACTGCAAACATAATGCACATACTTAAACTGGGCAAAGAAAGCAGTAAGGCACAAAAAATGACAAAAAACAAAAATCACCCAAAATTAAAAGTAAGGCTATAGCAAGGCATTTTTTTTCAAAAATTTCGAAAAAAAAAAAATTGAGTTAGGACCATCATTAGACCCTAAAAACTACTGCAAACATAATGCACATACTTAAACTGGGCTAAGAAAGCAGTAAGGCACAAAAAATGACAAAAAACAAAAATCACCCAAAATCAAAAGTAAGGCTATAGCAAGGCATTTTTTTTCCAAAAATTTCGAAAAAAAAAAAAATTGAGTTAGGACCATCATTAGACCCTAAAAACCACTGCAAACATAATGCACATACTTAAACTGGGCTAAGAAAGCAGTAAGGCACAAAAAATGACAAAAAACTAAATCACCCAAAATTAAAAGTAAGGCTATAGCAAGGCATTTTTTTTCAAAAATTTCGAAAAAAAAAAAAATTGAGTTAGGACCATCATTAGACCCTAAAAACCACTGCAAACATAATGCACATACTTAAACTGGGCTAAGAAAGCAGTAAGGCACAAAAAATGACAAAAAACAAAAATCACCCAAAATTAAAAGTAAGGCTATAGCAAGGCATTTTTTTTCAAAAATTTCAAACAAAAAAAAATTGAGTGTAGACCATCATTAGACCCTAAAAACCACTGCAAACATAATGCACATACTTAAACTGGGCTAAAAAAGCAGTAAGGCACAAAAATGACAAAAAACAAAAATCACCCAAAATTAAAAGTAAGGCTATAGCAAGGCATTTTTTTTCAAAAATTAAAAAAAAAAAAAAATTGAGTTAGGACCATCATTAGACCCTAAAAACCACTGCAAACATAATGCACATACTTAAACTGGGCAAAGAAAGCAGTAAGGCACAAAAAATGACAAAAAACAAAAATCACCCAAAATTAAAAGTAAGGCTATAGCAAGGCATTTTTTTTCAAAAATTAAAAAAAAAAAAAAAATTGAGTTAGGACCATCATTAGACCCTAAAAACTACTGCAAACATAATGCACATACTTAAACTGGGCTAAGAAAGCAGTAAGCTACAAAAAATGACAAAAAACAAAAATCACCCAAAATCAAAAGTAAGGCTTTAGCAAGGCATTTTTTTCCAAAAATTTCGAAAAAAAATAAAATTGGGTTAGGACCATCATTAGACCCTAAAAACCACTGCAAACATAATGCACATACTTAAACTGGGCTAAAAAAAGCAGTAAGGCACAAAAAATGACAAAAATCAAAAATCACCCAAAATCAAAAGTAAGGCTATAGCAAGGCATTTTTTTTCAAAAATTTCGAAAAAAAAAAATTGAGTTAGGACCATCATTAGACCCTAAAAACCACTGCAAACATAATGCACATACTTAAACTGGGCTAAGAAAGCAGTAAGGCACAAAAAATGACAAAAAACAAAAATCACCCAAAATTAAAAGTAAGGCTATAGCAAGGCATTTTTTTTCAAAGATTTCGAAAAAAAAAATTGAGTGTGGACCATCATTAGACCCTAAAAACCACTGCAAACAAAATGCACATACTTAAACTGGGCAAAGAAAGCAGTAAGGCACAAAAAATGACAAAAAACAAAAATCACCCAAAATTAAAAGTAAGGCTATAGCAAGGCATTTTTTTTCAAAAATTAAAAAAAAAAAAAAATTGAGTTAGGACCATCATTAGACCCTAAAAACCACTGCAAACATAATGCACATACTTAAACTGGGCAAAGAAAGCAGTAAGGCACAAAAAATGACAAAAAACAAAAATCACCCAAAATCAAAAGTAAGGCTATAGCAAGGCATTTTTTTTTCAAAAATTTCGAAAAAAAAAAAAATTGAGTTAGGACCATCATTAGACCCTAAAAACTACTGCAAACATAATGCACATACTTAAACTGGGCTAAGAAAGCAGTAAGCTACAAAAAATGACAAAAAACAAAAATCACCCAAAATCAAAAGTAAGGCTTTAGCAAGGCATTTTTTTCCAAAAATTTCGAAAAAAAATAAAATTGGGTTAGGACCATCATTAGACCCTAAAAACCACTGCAAACATAATGCACATACTTAAACTGGGCTAAGAAAACAGTAAGGCACAAAAAATGACCAAAAACAAAAATCACCCAAAATCAAAAGTAAGGCTATAGCAAGGCATTTTTTTTTCAAAAATTTCGAAAAAAAAAAAATTGAGTTAGGACCATCATTAGACCCTAAAAACTACTGCAAACATAATGCACATATTTAAACTGGGCTAAGAAAGCAGTATGGCACAAAAAATGACAAAAAACAAAAATCACCCAAAATTAAAAGTAAGGCTATAGGTAGGCATTTTTTTTCAAAAATTTCAAAAAAAAAAATTGAGTTAGGACCATCATTAGACCCTAAAAACCACTGCAAACATAATGCACATACTTAAACTGGGCTAAAAAAGCAGTAAGGCACAAAGAATGACCAAAAACTAAATTTGTTCAAAATCAAAAGTAAGGCTATAGCAAAGCATTTTTTTTCAAAAATTTCGAAAAAAAAAATTGAGTTAGGACCATCATTAGACCCTAAAAACCACTGCAAACATAATGCACATACTTAAACTGGGCAAAGAAAGCAGTAAGGCACAAAAAATGACAAAAAACAAAAATCACCCAAAATTAAAAGTAAGGCTATAGCAAGGCATTTTTTGTCAAAAATTAAAAAAAAAAAAAAAAACCGAGTTAGGACCATCATTAGACCCTAAAAACCACTGCAAACATAATGCACATACTGAAACTGGGCAAAGAAAGCAGTAAGGCACAAAAAATGACAAAAAACAAAAATCACCCAAAATTAAAATTAAGGCTATAGCAAGGCATTTTTTTTCAAAAATTTCTAAAAAAAAAAAATTGGGTTAGGACCGTCATTAGACCCTAAAAACTACTGCAAACATAATGCACATACCTAAACTGGGCGAAGAAAGCAGTAAGGCACAAAAAAAACAAAAAACAAAAATCACCCAAAATCAAAAGTAAGGCATTTTTTTTCAAAAATTTCGAAAAAAAAAATTGAGTTAGGACCATCATTAGACCCTAAAAACTACTACAAATAGAATGCACATACTTAAAACGGGAAAAGGCTGCTGTCAGGCACGAAAAAAGGCAAAAATCGAAAATTCACCCAACGTCGGAGGTAAGGCATAAAGTCAAAAAATTTCAACCCCAAAAAAATTGAGGTAAGACCATCATTAGACTCAAAAACTACTAGAAATAGAATGTATATACTTAAAACTGGCAAAGGATGCTGTAAGGCACGAGAAAAGGCAAAAATTGAAAATTCACCCAAAGTCGGAGGTGGGCTATAGTAAGGCATAAAGTCAAAAAATTTCAACCCGAAAAAAATTGAGTTAAGACCATCATTAGACCCTAAAAACTACTAGAAATAGAATGCACATACTTAAAACGGGCTGAGAGAGCAGTAAGGCACGAAAAAAGGCAAAAATGTTAAATTCACCCAACGTCGGAGGTAAGGCTATAGTAAGGCATAAAGTCAAAAAATTTCAACCCGAAAAAAATTGAGTTAAGACCATCATTAGACCCTAAAAACTACTAGAAATAGAAAGCACATATTTAAAATGGGCAAAGGATGCTGTAAGAGACGAGAAAAGGCAAAAATCTTCAAGGTACCTGAATGAACTTTCATCAGCAAACTTCATCCACAATAGATCACATCCATACTTCCATAACTACACACTTACACACACTCACAACATGTTCCACACACAGTTCATCTCATTCATGTTTGTTCGTCTTCCCTGTCTGTCTTCCTCTCTTTATTTTATGAGCTCTTTTTATGATTTTATTTTTTGATTTTATGATCTTATCATTCGAATATGTATCCTGCATTTTTATTCAATATTGAGTAGACTAGCATTCTCCTAGATTCGTGATTTCACTTTATTACATATAATCCTCACTTTCATTAGCCTAGAAATGCATTTTATCATGATTTAATTATCCCATTTCAATTGATATTTTGACTGTGTTAATTGTTGAATTGTGAATAAAAGGTTAAACAAAATCTTTGATTCCTCTGATTCATTAAAGCTGTGATTATGGTGTAGATTTGCTGTTAGAATCCACTTTTCCCTGGTTTCACATTGATGAGTTTAGTCTAAAAACTTAGACATATTTCTCCTGTTAAAAGGAGTGGCACCCCGCAAAATTTGAAGTAATATTAAAAATCATAATTAATATTCTTAGTTATATAACCCATTAATAATAACTCATCCTCCTACAAAAGTCAAAAAATTTCAACTCCAAAAAAATTGAGTTAAGACCATCATTAGACCCTAAAAACTACTACAAAAAGAATGCACATACTTAAAATGGGCAAAGGATGCTGTAAGAGATGAAAAGATGCAAAAATTGAAAATTCACCCAACGTTGAAGGTAAGGCTATAGTAAGGCATAAAGCCAAAAAAATTAATCTTCAAAAAAATTGAGTTAAGACCATCATTAGACCCTAAAAACTACTAGAAATAGAATGCACATACTTAAAACGGGCTGAGAGAGCAGTAAGGCACGAAAAAAGGCTAAAATGTTAATTTCACCCAACGTCGGAGGTAAGGCATAAAGTCAAAAAATTTCAACCCCAAAAAAATTGAGTTAAGACCATCATTAGACCCTAAAAACTACTGCAAACATAATGCACATACTTAAACTGGGTTAAGAAAGCAGTAAGGCACAAAAAATGACAAAAAACAAAAATCACCCAAAATTAAAAGTAAGGCTATAGCAAGGCATTTTTTTTCAAAAATTAAAAAAAAGAATAATTGAGCCCAATGTCAGAAGTAAGGCTATAGTAAGGCATGAAGTCAAAAAAGTTTTAACCCCAAAAAAAATTGAGTTAAGAACATCATTAGACCCTAAAAACTACTAGAAATATAATGCACATATCTAAAACGGGCAAAGAATGTAGTAAGCTTTGAAAAATGGCAAAAATCGAAAATTCACCCAATGTCAGAAGTAAGGCTATAGTAAGGCATAAAGTCAAAAAAGTTTTAACCCCAAAAAATTGAGTTCAGACCATCATTAGACCCTTAAAACTGCTATAAATATAATGCATATATCTAAAACGGGCAAAGAATGTAGTAAGTTACGAAAAATGGCAAAAGTCAAAAATTCACCCAACGTCGGAAGTAAGGCTATAGTGAGACATAAAGTCAAAAAAATAAAATAAAAAATTGAGTTAAGATCATCATTAGACCCTAAAAACTAGTTAAAAAGTTAATCACGAGATACTATCTCATATTTATGACTTAATGCATCACAAAGTTTTTATGAGATACTATCTCATAATTCTGACTTAGTTTCTCATATAGTTTGTCATAAATATTGCTTACTTTTTTTGTTTTGATTATTTGTTTACTTTTTTTCGTTTTTTTTTTTTTTTTTTGCTGGCTGGAATGGGCTTCCATATTATGCTCTTTTCAAGAAGAAATATATAATGTCTAAAAAAAAAAGCCCTTAGAAAGATTTAAAATGTCCTTTTATTTCTGGAAAAATACTTGTCCAGACTTAAGGTTAAAAAAATATTTAAATATTATCAGTAATAATATTTGTATTAATTATAATAATAATAATAATAATAATAATAATAATAATAATAATAATAATAATAATAATAATAATAATAATAATAATAATAATAATAATAATTTATTTACTCCTTTTTGTTCTTTGCATAGACATAAATTAATTGTTGCATACTTAAACCTTTACATTCCCTCTTTGAATCATATAAATAGGTGTGTAGTAACTAAGTAATGACTTATTCTGCACCTGCCTCATGCAAAACCCCACAGAAAGAAATCAATTACCATTTGCTGTCCGATAATTATTTTCACAGGCAGAAGCCACATTTAGAAGGTGTTCCATGGTCATTTTTAACATCAGTTTGTTTACATCACTAGCTGTGGAAAAAAACCCTGTGCATAACAGTCCCAGTGTGTGCCCATTATATTATACCTTCATCCACACGTGCTCTCCTGTGGCTCTGCTATCTCTATGGTACCAGCCTATGGTAGAGGGCGACAGACACTGTTAGCACCTCAAATGATGTGCTGCATATCTGTGAAATATCACTGTTTTCATTAACTATGGAAGCAATACCATCAGTCCTTTCATCTTCCCTTTTATTTCCTTTATTGTTTGTCTCAAACTTCACGACAGGATCAACATCAAAACAATAAAAACCAAACATTGAATACAAATACGTATGTTCTAATCACTATACAGTGAAAAACTAACAATAAATAGATTACTGAGTTTTTACAGGACTTTAAATTATAATCAAGTTTGTTGTATATAATTTTATACCATAAACAGAAGTGCACAAGGTTTTTGAAGTTGTGCAAATTACAACAAAAGTCATCTCAAAGCGCTATCAAAATATAAAATTTGTAATAAAAAAATGGAAAAAAAACAAGAAATCCACACGAACAAGCATA
Organism: Gouania willdenowi; assembly: GCF_900634775.1. Classification (NCBI taxonomy): domain Eukaryota; kingdom Metazoa; phylum Chordata; class Actinopteri; order Blenniiformes; family Gobiesocidae; genus Gouania; species Gouania willdenowi. Next base: position 23,373,410 of record NC_041063.1, on the reverse strand, counting down.
AGCGACAGTATGAAGAAAAAAACTCCCTTTTAACAGTATGAAATCTCCAGCAGAACCAGGTTCAGAGGTGGCAGCCATCTGCTTTGACTGTTAGTGGACAGAGCGAAGAACAAAACAGGATGAAGAGATAGAACATCAGAGTGTCCCAGACTAGTTGAGCAGTGAACCACTGATCAGGAAATGCCAGCTCCAGCGTCAAGACACCTGAAACAGAAAAGAGAGAGAAGAGCAAGGAGAAGGCACAGACTGCAGAAAAACATGATTTAGTATTAGCAGGTCTGCCTGCATGGAAACACCTGGTGCTAAACTATGTGTGAGTGGAATAAGAATGAGTGTGTGTAAGTGGTGTGATGGGTTTACAACGATAAAGTTTAATTCTCCCATTTAATTGTAATCATTGTCTCTTATTTTGAACAGTTTTTGTAGATTATTTGGTAGTTTATAGAGCACTGCTTTGTGAACTACGAATACCATATACTGTATATATACTGTCTTTCAAATAGAGGGTTTTCACCGACGGCACGTTCTGGGCAGTAACCCGGATGCGCGGCCATGTTGGAGGCACTTTGAGGTAAAACCTGGGATGGATAAACCACAGAAAAGCTCCTCAAAATGCGTTATAAATGCAAAGGCATAAACAGAAGGACTTGGTCCGCAAGAAAGGGCACCAGATTTGGAAAAGTTACGCTTTATTGGTGGTGCAGATCGGTACGAGTCGGCTCCCTTGTCTTGGATCAATGACAACCCGGAGAGTCTTCTGTCTATGATGAATCCTGTTATCGTCCACTACCTGGATTTCTCGCCAAGCCCATACATCTCATAAAAGTTTGGAGGCCTAGAACCAGATGGTGTGTGGATGGGTGAGGGAGATGCAGTATCTCTTCATCAATGACAGATGTGTTGTGAAGGCCAAAGTATGTAATGCATTAACAATGAGTACAATGAATACAATGAGAAATACGGCACATTTTAGCTCTACATCTTAAGAACTATGTTGCTCCTGTAGCAGGCTGTGAAACGTGATTATATTAAGTCAATAATGCCACATGCAGTAGCTTGATATGAATTATATTATTATCATCACGCTAGAAAATGAGTTCAGAGCCGCTGCTATCAACAATTCATTTAACTGACAAGAAATAGGCTGAATAAATTTGGATGTTTTTCAGATTTTTTGCCTCGTAGATCCTGGTTTAGCTTCACTAATTATACTGCTTTGTAGTACAGGTCCTTAATGTTAAATCACTGCATATAGTGTGACTTTTGTATTTCATTGTCAGTAAAGAACATTTACAGATCATGATTTTCAATTAAACTAAATATGCCTAGTGGTTTATTTGACCTTTCATGTGGGTCCACGTTTAATTCTTCCTGAAAAGAGGGATGATTAATGCTGATTATGAAGGGGAGTGGGTGATTAAGGACAAGGAGGATTCAGCTCTTTCAATGGTTTTTGAAGATTCATTTTTGCTAAGAAAAGAGTCTGGCTGGTGAGGATTAGTGTTTTGTTAAGGACACACATTGATTTTCCTACATTTGGTTCAACAAGTATTTCTGACTCCAGATCTTTTTCTTGTGTGTTAAGTATAACACAGTTACTGTAACTAACAGTATGTGTAGCTTGTCGTATAGTAAGGAAAATCCTACTGTTGAAATGTAAAACCTAAAGACAGATTTTGTGTATTTAGGCTTTTGTCACACGTTCTTTATTACTAATGCTTAACTGTCATTTTAGAATAATTGTCATAATGTCAGTAGTTTTAGAAAAAAAATCACACTTACACCATATTTTATACCTGACGATACCTCCTTTTTTTGTCGTTTGAAATTTTTTGCCCTTTTTATTGCCTTACTATAGCCTTGCCTCTGTTTTGAGGCGTTTGAAAACATTTTGTCCATTTTTATGCCTTACTATAGCCCGTTTTTTAATTTATTTTTTATTTTATACCTTTTTTGTGCCTTACAGCATTCTTAGCCTATTTTAAGTATGTGTATTATATTTACAGCAGGTTTTAGGGTGTATTGATGGCTGTAACTCTGTTTAAAACTTTTTTTAATTTTTGGATTTTATGCCCTCTGAAGTTGGGTGAATTTTTGATTTTTGCCATTTTTCAGGCCATACTACATTCTCAGCCTGTTTTAAGTATATCCATTATATTTATAGTAGTTATGGTCTAATGATGGCTTAAACTCCATTTTATTTTTTTTCAAATTATTTTGATTTTATTCCTTAACTTTAGCTTTACCTCCAAAGTTGGCTTCAACTTCCGGGTGGATCATCTTAACTATTGGTCCTCCTAAATGTCAATCATTCGGATGGTATGTTTACGTAAGACTGTCGTACGTGCTCGTGCCCGGTGCGCATCAGGTCCTTTGAAAATGGATTTTGACTTACTGTTGGCGAGTCTGACATAGTGGGAAAAGTGCAAATCTTCTTTTGGAAGGTAAGCTTTTTTGACCGATGCCGACTCCAACTTGTAAACAAAGCTGGGCTCGTGTGCGAGAGAGCGCACTTTAAGCATGTGCAGAAGACGTTTCTTTTCTAAACTTTGGTAAAATCATCCTCTATACTTTAACCTTTAACTATATGCATTAAATGTTATGGTAGTTTTTAAGGGTCTATTGATAGTGTTAACTCATTTTATTTTATTTTTATTTTATGCCTTTAGAGTCTTATATGGAAGCCCGTTTCCGCCACTAAAAAAAAAAAAAATCACCAAGGAAAGTCATTATTATGGGAAACAAAGTCATAATTATGAGAAAGAAAGTCATAATTATGAGAAAGAAAGTCAGAATTATGAGATAGAAAGTCAGAATTATGAGAAAGGAAGTCATAATTATGAGTTAGTAAAGTCAGAATTATGAGATAGAAAGTCATAATTATGAGATACTTAAACACATTCACAGCAGCTTGTTCATGTGGTGAGCTGACACTGAGAGATGGCTGATAAGACTATCAAAGACTACTTTAGACTGGGCTTTACAAATGATGAAATACTTAGATACATAGAAATGTGCTGAGTAGACGCACCCTTGAAAAGATACTAAGCAAAAAGAGGCTCTACCATTGAAAGGATAAAACTGATGTGGCTGAAGTAGCACGGTTTATTGAACAACAAATGGAGATTTCTGGTCAGTGCCATGGGTACAGATGGATGTACCAAAAATGTTTCTATCTCATAATTACGACTATACTAACTCATAATTATGACTTTGTTTCTCATAATTATGACTTTCCTTGGTGATTTTTTGTTTTTTTTAGTGGCGGAAACGGGCTTCCATAGTCTTACCTCTGAAGTTGGGTGATTTTTTATTTTTGTGCCTTACTGCATACTTAACCCATTTTAAGTATGTGCATCATATTTGCAGTAGTTTTTAAGGTCTAATGATGATCTTAACTCAATTTTTATGTTTTGAAATTTTTTTTTAAATGTTGCCTTACTATAGCCTTACCTTCTATTTTGGGTTTTTGTCATTTTTTGTGTTTTACTGCATACTTACTGCATACTCATTTTATATTGGCCGTAGTTTTTCGGGTCTAATGATGGTCTTAACTCAATTTTTATTTTTTGAATTTTTTGAAAAATATGCTTTACTATATAGCCTTAAGTCATATTTATAAGATAGTATATCAAAATTAACTTGTGAGATACTTGTGAGATACTATCTCATAACTATGAGATACAAAGTTGTAAAATATATCATAGTTGTTAGTCAAAATTACGAGATACTAAGTCATAATTATGAGACAGTATCTCGTAATTAACTTGTGAGATACTATCTCCTAATTATGAGATACTAAGTCAGTAATATCTAAGAGTTAGTCATAATTATGAGATATTAAGTCATCATTTAGAGATAGTATTGCATTATTAACTTGTGCAATACTAAGTAATGATTATGAGATACTAAGTCATAAATAATATCTAATATTTGTATTTAGAATTATGAGATCGTATCTCTGAATTATGAGATAACATCAAGATTTTTTTTTCTATTAGTGTTTAACTTCTTTTTCTGGTGGGAATAGCATGAGCATCCATCTGAATCTTAGATAACTAGGTTACCAAATCAGTAAGTGCACTACACACACACATAGTACACACACATGGTGCACACCATGAACATGGACTAAACCCCCTTATGGATATGGTATGTTTCCCCAAGGGTTTGGATTCAATCCAGGAGAGGAATCCATCTGCCACACACACACACACACACACACACACACACACACACACACACACACACACACACACACACACACACAAAGGGAAATAAAAGGGGGAGGGAAGTGTCCCAGTCGTCTTTAATCGGATTAGTGGACTATAGGTGAACAGGCTGCTGTCTCTATCCGCTCTGTGTGGAACCGAAAGTGTGCGTAACGGTAGTTTCCCAGCTTCGCTCTTTATATTTTCAATTTATGTTGTTTCCATGCTTTCAGATGACGGAGGCTTCTACTATAAACAGGTTTTCTTAACTCGGATTAACGCAGATGATCCTATGGTTGGATTTATTCCTCATGATGCGCAGACTTTTTGAATGGCAGTGTAGTTCTTATTTTGATTCTAACAATAGTGTAGTCTGATCTCTGATGTGTGCGCTGGGCTCCGGGCTTAGATGGTTCTGATCACGGACGACAGGGATGGAGGAGGCGCCTCGTCGGTCCGGGTCAAACAGCTCCACAAGCCGCCAAAAGGACAGATCCAACCCACCATAACCGAGGAGCCGCTGTCCCACTGCGACGAAGAGGACTACCACGGCTCGTGTGAGGAGGAGGATGAAGAAGAGGAGGAGGATGAAGATGACTTTGAGGAAGTTGACTTTGAGGACTTGGCCGATTGTCGGAGCATCGCGTCCGACGACTCTTTCTATCCTCCAGATGACGCGTTCGCGGACTCGGAGCGCACGCCGTCCCCGCAGAGCCCGGAGCCGCTGTCCTTCTTCCAGGCGTGCTGCAGCAACAACGCCGCGATAGTCCGGATCATGATCCGACATGGGCTGAAGGAGGAGGACGTGAACGAGGCTGACAAGAACAACAGGGTAAGGCACACGTGGGGGACACTTTTACGCATTTGGAGACTTGCGTAAAACTTAATGTGACAGCTTTGTTTACATGCTTTTGCAGATGACAGATATCATGGGCAACTATTTGGGTAATTTTGTTGTTTGTCTCTTTCTTGTGCCTAATATGATAAGACACAACATTATTTTGGTCCTATGTGGACATTTATGGATGTCTTTATTATTCTATTTTTAAAACACACACACACACACACACACACACACACACACACACACACACACACACACACTTTTCAATCAAATAAATTCTTTTTTATTTTATTTTTTGCACTTTAGCATGTTTTTTTCTTTGATTGGAAATATTTATTTTTGATTGAAGTAAACTTTTTTATTACATTGTTTTTTTTATTATTATAATTATTATTATTATTATTATTATTATTATTATTATTATTATTATACCTCCACAGACATTCAGATTGTTGGCACAGCAGGAAAAAAAAAAAAAAAAAGAACTCTTCACACAGTAGAAATAAGTCAAATTCATGAATGAAATAAAGAAAGAAAACATAGTTCTTCCCAATACAATTAAGTCAGCTGTTTGGATACTTCAAATAAGTTTAAACTACACAAATGTATAAAATATTGTATAATATAACAATAAAGTTTGAGTGTTTTTTAACCTTTGGGGTCGTGACCCCATGTAGGGTCGCCGAAATGTTGAGTAATTGGTCAAAAATAATAAAAAATTAATAAATATATTATTTTTCAAATAAACACATCACACACAATATCAAACATCTGTATTTTATACTTAAACTTTTTCAAAAATAAATCTTGTTCAAATAAAATTCATAGTACACTTTAACAAACATGATCATGTGATATTAAAATGAGGTCATGACCAGAAAAAGGTTGGAAACCTCTGGTCTAAGTTGTCTGTTCATTACAAGCATGTAATGGTCTACCTGTGTATTTAGGGTGAACATGTGTATTGTGAAATACTATAAATACTCCGATAAACCAACCTGGCAACATCCATATCTCTACCTATATCCATCCACCCATATTCTCCCGCTTATCTTTACCTTTTTGTTTTATTTATTTATCACACAGGATGTTGCACACATAGTCAACACATAAGTCACAGGAAAAAGTTGGATACAAATTAAAAAAATGTTTTACAATTCATTAATGAAATGATGGGAGAGTGGAATAACTATAAGATATATTTAACTGTAATTATATACCTCATTAAATAACCAAATATCTCTGTTCATGTTGCAGAAGAGACAGAAAATATGACTTTACATATTTACAATTAGATGTAATTATCCTCGTGTAAATTTAACACAAGGAAACTAGAAAAGACAAAGGTTATCTGGGTCCTGACCTATAGAAACACTGTGATTTATTGTATAAAAAAACACTCACATTGATTGAATCCAAATGGTCATTGTTCAGATTTGTTTAGAAATAAGATATATGAGACACATCAGGTGGTGCAAAGCTTACACACCATCATGTCTCCTTTTCACTCCTAAACTTGTTTCTTTAATTATTTTTTATTTGTGACAGGCCTCATTTTCACGACATCGTGCAAACTAAAGCTCATTAAAAACAGAGGAGTCTCTCTCATGTTTTAAACACTCCATCCTTTGTGCATGTGTGTTGCACAAACTGCTATACTTGTTGTGTTGATGCAAGTATGTGTTTTACTGCTTTTGCTTCAATTTGTAGGGAGAGTGTGTGGTGGTGAAACAGATTAAATAGCAAACCACGAGCCCTGGAGCAATCACAGCAGTGTTGTTAATGACACGGGACGCTTTTTAAATGTCATGAATTCCACAATGTTTGCTGCATCTGGGCCTGATATGTCGACACAACTGTATTATAGCAGGCAATCACAGCGATTTATACTGAACATTGTGCAATTTTTTGATTCTTTAAAACTGTGAAAACCTTTTTTACTCTCGACCAAACTGTTTCATTTTGTAGTGTGGCTTGTTTAGGGGAAGGACTGAGTTAACGCACTCAGTAATCCATTTAAATTTGCATTTTATCCTGTATTTTAATACAAAATTAGATATGAAATATATATATTGATATCGTAATCTTCTATATCGCCAAAATAGAAAACTCAACATATCTTGAATCTCGATATATTGCCCAGCCCTAAAAACAGGTAAAAGGAAGGGATTCCAGTGAATCTGCATCAGGGTCAAATCTCACTGATTCATGTCGACAGAAATGCTGCGTTGTGTCTTTTAAAACACTAAAGCAACTTACATAATATCAGCCTAGGGTCAGGATGTGTGCATATAGAATGTGTCCGTGGGGTTGTGCAGACATTAGGGACACAATGCAGGTTTGACAGGAAACACGTCCTGAAGCAGATGTCAACATCCTCTTATAGCAGAACACTTGGAACAGTAGCGTGTGAGGGACAATGAAAAACAAAGGCGGCTGCTGCTGTTTCCTGTCAGGGTCATCAGCAGCACTCCAGAGGTGATAATGAGAGCAAACATCATCATACATAACAGTAAATGCAGTGAAAGTGTCAATATTGCATTTTTAAACAAGTACTGATAGTACATTCCAGCAAGATTTTTTTGTCTTCTTTTTGAATACTATGTTAAAATGTTATTTATTAGGACAACTGTTACTTAGGTAGTCTACTTTAATCTTCTGACATTTTTCGACTGTCTACTGCCAGTCTTTGTCAAAAGCGTCTTCTGATCGCTTTGTTGTTTCCTTTGAAGTTTCCTTGAATTCTGCAAAGTAATTCCAGCAACAAAAAAAAAAAAAATCCTTCCTTTTGAATAGTTTTTTAAGGTTTAATTTATTCAGACAACTGTTACTTGGAAATCCACTTTGATCTCCTAACATTTTTCCACTGTCAACTGCCAATCTTCATCAGAGGCATCTGCTGATCACTTTGATATGTTCTATTCCTAAGTAATGGTTATCTGAATAAATGAAACTTTAACATACTATTAAAAAAAAGACAAAAACAAATTTGTCGAAATTACTACGTGGAAGTCAAGGAAACTTCAAAGGAAACATCAAAGCGATCAGACTGGCAGTTGACAGTCGAAAAATGTGATGAGATAAAAGTAGACTCCCTAAGTAAAAGTTATCTGAATAAATTAAACCATAACACATTATTAAAAACTAATCTTGCCGCAATTACTACGCAGAGGTCAAGAAAACTTCAAAGGAAACTTAAAAGGAAACAACAAAGCGATCAGCAGACGCCTCTGATGAAGACTGGCAGTTGACAGTCGAAACAGGAGATAAAATTGTATTTCCTAAGTAACAGTTGTCTGAATAAATGAAACGTTATGATACTGTTTAAAAAGAAATGTGGATGTTTGCTTGCAAACTAAATAGGTCCTAAAATAGGTCATGTACATTTTCTACCATTACTCATCAAAAGAGACAACTTTTATTTTTTTATGCTCTATGATTATTGACGTCAATCAAGTGAAAAAGGAAAATAGTGTGAGATCTATGTCTGCTGGGTGTTTGCTGTCAAACAGCATGTGCTTTACTGTCAATAACCAAATTATAATATCTGTGTTCCCAGGCACAGTTGACCCAATATTACACAACTGATAAATTCACACACCCCTGCACAACCCTCACGTACACAGACTTAGACACCGATGGGTAACTCACGGGTCAATGAGCCAAAATCAGGTGACAAACGAATACAGTGACCGTGCATATGACTGCATCAATGCCAACACACATTCACATTACGTCACATGGACTGAAAGCGAGCAGCTGGCACACGCACACATCGCCAAACAGACTATGATGCACAGGCAGATATAGAAATGTGTTGCTGCAAGTATGACGCTGCTAACAAGTGGAAAAATCAAAGTGTCTGTCAGTCATCAGCATCTGATTTTGTACGGCCATGTGAAAACTCAGCTGCAAACAGAGCCAGCCTAACAGCGGCTTTATTGACAGAACCACAGAGCAGGATGACTGTGTTACTGTGTGTCACTGGTGCTTCTGGTGTTTGTGATTGAGGCCGGTCTAGGAAAGGACACAAACATTTTTTATAAAATGCATTTCGTTTCTGCCGACTGCAAAGCCTATATTTAGCTGCGTTTCCATTACCTTTGGAGATGTGCAAAATCTAAATAGCGTTAAAAAAAAAAAAAAACTAGTAATGGAAACACCTGAATTTCCAAAAAACACTCAAATATCACAAAAAAGTTTTTATGCTTCCATGAGGAGGTTTTTCAGATGTTTCCACAGTGACATGTATCGCAAAAGCGCAATGGAAACATGTAGTCACAGAACATGACGTACCTGGTCACATGACCACTTCTTTCCGAGAAAACATGGCGCAGTACGTGTAGACCAGTGGTTCTTAGACTTTTTTGGGGTGTTCCCCACTTTGAATGAAGGTGAAGTTTCAAGCACCACCTCCTGCGCCCATTATACCCCAAATAATCCACTTTCAATGTCTAATTCTAAACCCGAATCGGCTATCACGTTAAAATAAATAACAATCAGTAACTCATCATAGCACCGTCGTCTTGGTTATACCACCAATAAATACACAAATTACACATACATAATGGAGTACAGTATTGGAAAATACTACAATTTGTTTGCATGTTTGAGTAAAGTTGCAGAGCTAACAGAAAGACCATGACTGTGTTCAAAATTATGCATATTATGCACTACAAACTCAATGAGTATATACTGTCTACTACAGTATATACTATAAGTATGATTAGTATGATGACCGTTCCCACTGAAGTATACTTCCAAGTTTCCCAAGATGCATTTGGAACCTACAATGACAAAAACCTGAAACACACTGAGGCTAAATATCTCTGTTGATTCTGAAAAAAATTCTGAAAACATTTTAAAGTGACCAAGTAGAATATCAAATGTGCACATTAAACTCACGGAAACACATTTAATGCCGACATTTTGGAGATTTTGGGAGACCCTCCATTGTGCTACTGACAAAACCTCTGGTTAATTTCAAAATAAGAGCCCTATTTACAAAAGGGTTCAAAAACCAATGGAAGACAAGAAAAGATGCTTTTATTTTGAAAAGGGGATGTTTCACTCTTAGCTTGAAGCTGGTCCATAGACGCAATGCATCATGGGGCGGTTGAGTATGACTTGTGTGCAGGTATTTCTCATGTACTCAATCTTTCCATACTATCTAATGTGAGCGCTCTACATACTTTTGTAGTTTTGACGTCAGACCAATAGAATAGAATAGAATAGAATAGAATAGAATAGAATACTCTTTTATTGGTTGCCAGGGGGATTTCACCTTTGAAGCAACATAATAATACAAGAGCAGACAGTAGAAACCAAAACCAATATTTACATAGATAATAGTGCAAAAAATGTAGAGTTGTAGGTCAGACATGAATTACAAGAAAAAAACAACAACAAAAAACAACAAAACAGAAACAATCACCAGCAAAAAACAAAAAAAACAATGTTTTGTTTGTTTATTTATTTTTTTGAGCTACATAAAAAAAAACACATTTTATGTACAATACATAACATGTATTTAAAGGAGAAAGTGCTCATAAGGAGTAGGCACAAGTTCAAGGAACTTATAGGTGCCTACCTCTCCTTCACAAAATAACATTTTAAACTTCACATTTGGTTTTTCAATATATGAAAATATTATACAGACATATACAGTGCATTTTTTTTAATCGTTTATGTTCGTTTGTAACAAAAGTAATGGAAAAGATGAACCAGAATATTTAGTTTTTTAGCGTTGTTCGTTTGTAACAAAAGTAATGTGCAAATGACACTCAATATTATTATTATTATTAATAATAATAATAATAATCAGTAATATTTTGGTTCAACTGTAGTACACTTTATGCCTTCTCTGTGTGAGTGAACTTGTAATTGAATGGTTGTTGACTTGATTCCCTGCTATAGACAGCAGGGCTGTGTGAGGTTAGTGAAAGGCGTCTTGTGCCTCCGTCCTAACCACAGCGAGCCTTTGACACAGAATAATCCCTGTGTGCTGCACAGTGGCTGCACACTACTGCTGCTCCTCAGCAAGGTGTCAAATACTGAGCAGGAATGTGGCACTAATGAGCTTCTATACACTGTAGGTCTACGTATAGCAGCTCCCATGTGTGTGTCAATGAATTGTGTAGTTCACAGTGAGCATTGTGTTATTTTATCTGGATGCAGTGTAACATTAACTGTAGATACACAATGTCTTCCCTCCCCCCCTCCCCCTACCCCCTCCCTCGTCCTTCTGACTGATAAGGCTAAACCTTTCTATTCCTAGCTCTGGATATTCCCCAGATTACTCAGTGTGTCTATGTGTCTGTGTCTTTGTGTCTGTGGGGCTAATAATATATCAAAACCCGAATTATGCATTTTTGTCTCCTGACTGCAAATTAAAGTTTGTATGGAGACAACATTTTAACACATTATATTAATCTGGCCTACTGTATTTGTATTATTTGTCGATGTGTATGGAGGTGGATTTGTGTTTTTATTATTCAATCAAAAAATAAAACATTTCAATCAAAGAAAAAAAGTGTTTTAATGCAATTATTTGGGTCTCAAATATTTGTTTGCATTTGAACACTTTTTCTTTGATTGAATTTAACATTTTTTTTTTTGATTGCAAGGTTTTTTTTTTTTATTTATTTATTGAATAATAAAGACACAAATCTACCTCCATAGATGTGATCACAAAAATGTAGTTGAAATTGTCCCATGGTGGGTACATTTGGATTCAGTGAAATTTCATTACTGTTGTAAATATCTTTTTTGCAGCTTTTGCACACTCTGATTTATTTTTATTTATTTTTTTTGCACTCCTTATTGCATTTGCAATGACAAATAGAGTTCTGCTCTTCTGTTCTAGAATGAGCTGAGCTGTGTGAGTGCATGCTTGTAGACAGAACAGAAAAGTCCCATAAAAAAAACCCAGAGCAGACTGAGATGGCTACAGACACGCTGCAGGGCTTTCCGTTTAAGTACATCCCAGGAAAACTGTGGAGATGGCAGGAATGTGTGTCTGCGTCTGAAAGAGAGAGTCTGAGACAGAAAGGTGAGCGAGGCCTACGTAAATCTGTGCCAGTGAGGGTAAATCTTCTGCAGACAGTCGGACAGCAGCCATCCTGTTGAATATATGAATATATCCACCTTTTTTATTGGTGAAAGTACAGCTGGCTTGTTTTTACTTTATGCCAAAACAGATCAGTTTAAATGCTAATGAAGACGATATATATATATATAGATTTTAAGGTTTATTTGGCTTTTTAATTTCATCATCCTACCCAAAAAAAATCCTTTGTGCTAATAGTAATGTAGTGTGTAGTAATATTATAATGAGTTTTCAGGTAGGGTCAGGGTCAGGGTGGACTGGGTCAAAAATGTATCCCTGGCATTTTGTGTCCAGACCAGCCCACTATCAGCGGATGCCACATAGAAGTTGTTATTAAGTCAGTGATGCTCAACATGTGGCTCTTTATATCGTAATTTTAATTATTATTCTCCCTGAAAACCTTAAAAAGGGGGAAACTTTTTACCTATTTCATTTGACCATTTTGCAACTTCCTTTGTCCCAATTTTGCCCCTTTTCAAAAATTTCTGACACTTTTTTCCGACATTAGCAACCTTTTGCCAATAAATACCAATGATTTTCTATTATCTATTTTTGCAAGTTCTTTTTGACACTTTAATCAAATTTAAAACATTTTTAGCCACTTTTTATCCAAATAATCTAACTTTTGCCCAATTAATACCACTTGTCTCCTTTATTCTCAACATTTTGCCTCTTTTTGCTCCATGTTTTTGCCCTTTTTCACTACTGTTTGCCACATTTTGCTTATTTAAGCTACCTTTTTCCATTACATACCACCTCTTTATTTGCCCATTTTTTTTGGCCATTCTTGACAGCTTTTGCCCTATTTTAGTCACTTTTCACTCTTTTCTTGCCACGTTTTCCCCACTTTTGGACCATTTTTGGCCACCTGTTACCTAGCCTGCCTCCAGTGGTTTGTCAAACACCCCCCCACAAAAAAAAACATAGCGAACCGGACCGGCACACTTTGGGTCGACGGCCCACCGATGGTCAGTCCACCCCGGGTAGGTTTAAGAAAGCAGTCCAATAGTTTTACCATCATTTTTATTTAGAACTGTAGGGTATGACATCCAGATATAGACAAAAACAGTGATCACCATCATCCTTATACAAATCTAAATTAAGGTATTTTGGTACAGTAGCAGAGAAAAAGGAAGACAATATTAATTTAACGATATACACAGAATTAAAAGCCATCAAATTTAACTTTAGTGCACAACCTCAAACTATCAAACAGCGACTGTAACTGTCATAATAACACTTTTAAAAGTGATATGTTTTATGAAGCCTGTTTACTGTGCCTAACATTGCACTGCAGACCTGGTTAATCACATAATCTCAGTATAAAGGTGTTTACTGTACGAGCACATGGCACACAGAACAGCCAATCAGCAGAGACACAAACACTGACGTCCTGAGAACCCAGTTTTACCTCACTATCACTTTAAATAAGTGAACATTTAATTACGTTTAAAAGTATTTAAAATTATAAATGGAATAAGTGAGATAAAAATGTGTCATTATGTGTGTTTTTGTTAGATCTATTGTGTAACTGTTGTCATTTTGTGCATTTTTCTGTCATTTTGGACAATTTTGTTGGCATTTTGTGTCTTTGTTGTACTTTTGTATATGTTGTTGTTTTTGTACTCATTTTATTTTATTAAGTGGTTCTTTAGTGTGTCTTTCTTATCATTTTGTGTACTTTTATTGACATTTTGTGCATTTTCTGTGTTTCTGGAGTTTCGTGTGGTATGTTGGGCTTCATGTAACCTCCAAACTCATGAAATACAATTTTGCATATACACTATTATGGTCCATGTATGCATCTATACTGTCTTATTGATACACATCTGTCTAATGAATGCAGTGGATGTATGAATGATAAACACATGGATGATCACATGATCTGTGTAAACCTGTCCTGGCTTCTGCTTGTTTGTCTTGGCTGAAGAAGTGTGTGCCTTCGCTTCCGGAAAGCTCACAACTTTTATAGGAGTTTTCCAGTCACGCACACACATGGAGCCACACACTGACTACACATCGGTCCACACACACACACACGTACAAAAGGGTACCTATGCTAACACGAACAAACGCAAAACACATCCGCGCTAAAGTCTACAAACACCATCAAAGAGTTAGAGATCTGGATCTATAGGGAGCTTGTTTTTCTGATAATGTTTAAAGTCTCCCAATGAAAAAACAACATGTTTTATTACAGATATTACTTTTGGAAGATGTGCAGAGGCGGTGTGGACTGTGCATTATATTTATGTTTATTTCCAAATGTTAGCTTTTTAGCCTCGCTTCCTTTCCTTTTCAGTGGTTCTCAAACTTTTTTGTATCAAGTATCACCTTTGTCCAACTAAACCTCAGATTGCTCAGAATTATATGAAAAAATAACTATAGAGCATAATGATGGAATAAATGAGTGATAAAGACACATTTTGTAAATAAGTGGAAGAAACAGTATTTATTGCCTCCTGAAATCATTTATGTCTATAGATTTTATCATTTATGGTCATCTCTCACCTGGTGTGGGACCAAGACTGACATTTCTGTCATATTTTGTGTGTTCTTTGTGTCATTTTGTTGTTGTTTTTCTGTTCTTTCTGTTATTGAGTATATTTTTTGATTATTTTCTGCGTTTTGTTGTTGTTTTTGTGTGTTGTTGGTATTATAAAAAATGTTTTCACTCAGTGTGTGTTCTTTGTGTCATTTTGTGTATTTTATTGTTGCTTCTCTTTTCTTTAGTATACTTTTCTCTTATTTTTTGTGTTTTTGTTGTAATTTTTGTGTGTTGTTGATATTATTTAAATTATTCTTTCCCTGTGTGTGCTTTTGGTGTAATTTTGTTTATTTTGTTGTTGTTTTTTCTATTCTTTTTATTATTCAGTATAGTTTTCTCTTATTTTGTGCGCTTTTGTTATCGTTTCTGTGTGTTGTTGGTATTATTTAAATTATTATATCTCAGTGTGTGTGTTTTTGATTGGTTCTTATATCTTTTTGTAGGTTTATCTGTTATTTTTTATGTATTTTGTAGTGATTTTGTGTATTTTGCTCTCATTTATGTGTGTCTTCGTTGTCGTTTTGTGTGTTGCTGGTAATAGTAAGTATTTTTCTTTTTTAGTGCACGAGTTTTTAGTGTCACTCTGTGTATTTTGTTGTCGTTTGTCTGTTCTTTGTATCATTTAGTATATTTTTCTCTTATTTTGTGTTTTTTTGTTGTAGTTTTTGTGTGTTGTTGGTATTATTTAAATTATTCTTTCCCCGTGTGTGTTTTTGGTGTAATTTTGTGTATTTTGTTGTTGTTTTTTCCGTTCTTTTTATTATTCAGTATATTTTTCTCTTATTTTGTGTGCTTTTGTTGTGATTTTAGCGTGTTGTTGGTATTATTTAAATTATTCTATTTCAATGTGTGTGTTTTTGGTTGTTTCTTATGTCATTTTGTATGTTTCTCTGTTATTTTTTTGTGTATTTTGTAGTGATTTTGTGTATTTGTCTCTCATTTTGTGGGTTGCTGGTAATAGTTTTTTAGTGCATGAGTTTTTAGTGTCACTTTGTGTATTTTGTTGTCGTTTGTTCTTTTTATCATTCAGTATATTTTTCTCTTATTTAGTGTTTTTACTGTTGTTTTGTGCGTTGCTGATAATATTTAGTATGATTATCGTTTTTAACTGAAAATAAACATTATAAAACCCCATATTTTTAATGCTTTCTCTCCCACGTACCCCCATTTGAGAAACACTGTTTTAGGTGATTCCCTCTCACGCCTCTGAGCGATCTTTTTTAACTTCTTCCTGTGATGTCACAGATTGGGCTTTTGGTCGCTTGTTACCAAGGATTTGTCGACGTGGTCATTTCGCTGGCTCAGTGTCCATACCTGGATGTCAACTGGCAGGACAGCGAGGGGAATACGGCCCTCATTACTGCTGCACAAGCAGGTAACACACACACACACACACACAAACACACTTCTGAGAGAAGCATGGCCTGTTATCACGTCTAAAATATGAGTGTTAAGTTAACTTTGTCTCTTTGTTCTTTAAGGCCACATAACAATCACCAACTACCTGTTGAACTACTACTCTGGGCTGGACATTGAAAGGAGAAACTGTCACGGCTTCACAGCGTTGATGAAAGCTGCCATGCAGGGCAGGGTGGACTGTGTGCGCTCGCTTATGATGGCAGGTAAAGAAAGAGAA
Organism: Gouania willdenowi; assembly: GCF_900634775.1. Classification (NCBI taxonomy): domain Eukaryota; kingdom Metazoa; phylum Chordata; class Actinopteri; order Blenniiformes; family Gobiesocidae; genus Gouania; species Gouania willdenowi. The sequence continues at coordinate 23,357,063 of NC_041063.1, read as the reverse complement.
GAAGAGTCCACGACAACCAAAGGATTTATCAGAAACTAGCTTCAGAAATTGGTGGTGGAGAGGATGAAATCGCATAATTGGATCGTGTTGTTGGACACTTCATCTTATCAAAGCTGCTGGAGACAATCATTTTTCTATTGATAAAGACATAGTTTAGGCCTCATCATGGAAGCCCATTCCCACCAGTAAAAAAAACCCACAAAAAGTTCAATAATAATACAAATCTCAAGTTATAATTAAGAGATACTAAGTCATAATTATGAGATACTATTATTCAGCTACTTATTATAACACTATAATTAAGAGGCTTGAGATAGTATCTCATAATTATGAGATAGCATAAATAATTCATACTTAAATATGAGATGTCAAGTCATAATTATGAGATACAAAGTCATAATTATGAGATACAAAGTCATAATTATGAGATACAAAGTCATAATTATGATATACTATTATTATGCTGCTTATTATGACACTATAATTATGATACTTGAGATAGTATCTCATAATTATGAGATAGCATAATTAATTAATCCTTAAATATGAGATGCCAAGTCATAATTATGAGATACTAAGTCATAATAATGACAAGTCTTAATTATAGTATGCTATTATTATGCTGCTTATTATGATACTATAATTATGAGATATGAGAGTATATTTATGAGATAGCATAATTAATCATTACTTAGTATCTCATAATTAAGAGATAGCATCTCACAAGTATGACTTATTGTCTCATAAATAGATTTTGTATTTACTATTTATTTTATTTTATTTTTTACCTAATAGATCAATAAATCAAATAATTTGCTCAAAAAAAGATGTAAGAGGTTGAAATTTTAGCTTGAAAGAGATTATTGGAAAAAAAGATAAAGATAACCTTTATTAGTCCCACAAAGGGGAAATTTGCAGAGTTTCAGCAGCAGATAAAAAGGAAGATATATATATATATACATGGGCCTTTAACGTAATGTTTCCTGCATTGCATTGTGGGATGTGGAGTCCCGTAAACAGATGCATAGATGTGTTTTTGCTACATTCTTTACTGTGATTTATTGTGTTTGCACATTGCTGGTGTTTTCACAGACTGAAAGTTACGGCAAAACAATGTTTATTTGGGGGCTTACACGGAAAGATGGGCAATGTAATTTCTCGCAGAGTGAGGTGATATCCTGTGGAATACTGAGAACAAAGTAGAACAAAAATGAAGTCAAGTGAATCACTTTCATCCTTGTCTGGCACAAGAAATCACGGGAAGAATGAAGTAAAATCCCTTCTATGCATCAATCTACGGGACTTCACATCCCACAATGCAGAGCGTGAAGCTTTTCTGACAATGTCAGTAAGAGAATGTTTACAGTAGAGACCCAAAAATATTTTCAAAGTCAATTTCAACCTTTACCCCCCCCCCCCACCTAGCGTCCAAAGAAAACTGGAGATAGGCACCAGCAGACCCTCTCGATCCTGAAAAGGAGCAAACGGGTTGTAAAATGGATGGATGGTTGTATCTATGAGACCTACACTATGTCTCCACCACCTTTAAAGTTTCCTCTATCTCTTTTGTAGGAGCTTCTCTTGATGCCAGAGACTATGGCCGCCACCTGACTGCCAGGGAGTGGGCTGTGTTTACGGGACGTTATGAAACTGCCTGGGTGATGACACGGATAATGGAACGGCCCTGCCCTATTCAGTACTGTGATAAATACAGGTAAAACACTACATTCTACAACCAATATGTTTTCTCAAAATAGCGATATTCGATATAAATCTAGAATTTTAAATTAAATGAAGTCTGACCAGAAAGACAATTCAGGGTTAAATTTGCCGATACAAAATGCCACTCAGACACATTTATTAACAAACGGCTGCAGAATATGCGCCACGTTTGGCTTTTTTTTTCCTTTAAGGGACAGCACGTGTGAGTGAGTTCTCTAGTGTGGCTTGTTTAGTGGAGGGTCTGTTTTAGGACACACTGAGAAATCCATCAAACTGTGTTTTTCATGCTGTTCTAAGATGTAGCAAAAGCAGCGACTCCTAAAACATGTATTTTAATACAAAATAAGTTACAGAAAATATATATATATATGTATCAATATAGGTGATATTGTCATTTTCTATATCGCCAAAATGGAAAACTTGATATATCTCATAGTTGTAACTATTATGTAACCTTGATGTTTTTTTTCTGGAGTAGGAGATTTAGCAAAGCAGCTCTGTGGCACGATAGAGCCTCCTCCGTGTTTTACATTATTTAATTAAGTTTTCATTGTTGTAAAACAGAAAATTACTCTTACAAAATATTGGATTCCATTCTCCTTCTTTGTGTTTTCTTTAAAATTATTATTTATGGATTGAATGAATGGAATTCAGAGAACAATATTTGTTCTTAAGAACCACTTATTGACTTTGTTGACACTCGTTCTTCCAGTTTTGAGTGGCCACCTTTGGCTTCACTCGTGGTTAAAGCCCAGGAGCCTCGTGGGTGTCTAAAGCGCCTCTCGGACACCATGAGGACCATCTTTAACATTGCCAATGTCACCAACCCCGAGGATGAAGGCGTTATCGACCACATGGTTTCCATCACAACTGCCATGAGGTGCCCTGTCATAGCCCTCGCCTGCCATACGGTGAGTAGTTCAGTTACCCCACAAAAACCTGCACATTTGAGTTTATTTTGCATTTCACATAAACACAATGACTCAAAACATAAAAATGACAACAAAGACAGACACAACAACCACTTAAACAAAAATGAGTACAAAAACATTACAGAATAGCTACAAAAGCACAAACAAAAAAAGAATACAGAAAGTAACCCCACAAATGCAAATCAACAACATAAATGCACAAAATGACAACAAGAACACAATAAATAACAAAAACACACATAATGACTCAAAAAACACAAAAATGACTGCAAACTGACAAAACAACAAAACCACAGAAAAAAAAGACAAAACCCTACCTACTGATATTTGCTATTGGCTGAGAACAAGATCATGACATTTTGGGACCATCTTGCACCACAAACAAGCACTGTTAGCCCCACCCCTTTTATGAAAAAGTAGGACCTGTGGGCTCTACAGTCTGTGGTGACTAGCTAGTTCACGTAGCATAGATTGTTCATGAGAGATTTTATAGTATAGACTGGGCGTGTCTTAACTGCTCCAGGAGCCCCGCCCATAATCAAGGCATTTCTTTTTATTTTCCTTCCAGTGGCAGGTCAGGAGAAAGCAGGGGTTTAGTTATTCTTTAAGCTACAGTATATGTTACTGTGATTTTCAGAACAGTAACATGTAACAAGAGTGAAGTCTGACTACTGTTGGTTTTGTTTCAGGTGTGTCCTGATAGTCCTCCATGTTTGGGCAAACGACGCGTCGCCGTCCCAGAAATCATCCGCCAGCAGCGCGCCAAAGAGCTCCGCTGCATCAATCCTGACAGGATGAACAGTCATCTCAAACTCTTCCAGAACTCTCGGGTCACAGTGGTGGCTAAGAACTCTACAGGCCGACGAGCCAGTCTTCAAATGCATGGCGTAGTTCCACGACAAAGGAGCTCCAGTCTGGATTTGTTGGTCTGTAGCGAAGCACTGGAGCTGAGGAGAACCAGTCTGCTGCCTCTGCACATGGTGCTCAGACGGAGCAGCGTCAGGCCGGGATTCACAATCCCAAAGGTGAGGGTGTCAAAAGCCCCCACTCCCACTTATGAACCGGAGAGGATTCGCAGAAAGAGCACCGTCAATGACGGAGGGAAAGAGCTGCTGCAGATCCCCAAGTGGCGGTATAAGGAGCTAAAAGAGGAACGGAAGAAAGCTGAGGAAGCTGAGAGGAGGCGGCTCGAGGCTGTCACTAAGAGACATCTCGCTGCAGGGAAACAGAAATAATTACCTCATAGGATGTAACGTACTGTACACTCACTCATCGTTGCACAAAAACCTGGATTGGCCTTGAAGGTGGATCTTTAGGAATAGGAATTCAATTCTTTGGATTTTTCAGCCCTTTGTTGCCTTTATAGATCAATCATGGACAACGAAATTTAGTTTTATTGATAAAAAACAACAAATAGCTGCATCTCTGCTAACTATGTGCAGCAAGTGAACACACAGGGGACTTCACGACAACATACTACAATGTGTGTTCTACAATTTAGATCAGTGTTGCCAAGTTAGCAACTTTTTCATTAAAAACAACTCGCAAAACATTGAGTGACTTTTCCCCCTTTGCCCCCCTTGTATGTCCAGCGTAGGTAGGCCAGGGCTGCACAAGATTATTTTGATCATTATTGCAATCACAATTATTTATCATATTAGGGAAACATGTGTTTTTAATACACTACTTTTAAACAAACAATAGGTTTGCAGTGCAAAATTAAGCTTTACAATATAATTATATATATATATTTTTTTTTTTTACTGAACCCAATAATTAAAAATGTACCAATGTCTAACTGAATAAATAGGTATTTTTCATCTAAAAATTGTTGATGATCAGGTTAATTTAAACGTAGCAACTAAAATTGTGATCACGATTAAAATTTGTGCTGCCCTATAACGTAGGCTAGTGTACTTTCTATTTTATCATCCCTTCTGATCTTCAAATGACACTACTTTCTCTGCCTTAGACAAACACGGCATTGTCAAGTGACTTTTAACAACTTACGGCAACTTTTCCTACAAAGGAATTGGCTGAACTTATTCAGGTTAGCATAGCATAAACACTGCTGTACAACTTTAAGTGGTTAAGGTACAGCTGCTGGTGCTGGAAATGTAGCACAAAACATGTCTCTTTTTAAGCTAATAGTAATTAAAATGTGATACAAGATAAAAAGCATTAAAAGAATATTATTGTCCAATTTGCAAGCTTAAATATTGTTGATAGAACTGCTGCCATTGATTAGCTACTTAGCTAAAGCAGCTGTTTCTGCCACAATGCCATCAAAAATAGGCTCATTATCATATTATTTCACGTATGCTGCAGATAGTCCACATTTCTAAATGGCTGCACTGTCCCTGTGAAAGCTGATCAAAAGAAATGGATAATTCTTTTGTCAAAAAAGCTAAACGTTGTTCGTGATTGATTAATTATTGGAGGCAAAAGTAAAGTGAAGGCGTATTTTCTAAAGAATTTGGGTTTTTTTGCCCAGGATGAAGTCAGCAGCAATGTTCTTAAAAAAAGGTGGAATGAAAGTCTATCTTAGCTTTTCTATGCTCAGTTTTCCAAGAGGATAAGTGTGTCCTTTATGCTGTCTACCCTCAGATGATTTAATACTTGAAATGTTTTTAGATTATTTATTTTTTCAAATATTTATTGCTTTTTATTTGGATGCCCCCGTCAGTGCTTTTAACATTTAGGGTGCACTTGTGTTTTTGTTGTGCGTGGGATTACACTGGAGCTGAAGACTAAATAAGGGAGAAAATATCTAAATATTTGCTAAATGTCATCAGAATATTCAGTGAAGCCTTTCTGAATGCAATGAACACATTTTGTAAAGAGTATAAACGACTGCTTTTTTGAGTCGATTTTGCTTTTGACCTCAGAAATGAAAAACCCTGAATGTATTTTGGATGTTACTACTTACCTGTGTAACATGAGCCTTCTTACGCTTTGGATTTTTTTTTTCATGCAATTTATGTCTTCGATTCTTCAGACTTCGGATCCAAATTCAAAAGTATGGAAATGCCTGAATGCATTGCTTAATGCAAGAATTGGGATGTATGAGAGTTTTGTGTACGAATGAACTTAATAAAAACTCCTGCAACTGGTGAATGTAGCGGTTTGTCTAACAACTTATTTAAAACCATGAAGAAGTTTCACATTAAGGCACAATAATACTTTTTGATTTTGGGGCAAATTCATTTAAAATGTACTGATAGGAGTTTAAACCTCTGGTTGTCTGCATGGACATTCTGTAACATATGCACTCTCAGATTACATAATTAAAAAACAGCTAACCCATTTCTGTCAGGTTTGCTTAAAAGATTAAAAGAATCCCAAATTATGGAGCACTGAGTGATCGAGAGCAGCTTTGTCTGGAATTCCAAGAGCACAATTTCACGCTCCTTAGTCATAGTGGCGATTGCAGCCTAAGCGCCATCAGAGAGCGTGTGTTTCATATACATGGTGATGAGTTGCTAAAGGGTTACAAGGGCACTACTTCGCTTCTTCAAACTCCATTGACCTCAGAGTGGCATGTGCTGAGACATTTGGGGAGAGGAGACAAACTGCACATTAACTTCCCTGGACAGGCTGCGTATGTCTTCCAAGGTTTACCGCCCATTAATTGGAACGACACTGATCAGTCATACAGTTACAACCTCATGCTTAAAATCACATTGGACGCCTTTGATGATGGGGCATCCTTGGGGGAGAACATGTTTTTTCAACCATACAACAGATGCTGGGTTAAACTTTGATCAGGGTCGCAGAGGCAACATCCTCAGTATAGAGGCCCAGATGGTCCTCTACCAAACCACTTCAGAGAGTACCTCCGGGCGGGATCCCAAGGCCCTCCAAGGCCAGCAGAGAGACTCTGGTGACACAGTTGTAAACCTTTTTCAAATCCACAAAACACACATAGACTGGTTGGGCAAACTCCAATGCTCCCCTAGAACCCCTGAGAGGGTGTAGAACTGGTCCAACGTTCCACTACCAGGACAAAAACTGCTTTACTCCCCTTAGATCTGAGGTTCTCCAACCGACCAGACTCTCCTCTCCAGCACATTTTACCAGAGAGGCTGAAGAGTGTGATCCATTTTTAGTTGAAACAAATCCTCTGGTCCCCTCTTCTTAATAGCTGGGACCACCACTCCCATTTGTCACTCTTCCTCCAATTTCAAAGCAATGTTGCAGAGACATAGCCTTGTTTCACAATCTCTACGATTTCTATCACTTTTCTGGTTCCTCAATTGAATACTTTTTAGAAAGATTGAGGTATCCATCCCTCACTCCCCATCTCCACTGTGCACAGTATGGGATGAGAGAGTCTCTGCCTCCCTCCCCTGTGGCGTCAGACGCTTTGTAAGAATCTCTTTGGAGCCAATCGATAAGTCTTCCTCCATGGTATCACCAAAAAAACCTCTCACGCCCAAGTTTTTCTTTCAGCAACTTTGACTGCTGCACATCTTTTGGCATAATACCGGTACCTGTTTGTGACTTCCAGAGACCCACAGACCATCCATGCTGTGTAGGCCTCCTTCTCCTGCCGCCAATTAACTTCACCTACGGGTACGGTAATTACCACTATGGATGGTGGTATCCAAAATGCTGATTCAGGATCAATAGTTCTATTGGAGGAGAGTGTTAAAAGTCAGTTTTTCCCCTGCCCTCTGCCCCAACTCAACACCAGGTGTTGATCAGTTGAGTGTCCAGGACAAAGTCAATGATCAACTTTTTGGTGGTTTTATCAGACCTGCTGCCTAATCAGTCCAGGTGCTTGAACTGCTGTAGTCCAGTAACTAAACATTGCTCAGGTTTAGCTTTGGGCAGGTCATATGTCAAGCACGCTCCTCCACTTCCATGCCCCCTCCCACTATCGTTGCCCATGTGAGTGTTGAAGTTCCTGAGTGGGGCACAACCCAGTACCCTCCCAGGGATTCCAAAAAGGGTGAGGACTTTGCACTTCCATTTGGCGCGTAGGCAAAAAGAACAGTGACAATCCGTTTCTTGACCTCAAAGGCACAGGGGAGTAACCCTTTTATTCGCCAAGGTAATCCCCAACGTGCTGACAGGGTCTAGGGGTAGAAAGGGCATTAGGCAGTTAATCTCTTCCACCACTTTAAGACTACAGTACAGGGAGAAAGCAGATCACAGTGTCCTCCTGAAAGATCTGTCCTTAGAGGTTACTGCTCTCATGATAACAGTACACCATATAGCGGTAAAAAAAAAAAAACAAAAAAACATCTGCATGGGTTGCAGGACATGTCTACTGTAGCATCTATCTAAAGGATCAAACCTTCTCCTTGTTTTACTTATTTATCAATGCATATTATTTCCTTGGACCAAGACAACACAAAAGTTGCTCTTTTGCAGATATTCTGGTTTAAATCAGGTATCATCTCTGCAGCAGGAGCAGATACATGAAGTGTATGCGTGAAAATGAGCAGGACAAAACCTATTAACCCTGAATGCATCAGACAATATTTAGGTCATGGTTGCAGCTCCAGCAGCTGTGAGTTTAGATTGTAACCTGAGATTATGAAGCATCACAGGCTTGGTCAGCATTTCCCCCCACCTCCACTGCCTTTCCCACCATGACCCAAATCTTCTGCCATTATTACAGTAGGCCAGAGTAAACAGGACACTGTGCACTGGCTGCCATTATGTCATGCTGTGATGATGTGAACAGGCTGGGATTCACTCAAGTTGACCCGATTTAAGGTTAGTAGTGCTGTCAGAAATCTACCCTACGCCCTCTGCTGGTGGATTTTATATTAACACATAAATTACAGAGGATGAATTAAGCCAATGCAACACAGTGTCTATTTTCAAACATTAATATACATCATGTACAGCAGCAATGGTTGGAAAACAAAATGCTTTTGTTACTGTAATGTCGGGAAAAAAAAGGTGGGACTAAAAAGTGTATACTTCCACTACCTTTCAAACACAAAAAGTATGTGTATGCATTTAGTTAATATATGTAATTATTGTTTTATTTTTATTTTTTTCTGCATCAAATATCTTGTTTGTTGTAATATTGTTTCTTGTATCATTGCATTTGTTTGGAAGAAAACAATAAACAAAATTTTAAAAAAATCAAAATATCATATTGGAATTATAAAACCCCCATAAAAACACCAGGATTTAACTGATATATTCATGTTTTCTGCTTTCAACTTAAATATTCCTTTAAATCAAACAATCTTTTCTATAAAAAATACATACAGTCTCTCTATTTTACAAACATAGGAAGAATTAAATGTGAGCTACTTAGTAGCAGAAGCTATCGGAGAGGTTTTCCCTTTTTTAAAAAAATGTTCCTGAATATTACACTGAGATGAAACTGTGATGCAATCAAGGATTAAGTAGGCCTTCCTTTAATAAATCCCACTTGGAGAAGCCGAGGAGCATGAATAAATGATCAAATCCCTCATTTAAATCAGCATCTGCATGAGTATATGTACAGTCCGTGCACTAAAAATGAACTTTGAATGGAGGAAACTGTTTTACATAATAATTGTTCTCTTTTATAGCACATATGTGATTTAAAGATACTCTAAAAGTAGCTTGGCTTTACTGAAAACACACCTTACCAAATCTTAGAACGGGTGAAGGGGCTACAGATTTTATGAGAGAAAACGAAAAATTTCTACATTATTGTGCCCTAGTTTACACTTCTACACATACAAAAAATCCAAAATATGTAAGAAACTGACAATATCCAAGAAATAAGTGACAGATATCAGTCCCAACAGGATCTTTCCTTTACATTTTCAAGATTTTGTGACCAATTTCGATTTAATTAAGGGAAATATTTTGTTGTAATTTGATGAAAATTGAAGAATTTTGTAAGAATTTTGAGTATTTTCAACAGTTTAACAATAAAAATGAAATCATGCAATATAAGCACCGGGAAAACTGTGAGCCCCTACAAATATTGAGTTTCATTTACACAATGATTCATGTTATTTTTACTTTCTCCTGCAGGCCAAATTAGATGCTCCAAATGGGTGGATTTGGCCCCCAGGCCATGAGTTTGACACTTGTGCCTTAAAATGAAAAAGTAATTACAATGAGATAAGAAACGAAGTTAGTTTTGACAAATTAGGGTTTATATGTCACCATAACCTGGCTTACTTTGGCCCTGCAGCTTTGTCGAAGTGACCCGTGTGGAGTTGTATTTCCTCCCACTGTGCAAACAGTAACATTGGTGGATTTTCTCCATTTGAGAGCTGACAGAAAGGACTGGCCTGAACAAGCTGTGACCAGATCTAATGTTCCAGAGGAGCACATGTCCGACAGCTGCTTCTGTATACCCAGTTTTAATGTTATTAAGTGCTCCTAAAGGAGAGAATGGCTGCAAGCTCAGTCTAATGCGATCGGATCGTAAATGTAGGGGTCTGTTTAAAACGTTTTTATGGCACCAGGAGAAAATGTGCAAATAAAAAAGCCATGGCAGCAATTTTCATAGTGTCACTGACTTTAAACTGAGTCAACAACAGGGCAAAGCTATAAAAATTAAATGGCAACATCTTTATTATATATATTTTATATCACACATTAATTTGTGCTTGAATAAAAACCCATGAAGTAAAAAGCACAGATAATATACTGCATTTTTTGCCTTGAGTAGGTTTTAGTTTCGACGACAGATATTTGACATGGTCTAAATCAGACATAGGCAACTGGCGGCCCAGGGGCCAGATGTGGCACTCTTTCTAACTTTGTGCGGCCACCAAAACAAATCCCCCAAAATTGAATTTCAAGAAGTTGGAAAGAATATAAAGCCCCATCATAATAAACAAAATCACTCCCAAAACACACAAAATAACAGCGAAATGGACAAAATACACATAAACACACAAGAAATAATAAAAAAAAAAACGCAAAATGACAACACAGACAGACACAAGAACCAGTTATCTTAACTGTGTTTTTTGTAGCTGAGAGGTTTTTTCCTGGTTCTGTACTTTGTTCTCCTTTAGGGAATTCAGTTCATGATCTGCTTTTTCCCCCCCTCACCTGTTGTTTTCCCATTTTTTCCCCTAAATACGGGTTGCCTCCAATGCCCTTGGCGACCCACAGTTCTCCTGTTCTTGTCCATTTGTGACTGTTCTTCCATGTTCTCTTTAGACGGGATGATACTGATGTTTGTACAGCTCTTTGTGGTTTTTACCTGTGAAAAGCACTCTATAAATAAAGATTACTTACTAACTTAGATGGCCCTGTGTGAAAAAGTGTTTGCCCCCTAAACCTAATAACTGGTTGGGCCACCCTTCGCGTTCGCGATAACTTGCAATGAGTCTTTTACAACGCAGTGGAGGAATTTTGGTTTAGTCATCTTTGCAGAATTGTTGTAATTCAGCCACATTGGAGAGTTTTCGAGCATGAACCGCTTTTTTAAGGTCATGCCACATCATCTCAATAGGATTGAGGTCAGGACTTTGACTAGGCCACTCGAGAGTCTTCATTTAGTTTTTCTTCAGCCATTCAGACATGGACTTGCTGGTGTGTTTAGGATCATTGTCCTGCTGTAGAACCCAAGTTGGCTTCAGCTTGAGGTCACGAACAGATGGCCAGACATTCTCCTTCAGGATCTTTTGGTAGACAGCAGAATTCATGCTTCCATTTATCACAGCAAGTCTTCCAGGTCCTGAAGCAGCAAAACAGCCCCAGACCATCACACTGCCACCACCATATTTTACTGTTGGTATGATGTTCTTTTTCTGAAATGTAGTGTTAATTTTACACCAGATGTAATGGGACACAGACCTTCCAAAAAAAATCAACTTGTGTCTGGTCAGTCCACATAATATTTTCCCAAAAGTTTTGGGGATCATCAAGATGTTTTCTGGCAAAAATGAGACAAGCCTTAATGTTCTTTTTGCTTAGCAGTGGTTTTCGTCTTGGAACTCTGCGTGCTTCTTATATTCGAACTCCATCAAGGTATTGATAACCTGAAGCCACAAACAGAATTTATTTATTTTATCTTAAACAGTCCCTGACAAAAGCTGTCCCATTTAACTTGGATGGACAGACAGACGGACGGACAAACGGCGCTCAAACCTATATCCCCCTATTCCACTTCGTGGCAGGCAATAATAATGTGGCCTTAAACTGTAAGATTTAAGGCATAAACGCCCTAAAGTAGCCTCCTGCTTACTTTTGAGTTCATTCATCACATTAGTCTCATTGTTGAGTGCTCTGTCCCACCCTTCAGAAATGATTGGCAGCCATCCCAAAACAGCTGCCAACGTAAACAAAGACTTTGCGGTAGATCAGAAAACTGCCAGCTCCAATCAGCAGCATCTCTGCTACCATAAATCCAATCATGTAGATGTCTTTCACGTCCTCCACGGAAAGCATGGACAGACGCGACCTTCCACATATTCCAGGAATCCATCGTGTATCCGGCCGCAAACGTTCCATCCGGACACGCAGGCTCACCCCGGCCCAGGCTTTTTGTTGAAAAAAATTGTTCGATTGCATTGAGACCTGCTGACCAATTCTATAATTTGGGATTTTGGATGAATGCAGAGAGATTCTCCGCTTAGACCCACAAGACAGAAGACAGCAGACAAAACAAGCAGCAGGGGCAAATAGGGAGGAGAGTGGGAGCAAAGAAGAATGCGATCATCTTCGCCGAGTCGTACAAAGTCGTACAATGACAAAATAAATAAACTAACAAAGAATAAACAACATTCTTCCAATTCTTCAGTAGTTTAGGGATACGTCAGTGCAGTCACATCTTAAAACTAGTTATGGTGTTGATATAAACCTTCTCCATGGTCTCCAAAACTTTTCTAATTTTTCATGTTCCAATTTTACAACATGCAGTATGTCAGTTTTTCCATTACACAGATATCTTGTACAATACAGATCCAGTCAGCAATAGTGGAGCCACATTCTGATTTTAAGGACACTTTTCTCCTTCGGCTGCACTTCCCAGTATACAGTATATATATAATATCACTGCTTCTTCTCGTACCTGCTCTCAGTCAGTTTAATGAGCCATGACGAGGAAGGAGTTTTTTAAGTTAAGTTTTTGTGTGTTTCAGTTTCTCTGACAGAGGTCTGCACAAACTTATTGGACTAATGTAAGCTGACAGAACACCTGGGTGCAGATGCTTGTACAAAGATGGATTACACGCACTAACACCTGGTGCATGCTGGGTATCAATGAGATAGAGTGTGAGTGTGTGTGTGTGTGTGTAGGGAGCAGACAGCTCTGGGAGAGGTGCTTGTGTTTCATTTCAAAACACCACCTGAGTCCATTTCCCATGGTGCAATGTGCTGCGTTCACAGAGGATCAGGACGAGGAAAATTCCAACAAACGATAAAACACCAACTCAAAATAAGGAATCTGGGCAATATCTTTGTTCAATATAGTCTTTAATTACTTATACAAGCACACCTAATCACCTAATGCCTTAAGTCTACTCGCTTTTCTTTAAATTTTAAACATTTGAATCACACACAAAAACAAAAATACAATTCTTGTCAACTTATAACATCATTTGAAATTAAACCTGTTTGGCAATTTATTTTCCTTATTGGAAACCTGAACACGAGTGCAGAAACACTGAAGTGAAAGAGGGGAAAAGCAGGAACGAGTGCATGTTTTAATTATAAATCATTTGAATATAATAAATGCAGATTTCAGATCTGGGATCAGCCGTCAATGATTAGTTTTGGGGTAAAAGGGAGGAATTCTTTCAGGCAGTGACATGAAAAAAAGCAAGCTTTTATAGGAAAGTGGAAATAAATCAGGTTTAATTTACACTTTCATATGGAATGTTTAAGTCATGGGCTTGTTGTGTTCCTAAATAACACTATTTAAACAAAGAACTTCAGATGGATGTATAGAAGCACCACTGGAATATAACCAATGAGTTTCTATAACATGCAATGTGAGGGAGAACGACATGAATTACAGGTATAGGAGGAGAAGAACCCTCTTTCAGGCTTGTGTTGCATAGCAAAGGCTGGGCCGGTGGTGTTAGCGTTAGTGTAGCTGCTAGCGCTTCACTTGCGAGGCTGGTTGATGTGCTGATTGATCTGCATGGTGGGGGGGTTCTTGGGGATGGTCGGCTGGGGCTTCTGATGGGCCACCTGAGCCGCTGCCGGGGTGAAGTCCTTATCACCCTGCACAGAACAGTGGGTCAGCAACAGAGGTCAGAGAGTGCAAAGGAAGACCCCGCACGCACGCTTTGGAACAGGAAGTTACACCCAGTGGAAATCCTCTATCAGTTCAACTGCTCATTTATTCAAGCAATTTATTGAAAAACAGTGAGAATTATTCCTTTCTCAGCTCCAAGAAGTCACTTAACCCTGTTTCACAAACTTGGCATACTTAATATTTATCAAATCAACAAACTACAAATTGCTCAATTCGTACGTGGTTCATTAAATAAAAAACTCCCACCATTTTTTAACATTTATTTTAGTAAATAATCAAATATATAAGTGTTCACCCCCGATGTTATATTTTATATACAGCTACATCTTAAAAAATTTGAATATCATGAAAATGTTCAATATTTCTGGTCACTCATTTTAGAAAGTCAAACCCATATATGATACAGGCTCATGACACAGAGTGAAATATTTCAAGCCTTTATTTCTTGAATCTTTGATGATTATGGCTTATAGATTATGAAAACCCAAAATTCAGTGTCTCAGAAAATTAGAATAATACATAATATTAAAAAAAAAAATGTAGGGTTAAACAAAAATGTAAGGCATCTGAAAAGTATGTTCATTTATATGCACTCAAGAGGAAAGTGAAACACACCAGACCCAACAATGCAGAGGACCTGAATGGTGCTACAGTATCAAAGCCACCTGGGCTTCCATTACACCTGAGCAGTGCCACAGGTTGATCACCTCCATGCTCCAAGTATTGAGTGCATAGAAATGAACACACTTTCCACATATAATAGACTCGAGCTTTGCTGTTGTTGCAGAAATGCAACAAAACAGAAAGTAAAAGGACCTAAAATCAGATAATTCTTCTAATAATGATAATTACGAGGTTTGTCTTCTCCTAAAAACAAACGACACACAACACAACCTAAAAACAAAAAGAAAATAAAGGTTTATTTTGTGTGTGTATGGGGTTTCATTATTCCAGTTCTAATAATAAACTCTCAAAGGCTTAGTAATCATCAGCCCTTCAGGTTTTCTCCTTCTTTCAGAAAAAAAAAATATTATTTATCCACAAAAAAGTCAAAGCAGCAAAGGGAGGAGACGTTTTATTTTATTTCCTCATTCTAACAAATCGTAGCCGGCTGCCCTGTGCACAAACAGAGAACCAACACACGCACACACCCTGAAGTGTTTCACTTAGCTCCTAAAAGGCTTTTCTGAGGCTTTGTGCACAGCTAGCCTTTAGGTTTGATGGCAGTGATAGGAGGCCAATGGAAAGGCTAGAGGAGGATCGAAATAAATGGGATCCCTGCCACCTTCTGATATCACTGCAATCTGCCCCAAACAAACTGCCTCGGCTGATGCTCACACACACACACACACACAAACACACATATAAACACACAGCGGCACAAAAAGGGAGTGAGTGAAGTCATCCAGAGAGTCAAGGACAGATTTTTAGAAAATTCTCAACAGAAAACAGCCACTAACGACACTCTCTGAACTAACAATCTCACAAACACTGATCAAAGCTTAAAGCAATGGATCCACTATATTAAAATTATACTTTATGAGCAATTATTAAAAAACATGTTCAGAGATTTTTTTATTGGTGGATTTATCATTTTGGTTATTTCTTATGTTAGCAAAATTATTTGCACTGATTCACCATAATTATTATTGTTCATATGTGTTTGAAACAGAAACAAATGATGAAATTTTACAGCATTTTCCAGTCTACAGTGGCTAATATTTATACGACTCAAGGAAGGAAAGATAATTGTATAAGAGCAGATGAGCCTAAATAGATTTAATCCTCTTATTATCCTTGAGGTCAATTTGACCCCATTCAAAGTTTATCATTCAAAAAATAGTAGTTGGACTTCATTTTTTGCTTCACACTTCATGATTTTTCTTAATTTGATGAAAAATTACTCAATTAAGCATACAATTTTCACTTCAATGTGCTGAACATATATTGCACGCATTGGTGTTCCTCTAGGGTCAATTTGCCCTTAAGCTGTTTTGGCTGTGTAAAAATTGTCTGCCTGTGTGTGACCTTACATTCCCACACCTGCAGGTGCAGAGTTAATATTTCTGAGTTGATGCATGACCTTTGGAAAGGTTTACTGTCAATGAGGTTTTGGAACAGCTCTTTCACAGTGAAAGTGATGCAGAGGAGAATGTGTCTGAGACAAAGGATTGTGTTGAAAATTATTTAAGGTAAATTAATTCTAATTTAAAAGTTTGGCCTGATGGTGGCGCTAGAGCAGGGGTTCGCAACTCGTCTCACCCTGAGACCCACATTTTGCCACGGTCATTAAATCGTGACCCACTTTTTTTTTTAGAATTCAACCAACCAAATTCAGTTGGTCAAAAACAGCTGTTGAAAACGCACATATATCTTTCTTAAAACCTAAATCTATAAATTTTCCTGTGCAACATGCATTTCAAAGTATGCCTGTCAAAAGAAAAGTTTTTTTCGAAATAAAAGACAAAGCTCAACATGAGAGACATTAAATCCACCCATTACCCATTTGTAAATAGCTGTGTGTGTTTGTGAATGTTTTATAATCTTTGCATTGTGGGTTGTAAGTTTTATTGTTTTGACTGTATTTCACTGCAGTGTAGAAAGGCCCAACCAGGGACAGGAGTTGTGAAAAAGCATTACCTACATACTCTGTGCATCACATCAGCTGCAAACGTTTGTATCTATGTTGAAATAAATAAGATAAAATATAGGTCCGCGACCCACTTTCAGGTCCCAACCCACCAGTTGAGAATCGCTGCACTAGAGAAAAGGGCAAAAACTTGGTCAGATTGAACCCAAGGATAAAATGTGTTAGTAATATTTGAGGATAATAGGAGGGTTGAAAGCTAATGCTCAGAGAAAAGACTGATGAATGTGATCACTACATCATCACACATTGTTTTTTTTGACCATTTTTTTGTTTCAGTTGTTTAAAGTACATTTTATTTCAGCAACGGATAAAGACGATTTGAAGCTCGACTTTGCAGCTCTTAAACAGGTTGCTGGCGCACTGAAAGCAACGCCCTTGGTTTATCATCAGTCGGACAGAAATACCTTCCGCTCAGATCAAACACAGTTGAGCGACAACATGCAGAAAATAATCTGAGTTTGATTTAATGTAAACAGACTTCTGTGTCTGATAAGTAGTTGGTCAACCTTCATGTGAGCTTTACCAGATTCACAAATAGTCATCATATAATACTAAAAACTACTCATTTGTACCATTTTTGCTGTTATTTTGTCACTGATATTGCCTCCATTTGAACCCTCTTTTCTTTCATTTCTCTGCAGCTCTTTACGGGCTTTGAACCTCTACTACTCCCTGCAGAGCTCCTGTCCCAGATATAAACCACCTTAAAATGCTTTTCTGACACTACTGGGGGTCTGTGTGTCTCAGACGGTGTGTGTCTTACCTTTGTTATCACTCCCGACACAACCACTGGGACCTTTGGTGGACTGAAAAAAAAAAAAAAAAAAAAAAAAGGTGAAGTGAATATAAAACCAGGTAAAGATGAATTTATGCAAACATTTACAAACTCCGATTGGTTCACAACGACCTAAAACTGACAGTGTGCCAAAATACGTACATCCTAAATAGTCAGAGCACACAACACCCACAGTGGTGCTCTGTGTGGCAGAGTACTCACACACGCATACACACACAAACCGGATGGACCTGCCAGCAGCTTAAATAGCTCCCATTCATCCTGGCCGAACACTGGGGCTTAGAGCTTGTGGAAGAAAAGTGAGCGTTAGGGATGCGAGTGAATACTCAAGCTCTTAAAAAGA
Source organism: Gouania willdenowi (assembly GCF_900634775.1). Classification (NCBI taxonomy): domain Eukaryota; kingdom Metazoa; phylum Chordata; class Actinopteri; order Blenniiformes; family Gobiesocidae; genus Gouania; species Gouania willdenowi. Next base: position 23,339,432 of record NC_041063.1, on the reverse strand, counting down.
TAGGTAAAGAGAATTATTATTTTAGAAAGTAATTGGAAGATGGGAACGTGAGGGGTGAAGGCGAGGCAGGTCAGAACGAGGTGATACAGAGGTGAAGAGACAGGACAGAGAAAATAAGGGCACATATAGCTTCCTAACGGACTGATAGAGGAGGATGAAGAGGAAGAAGAGAGAAGTGCTCACTCAGACATAAAGGAAGGGATGGAGGCAGAACCTGGGGCGAGTATCGACCTTGACATGACAAATGGGCACTGTCTAATTTTACGGCATCGTCACCCGCCGGCATAAGGGGACGCTTGTGTTGCTCACCTTCAAAACTCCACTCAAAGACATTAGCGATGGCAGCTAGCATGCCTTAGCAAACTGCTTACCTCATTAACAACCCCAAATTTGTCGAGCGAATGAAATGGTTCTCGCCGACTGCAGACTCAGCAGTTATAGACTCCAAACACGGGGGGATTCTCGCACTTTTGAAGCATATGCTGCTTCATTTTAATGTCCTTAAAGCACGCCTGGCACAACTTTTAATAAGAAAAAGTTCAATTAACAAATATGGGATATTAACACATCTGCCTGTGCTTTAGGAAACTAAGATCTTAACCCCCTGCTGCCTGAATTAAAGAGTCACACCTTGCAACAAATCCCTGATAACCATTTGTGAGAGACTTTAAAGTATGGCAATCAAAAAGTTCCTCATTCCAATTACCTAAAATAATGCAAATTAAGATTTCTGAAGTTCAACATTCGAATGGAATGGGACTCTTTTCTGAGAAAGACACTCAGGGGGGAATTCTGTCGAGTTGACACCCCAGCGCATAGGTGGAATATTCACCAATTCAAGTTGGTATGGCAACATGCCAATAACGCAGAAAGAAGAAGTTGTTCATCATTCAGTGTGAATAAAATCCCGAAAACAAACGTTATTGGGTCACCTAAGAAAATACGGAGAAATTAAAAAAGTGTTGAAAACAATTCAAAGTTAACGTTAGTCAAGTGTAGCATAGCCCCACTTATAACAAAATAACAGATGTATACTATATTAGGACATTCGTGAAGTGTGCACGGGAGGCACACTAATCATATTAACCAAACCGCCCCATGTTGAATTGCGAGCGGAATGTAAAAAATGTCCAGGATCAGATTCAAGCTAGAAAAGTCAAACATCCCAGTTTTCAAAACAAAAGCATCTCTTCTGGTCTTCCAATAGTTTTCACACTTTTGTAAATAGAGCTCTTGTTTTGAAGTTGAAGTTTTGTCATTTGCACAATATAGGGTGCCCGATGATCTCCAAAATGTCACCATGAAATGTGTTTCACATGGATCAAATGACCACATGTTGATATGATATTCTACTTGGTCAATTTCTCACTAAAATGCTTTCAGAACTTAAGGTGGAGAATCAACAGAGATGTTTAGCCTCAATGTGCTTCAGGTTTTGTAATTGGAGGTTCAAAATGGATATTGGGAACTTGGAAGTATACTTCAGTAGGAAAAAAACATGATCCTAATCATATTCAGAGTATATAGAAACATATGCCTCATTAGGTTGTAACGTATAGTAAAACGTATGCCATTTCAATATAGTGATTCCATAGGGGGGAAATAGAGCCTTTCCAACAGGCGTTAACTTAACCACTAGGGACAAAGCCCAAAACCATGCAGGCAGACCTGCTAATACTGTAACGTGTTTTTCTGCAGTCTGTGTCTTCTCCTTGCCCATCTCTCTCTTTTCTGTTTCAGGTGTCTTGAAGCTGGAGCTGACAGTTCCTGATCTGTGGTTCACGGCTCAACTAGACTGGGACACTCTGATGTTCTATCTCTCTATCCTATTCTGTTCTTCCTTCTGTTCAGTAACCCCAACCAGTCAAAGCAGATGGCTGCCACCCCTGAGCCTGGTTCTGCTGGAGATTTCTTACTGTTAAAAGGGAGTTTTTTTTCCAATGACGTTGATGCTTGTTCATGCGGATTTGTTGGGTTTTTTCCTTTTTATTACAAATTTTATATTTCGATAGCACTTTGTGATGACTTGTTGTAATATGCGTAATATGAATAAAGTTGAATTTAATTGTTCAGGTTATTTCTACCTGTGGCTGCGTGACAAGGACATATGGCTTGAGTTATCTGACTAAAACTCTGGATAGTATTGCACATGATTCGTTGATAGAGATCGTAATTAAAGTTCACGACAGGTGACATGAGTGTGAGTATTTCCATCTGTTTTATAAACCATCACAACGCTGTACAGCAAAATTGCTCTTGATGCTGAACAGGACATTTCACACTTGGACTCCGTGGGCTTCACTTTACTTCACGCCGGGTTGTCACATGTCTATCTTTGTGATTTTCCGACTTGACTGAGGCAATCTGCCGCCAAATCCTGATGGATTGAACGCCGATAACAAAGGGAGGGAAAAGATGAAGGCGACAGTCAGCCCATCCACTTGAAGCACGTTAACATCAATCTTTGACTCCAGTTACTGAGATTTGGCGTATAGCGACTATAGCGACAGAACACAGAGAGATAAGAAACGTCTGGAGAGACAGGCAGGAGTGACAGCCAAACACAAGCCTGCAAACTTGCCTTAAGTTAGTGAGAATTTAAGTAGAGAGAGAGAGATGATTTTAACATGACAAAGTAAACACACACACTAGACTGACAGAGAGTAATTTTAGTCTCATTTGATGAAGAGACATGGCAAGCTCAATTGAAGGCTTTTCAATCAGTCTTTAGCAAAATTACACATTCAGACAGAGTACAAAGCCTTAGATTCAGACTACGCTACAAATGGATGCCATCCCTTTAAAAACATACAGAAATGCATCAATGTCAAGTCTCCCGTTTTGGCCGTATTTTACCCCTCTTTCCCCCCATATTAGTATTATCCCGTAAATATCTTGTATTATAATGTAATAATAATTAAAAGATTAAAAAAAAAGAAAACATTCCTCTGCCTCTACAAACTGAACGCTGTAACACTGCAGGTGGCAGTTCTTTAGATTAGATTAGTGCAGACAACTAGGAACTTGTGTAAATGCCTTGAAAAATTCGACAGCAAATTTACCTTCCTAAAGAGGAGCAAGATGGGACACAGTTACGCGTTCTGTAAGATTTGTAACTGTGATTTTAGCATCTCCCACGGGGGAAGGAACGAAGGAAGTCACCCTGAAAAACCCACCAAGCAAAAGCGCCACAAATATACACTCCTTTTAAAAAAGTGCTTAAGGATGCAAAGTCTGGAACAAATCTGTATAATAATTCATTAGTGAATGCCAGAGAACCACATGAGTGAGCTTAAAAAATAAAATAAAATATATAATGAAAATAAATGTAAATGTCTAACTTAAAGACAAGCAACGTGAAATGAACAGTAAATAACAATGTGTTGACTTGTTTATGAACTGCAAGTATATCAAATTTGCTTCATATACCCATTTATGTTTGCATTTAGGCCAGGGGTGTCAAAAGTTCAGGGGCCAAATACAGACCAGTTTGACATTAAGTAAGCCAAAGATTTTTGAATGAAAATAGCAAATGCAACATGAATATGCCCTGGTTTGCACTACCACGTACAAATGATTGGTAATCTACAAAAAGTTTCATGTTTAAAATTTTTTTTTTACTTTCTCCAGAGGGGCAATTTGATGCTCTATTGAGTTTGACACCATGTGATTTAGGCTGTGATTCAAACAGTTTTTCAAAGTCAACAAAGGTTGGCCTACTACATTCTAATCACTTAATTGTATTTAGTAAGTGGTTGACAAGTGAAAATTTTAGATTTCTTGTACAAATTTCCCAGATTTTTAAATCCAAAACTTGACTGGTATGGGAATGTAAAGGAAAAAAAGACCAACTGAGTGAGAAATATTGCAGATTTGGTTCTGTGTGACCGGGATTCAGGCTGTGGGTCTGCAGGGGGCAGTATAGAGCTGTGTGGGCATCCTAGGGAGGAGTTATTTGTGTTGGGGAAAAGGAAGAGTAGAAGGAAAAACCCAAGTGGAGGGAGGAGAAAAAGGAGAGAATATGAACTAAGTTGCCCCCATGCTGAATTGTTCATGTGTGGGGAGTTTTCTTTGTAGCCACCACACCCTAGCCATGTGTCACCGCTTCAGCAGAGGAGGAGGAGGTTTGTTGCCGTGGGCGAGGTGATGATTGCTATGGCAACTGTTGCCTGTTGCTCCTTCCTCTCTCTTAACTTTTCACCGTGAGCTGTCTGCTGACTGCACATTTCATACAGCCTGTGATTTAGTCACACGCTACGCCACCCACCACTTTCTGCTAAGTGTCTGAAACATATCCATCTTTCCCCACAATGCACAGGTCCTTTTACAGCGTATATACTATATGTTTAGGTTTCATTTATTCAGACAACTGTTACTTAGGAAATCCACTTTGACTTTCTGACATGTTTCAACTGCCAGTCTTCGTCTGAGACATCTGCTAATCAGCTGATGTTTCCTTTGAAGTTTCCTTGACTTCCGCGTAGTAATGGCAGTCTCTGATGAAGACTGACAGTTGAAACATGTCACAAGTTGAAAGTGGATTTCCTAAGTAACAGTTGTCTGAATAAATGACACCATAACATATTATTCAAAAATAATCTTGCAGGAATAACTACGCGTAAGTCAAAGTCCTAAGGAACCATCAAAGCGATCAGCAGACGCCTCTGACGCAGACTGGCAGTTGACAGTCTAAACATGTCAGGAGATCAAAGTGAACTTCCCAAGTAATGGTTGTCTGAATGAATTAAACCTTAAAATACTTTTTAAAAAAGACAAACAGAATCTTGCTTGAATTATATGCGGAAGTCAAGGAAACTTCAAAGCAAACATCATAGCGATCAGCAGACACATCTGACGAAGACTGGCAGGTGAAAGTCGAAACATGTCAGGAGATCAAAGTGGATTTCCTAAGTGACAGTTGTCTGAACAAATGAAACCCTAACATACTATAAAGAAAAAGACAAAAAGAATCTTGCTGGAATTACATATTACAATGTGTTCATGTGTGTTAAGCAGTGTTTGGAATAACAGCGTTTAAAATAACGGCATTAGGTAACGGTGTTTTTTTTCAGTAACGGGGTAATCTAACTAATTACTTTTTACGCCGTTACAATGCCGTTAACATTATCGAACATTAAATGCGGAGCGTTACATGCATTGATTGAATAAACTGTTATCTGAAAGCACCCCTGGCTTCATACGCAGCTGTAGTGAGGAGGTGGGTTAAAAACAAGGTGAGCGATTATGATTGGCTAAGGCGGCATCATGTTTCATGGTAGACTTTGTCGACATGCGTTGTAAGCAACTAAAATTTAATGAAGCACCTCACAACGACACACAAATCTAAAAAATCTGAATTCTTTGACATATAGCAACTTTTTTAAACAGTAATGCAAATAGTTACTTTCCTTGGTAATGAGTTACTTTTATTATAAAGTAATTCAATTACCAACTCAGTTCCTTTTTGGATCAATTAGTAACTATAACTAATTACTTTTTAAAAGTAACATTCCCAACACTGGTGTTAAGTCATGTGACACATAAAAAGGTTACTCTTCTTCATGTGTTTGTTCCGTCATTTGTTTGTTTAACTGAACCATTATCAAACAACCGCTGGCTAGGACTGGCTTTACCTGTAGGTTCAGGTTACAGGCATGTTTGCTCTTTACAGACATCGTCATTTACAAGACAAATACTATGCAAAAACTACAAGCCTGACTTTTTTTTATTTTTTATTTTTAACAAGATTAAAAGTTTACATCAATGAGAACAAATTGACAAAGGAAACAGACCAAGCATGGGTTTAACAGTATTGTACAATAATTGTATTTTTTCATTTTCAAAAAGGCAAATAAACTGGCTAGAAGCTGTGCAATTTGTTCTGGTGTATGATTACCAGGGTTTGAAAAAAAAAAAAAAACGAAACAGAAAAACAGCCAGCAACACAGCAACGGTGGGAGGATTTAAGCAGTGGTGTGTGACAGTCACTCCCACTGGTGGCCACAATTGGGGGGTTCGATATTGTAGCCCTGCTGAATAACAAAGTCATTAGAATTGGACACTATAACTTCCACAAGGGCTACACCAGCAGTATGTTGTCTTTCCTGCAGGTTGAGGAAAATCAGCTTGTCCTTGCTTTCTTATGATAATATAAATCATGACTGTGCATGTATGGTAATTAGCCGACACGTTGCAACGCCATAGCACCGACAAGCTAGCCCAGCTGTAATAGATCCATCATGCTTTACTGCTCTACTATTGTGAGGTTTCAAATGCCATTTGTAGCAACAAGGATCACAGAGGATCACAAATCCCTTTGGTTTGGGGCCTTTCATACAGTGTGACTAAATCCAAACAGCAATACAGAGATGAGACTGGTCAAAATGGTTCAGTTATGTAGAAATGTTGCATTCAGGAATCTCAGGAATATGGACTCCCTTTCCTATTTACAACATCATTTCCCACCTGACCACAACTGCCCTGTCTCTGTATTAGCTTAACTTATTGTGGGTTTTTATGCTGTTATAGCTAAACTTTTATTGTGGTTTTTATACTATTGATTGTAAAGTGACCTTGGGTGACTTGAAAGGTGCTGGTTTCCAAATAAAAATGTATTAGTATTCAGCCTGCATTGCTCCCTGAATTAGTTTCCTTATACAGTATTTAAACTTAGTATCGATTTATTTGCACTATCTAAGTCAAAAGAGAATAAGTCTGTGTCTTTTCTGTAACCATTGCTTGCTGAGGGAGTGCAGTTATTCAGACGACGCGTAGTGCTTAGTTACTGTATAGACAAACATTTCAAACAATGAAGATAAATCTATATTGAAGCTGCTGCAGACAAAAAAATATTAGATTAAGACATAGTGTAGGCCTCATTGATCAATAAATCACAGTTATTCGCTCGAAAAAAAAAAAAAGATGTAAAAGGTTGAAATTATTGCTCAAAAGTTTGTTTTGGTCTCCACTGTAAAAACTCTCACAATGACAGTGCCGAAAAAGCTTCACACATTGCACTGTGGGATGCAGAGTCCCGTAAACAGATGCATAGAAGTTTTTTTCCTTCATTCTTATCATGATCTATGAGGCCTACACTATGGCTGTGTTCTAAATTGCATACCAACGTACTACTCATACCAAGTCTGACATTAAAATGAGTATGTAGTGCGTTCACATTAGATAGCGAGGAAAGATTGAGTGTGCAAGAAATGCCTGGATGTATACTATATGGGGACATTAAAGTATGCACGGTGGGCAAACTAGTCATACTCAACCACCCCATGATGCATTGCATCATGGGGTGGTTGAGCTTGGTTGAGCTTGTGACTGGCATCAAGCTAAAAATCAAACATCCCCTTTTTAAAACAGAAGCATCTCTTCTCATCTCATCTCGCGTTTGTAAATAAGGCTCTTGTTTTGAAGTTAACCGAAAGTTTAGTCAGTAGCACAATGGAGGCTCTCTGAAAATCTCTGAAATGAGTTTCTGCGAGTTTCATGGATCAAATGACCACATGTTGATATTCTACTTGGTCACTTTCTCACTTAAAATGATTTCAGAACTTTCAAAGGTGGAGAATCAACAGAGATATTTAGCCTCAGTGTGATTCAGGTATTTGTGGCTGTAGGTTCAAAATGCATTTGGGAATTGTGGAAGTATACTCCAGGGAATGGTCATCATCCCAATCATACTAACCATATTTATAGAATAGAGACATTATATACTCACTGAGTTTGTTGTGCATAGTACGTTAGTATGCAATTTCGAACATTGCGATTCCTAGGAGGAAAAGAGTGCCAGAGACGAACAGATCCAAAATGACTGTGACGGTAACTGAGCCATGTTCACGAGTAGTTATTTCTTTTTTTTTTTTTCCTTGTCTGCACATGCTGTCAAAGGTCAACACTACAAGAAGTGCAATCATTATGAGACAGCAATGCATGTTTTGTGACCATCACCAGCCCTCCCGAAGGAAGGGTAAGAAATCTTTTATTATAGGGAGGATATAAAAAGGGAGAGCAGTGTTACACCTAGGTGGAGGGGGGGAGCAGGGAGAGAGACTCAGGTAGGAAATAGAAAGGGTGGGGAAGAATAGATTATTTTACAGTGAGGGTGAGATGTGAAGTTGTAGAACATATTGTGCTTATTATGTTGTGTAATCAAGACAGTATAGGGACAAGTAGTTATTTCTACCCATGGCTGCTTGACAAGGACTTAATGGCTGACGTTACCCGACAAAAACTCTAGTTTATTGCACACGTTGATAGAGCTTGTAAATAAAGTTCACGACAGGTGACTTGAATGTGTATAGTATATACTTATTGAGTGTGTAGTGTATAGTGTGTTAGTATGATTTGAAGTGTTTTTGCTGCTGATTTTAATGTTCTTATTATTTTTAGGCTGTTGAATGTTTTCTGTTGCACTTTTTGATCATGTAAAGCACATTGAGTTGTATTGTATTTATTGTATTTTACAAAGAGTTAGTTACCGTATTTTGAGAAACTCAAGTATTTTTGTGAAGATGCAACAAATATTTAGAGTTGTTTCCAGTAGTTGCAAATCGGGTACAATAACTCAGGCTAATGTAGTCTACATTTCCCCAAAAATGGATTTAGCAATTTTCTTTGTCTATGCATACTTTTAGTACTTTGCATAGTCCTATTTCTGTCAAACAGCATCACTGTCAGTCTCTAGAGTCGTTAGATCTTGAGTGTTCTCTTTTCCTAAAGAAAGCCTTCATGCTGAAACAGTCCCCGCCAAGCTTGTGAGATGCTTCATACTTCTGTTATCTACTTGACCTCCATATTCACTTTATGTTCAGTCTATTAATGCCACGCGTCTTTGCACAAAGGAACGACGAACAAAGGTAAATTGTCTTTTACCAGTGACAAACTTAATAAAGCTCCCACTCTTGAATGATGGGAGCTCCAATAAAAAAACACAAAGTATGGAAAGTGAACACCACAACGGTTGCTTTAAGCGACACATGCAGAAAAATTCCCTACAGGCACTGATGCTCTTGAACAGTGCTCACTGCTGTGTTCTGCTTGTCACTCCTCACTTATCACCTCTCATTAACACACACACACGCTAACTGATATGTGGTGAGAATATACCACCTGTACCGAGGCGCACATTGCTGACGCTGACTAGTCCTCATGAATATTCTGTAGGAATGTAGGCGTAAGAGTGAACAAAGACGACAGCACACGCACACACCTCTACTTGCATCACCTCTGCTACACAATGACCTGGCAGTCCACGCGCCAACCAGCTAAGATGCTAATGTGGAAAACGAGCAATTACTGCTAAAACCAGCGCCATGTAAAACATGCAAACCAAGGCCGCTTGAAGCAAAACAATAGGGACTGCTGAATGGGCCGCTCGACTTAATGCTGTAATTATACAGTAATTGTGCTGTTTACTTAAATTAGCTGCTAGCAGTACACAACAAGTCTGCAGCAAAAATTCCCACAGTCGAGTCATACAATGAAATTACACATTGCTAATTTGTTTGGTTGGCATTTTTGCAGGTTGAGTGCATTTGTGGCTGAAAATGTTCAAATGGCAACAGTTTGAAACAAACTAGTATAGGTTTCCTTATGCAAACACTAAAGATGTATATATATATATGTATATATAGATACAACATGCCTATGCAAACTAAAATAAAAACACTCCAACACAAACAGAGTTTTGTTTGCCTTGACGAGAAACTCACAGGTGTGAACATTTGTGTCCTCATCAGCAACGCTTTATACAGTGACTTTCAAACTTTTTTGGGTATTTTTCCACTTCGGACGAAGGTGAACTTTCAAGCCCCACCCGCACCCATTGCCCTCCAAATAATCATGACAAATAACATATTTTCACATTTATTGAACTAACAGAAAACAAGTAACATATTGCCTGCATAAAAAAAAAAAGTAAAAGTGTAGCAGTCAAAAATATCGAAAAATTGTTTGCAATCTGCACCAAAAAGCTTAAGAAAAAAGGAAATGATTTTTATGTCAGCTATTGAAATGTATTTATTTTTCCACTCCACGTTACATTTTGTTCCCGATCACATATTTAATGCATTCTAATAATTTATTCCTCTTTTAGTTTCTGCTACATTCTTAAGATTCTCATTATTACACACTGCTCTGATGCATCCTTTCTCCAACTTTAAAGCATTCCAGCCGCAGAATGTAGAAATATCTCAAAAACAAGGCTGACTGGGATCCGCCAAGCTCTAAATGTCCTCTCTTTTATTAGATATTGGCAGTTATCTGGATCTGTGATCCTTTCAATTTCCATTAATAACATTAAATTAGGTCCAGAAGTATGGACACACCTATTTGTTTGGGAAAAATTGTAATAAAATGTACAATTTGGATCAGATCCAGATGAGTCTGTGGAGTAACTTAGGAAGCAACCTTACAACTGAATTATCAATCATCAAGATCGGTCAATTGCAAACAGAGATCTGAATTTTTTAAGTTTTGCCAAAAATGAGGGATAGCGATTATTTTTTTTTTTTAGAGTTTTCAAAACTGATCCAGAGTCAGTATATTACTAGTCCGGATCCCCTTCAAAATGTAATGGTTTCTTCCATGGCCTAAACCCTATCTTTGGTTAAAAAAAAAAATACAAAACATTCCAAAATCTGTTAACTATGTTCAAAGTAATCCTGCTAACGGATAAAAAAAAAAAAAAAAAAAAAAAACACACAAGTGAAAATAATACCTCCTTGGCAAAATTAATAAAAATAAAGGAAATAAAATGTGCAGGAGGCTGCCTCTACTTCTTAATGTAGCTGTTATGTCCAATCCCATGTGCAACCAATGAAAAAAGCTGTTGATTATGCTCATCTTAAACCGTCATAACAAAGAGCTCTGAGCTTCCAGTGATTACTGAGAACAGGAACGAGTGTGCACGTTACCTGCTGCTGACAAACTCCTCCTCGTCGTCCTGCTTCTGTGGAGGCTCTGGTGGAGGGGTTGGTTGGTGCTTCTGCACTATCCTCATACCTCCAGCTTTTACTACAACACATGGGTGGACACAGGAGAAATTAATTGGCTTGAGGTACAACTGGAAGAAAGATTAGAAGACATAAATTGAGCTGCACAATTCACAAGTGAATAAATCAAAGCATCTAATGAGGACAGAAGAAGCGATGTTGTCACTCATTACTAAAGTACCTGTAGATCAAGTGGTCAAAATATAAGACAGCATTAAAGCTGCATGTAATGGTTTCCAGCCGGCTGTGTGCGAGTTCTCAATTTAACGGAGCATCTGTGGAGTATTTTGGACAAATTTCCACCAATTTTCTGTCACTTTTATACCATTTTATTTCTGATTAAAACAAGGATTTACATCTTTAAGGTTGCCTATATACTATGGCACAAATAATAAACTTCCTGGATAACTGGATATAATTCAGATAAATAACTGTGGTTATTTATTTTGGGGTCATGGGTTAAAAAAGTTGAGAACCACTGCCCCAAAGAACGAAAACCATGTTCATACACTGCCATTTTCGGATATCACAGACTAAAGTAAAAGTCTTGCCTTGAACAATTTACATTACAGAACTAACCAATAAAAGGTGTAACGCTGCGTTCACACCGAATGAGTCTTGTGCGACACCGGGTGTGTCTGTCGCACGAAACGTTCCGCAGGATCAAAAAATGTCCCCATATGTGCGTCTGAAGCTAAGCCCTGCCTACTGGCGACACGTCCAACTCGTTGAGTTTCACTGCCTGCTGAAGCGAGGAGCTGCACTCCTTTTTCTCTCTCTCAAACATAAACCACCAGTGAAAAGCCGTGTGATTTGTGGCTAATGCTAGCCTAGCTCAGTGCTACAGAGAGAACTTTTACCTGCTACTACCACCTCCTCGCTGATTCTCCTGCACACCAAATCCTTCCTAGTCCGGTCCTGGTTATAAAGGCTGTGTCATACAGCTCCAGGTGGTCACACACAGCTTCTACTCCATGGTTGAATAGGTGAACAGACCGGCGTCGTCGTGCGAAACAGTCGCAGGTTTTCAATATTTTCAACTTTTGAGAATGTGCAAATATGATGAAAAATCTGGAGCGTGCTCTCATGGCCAACGGTCTCCGCACAGGAAAAATTTTGCATCTGGGACGCATCTATCCATTAATTTTGTATGTAATCTGGTCGCACGAGCATAAGGATACACGCAACCAACGATTCGATTAGAATGCAGATAAAAAAAATTCAAACTAAAGACTGGGATGTAATCAGGCACTTAACTCTTTTCAATTCAAATAAAATTTCTTCTTACAAACTGTTTGAACTCATAAACCAAAATAAACTGCACATTTCTTCATTCATCACCAAAGTTAAAAACTAATATATATATTTAAAAACCACAGCTTAACTGAAAATGACCCATGTATGTAATAAATAGATTGCATTTCATGTATTTGCCAAGGATTGGGAAAAACTGCTACCTATAAACACATTGGTATATTACTTGCTTAATAACACCTTTTATGACCCTTATTTTTACATTGCACCCACCTAATGAGCCACTGAAACATACAATTATGTGAGAGACGTGATATAAGCACAGAAGAACTGTGAGAACTACAAATATGGTGGAGTTTCAATGAATGTGTGTGTTAGGAGGGGCTGAGATAACTACAACTGAATTAGTTAATAATTTACACAATGATCCATGTTTTCTGTCATCTGCAGGCCCATTTGGTCCCTGGGCCTTGAGTTTGACACATGTGACCTAAATGGTCATAAACCTGAGCAATGAACAGCTTTGGTTTGCACATATAGGAACATAAATATTAATTAGCTGTGTAATATGTTGTTACAGGCTAATAATCACTAGTTGCATGTTAACAGCTGCTCTGTACCTTGAACTCAGTCAGATAAGCATGTCAGTTCTTCCCATAACATGACTATTACCACCCCGGGCTAATGGTTGGAGTTCATTCCACATGCTGCAGGTCGAGGTGCATTTCTTATCATTTAATTCTGCAGTAGAAAAAGTGGCTAAACCACGTCGTCCACGTACGCCTTAACCTCCACGTCATCAAAAACCATGCAATGCAACATAGTAAACAAACTGCACACCAATAGAAACATATTATCAGGAATTAAGGCCAAAACAAACAAATTTAAAAAAAAAAAACAGTACACCTTTTAGAGCTTGCACGAGTAGTATTTAGCATCACGTGACACTGTGTGTTAGAATTGAATCAAACAATCAAAGGCCATGATTAAATACAGCCGCACAGCTGCTTTACCTGCAGGTAAATGTCCGCCTTTAATGTCTGGTTTTTCCTTCGGAAGTGACGACATGACCGCTGAGAAAAAGCTACGACAGCAGAAAGAGAAACAACTCTCACTCTAAAGCTGCTAATAAGAGACACAAACTGTAGACACTTCAGTCCTGGACGTCAACGTGGCTTTTTCCTGAGCATTGTTTGGAAACGGTGCGTGATGACGTCATCGTATGTCGTGCCTAGCGCGACGACGTCATCCGTACTTGGGGTAAAATTAGGTAGAAAACGTAAGGAAATGAAAGAAAACGGTAATAAAAAGAGTAGAAAAGTAAAGAAAATAAACATAAAGAGAGTAAAAGGTACGGAGTGAAAAATTAAATCAATAGGAATAAACAGGAAAACTGCAAAATTACCAAGCATAATGTTTTAATTTTTTTATAAAATATTCTTTTAAATTTATATATATATATGTGTGTGTGTGTGTGTTAAGTAATAAGCAATGAGATACTAAGTTATAATTATTAGATACCATCACATAAATATGACTTAGTATGTATTATTGTTTAACTATTTCTAGTTTTTTCTTGTTTTTTTTTTACTGGAGGGAATGGGCTTCAATAGGAAAATGTATAGCACTATAAAACAAAAAAATGTAGTGTAAATTTAGTATATATATATATATATATATATATATATATATATATATATATATATATATATATATATATATATATATATAATGTTTTTATATAATGTTTTATGTTTTAATGGGAAACGTGATTGAAATTAAATAAATAAAATAAAAAAAATAAAAATAAAATAATAATAATAATAATAATAATATACACACTTTTATTTGACACAAACGTGTCAAACTCAAGACCTGCGGGACAATTTGGCTTATCATAAGATCTAGTCTGACCTATGGCATGTAAAGACAAATAAACTAATCAAATAATTAAGTTAAAAAATTTAAATAAATGAAAGAAATAAATGCTCTGATCCAAGTGTGAAAATGTAAACACACACACACACACACATATATATATATATATATATACACATACACAGCTGTGAATTTGTTCCCTAAAAAATCATGTAACATGCAACGAGGACATTTCAATTACAGTTGAAAATTGAAAATACTAAATTGTGTTGCTTTTCATTGTTTAACACCGAAAGACACATTTTTCATCACACCCACTAGTTTCATACAAACGCGTGTGGCTGCACACAAACACAGTGTGCTGATGAGCAATGCGTTTTGGCAGTTGTTGGTGGTCAGCACTGCTTTTCTCCTGAGAGCATCACATTTTGTTTCCAGGACATGAATTCTCGGGGAGAGTGTTGACAGCCAATCAAAATGCCAGAAGTTCACTCACAGTTCAGGATGCAGCACGCTGCTGAAAATATTAATTGTATAGTTAGACCTTTAAGATTTAACAAGGCTGGTTCCTTCCACTCATAATTAATGATTTCAGAGGTTGATTTTCTCAATTTTAATTTGACATTTACCAGCTATCTGACACTACTCAGGATTAAACTTTTTGCAGGAGCTTCTTATCTTAGTTTCTTAAAACATGTATTTCCTAAGCTGCGTCAAAGAAACACTAAAATATTTATCTAAACATTTATTTATTTATTTTTAAAAGATTTGGCTACATTTGTATAGCAGTGGAATCAAACACACTGCACCAATACAATCCAGTTAATTAGTCTCTCAGCTATAAATAAAAACAACATAATCCCACAAAGGATATTGATTAGAAGGCAAAACTTTGTAATTATTTCCTGGATACACTGTTATTAATGTCAGTTATGGATCCCTTTGTTTATATGTTACGATGCTGTATGTCCATGTATGCAATACTGTCAAACATGTAGTTTTTTTCAGAAGCAAATTGTGATTATTATAAAAAGAGAGTAAGGGGGGGGGCAAAGGATTCTATAAACGTCTGCTTTTTTCTACAGCTTCTCAGACATATAAAATACTTTATTTATTGGTCATATGGTATTGTAACATTGTACAATACAGCCAAATATTCAATAAGCACGGCATCTCCTACCACTTTTATGTGGATGATTGCCAAATGTACATGCCACTTAGGAAAAGTGCAAACATCCCCCTGACACCCCTACTTCAGTCTCCCACAGTGGAGTGTTTTAAGTCTCATCTTAAAGGGCCCATGTTACACTAAATCAACTTTTCTGTGCTTTAAACAATGATAAAAGTGCTATAAGGGCTTCATACACATGCCCAAAGTGTTTTTTTATTTATTTATTTGCTCCTTTCTACTGCAGGGTGAGCCCAAACACCTCGCTCCAATTTGATGATGCGTTCCCACTTTGATGACGAATTTGGCATGGCACTGAGCTGGAGAAGCCGCGCCTCCAGGAAGCTCTCTGCCGTGATTGACATGTAAACAGACACGCCCACAAAAGTGAGCGTTTCAGCGTCCTTTGCGCAGTGCTATGTACGTATGTCTCGTGTTTATAAAGCAGCATGAGCTCGGCTACGGAGTGGGTGGGAGGAGGGCGGGTCGTCCTCTGACCCTACGTCACCATGCGGGGAGGAGGAAGTCAGTGTCCCATCTATAGACACGCCCACTCATGAATATGCATAAGTAGAGTTGCTCACAAAGTGACTTTTCAGAGGCTAAAACTCAAATACTATGTTTTTGGGGTTCTTAGAACAAATGGAGATGGGTAAAAATAGCATGATATGGAACCTTTAAAACCCACTTTTAATTCTCGGGCTTGTAACACCATGTGAGTTGTATGTACCTGTCTTTTATTTTGTTTTATTGTTTTTAATTTAATTTTATTGTTTTTACAATAATAATATATATAATTATATATATATAAATGTCTTAAACGTTTTTAATTGTATCTTATTTAATACTGATCTTATGTGCAGCACTTTGGAAACGCTTATTTATAAAATGTGCTATATAAAGTGGACTGGATTGGAATGATTTAATTTAATAATTGTTGTTTTCTTTTATTTTTGATTTTGTTTGTCTGAAACACTCAATTCAATTTTATTTATATAGCCCTTTCAGGCAGCCACAGCTGGCACTGTGCTAGATAAAAACAACAGCAAAACAATAAACTAAACTAAAACAAGAATAAAAACTGATGCAATGACAAACCATAGGGCACCAAAAACAAACAATAAATACATCACAAAACTGAATGAACGAATAAATAAGATGGTTGTTTATCTTTTGTGATGTGGTGTTAAATCTAATGTGCACATGTTCAAAAGTGCAACACAAATAGGAACAGCTTTTAGTCAGATTTTTGAGAAGTAGTTGAGCAGTACTGAACTAATATAATTCCAACACTTCTGTTCCATATAAAATCCTATGGGTCTGTCATGAGTCATAACAACAAGTGGAAATTGGAGCTTTTTCCAGCTCTGACGTTGACCCAGCCCCTGTGTGTGCGTGTGTGTCAGAGCACATAATAAGGCACTGCCTGTCATTGCTTACATGCATAAGTGTGTGTGTGTGTGTGTGTGTGGTGTGTGTGTGTGTGCGTGTGTGCGTGTGTGTGTGTGTGTGTGTGTGTGGTGTGGTGTGTGGTGTGGTGTGTGTGGTGTGTAAGTACATGGCCACTAGATGGAAGAATGCAGCTTCAATTCATCCAGTTCTACAATATCATCTCTTCTTCATTAGCCTAGAACATATGTGTCAAACTCAAGGTCCGGGGGCCAAATTCGGCTTTTTAGATCATCCAATTCAGCCCGCAGGAAAGAGTAAAAATGACAGGGATAACGTTCATTATTGTGTAAATTACCAAATAATCCATTTGTAGATATCTCAATTTTACAAATTTAATGAAACTCTACAATATGTTTTAGGGGCTTCCCATTTCCTTTTGTTTCTATTGCATAAATGCAGGCATTTTTAATTGAAAAGTGTGGAAAGAACTACATTTTTCCACAAATCTTGCGATTTCTCACAAACAATTCCCCAAATGTCCTCTAAATTGGTGATAAAATCAATAATTTTTGAAGTGGAGATCCAGCAGGGTGTGATATTAAAAACTAGGGCACAGAGCAACAAATTATGCTCATTTCTATGGTGTACTTTAAATATCTCATATTAATCCCAATATTTAGCTGGAATACTCATGGAAACATTCATAACTGGGAGCAAAACCAAAAATCATGAAATTGATCAACTGGTCTCTCAATTCTATCGACCAAATTTTTTCAACAAGAAGATCGGGCCGAGGTGAGCCCGTGTGTCCAGATGGAACGTTTGCGGCTGGGTACACGATGGATTACTACCAACTACCAAATTAAATTCTTTATACTGTTCTAAACTGTACATGATGAATAAAATCATTTCTGATTCTGATTGAATGGAGACATATTTCATTTCCTGGACAAGTACAGGAGTCAGTGATCAGTGCACCTGAGCACAGCTGATGTGTGTGTGTGTTGGCCTTTGAGAGGACCACTCTCACTGACGGCTTACAGGGAGACAGAATGAGGACGTCACAGTGAGTGAATTTGTTCAAACTGGCAGGTGTACACACACACTGCCTCACACATGCAATTGTGTCCCTTACACCCATATGTGCATGCTCTCTCGCTCTTTCTCTCTCCCTCACACACGCACACACACACGCACACACACACGCGGGTCAATTATAATTGTTAATTACAATTATGGTGTAATAATTGTAATTTAAAAAAATATGTTTCTGTTGTAATCGTAGTGAAATTGTAATTGAGTCCAGATAATTGTAACTTTGTAATTGACATGAAAATTCTCTAAAATTATAATTTAACACAAAACTGGGGAACAGTGGTACATTTCTACATACGTAGTGAACAATAATTAAAATATGTTTCATATCTAGCTTTCCCACATTTTTTATTTAAAAAAATTTAAAATCTAGGGGTACACTGACACAAAAAAGGGTCAGAAGCCCACACCAAAAATATTAAAATCTATATATTTTAATTGATTAGGAAGCCTAACAAGGTCACCAATAGATAGGAAAGAAATTAGATGATAGATATTTGTTTTTAGTGTATTTTACATCTGGTTTAGGACCTGCTATCATTAGAGATGCTAACAGAAAGCTAACACAAGAGGAAGGTTAACTTTCATTAGGTCATTTATTCCAGACTCAGTATTTGTGAATAATTGTAATTGAACTTTAGTAATTGAGAACATGATTGTAGATCACTTTCTGAGGATAAAGAATATTTGTAATTGTCACTGTAATCGTAATTGAATTGTAATTGAAAACGTAATTGTAACTGAAAATGGAATTGACTCAACACAAATGAACTATGAGAGAATCAGCTGTGCTCTGCAGTAGCATTTATCACACATAAACAAGGCGTCTGCACTGCAGCATGAACTGTTCAATACATGACTTTGCACCTTTTGGTTGTGTGGGTGTGTGTGTGTGTGTGTGTGTGTGGTGTGTGTGTGTGTGTGTGGTGTGTGTGTGTGTGTGTGTGTCAATCACTGCCAAGCTGAAACAGAATTACCCAGAGAGATGAACTGGAACAGGATGCAGATAGATTAACAATACTGGGATGCTGTTTAAATGCAACACCTTTAGTCGCTTTCATATTGATCATCTTCCACAGCAAGAATGAGGTCAATGTTAATGAACCATATACTAACTTACAGCCAAACCCTCAAGAAAGAAAATGTCAGAGAATTATAAAGTTTAAGGGCCAATTAATGGGTGGAAGAAAGTGGGGTGCATGTTCTCTGAGCTTCTAATTTCAAAGATCAAGGGTTGAATCCTGCTATTCAGGTGTTTTTGGGCCGAGTTTACATGTAGTTTTTTTCCCCCATTGTCAATAAATTGATGTATGAGTGGAATATCTAATAGGGGTGGGACGATACACTGAGTTTAAGTCACAATAATGGACTGGAACAAAAATTCCACCCTGACATTTTCTGTCCAGAGACCAGACCAGCCCACTATATTATCAACGGACACCACGTAGAAGCTGTTATTAAGTCAGTGATGCTCAACATCTTGCTTTTTATGTCTAAATTTTAATTATTATTCTCCCAGAAAACTTTAAAGGGGAAACTTTTTAACCCCTTTTTACCTATTTCCTTTGGCCATTTTTCAACTTCCTTTGTCCCATTTTTGCCTCTTTTCAAAACACTTTTTTCAGAAATGAGCTACAATTTGCTAAGGAAAATCCCTTTTTCTCTATTTTTGTCAATTTTTGCAAGTTCATTTTATCACTTATGCAATTCACATTTCGCCTCTTTTTGTTACACATTTTGCCCTTTTTATTATTGTTTGCCACATTTTGCTCATTAAAGCTCCTCTTTGCCATTAAATACTACCAGGTTCTTCATTTGCCGATTTTTTGGCCACTCGACTGCTTTTGTCCCATTTTAGTCACTTTACATTCTTTTCTTGCCACATTTTTTCCACTTTTGAACAATTTTCTGCCTCCACTCGCTGTTCAAAAAAAAAAAAAATGTAGTGGACCAAACTGGCCCATTGGGACGATGCCTGGTATGCCAGATGGCCAGTTTACCCCTGACAATACAATATTTTTGGAATGGAAAAAAATCCACCAAAAACGCTTTTAAGGGTTGAAAAATGAGCCGAAAAAGCATTGAAATTTGATGAAGTGGCAGAAATGGGAGTAATGTAGCAAAAATGCATTAAAAGGAGCAAAAATGTGCCAAGAAAAAGTAATAAAAAAATAGGTTAAATTATTGCAAGTTTGGTGTAGTTGCAGGACAAAAATGGGCTTAAATTGTTAAAAAAATATTCTTAATTTCTTGAAGGCATCTTGCGACTCCCTCCCAGTGTCACACGACCCCAAATGAGGTCCTGACCCCAAGGTTGCACTATACAAGCAATCAAAATAAAGTGTATTTATCATAACTTACTGGAAGCAGACTTATAACACGGGTTAGTGATGTGATGGGCATTGAGAAGTTGCATTAAAACCAAAAGCATTTTAGATTTTCTGCATAATTTCTTATACAACTTCTTTTTCTCACTCCTCTGGTTGCTTCTTTTTCTCCAGCCAGCTGCCGATCCCCCCACCTTGCATCTCCTTGATGCTCCATCCTTCCTTATCATTTCCTTTGAGATGAGAACATTAATTTCTCAAGGTCTATCAGTGGCACACAGTACCTCCATGTGGCCTCGCTCCTCCTCAAACACAAATTGATTTCATGCCCAAATCCTTCCAGTATAAATCACAGAAGCCACTTCTTCTTCTTCTTCTTCTTCTTCTTCTTCTTCTTCTTCTTCTTCTTCTTCTTCTTCTCCTCCTCCTCCTCCTCCTCCTCCTCCTCCTCCTCCGCCTCCTCCTCCTCCCGCCTCCTCCTCTTCCTCCCCCTCCACCTCCTCCTCCTCCTCCTCCTCCTCCTCTGCCCCCTCCTCCTCCTCCTCCTCCTCTCCTCCTCCTCCTCATCCTCCTCCTCCTCCTCCTCCTCCTCCTCCTCCTCCTCCTCCTCCTCCTCCTCCTCCTCTCCTCCTCCTAACCACTCACATGTATGTTACAACCCCCGCCATGGGATGTGCACCCAAAGTGATATGGGTCTCTTCGCCAAAAACACAACAAAGAAAATGCATTTAGCTTAAAAAAGGAGTAAATTACTGACCAAGTATTAAAGTAACATGTCTAGAGCTGGGCCACACCCAACACCCCCAAACACATAGGCCCTAACTACAAAAGTTACATAAATACCGCTCCCAAAAATCCAAAACCAAAATAGGCAACGCCAAACTAAACAGAGTAACAACAACATATATCTAGAGTCATCATCACAAACAGAAGACTAGACTACTCCAAAGTTGCTGCCACAGTTCACCAAACAAAGTAGTGACAATCAAACAGGGAACACACACATGGGCTTACAAGACACTGACTCAACGTAAGCAATAAAACAGATGGTTACAGGGCAGTCTCACAAACATCCTGCACAAAACGTCTCAAACTGGATACAAAATTGTTTGTCTTCTTTCCCACACTTTACAAATAAAACAACCAAAAGCAAATGTCTCTTTTCTATAAAGCCAACTCATGATCTTCCCCCAGGCGTCCAAAAAACATCTGGGTTAGACAAATGTACAAGTTCGAATTAAACATTGTGTAAATTAAAATAAAGTGGACAATACAGGACAAAATGAGACTCGTCCTCCACCACCTCCTAATCACACACCGTACAGATGTTTGAACCTGCCAGGGGTAGTGTGCCAGTTCTCAGCTGGGCACAGAGGGACTGCTACTTTCTTCATACATTTAAAAGTATATACGGTATGGTTCTGTTTGAAACTCCTCTTTAAAATGAATATCACGTCTTAACTTTGGTTTTGTGTATATGTCATAATTCCATTGTGTTTGGAAATCTAGAATCATACTACAATTACCACTACTAGACACAAAAAGCCAATAAACCAAAATCTGCACCAATCAAACAAATCCAAATGTCACTTTCAGGGAGACTAACCCCAGATGATTCAGGGGCACCCAAAAGTAAGCCCGGACAAGCCCCCGATGCATCTGAACTTGAGGAAAGTGTTGACTTGAATGAGTAAGAGACCATTGTTTTAGAATGAGGAAAAAAAAAACTATGAGAAAGACAATGAAGGCCATGAGCTGAAGAAGCTTCTAGAAAGGCTCTGTAGAGGAAAATTGTGCATCATTTTTCATGCCACATTAAGTCACATCAGCTTTCACCTAAAGGAAAAATACTTTGAGGTTTGATTCTATTCTGACGGCTAATATTCTACACGGCAAAATATTTTACCCAATGCCGTATAACCTCTACAGCACTAAAGTGGAAGGAAAGGTGAAAAGAGAGAAGGTGGAGCTGTGAATTCTAATAAACTGTAACAAATGCTTCTACGTGGAGCTTTGCTTCATTCATTTTATTGGCCTTCAGCAATTCCCTGGAAATGGGTATCAAACTGAAAGAGATCAAAGTCGTAGAGGTAACACAAAACGGGCCAATGAATGGAAATCACAAGTGCAGCATCTTTGATGTCTGCAGAGGTGGACTAGGACCAGAATTCCACCGTGGCATTTTCTGTCCAGACCAGCACAGTGACACTCTCAGAAGCTGTTATTAAGTCAGTGATGCTCAACATGTGGTTGTTATGTCGTAATTTTTTTATTATTCACCCAGAAAACTTTTTAAACCCTTTCTACCTTTTTCCTTTGGCATTTTGCAACTTTCTTTGTCCAATTTTTGCCCCTTTTAAAAACTTTTTTCAGACTTTAGCTCCCGTTTGCCAGTTAATATCCTTTTTATCCCTATTTTTTGTTCATTTTTGCAAGTTATTTTTGACACTTACCCAATTGTTGTTCTTTCTTGAATTCTTTGGCTACTTTTCATCCCAATAAGCTAGTTTTTGCCCAATAAATACCACTTGTTTCCTTTTTTCCTAACTTTCTTCATCTTTTTCTTCCACATTTTTGCTTTTTTCACTGTTTTTTGCCACATTTAATCTATCCTTACCATAACATACCACCTGTTTGTCCATTTTTTTGGCCACTCTTGACTGCTTTTGGCCCATTTTAGTCACTTTTCACTCTTTTCTTGCCACGTTTTTGCCACTTTTGGACCATTTTTGGCCACCTGTACCATGTCTGCCTCCACATGCCCGTCAGAAAAAAAACAAAAAACAAAACACGTAGTGGACAGAAGAGAACCGGCCCATTTCGGGTCGATGCCCAGTATACCAGATGGCCAGTCCACCCCTGGATGTCTGTGAATGGCACGACACCAAATGCATACTTTTAGCTGCAAACTGTTCCCTCGCATTCACATGTTCCATTATTAACACAACCTTAACCATATTCCACTGCTGTCACTGTGAGGACACATCACAGTGAAATATCACACCCCTGTCACACTGAATACCGCTCATTGTGCGAGTACATTACCATGATGGCGTCTAAAGGGGGAAGGCAGGGTCATTACCAGAAGGAATGTGAATTGTACTCTAAAAATCATCATCGAACATGTCTCCATTCCTCTCTCTCAGTCAAATCTCAGGCCAATATGTTAAAGGGAACAAATGATGATATCCAGTTATCTACAGTATGTTAACAAGCTTTCTGTGAAAAGTAATTTTGAATTTATTGGCTGCTTGTTTTCTGTTATATTGCTTATCAAGTTCTCACGACAACTGAATGTAAAATGCCACAGAACAAAGCCAACAGTTTTGTAAAATGCCCAACAACATTGTCATATTGATTGTGATAAGGGCTGCTAACATGCTAATTGGCTAATTTGCAAAGACACCTTCATGAAAATCATTGATTTGGAAAAAACGAAGCTGAAAAATACATTGTAGTGGACAGATAGTAGTCATTCACCTTGAATAAGTGTAATAATCTCAATGTCCAATATCATTGGCATGCAAAATGGCTAAGCGTATATGAAACACTATTGAAAATAGCTAGATGAATAAGAAGTCTAAGAAATCTGGGATAAATATAAAATGCCTGTAACTTTTTAAACACACACACACACACACCACACACACACACACACACACACACACACACACACACACACAAGAATCTAAACTTAAAAAGTACTTTGAGTTGGACAATTTGCAGTACTTTACTAGTAATCTATAAAATTGGCAAATTACATATTAAATATGCATTAAACATTATAGTTTTTTTTTTGTGCTGCTAGACACAACTTTCAAACTTGTTTATTTTCGATTGGAAGTATTTCATTCAATAGCAACTTTTTATTCTTAATTATTACATTTTTTGATAATTGCTTTTAACTTATTCTTTTGCGGCCCAACATTTCAATGAAATGGGTAAAAATGTAACCTTTATTGAAAAAGATAAACATTCTAACTATCCTTCTTCAAAACCTATATATATATATATATATATATATAAAACATTAGATATGCAATTGCATTTTACAATAATAAAGTTCTTTGAGTGTATATAAGAAAATAAATATTTTTGTACATTTCATTGTCAATATTCAGCAATGCCGTTCTCGCGCCCCCTGTTGTGACATCAAACCCCCATTTTGTGAACCATTGGTGTAAGGGTTATGGTTACCCTATTGACATACAACAGATTGCAATTTGTTCCAAGCAGATCGACACAAATTTGTGACGAAAATAAATTGTGTCATGCTGCACAAAAACATTTTGTGCTAAGCAGAACAGTAACAACAAAAAACGCACAAAAAATGAAGAAATTATGTCGCCACGCAAGAAATTACTTACAAGTCATTTTTGGGAATTTCACAATCTCTGGACTGGCGGCAAATATAACAAATGGTCGAACAATTTTCTGAAAAAGTGCTTAATTTTATTATTACTTTTTTCAGTTATTCTGTTCTGTCGACTTTCACTCACCCTCCAGGTCGCAGGGGCCACATCCTCAGCATAGAAGCCCCAACCGTCCTCTCCTCAGTCACTTACCAGCTCCTATGAGGGATCCAAAGGCGTTCCCAGGCCAACGCAGATATATATACTATATATATATACAGTATATATAATCCCTCAATTTTGAGCTTTACCCTTGTATTATCCTTATTTCTTCTGTCAAGCAAAGCTGTCTATGTTATAGATATCTGTAGATTTGTAGGGCTTTGTTGTTGCTGTGAGGTAAAAAAAAATGTTGACCTTTTGTCCTCTTGACATTACACACAGATCTCACTCTATGGCTGCCGTTACTCATGGTAATGTACAGTAGTCCCTAGACAGGAGTACCCTATATTTCACATTGGATATAAATTTGCACCATCTCTAGAGAAGAAAGGCAAAAGCTGGAAATGTTTTAAGCATGAAACATTTTCATTCAAATGTGACCTGTGCCAATTTCATGTAGATGAAAACCAGGCGCGTCTCACCCATGGGGGATGCAACACCCACACTTTCATAAAAACAAAAATTCATCCCCCTCAATTTTTTTTTACAAAGGAATTAATTGTTGAAAAACATAATGGTCCAGTTAGATTGACAGAATGGTGATCAAGCCAATCACAGCCAGCCATTTGACGAAGTCGCCATTCTGAGAAGGTAAACAAAGAGTTAACAGTGATGAGTAAGTGATAAAAAATGAGTAACGTGGCAAAAAATGTCAAAAACGTGGCAAGAAAATAGAGAAAAGTGACTACAATGGGCCAAAAGCAGTCAAGAGTGGCAAAATCATTTGATAAAAAAAGAGGAAACAGGTAGTATGTAATACCA
Source organism: Gouania willdenowi (assembly GCF_900634775.1). Classification (NCBI taxonomy): domain Eukaryota; kingdom Metazoa; phylum Chordata; class Actinopteri; order Blenniiformes; family Gobiesocidae; genus Gouania; species Gouania willdenowi. The sequence goes on along the minus strand of NC_041063.1, from coordinate 23,313,982 downwards.
CAAGGTAGCTTAAATGAGCAAAATGTGGCAAACAATTGTGAAAAAGGGCAAAAATGTGAAACAAGTGTTATTTATTGGGCTAAAGCTAGCTTATTTTGATGAAAAGTGGCAAAAAAATGGTTAAAGAATCAACAAAAATGGGATAAAAGTGTCAAAAAGAACCTGCAAAAATTGACAAAAAATAGGATAAAAGAACATTTATTGGCAAAAGGAAGCTAAAATCTGGGTGTCAAAGGTGCAAAAATGACCAAAGATAAAGGTAACATGTTTTTCCAGATAAACATTGGAAACATTCTTAAACATATTCACAACCTCAGACCACGGTGTTTGATTGCAAAGTCTTTTATTTAACCTTGTGTTCAAGTACGCTCCTCTCTCAGCAGGTTCATCTAAGAAGCATGGACACAATAACACACAACTTACACCTGAGCATCTTTACGTGAAGGGGGCGGGGCTTCTTTTGTCTCATTTGGAGCCAGAATCCTGGAATCAGGAATTTCCAAGTGTATAGGTCAAGTTAACAGGAGTCCTGTTGTACACACAAATCCATTTTTCTCTGCATTTAGTGACACTGACATCAGCATATAAAACTTTTGTATATTTTTTGTAATATATCTATTCTATATTTCATAGAATTCTGTATTATTATAATTATTATTATCATCATCATTAGAATATCATGATTTTATCTTAGATTTCATGTTTTAAAAATGGACCAACTGTAGGTAGGAATGCCTTTTTTTGGACATTGATTTATACAGGAATGCACACACACACACACACACGCATACACGCACACGCACGCACGCACGCACGCACCCTGGCAACAAAGGCACACGCACACACCACAACACACATGCATGCATAGATACGCTCACCCAAGTTTACGTGTATGCTTACATTTCACACATTCCATCGCATACATGAACATTTATACACGTGTTTACCCACACACACACAAACACGCATACTCGCGCACACACACACATGCTCAGCCAACACAGAGAGGCAGATCTGTACATCTATTGGGGGGGGGGGGGATGTTACTCTTAATCCCCAGCAGTAAGGACAGCTTTACCAGATTAAAAACACAAGAAAATAAAGATTACAAAGAACAGAGGGAGTCTTTCAGTTATTGAAATGTCCCTTTAAAGTCCTCTAGGACTGGTCCACCATGTGTCAACGTTTGGCACATTGTCCCCTTTCTCTCTTCTTCTCTGTTTTTCTACATCTGTACTGTACAGTGACATGTACAATGTTCACGGCTGCTTTTGTGGAATGAACCGGTTTTGGTTTGGTTTTTTTTTCTTTTCTTTTATGAACAAGTAATGCTGAACCAAAAAAAAAAAAACAAAAACTACTAGACGTTGACAGTCAAACATATCGGAAATCACCCGACAGCGTTTTCCAAAGACAGAGGATGTGCTTTAAACTTACACAAATATTCTTCAGGCAGTGAAAAAGCACTTCAGCTGACAGGATACTTATTAAGCCGCTTCGCCAAAACCGACTCTGATATTCCGCTTCATATTTGATCATGTCCACGGTCAGGTTTCGCTTGATGAAAAGGACGGAAAAATTACAGAATTTGCTCTCTGGATCTGAAAGGATCTGTCTATTTTTTTCTATTATTAATTGGCTGTTTTTTAATTTCAGTCAGTCGTCAGTCACTTTTCACCAGGGCCCCATGAAGAACGTGTAATATACACACTATATCACCTTTGAGCTGTACACGGAAAATAAAATAATGTTTTTTTAACCAGAAAGATTAGAAAAGTACAAAAAAATGATGCAAAATAAGGATAAATCTCTTGAAGATGACATTCCTTGAAAGCAAATTGAAAAGCCTCTGGAGGCAGCAAGGCCACGCAACAAAAAATAAAAAATAAAAGTTGAGAAGAAGAAGGTAAAAGCAGTGCTACGTTTGCCACTTGGATGAAATGCTAAACATCCACTTCTTGTCTTCCTGATCTCCTCCGGAACTCTAATGCCATCTCATTGCTCTTCAACAGAAGGTTAGGCACTTTCTGATCCTACCGGGTAAAAAGCTTCCTCTCATGTGCCACCATAAGGTCCCAGTCGTTCCCCCTTCTCATCCACTCCAAGCCTCTGCAAAGCCTCTCTACCATCTGGTCATTCAGCCTCATATTTCCATCTACAGGCTCCACTTTTACTGGTGAAATGAAGTTGACCTTAAACAAATAAAGAAGCCTGGAAATAAAGGGGAAATGTTTGCATGCACATGCACAGTTTGTCTTTGTCACATGACCTGACCACATGTACGATGTACATTTTAGGACATCCTCAGCTCTCAGAGGGAGGTCTCAGGTATCAGGAAAAACCTCTGTCAAATTTAACGGCCTCACATGTCAAACCAAGCACATGGCATTGCGTCACTTATCAAAACAAGAGTCGTCAAATGGCACGGCCTCAGGCTTCAAAATAAAAGTCATCAGACTCGAAGGCCTCAGGCCTTAAAGGGACAGTGTTATGGGACATTCATTTTATAATGGTTTTGCTACAGTGATATACATTTTTTTAGCCTCATTTAGAGGGACAAAGTTGACAAAGTTATGTTTCCTCCCTCCCTTTTTATTCCACATTTTGTAATAAGTCAGCTCCAAATGAGCGAGTTTAATTTTTTTGATGTCACAACGCAGAAACTCCTCCTGACAATCCTGGCTCCACCTACCCTATAAGAATGTGAACTCCTCTCTCTCAAACTACCTCACAAGTAAAACAAAAATAGCAAAGGCAGGTCGATATTACAGTTAATATCAGTTAATATCTTTACGTTCAGTATGTAGATAATCCAGTAATAGAAAAAACAAAGATCAGTTTCACTTTTAGTAGCTGTTATACCACCTTGCATCGCCTTTATGGGATGATCTGACATGTTTGTGACCCAATGCCACGCTAAAGTCAGCTGTTTCATATAGAGAGTTTACTTCCCTGCAGCACCGAGTCAGCTGTGATAATCAGTTCCATTTTTAGTAGCCATTTTACCACCTTGTATCACCTTTATGGGATGATCTGACATGTTTGTGACAAAATCTGATGCAATGGTTGGACAAAATAATGGACTATCGTCCTAAATGGATTATTCATGTGAGGTGAGGAGAAGAAGGAAGACTGATATCAATTTACTGCTGCTGCTTCAGCGTGTGTGTTTACCTAAGTTCGTCATGTGTACTTTCGGTTCCTTTAAAATTGTCTTGTGTACTTTTGGTTACTTCAAAGTAAAATGCCTGAGGCCGTTGAGTCTGATGACTTTTATTTTGAAGGCTGAGGCCGTTTCATCTGATGAGAGGTTTTTCTGATACCTGATACCTCACTCTGAGACCTGAGGAGGTCAGAAAATGTACACCGCACACACGTGTTACTTCTCGTTCTGCTCCGTCATCCTTCTTATTAACACACGTGTTTCATTATTTGGCGACAAAGACTGTTTTCCATAAGTGTTTCTTAATAGTCACCGTTCTGTTAGTTTGCTGTTGACCTTTTTGCAAAAAAATAATAAATAATAATCCCTTTCACACTAGCACACACAGACAGCCTGTTGCTGCTCCTATTGGTTAAAGTCTAACTAGACCCAGGAGTCGGGGGAGGCGGGGTAGTGGCTGGTCTCGTAGTTCAGTTCGCTGTACGGCCGAGAAGCCGAGTAGAAGTCTACGTAGTTGCCAGTGGACTTGAGCCCGAGGTGCATGCGCAGATCCTCCCGTGGATCCCGCGGTGGTCCGGTGGAACTCGGAGGTTGCTGGGGAGGGACCTGAGGCTGGGCCTGGGCCTGGATTTGAGGCTGTGGCTGGGACGGTGCAGGGGGCGGTGGACCCTGGTCCTCATAGAAGGTCTCGTCGAAGCTCCGGCTCTGGCTGTGAGGCGGGGGCTGCGGTGGCGGCTGAGGCTGGGGGAAGGAGGGAGGGGGGGGATAGGGGTCGTAGTCTTTAAGCATGGCTGCTGACAGGCTGTCCTGTTGGGGCTGGGAGGGAACCACGCAGGGCTGAGACGGGATCTTGAGGGAAGTCGGTGGAAGTGAAAAAGTGGGAAAGTTTGGCCACGAGCAGGAAAGTAAGGAGAGGGGGTTCAGTGCAAGTAGGGGAGGGGGTTTGGATAGAGAGAGGGAAAGGAAAGTTACATTGAGCAAACAGAGTAGAAAGGTTTGAAATGCAGGTTGGATGGAAGCATAGGAATGAGAGTGGAAAGGAAGGGGCTCATGCTGTAAATCAGAGATGGGCAACTTTTATCACAAAAATGTGATTAACTTTCATGTCAGCATTTAGAATAATGACCAATCAGAGCATTAACACAGGAAAGAATAAAGAGTTAAGTATATGTTCTATTTTTTCAAGGGTTCCTGTTGTGGAAATGGAAATATCAAAAGGTGTGTTCAATGTATTACAAATAAACAGAATATGTGCACCACATTAAAAGGACTTTTTAGAAAGTTTTTAATCCTTCAGGCATAAACTATGGAGAGCCGCCATTTTGGTCAGGATATGATGCACTTTCCGTAAATTTTTCTCTTATTTTGTGAGTTTGTGTTGTGTTTTCTTTTGTGTAGTTGGTATTGTTTAAAATACTCTCTCTCAGTGTGTGTGTTTCTGGTGTCGTTTGGTTCTTTCATGTCATTTTGTATGTTTCTCTGTTATTTTTGAGTATTTTGAAGTGATCTTGTGTGTTTTTCTCTCATTTAGTGTGTCTTTGTTGTCATTTTGTGTGTTGCTGGTAATAGTAAATATGTATCTCTCTTAGTGTGTGTGTTTTTAGTGTCATTTAGTGTATTTTGTCCGTTCTGTTCATTATTCAGTAGATTTTTCTCTTATTTTGTGTGTTTTTGTTGTCGTTTTGTGAGTTGCTGGTAACATTATTAAAATTATAATTTTTAACTAAACACAAACATTATCAAACCCCATTTTTTTAATGCTTTCGTTTGTTAATTTTCCTCTATCTCTCTCTCAAGTACCCCCTGTAGTGCCATTGTGTACTGCACATGGTCAAAAAATCCTAGAATCATCCCTGTGTCTCACACTATCCATGACTGTCCCTTATCACATTAGGAGTCCATTTGTTGTGTCTCCTCCATCCTGTCACTATTCTTCTTAATAACCACTCTGTCTTGACAGCATATGCTCATATGCCAACACTCAACATGCTTTGGGGAGTGGATGCATTCGAGTATGGAAAAGCCCATCCGTGCGTCTTTGTAATCCCTACCTGATTCTGTTTAATGTCATCGCTGGCAGTCAGGTAGGAGTTTCGGAACAGTGTGGATGTGCCACAGGACACTTGAACTGCAAAGGAAAAGATAAAAAAAAACACCCTTTTTTATTAACTTTCTTTCATTTTCTGAACATTGTGCAAATATAAGGATGAAGAACAGTTCAAATCCTGAAAAGAGTTAATTATAAATGAACGTCTGAGCTATAAAGAACAGAAGATACAAATAATGTATTCAGGTGTTAAAAGACGAACAGAAATATAAGAACACAGAATAAAAGCAGGAATGAGCTGGAATCAGAGGTGGAAGAAAAATCAAAGATAAAAGGAAATAATAAAAAAAAAAAGTTGGATAATCTAATTTTCCTCCATCAGACGAGATGTGCACACGTTTGTGCACTGACACGCACGCACGCACGCACGCACGCACGCACGCACGCACGCACGCACGCACGCACGCACGCACACACACACACACACACACACACACACACACACACACACACACACACACACACACACACACACACACACACACACACACACACACACACACACACACACACACACACCTGCTATGCCATCCTTTCGAGATGTGTGTTCCCCTTTGTTGCTATGGAAACCAGCATTGGTTGCCGTGGAATCGTAGTCCATCTTGCGTTCCTTCAGACTCATCATCTCTCTGGGGGAGGTTGGGGCGCTAGCTGCAGACGCACACACGCACGCACACGTGCACACGCACAATACAAAATAATGAGCAATAAACCCAGGACAGCAGGAGTCTTTACACTGTTGCTCGTGTGTGTGTGTGTGTGTGTGAGTGTCTCAGGATTTTCAAGGTGCACAGTCATTATTCATCATTTAGCTTGTCAACACAAAGGGTCACCTCCAGCATGTTAAAGGACTTCTGGGAAAACACAAAGACACAAACAGCCGATGTATTGACAATCTATTGCTTTTCCCATTTCCTCTTTGTGTGTTTAAAACAGACAATTCAGAAGTAAAACAAACATAAAATTAAATATGTCTACATTTCTAAGCAACACAAGCATTGATGGGGATTTCCTCCTCATCATCACTTTTCTTTTCTCTCATGGCGTTCCTAAACTGCTCCACTGTAGCATCTTAATGTGAAAAAATCTTTTATAAAATCACCTGTGAAGCTGTTTGGTGTGAATTGGTTTAATTTAACAAGTGTATTTATCTTAAGGTCAAGCTTTCATCCTTTTTGTTTGATTTAAACTCACCTAACCTCTTCATATTTGTTATTTTAGTCATGATATAGTGGGATCTCATGCTGCTGCAAAAGTAATGACAAACCTGGCAATAATAATAATAATAATAATAATAATAATAATAGAATAAATGGAAATAAAAATAAATTGTAAAAACGAGAGCTCAACTCTCCACCAAGTACCAAAACGCCTCCTTGCCCGATATGTGCAGTTCCATCCCCATTAATAACCGTAGGTCCAAATGTATGGACACCCCCATTTTTTTCCCAAAAAATCACAATGAAATGCGCAATCCACATTTGATCCGAATGAAAGTCGCTGAAGTAATTGAGGAACCAACCCAACATATCTTAAGTCCAATATCATCAAGATCAGCCAATTATGAACCGAGATATGATGAGAGATAGGAATTTTTTGATTTTTTAAACTGATCCAGATTGGCATGAAAGCTCAAAATTGCCAAAAAATTATGATATTTTAGTAGTTATTTGGTGTATTATGCATTTTTTGTTAGGATCTGTGAATCTAAAACTATAAGGTGTCCTTATAGTTAATTCATATTCATACATGACATTTGGAATTTGTCCATTTTTCTAAGAAGGGATTCAAATTTTGTCCTTTTTTGACAAGCCAGCAAATTTCTACCTTTTTTTTTTCTTACACATTTGATGGATTATTCTATCAACTGACATCTTTTTGGCAGATTCCATTACGTTGAAAGCCCAAACCTGTCACGGGCCCCTGAAGAGACGGAGACATCTCAACAGGTTGTGACCACAGTAGGCACCTGGTTTGTAACAGTTGGATGTGACAGTCTGAGAGACACCTTCAATATCAGCACACAGCAGGGCCCTGTGAGGGCTGTGATAGAAGCACGGGTCGCGCTGTCCCTTCTTTCGTCTTCTACACACTTCTTTATCTGTCCTCCGGCAGGATCTAACCCAACCTTGGGTCTCCTGAGGGTGTTTTACTGCTCCTCTCCTCCATCATGACTCATTTTTACTTTGATCTACCTCTGAGGAGTAGCTTAATGCATATGCAGAAAGAAGATATATGTGGGTGAGTGGAGAAAGTGTGTGCTTGAGGGGTCACATGGAGTGTTCAGGAGTGAAGGCTAGGTGTTGAATATGTTCCAAAATAATGTGACGTATGTGAAGAAATGAGGGTCATAGAGAAAAAGGTGCTCATTTCCACTATATAACGTTTTTTAGGGTGACCATACTTGGGTTTCCAAAAAAGAGGACACACTCTTGGGCTGACCTCGGCATGCTCAAAAAGTACTCAACGTTTTATTGAATCTACCGTGTAACGGCAAAATACAATATAGTAGATAAATAGGTTGTTATTGTCCTTGAGGTTTAAAAAACCTCTCTTTATAAAAATGACTGAAGTCAATCACCTTCATTATGCATTATAACATTCTTTCCTTGAAAAATCACAGTATATCTTCTTAACATCTCTCAATCATTGAAACAATGAGAAACATCTCCTCCTAGAAATAAAAACTGAAAAAAAACACAAAAAACTCAAGGCTTTCAGAACATTAAATAATCATTAAATATACAATTCAATAAATAACTGAGAAAGTTTACATCTCATTGTCTGCCATTATTTGATTTACATAAAATAGGACATTTTGGCCAACCTCAGCGTACTCAAAAAGTACTCTATGTTTTAATGAATCTACCTACTAATGGCAAAATACAATATTGTCGATTAAATAAAATAAATAAAAACTAGCTACAGAAAAGCAGAACAACATTTATTAACCCAGTTGTAATTTGCACTATATAAATAAAGTTGAATTGAATTTCTCCATTAGAGCAAATATTAGCAGTTACAGCCATTTAAATTAACGTGCTCCCCTAGATCAGTGGCCATGTACCCCATACTCATGCACACAAATATTTATTAGTTTTCAGTTTTTCCACAAATTTGCAAAAATTCTAAATAAAAACTTTTTCACATTGTAATTATGGGGTGTTTTGTGTAGAATTGTGAGGAAAGAGATTCTTTTGATATGATTTGGAATAAGACTGTAACATAACAAAATGTGGAATAAGTGAAGTGCTGTGAATATTTTCCGAATGCACTGGAAGCTAGTGTGTAATTTGTGGCAATGCATTGAGGCTCCTGACTGTTTATATTCTAGTTTCCAATGTTGTCATGCTATTTTGAATTTTCAATCACGTATCGCCATGACAACTTGTGTACCCCACTTCTGGAACCTAGGCCCTAGATGCTCAGGGTCCCTGGGAAACCCGAACATTTTGATGAGTTTGTAAAATCCGGCCGAACGGTCCGAAGAAGACGTGAAAAGAGAACATGTACGGTAAATCCCGACGTATGGTCACTTGGGGTGTGACGATACCCTCAGCTCACGAGACAAGATTTTAGGAAAAATGTAATGACAAAATCTTTGACTGGACCAACAGATCTTTTATTTAACCGAGTTGCACATGCATTTTGAAATGTTTCATTATAACTCTTTACATGCATGATGCAAAATCTATAAAAGTTCAAATAAAATAAAATCATATATTTCTTTCTTTTTTTCAAGTGCAAACAATATTATGTGCAAAATCAAATCAAAGTTCTACTCTGTCAATAAAGTGAAAATAGTGCAAACAGAGTCTGACCAAGTATGACATTAACAACAAGCTGCAACTACACAGCCATGTTCTTTTAACTGTCAATAAACTTCTTCCACAAATTGAAACTAGAACTAAAATGTACTCTTCTTCTTCTTCTTTTCCTTCTCCTGCTTTAGGTTATGGCAGGCTAGACGTAGCAAAGGCACATTACTGGCCCCTCAGGTCACAAATAGAAGTTTGGATAGCTCACAAAAAATCTTGCGAGACAGATTTTTAACGCAACGAGAAATCTCGTCGAGTTTAATCTTGCGAGATCTCTTGGCACGAAATCTTGTCACACCCCAAATGGTCACCCTAAACTCTTCCTAATTTCGCTGGACAATATTCGTCCACAAACACTGTTTTACTTGAGATGTCATTTTAGAACTGTATTTTCAATGTCGCAGACCAAAGTCAAATCCTCAGTCTTTTAATTCTTCTCCGTCTTGTAAACATTCATCAATCGGTAGTTCTTTGTAGCTCCCTGTTTTCCCCCTCTATCCCACCCTTCCTGATTATCCCTCCACTTTCTCACAAACACACATCTTCTCCCTCCCTCTCATCTCATCGGGTCCTTGGAGACGTCTCTAAGCCAAGAGGAAGGGAAAGCACTTCTCTGCCTCATCAGCTCGCTAAGCCTAGTGACTGTGGAGAAAGAACAGCTAAAGGCTCCTTCACTATCCCACTGCTAGCAGCTAAAGCTAAGGCGTCCTTTTAAAAAGCATGAAGGCCAGTGGACTGAAGCTAAAGGCTAACGATGATCATCATTCACAGCATGAAAGCCTGTGAGTGGTAGACGCTGATGCTAAGAGCTAATTTAGCTCTAGTGTAAGAGTCTGATTGACTTGTAAATGTTGATGCTAAAGGCAAACGTCTAAATGAAAGTGTGTGTTACACATCAGTAAAATGAATAAATACATCTTTAAATCATAGCTAGTTGGTACTATGATGAAACATTTAATGTCATTAAGAACCATTTTATTCAATTATTGAGCCATTTTAAGTACAATAGCTCGATATATGTGGGTTTTATTTTGTTTGGTTTCTAATTTTAAGCACAAATATTTTATTTAAGGTTTAACTAAAGATTATCTGAAATATTTTCTTATTTGTGAGGTATTAAGAAGCTGTAATCATGACAGTCACCACATTTCTGGCTGTTTTGGGTAAATTTCCACGAGAACTTAATTACAGGAATTTTCAGAATATTCCAAACTATTACTATTTCGAATTATTAATTGGAATTAACCGGAAATTGTAAGTATTATTAAATATTTGTATCATATCCAAAGATAAATATTAGCATCTATTCAAAATAATACATACTTGTGCATTGCCATGAATCTGACAATACAATTCACGATTTGTATGTCACAATCCGATATATCCCGATACTAAGCAACACGATATACATCGCTATATGTCACAATGTCAATAATTTTACAAATATGATTACATGTTACATATACAGTATATCTATAAAAGTGCCCAGTGTGTGTTATGAAAATAAAGTGCCATCTGCTTTCAAGCTTTTTGGATCGATACGATAACCACGTGGTGAAATATTGCAATATATTGCATGCCAAATTGATTTTTTCTTACACCCTTAATACATACATCCATGCAAACATAAAATTTCAACTCAGATCGTGGGATTTTCAAAGTTGGAAACTTTCTAAAGGGATTCACAAAAAATGTTCATAATTGAAGGTTGGCTTTAAACAGGGATGTTAAATAGAGTTATTAAAAATATTTTAACGTAATCTAAATGTATCATTATGTACTATTATTATTAACCTGAAAACTTCCAGTGTCAGAACCTGGGCTTTATTCCATTCACTGTGTAACACACAAACCTCTAAATTCAGATTAAATACTATTATTTGGCAGCTTTTGTTTACTTCTTGATATGTCGATATCATCTCCTTCGCACAGAGTTTCGACAGTTTCCTGAAGTGTTTTGCCACGGGTGATGAAACTCCTGACACTTATTTTTGCATTATTACCAGCTTCTCAATACTTCTTGTTTTATTTATTGTTTTCTTAAGCAGCTCCTGTTATCAACACTACCACAACATTCTAATGAATGCCAATGTTCCCTGAGCTAATCTTTTTATGATTCTGAGCAAGTGAATAAATAAAGCACTGCAATAAACTGTATGATATTTCTTTTAGAATTTTTGGACTCGTGCACTTGTCTTTGTGTCTAACACAGCATTTACTCCAGCGAGTCCAAGTTCAGTTTCTATCCAAACTTGTGGAATCTTAAGGAAAATTAAAAAAGGAACACAATCATAAAATAAATAAAAATAATTTTAGGAATAATGGGATTTGAACATGTTGAGCATTTATTTTTTCACTTTTTTGCTGCTGAAAATCATGTCAACATTGCACAACTTAAGGGGTTTTCCTGTCCATTCTGAGCTATTCCAATAGTGAATTGTGAATTCAGAGCAAGTTAAAACAGTGATACGCTGTCAAAATGAATGAAAAAATACAAAATTTCTTTCCAAAAACACACAGAATTACTAAAAAATGAACTAAATCACTTCAAAAACAGTGTGAATGTGTATGTGTGAGGGTGAAAATTGGAGAAATGCCATTATAAAGCCTCAGCTTCAGTAAATAATATATAAAAAGCATTATAAATTGTGTTAATACACTCTTCTGCATTGACTGGAGAATTATATCGCAATGCAGTATTTGCTTTTCTATTATGTTTGTTATAGTATCACTTTATATAACTGTGATTCTTTATTTTAATGGTAAAAATTATACTGTTTCTAATCACTGCTTCGTGGATGTAATTTATTTTCAACACAATGAAAATAACTCACATTTTCTTTTGTGCTGAACAGTCATAAAGTGAACATTAGTGTTCACAGGAGAAGGACAATAAAACCCTGAGAATATAATGAACATATGACTTGTATTTAGGGTCTGAAATGGTCCTCACCAGAGCGGTTGTTTGGCGACGTCCTGACGGGGGAGACGGAGGGGGTCCGTGAGGAGGAGTAAGGTCTCTGCCTGTCTCTTTCTATCGTCGAGGCAGAGCCCACGAAGTGATACTGGGAGTAACCGTCCTGTAACACCAACACACAAACAGGAAAAAATGGGGTTTTTTTACTGGTGTGTAACAAACTAAACACAAAAAACAAATCATTAGAAAATGTGTGTCAAGAGGCAACAGGATCATTTGTATTGTATTATTTTGTAATTTGTGCAGATTTTGATGATTTTACCTTGTGTTTAAGAATCAATCTGTGAAAGTTCAGCTTTGAAACACTTGACAAAGTCAAATTCAAAACTGCACTTCAGTTTGAAAACTTCTCACAGGTTTAAAAGTAAACAGCAAAAATAAAATGCACTGAAAAGCTGCTGGAGATGACAATTAAAAAAAATAAAATAAAAGATCAAATAAAGACATGTAGTGTAGAGCAGTGTTTCTCAACTGGTCTCACCCCGGGACCCACATTTTGCAATGGTCATTAAATCGCCACCCACTTTCAAAAATAGCTGTTGAAAACACACACATATGTAATCTTTTTTAAAACATAAATCTATATATTTTCCTGTGCAACATGCATTTCACAGCATGCCTGTCAAAAAAAAAAAGTCCAAAATGAGAAACTTTAAGTATTTATTTTTGACCAGCTGTCCCCAACACACCTAGTTCAGGTCCGCGACCCACTTTTGGGTCCCGACCCAGCAGTTGAGAATTGCTGGTGTAGATATAATAAATCAATAAATAAAAAATAGAAAGCCTGAAACAAAAAGAAGTAGAAGGTTGAAATTGCTGCTAGAAACTATGTTTTGATCCATACTGTAAAAACTGGAAATGATTTGGGTGATGCATTGTGGGAAACGGATACATAGAAGTCTTTTTCTTTAATTCTTACCATGATTTCTTGTGTTTCCCCTGAAAATTCTGCTAAAATGACTTCCTAACACATTTCTGATATTTTCACAGATTCAAAGTTTTGGCAAAACAACGGCGGAAGCTTATTTTGGAGTTTACGATTGATTTGGAATGATCTAAATCCGACTGAAAATCAATGTCTCGTGGAGTAATGTGATATAACGGGAAATACTGGGAACAAACTATAACAAATGGTTTCAAGCACATCACTGTCCTTATCTGGCAAAATAACACAAGAAATCACAGAAAACACTTGTATGCATCCATGTATGGGACTACACATCCCACAATGCAATGCGTTGAACTTTTCCAACAATGTCAATAACAGAGAGTGTTTACAGTGGCGATCAAGTGCATATTTTAACATTTTACATCTTTTATTTTAATAACAAATGCTCTTCGATTAACTGATCTATGAGGCCTATACGCTAGGTCTTTATCTTTATTGCATCCTTGAATAACTGAATCACTCTTGCTTAGAATAAAAGGCATAATTCTATTAAATTGTGGTGAGCCAATGAAAGCTTGGCTTAGCAATCATTAAACATTCACCAGAACATCACACACACATTACTTTTATGATAGATTTAGAGACCCCAGCATAAAACTTTTACGACTGTGGGCGAAAACAGACTCGGGAACAAGATGCACTCTACAAACAGAACACATGTGTGCTATGATCCAATAACCCTGTGGCACTGAGTCGCTGCTCGTAATTTACGGAGCCAGGACACTCTAAGATTTATACATGCTCCCACTTATGGTTGGATGGGCTTTGAATGTAGTAAATGTCTTAATGTCAACAAGCCTAATTACAGCCCAGTCAGCGACTTTGAATCGGCCTTGTTTTGGCAGTGATTGGAGTGGAATGCATGGCATGGGGGGGTGAGAGAGTAATGAGATCCGATGACAATCCAGGAGCTGTAACCAAAGTCAAATTAGCATTAGAATAAATTTATAAAGCATGAACAGATGACGAACAATAACATGGATGTATTTAATCACAGCAAGGCAGTCTCTGGGGCTCTGTTGGAGAGGGTGATTGAGTATATGGAAGGACTTGTGTTCAAGGAGGACACATTAAGGAGGAGAAATGTTAGATGTGTAGAAGATGAGAGAGAGAGAGAGAGAGAGAGAGAAAAAAACAAAGTGGAAAAAGTACTAGCCAAGGAAGAGAATGGATGACTGTAGGGATTGAGAGCAAGGAAAAGGAGTTGGAGGTAGCCATGATGGAAAAGGAAAGAAAGGAGTAGTGAAAGATGAGGCGTGGGAGCAGCAATAGAGCGTGAGTTAGAGGCTGGAGTGCGTCCTCCCCTGAGTCCCATCTAGGTCGAGATCCCAAACTGAACCGTGGATACAGTATCTCATAGTAGGTTATGGTGAACAGTCAGAATTGTCCTATTATTTTCATGCGACCTTGACTGTAATGATCTGTTATTCAATGGAGGCACTTGACGGGAAGTTTAAGGAAAATGGTAATTGATATCAGTATCGGCGATATTGAAAACCAACATGCGCTGTTGTTCGAGACGTGTTAAAAACAACTATGGTAGTTTTTCCATAACTGAAGTTGAATAAGTTTTCTTATTTTGCACATGGGATGCTTATTTGTGTAATACATCCAGTGGGCATCACGGTAAAATTCCATGGATATATGGGACATACACCTAGCCTGGCGATAACACCCACTTCCTTGCTTTTTGTAAGAACATTGGTATGGTAATGCCGCTGTTTCTGCTCACTTTCTCGGTTCAAAAGAAACTGAGCCAATCAGAGCCGTACAGAAAGAACGTCATATCTCTTGCACCAAGCAGTGTCAAAACAAACATGGTGCCAGCCACGGAGAAAATGTTCAGAGCTAGTGCTCTGGATAAATTGTTCAAACCACAACAAGAAGAGGCTACACGCCATTTTCCTCTGACAGCTCCGTTTAGGGAGTGTTTGTCCCGCCCCACTCAGCCCCCCAGAACTCTAACACTGTACGGTGAGCGCTTCCAGACTAATCGCCTGTATTAAACATTGAATAATACAAGGAGATTAGAATGGATTCCAGGCTAACATATACCGACAATTTGACCTGAAATTAGTTTGAAGGAGACGGGGTCTAATCATACATCGGTATCAGTCATTATTGGAAATTTATGTCGGACAATATTATCGGCATATCGGACATCTGCAAAAAGCTACTGTCGAACATCTCTGCTATAAAGTATTCTATATGTTTCTTTTAAAATGTCGCCATAAAGGTACTTTCTTAAGGAACGCGACTTCAGCAACTATAGTTGCTTAAACTGCCCGTAATAAGTTGCTTGTACATAGTAGCTCTTTTTTCCTTGCCGATTGATTGTTGTGAGGCAAAGTCACTTGAAGTCGCTTGAGAAATTCAAAATTTTTAATTTTGAACACCTTCCAGCGACTCAGATCACACGATTGAGTCGCTGGAATTGAGTGAGTCACTAGAATGGAGGTCGCTTGACGTTGTTGTTGTGTCATTTACAATGATTTTAAATGTAATCTAGTCACCAGAGTTGATGAAGTTGCTTACGGTGTGAACACAAATGTTTATATTTCTCTTTCTTTATTGTTCTTCCATAGCTTACGCAACCATTGTAGAAAATATTTGTGTATATAGTTTCTTACATAGACCTTTAAGGCCAGAATTATTAATTGCCATCTTTGGTCTGAGTGCGCCGTATCTGAGTTATGTTTGGGTGAAGAAGTCATTGCTGTACACTTGTAAAGCCCTTTGCAGATGCAATTATATTAATTGGCTCTGAAGCTCGTTTCCAAGCCACGAGAGAGGGTGCGATATACATGTGCTAAAATGACTGAGATGATTAGACAGGATGTGTGAGAATGTGTGTGCAAGTGTCATCTACAGTTCCCTCAATGTGATTTATATTCATTCAGATACACAATTGAAACTCCCAAGATAACTGCCCTGTTGAAGCTACTCTACACCAACGCACAGAGCTGTGTCCATGTTAATGGCACAGACTCCGACTGGTTCCCCATCTCCAGTGGCATTCGGCAGGGCTGTGTGGCAGCCCCTGATCTCTTCAACTGCATCATTGACCATCTGATGTCCAGAGTTTGCAAACGGGTGCCCAGAGTGTCTTTCGGCAGCTACCATCTGACTGAGCTGGAGTATGCCGACGACACCATCCTGCTCAGCACATCCTACAGCCAGTTAAGAGACGCCCTGGGCATATACAGTGAAGATGCAGAGAAGCTTGGCGTTCAAGTGAGCTGGACAAAGATCCAGATCCACCCCCTCTTCAGCTTGACAACGATATTGTTGAGCCTGTCAATAGCTTTGTATATCTCTGCTCCACAGTGACAGACAATGGGGACCCAAAACCAGAAATTACTCGCAGGAGAACCCTGGCAGCTTCAGCTCTACAGTCTATCTGGAAACCACTCTGGCGGCATCGGCAGAACTCTCCATCTTGCTCTATGGCTCAGAGACATGGTCCTTGAACAAGACTCTGGCTGCAAGAATAGGTGGTTTTGATAGTAGGGCTCTCAGAATCATCGAAAACATCAGGTGGCCCCAGCGGGTCTTCAACGAAGTGCTAAGAGCTCACACGTGTCAGCCTAGAGCATCTTGCATGGCTGCACTGCGACGCATTCCCTGGTTTGGCCATGTCCTCTACCTACCTCCTGACCATCCGACGAAAGCCATTCTCCATTTTGGCCCAAGGGCAGCAGGTTGGAGACGGCCACAAGGCAAGCCCCGCACACAATAGGTCGACATCATTGCAGATGACCTCAGACAACACCTTATGGGTCCTGAAGCTCAACCAGTTCAGAATTTCTGGTCTTCAGGCCCTTATTTAAGATTTGCAAGTATTCCCTTCTCCTCTGTGTGTTGTCTTTCCACCCACCTCCCCCTCCCTCTCTCTCTCTCTCTGAGGTCCAGCTCCTACTGTAACACTGACAGGAGGAAAAAAAAGAAACATGGTTGCGTGGCAACCGGACTGCCTGTTGCTCTTGCAATCACTGGATGATTAGTTGAAGGTCATGACGCAGGCCGTGAGGTACAAAAGCGATAAGGGCCCCAAACAAATAAATGTGTATCTACTGTATGTGCATGTGTGTGTGTAGTGACTGACAGTTCTTCATCAGCCTTTGATTGTTGCTTTTTGTTTTGTCTTTTATTCTGCATTCTCCATTGTCAGTGCTTACCAGGGTTGGAGTCAATTACATTTTTCAATTGCGTTTACAATTAACCATGGCCAGCATTTTTTCCAATTACAATTAATTTGCACATATTGTTTTATCTTCAGAAAGTCAATTCAAATTACTTTCTCAATTACTAGAGTTCAATTAAAATGACTGAGCCTGAAATAAATCCTAATAGAAGTTAACCTATAATTGAATAATTGTAAACTACATATGTGTAGAACTGCACATAGAACTGAAACATGGTTCCCCAGTTTTTAAATTATAATTAACAATTTTTATAGAATTTTTGCGGCCATTACAATTACAAAGTCCATTGAATCTGAAGTCAATTAAAATTAACTATGGTTAAGACAGCAACAGATTTTTAAAATTATGTGATTACAATTATAATTTACCCCAACACATGGATCATGTGTACTGTACATGCGTTTGACCTTTACATGCGTTATTTTGGTTGCCTGTGGCTTCACATATTTAGATATTGACCTTTACAGTTACAGGTGCATTTGTTGCCATGAGGAAACTTTAAGCATGTCTGACAGCATCATGTCTACTTTACCCTGAGATACTTGTCTTTGCTTTTATCTTCAAACAGGTGTTTCTCCATCAGACCTTTACCTCCCATCTGTCATATAAAAACTCACGGAGGAAGCTTGTTTTTTGAGGCTAAGTAAATATTCAGCTTCCTTTTGCAGAGACATTTATTTGCATATTTAAAACTGTTTTCAAAGGTGAACAAATTGGGGGTTTGAAAAAAAAACAACCTTTTAGTTCATTTGTGCTGGCCGTGACATACCGGGGGCTTGTCCAGGATCAAGATATTGTCATTTAGCTTCACAATTTTTTTTTAATTTAATCTAAACACAAACTTTCTGATAACATAACAGTGCAGCCCCGACATCTGTATTTCAAAACTTGTATATTATGACTCTTCAGTGAAATACCGCCAAAGGGCAGACTCAATACAGATGTTACATATGGTGAGAGACAACAACACACAACAACAACAACAACAACAACAACTGTATCATAAAAACAACCAACCATACCCTACAGGTCAACAATGATCCTAAACAGTTCTGGTCAGATCCTGGACAAGCCCCCGGTATGTCACAGCAAACACAAATGAACAAAATAGGTTGATTCACGGAGAAAGAAACATAAAAGAAGACAGCAATAAAAATTAATGTACACTTGCATATGAAAAAATATTCCAGGACTAATCACTCAAGAAAACTAACAAATTTAGATTTAAAAAAAACTACTGAAAGAAAATGTACTGTGATGCCGGTGAATCCAGCCTTGGTGTTGTTCTGTGTTGCCATGTCTGGGTTGCCACGTTGGGTGTTTCCCATGTGTGTTTGCCACCCTGGGTTGATGTATGTGATTGTGACGTTTCCTTTTGTTGTGTCCTCACTCTCGCGTTAGTTCGTGGCAGGCGGGAGGAGAACAATACAGTATATTGTAAATTAATTGTATATTACTATATAACCAATCATCTGATGTCAAAAGCCACATGTTGGAGGAATTGTCAATTGAAACTAGGTCCGACTGTATGAATGAATGTTGTTTTTGTTTTGTAAATTGTTTGAGTTGTTGTTTGTGTTGCTTTGTTGTGTGATGTGTTATATCTAAATTGTATACTGCACTAATAAAACAATTGCATTGGGTGTGAACTCCAGGAAGAGCAGCAATGGCTCTAGCCAAAGCTAAGTGAGATCCAAATAAAAAATGAAAAGAAAAAAGGAAATGTGAAATCCCAAAAGAACCAATTACCAAAAAAGTGGATTTACCTGTGCAGAATCTACTCGTGGTGAAAATGAATCAAGTCTGGAATTGCAGCAAGTGTCACCCTTGCATAGCCAATCAGGCTAAGGTGTTACATAATAACTCCCTATTAAATAAGTTTTACTAATAGAAGCTTTGTGTCATATTTTTATTGTTAAAACATTATTGCAAACTGAAATCTGTCTATTTGCACCAATTAAGACTTTTGCAAGAAAAACCCAATTACCCTTTCCCTTCAAAAATACACTTTTTTTTTTTTTTTTGCAAGAAAACCCTGAACATTCTGGTTGCATTAGACATACCAAACACTGAGGTATTTAATGTAATCCACAAAGACAAGCCCAAAGCACACCTCGACATAAACACACACACAGACTAGATTCTTACTTGCATCGTGCCGTGCAAATTCACAGTCATGAAACATATTGTAAATCAGTCACATGTGTGACAAACACGGCATCCCCCTGACCCTGACCTCCATCGGTCATACATGTGCCTATCTGTTCAGGTGATTTGTGTGTGATTATAATCTCTGTGCGTTTGTGTGTGTGTGCGCGCGTTTGATTTATTGCTGGAGACAGATCATTTTTTATCAAGAAATGAGACACAGCAGCTGAAGACGAGCATTCACTCAACAGGGACAAAATGTAACCATATGTAGCTTTTTACCCACACCGAGAAGGCAATATTTTCACCAGTGTTTATTTATTTATTTATTTATTTGTTTGTTAGCAGAATAATGTCAAAAGTTTAGACTTTAAGCCATGGAAGATTCTGTTAAATTTTAGGGGTGATCCAATTATTCTGTATCAGTTTCAAAAATGGTAAAATGCCAAAATGCCAACAAAAAAATCCAAAAAATGCTTCATAATTGACCAATCCTTGAAAAAATTCCACTCACTTTTTTCTGGTTGGTTCCTCAATTACTGAGTTTCATCCAGATCGGATCTGGATTGAACATTTCATCATGTTTTTTTGAGAAAATGTGTTAATTTAATTTAAATTAAGAAATGTATTTAATTATTATTGTGTTCATATGTATATAGGCAGCTTATATTATAATTTTAACTTGTATTTGGGCAGAATATAATATTACTGTATGTACATTGTTCATGTATATAGATGTATGTATGTATATATAGTAGGCGAAAAATGATAATCACGGTTATTTTGATCATTATTGTAATCACGATTATAATCACAATTATTATTCATGTTAGGGGGAAAAATGTCTGTGTTTTTAATACACTACTTTTAAACAAACAATATGTGTACAGGGTCACACTTTAGGGAACACCTATTGACCATTAAATAGTTGCTTATTAGCATTAGTAACATACTGGCTCTTAACTACTCATCATTTATTACTTATTAATCCCTTATTCTTATTAAAGCCTTATTATACACTTATATTATTATTATATTATTATTATACAGTCTCTCAGTCCAAACAGGATTAGGGTTAACTTTAACCCTAATCCTAGCGTATTGAGATTGTAATTCATATACAACAACTTCCTTACCAACTACTAATAAGTAATAATTCTGAGGTTATTGAGGGAAAACTCTTAGTTAATGGCTTACTGGTTGTATGTATACATGTTGTCCATGCCGAAAAATGCATTAATAAATACTTAATGACAAATTAAGAGTGAATATGTTACTAATTTTCATGCAAATAAGCAACTAATTCATGTTTATTAAGTGTTCCCGAAACTAAAGTGTTACCGTGTACAGTTAACAGTGCAAAATGAAGCTTTAACTAAGAATAATTATACTAAAAAAAGTATTACAATTTAAAATGTAGCAAAGGCTATCAAAATAAATACATTATTGAATGTAAATATTGCAGACAATCAGATTTATTTAATCGCAGCAACTAAAATAGTGATGGCGATTAAAATGATTCATTTTGCAGCCCTAATATATTGGTGTATATCTCTATATATAAGTATGGTGCATATACGTGTATGCATATATAAGTAGCTCATAGATAAATTGGTTCATGGTTGTAAGAGGGATAGGATTAAATAATTCAGACTTATTCCTACTCCTTTTTTGAACGTGTAAATGTTTTATTGAAATCTTCTCATCTAATTAATTACTTTTGTTTTGTGACATTCCTTTTATTTTGTATGTGTTGTTTTGGTTTTTACATGTTCAGAAATAATTGTAGCATGCACACACATTAAATGCCAGCCACATTCGCTAAAGTAATCCAAAATAAACTCTTGCAAATGTTAAGTTTACAGCCCTCGAAAGACTAAAACACACAATTTATCCTGCAGTCAGTGATAGTTTTGATAAAATCACTATTTGGTTTGTTATTTTCAGCTGCTTCACGTATTAATCAGGCCATCCTACTTCTTCTTTTCATACACACCTGCTTATTCATGGTCTCTAAAGTTTTATTTCAGCGTTACAGCCTTGCCTCACATCTCAGTTATAATTCTTTCTTTCTTTCTTTCTTCTTTCGCTCTGCTTAGATTCTCATCTGTGGTGCTGCTGTAAGAAGTAATTCACTGTTCCTCTGCAGCTGAACAAAAACACACACACACACTTTCAAAGGCACACAAACACACGCCTGCAACTTCTACACTGTTTCAAATGTGTTTTTTTTTTTTCCAAAAGGCTCTCATTATTTCAAGACTTCAAAGCACAAACTGATCTCGTTATTGACCTTTTCCTCTTCTTCACAAAAATATTTCTTCTAATTTACTTTTCCTCTATTTTGCACCGTCACTCCACTCGCACTATTTAAACACTCACTGTCAAACTGTATGCTAATGCTAATCCATGTTTGCCACAACCGTTTCTACAGTTTGGATAAAATTAGCCTGATTCAGGGTTACAATTACATCTTCAAATATTCATGTTCAATTACTGCTCAATTATGATCTTACGGTAGTTAGCATTTGTTCCAATTACAATTAAAATTACAACTGTTATTTTCCCCCTGAAAGTCAATTAATGTTGGTAAAGTTCAATTATATATTATCACAATTACTGAGACTTTATTAAATAATCCCATAAAACGTAACCTCCTCTTGTGTATTTTTATGTTAGCATCTCTAAATAATAATGGGTCAATTCTGAACCATGTCTTAAATTTGTAAAATACACTAAAAAATATTAAATATCATCCACTTTTTTTTTATATCAGTATACCCCTCAATTATTATTTTTTTAATGATATATTGATCCTCACTAGAATTAACAGGAAAACTTGATATTAAACATATTTTAATAAATGTTTTTTATTCTCTTTATTTGATATGGACATCACAATTACATTAGTTCGCCAGATGTTGTTGTTTTTTCAATGTGTTTGCACATGTGCTAATTTACAACACCTGTCCAGAGGAGGCTTTTAAAACGGTTAAAAGTAACAGAAATAATAAGAAAATAAGGGGGAAATATGCACTGCACAAAACATTACAAAAAAAATAATTCAATATTCAAATTGAATTACATACTGTATATGTAAGCCATAGAACTATAATGTGGTTCCACTGTTTTACATTTAGTTCAATTGTAAATTACAGTTTTTTTAATATAATTTCCATGCCAATTACTGTACTATCACAAAGTCAACTATCTGAACTCCATTACGTTTCAATTCAAACAGAAACAGCAACAGATTTTTCTAATGACAATAATAAAACGTCATAAATGTAATTAGTTATCAAAGCATTTTAAATGGAAGGAGTAAGAAATGCAGTCTATCACAGCAGCGTCATTGATAAAAAGTGGTGGAGATGCCTCAACAGTATCCAAATAAAGCTGAATAAGAGTTCAAATAAACATAAAACAATGTTTGTCTATCCAAGTGAAGGCAGCGTTCTTCATGCTTAGTTAGTAAAGTGTACTGTATATAGGACTCAGTGGACTGTAACGCTCTCCAGTGGCATTGAGTGGAGCAGATGAGGTCCCAATGGGCCACAAGGGAATACTGGGAAATACAACACCCAGGGAACGAGAAGGTGACAAATGAGAGGAGGGGACAGAGCTGTAAGGTTCAACCCAGGACACACGGATACAGCAACTTTAGCACAAGGTTCATGTCATTTACCATCATTATTTTAATTAAATAAAACCTAGACTGAGATTGTGTTTGAAATTGCATACTAATGATTTTTGCAATTACAATTACGTTCTCAAATACTAAAGTTCAAGAACAATTAATCACAATTACTGAGCCTGAAATAAATAACCTGATAAAAAATGAACCTTCCTCTTGTGTTAGCTTTCTGTTAGCATCTCTAATGCTAACAGGTCCTAAATCAGCTGTAAAATACACTAAAAACAAATATCTATCATCTAATTTCTTTCCTATGTTTTGGTTACCATGGTAGGCTTCCTAATCAATGAAAATATAGGTTTTAATATTTTTAGTGTGGACATCTGAGCCTTTTTTGTTTCAGTATATCGGTAAGTTTAATTTTTTTTAAATACTAAAATGTGGGAAAGCTTGATATGAAACAAATTTTAATAATTGTTAACTACATATATGTAGAACTGCAACATGGTTCCCCAGTTTTCTGCACATTGTCATAGAATTTTCACAGCAATTACAATTACATTACCATTTAATTATGATTACGACAGCAAAAATTTTTTATAATCACAATTACATTAAAATTACACCATATTTTTAAATTCATCATTAATTACCCCAACCCTGTGTACTATTCACACTAAGTCTGTCGTCAAAATGAGTATGTAGTGTCGTGCAAAAGATTGAGTAAGTGAGAAATACCCAGATGTATATTATTACTATATGGAGACATTTTTTAAGTATGCACGGTGGGCACACTATTCATACTCATCCAACCCATGATTCATGGCGAGCGGAATGTAAAATCATCCTGGGACCGGCTTCAAGCTAAAAATCAAACATCTTTTCAAAATAAAAGCATCTCTTCTTGTCTTCTATTAATTTTTAACGCTTTTGTAAATAGGGCTCTTATTTTGAAGTTAACCGGAAGTTTAGTTAGTAGCGCAATAGCGAATCTCCAAAAATCTCTGAAATGTCTACATTAAAAGTGTTTCCACAAGTTTTATGGATTAAATGACCACATGTTAATATTCTACTTGGTCACTTTCTCGCTTAAAAAGCTTTCGGAACTTTCAAGAATGGAGAATCAATAGAGATATTTAGCCTCAGTGTGCTTCAGCTTTTTGTCGTTGTAGATTTGAAATGCATCTTCATTGAGTGTGTAGTGTGTAGTACGTTAGTATGCAATTTAGAACACTGAGACTAAGACCCCGTCCACACGTAGCCGGGTATCTGCTAAAACAAATAAATTTTCTATGTTTTGGCCTGTCATCCACATGAAAACGCAGAATAAGGTTATTAAAAACTGAACTTTTGGAAAACTTCAACCAAAGTGAAGATTTGGGAAAAATCCGGTCTTGCGCTTGAGTGTGGACACTGATAACCTGAGTTTTAAGTTTCCAAACGTCACAAGGACTGTGCTGGTCCAGGTGCGGGCGCGGCTTTCTCAGCCCCAGGGACGCGGCGAGCTGCACGGACACAAACCACCCCGTGGCAGCCCCCGAACCATACCGGCCCCACGGAGCACGGCAGCACCGCCACATCCCCAGCGGCCCAGGGGGTGATCCCCGCCACATGCCAGTTCCGAGCGGCCACATGCCAATCTGCGCCATCTACCCTCTCCGGTGGCCCGCTGTATGGATGGGCCGGGCTCACACCGCACAGGCCTCCTACATGCACCGGGTTTCACACATAGGCAGGTGTACAAAACATTAAGTGTACTTGGGACCCCAATGCATTAAGTTGCCAACCACAGAGAGTGACGTCAATTCAAGTGTGGATAGCACGTTTATGCGTGGACGTAACTTTCTTTTTTTAAATGGAGGATGGTGGATATACGTATATAAAAATACCCAGCTACGTCAGGACAAAGTCTTAATAATTAGATTAGATTAGATTAGATTTTGAGGTAGAAGCAAAAAAAGAGAAATATCAGTGAACAACAAGAGAACTTTCAGTTAAGGATTGGATTTAACAATATTTGCAAAGATTTATAAAATGCTTGGGGTTGTGATCGTAATAATTTGAAAAAAAATGAATGAAAGGGATGTCAAATGCGTACTTTTGGTTAAATAAAGACACAGTAGTGCAGCTTAAACAAGTAATACACCTCCATTTTATTCTTCAGCGAGTAGAAAGCCAAAAGAAATAGCCAAGGACACTGTGCAGTTGAATGAGTTCTGTGAGTGCGTTGGAAGTTTTGCAACGCTGAAAGGCACATGACCTTGAATCCAAATATGTTTAGCTCTAACAATTGAAAAGAACATAAAGTCTTTCACTTTTTTTTTTTGACTGTTTTTCAAAAGTTTGGAAGAGGAAACTTATTTGCTAAGGATGTTTGCATTGCTGACTACTTTACTTTATATTCTATAGCAGAGGTCAACAACCTATTTCTGTCAATGGAACCATTTCAGTGTGAGACCTTGTCCTGTGAAAAGTTGAAATTCTTAGTTTCTTGAAATGTAATGTGTAATGTGAGTTTAGCAAAGTATTTGGGCATATTCTACTTTAATATTTGTTAATATTAAGAACTGGACAAATACCAATGAACAAAATGAACTGGACTGAGTAAGGTAACAAACACACAACCATGACACACATTGAAAGAACTAACTCATTACCTAAAGACAATAACTCCATAACACAGAGGATAGCTGAACACGACTAACTGGATTTGAAGCTATTTGAATGCAATGATCATAATTTTCAGGATTTGGAACATGATATAAACCCGGACAATAACTTATTCTCTCATATCTACAATAACTGCTGCTATTACACAAATGATCAATACAAACAGAGCAAACATTTATGTAATAATGGAGAAGGGGTGGGATCAAATAAGCTTAAACTTCTGCCCACTCCTTTTCGGAAGTGTACATTACATTCATATAGAAAGTGTTTGAGAGTATGTTTGTATGATCTCATTCATTGTTTGTCCACACATTCTCTCTTTTTTCTTTGTTTTTATTGTTTACATGTTTGAAATAAAAACTAACTAACTAACTAACTAAATATAGAGTTGGTAATTTTGTAGCTATAACACTTCCTAAAAGAGGTGTGAGTGTTTCTGTGGGAATTTGCATTTTGCATGAGGTCAGGCACTGATGTGGGACAAGAAGGCCTGGCCCACAATCTGTAGGTGCTCTTTATGGCCCTGCCTTTGTGTGCTGGGCCAGAGAAATATTGGAAGAACAAAGGGCCTTTGACAAACTGTTCCCACAAATATGAAAGCATGACATCGTCCAAAACGTGTTGGTATGATAAAACATTAGGAATTAGCCTTACCAGATAATTAGCTTTGACTCTGAAAAAATGTGTGGCCAAATGAAAAATAATAAAATACACAAAAGGCCCTCATTTATCAATCGTTCATAAGTTCAGACCTGAGCGTACGATGTACGTTCGACCATATTCACGCAAGCTTTCGGCCCCCAGTGATGTGCTGTACATGCTTTTGAACGTAAATAGTTCCTTAAACTTTCACAAATGTGCTGCAGTAATCAGTAATGTGATGCATTATGAATGAAATTAGCTTAAGGCATAATAAACACAGACAAGGAACAAAATTTAAGTAATTATTAAGGTTTTTTAAAAGCATTTTGATCATTCATTTCTTTTAATGTGATATTTATTGCCTAAAGCGTTTGGACAACTGATGCTGATTAAAACCGTATATTTCTGTGTGTGTCTCCAGGATCTCTGTTGCGAAGTTGTTTACAGTGCACACAGGGGGGCAGACTTCACCTGCTCGGTAGCTGATCCTCTTCCACAGACCGTTTAAATGCGCTCGTTTATTTTTACAGTTTTTACACTTTCAAAAAGCACATCTTTGTTTTGCTCCATCTCAGATGTGAAGATGCTAATTTTTATCTTGGAAAAGTTAATTTTCTTGTTTGACTTAAGTGGGCGTGGCCTCCGAAACAGGAGGTAATGACGATCAAATTCTGCCGCAGTATTTATCAACACCTGATCATTTGTACGCAGGTATTGGTCAGATACAAATGTTTCATAAATCACAAACGTGCACTGAAATTTGCGAACGTTTTCATGCAAGGTTGATAAATGAGGGCCAATGTATTTATATTAACTTGAGGAAGAAAAAACTATGTATGTGTGCATTGGACACAAAAAGTCATTAATACATCAAACACAAAAAATGATTTAGCATAAACATACTCAACATACCAACAAATATATATTAAATAATTAAATTAAGTGATTTGTTTAATGTAGAAAGTACAGTTGTGTGTTCACATCTCAACAAACCAATATGAACAAAATTATATCTGTAATAAGATCATATCAAAGTCTTACATAGGATCATACAATACTCTACACAAGTGTTTCTCAACTGGTGGGTAGGGACACAAAAGTGGGTCTCGGACAGCTGTTAAAAAAAAAATACTTAAATGTCTCTCATGTTGGACATGTCTTTTATTTTGAAAGAGACTTTTCTTTTGATAGGCATGCATTAAAATATATAGATTTTATTGTCGCGATTTCATTCCAGGATGAGACCAGTGGAGAACCCCTGCTCTACAAATTTAATGTAATAGTAATGATGTGTGTGCATGTGTGTGACAATAGAATAAAGTCTAAAAATCCTTAAAACTAAGAGAAAGTTGAGGCCTGCACTCTAAAAATAGTTGTGTTTTTTCCAATAATGCAGCCTAGAGAAAAGTATGAGAGAAAAACAGGATGGCCAATGCAGCTGAAGTTGAAGAGTACCCGTGCACAGTGTGTGCCAGTCTTACCTTCCTGTAGAGCGAGCGCAGGTCTCTGTACTGCCACATGCTGCTGAGGACCTGAGACGCTGCCTTCACCACCTTGGCAGAGTGTCTGCACACAGACGGAGAAAGATGGACATTTAACGTATGAAAAAAAACGCTGCATTGCTATTCTGCTTTATGTATTTATTTATTTATGTATTTATTAACATGGCGGGCACAGGTACAGTAGCCCGCATGGACCATGTAAGGTAGCCTCAGGAACTCTAGTCACTAATGAGCTCCAACTAAAATCTAATTCATTTTCAAGGATTCAAACTCACAAAGATAAATGCATATGAGATGTAGTTGGTACTTAGTAAAGGTAAACACTGCTGCACGTAATTAAGTTTTAGTACCAAATTCTTTAAACAATGTAACAAATGGTTTTAAGTGTTGCAGACTTGGTGTATGGGTTGTAATATGTAATATATAATATGATATGATATATACGCAAGCCAGTTAGGAAATTAAATATATATTTATTGACAGGATACATGGAATGAATGAAAAGTCTGAATTTAACTTATATATATATATATATATATATATATATGAAAGTTTGAATATATATAAGAAAAGTCGGAATATGTACGTTTGAATATATATATATATACTCAAGGTAGAGTTTCATACAAATGTTACATGTTATACGATCAGTTAAAAGTTATTAGCTTGTAAAATAGGAAGATGGTAATTTTCTATGAAATGCATTGAAAAGGAAACATATTGCATTACATATCAAGTTTTATGTCACGTATATATGTAATAATTTCTAGTCTAGCCTCTAATTACATTGAAACGTGAACATTTGGGATTTAAGACGTGCTTTTCTAAGTGGTAGCCCTTTGGTCTATTCAGTACCTATGAAGTAGCTCACAGTTTCAGAAAGGTTGGTGAGCCCCGCTTTAGAGTAAGAAGGCTATTATTACTCCTTTCAACACTCCTTGAGGAAAAAGTGTTTTTGGATGAGTGAAATGAGTGTAAAATGGCCCACTCTGCCGTACTAATAGTCGTATCACTGCCACTGAGACATGACTGTAGTTACAGTCACTTCACGGACCCTGTCATTCTAACAGCGGCGCTCACAGTCCATTTGTCAACAACAGAAATGTTGATTTGTTTCTTGTACACGGCAGAGAAAAAACCCGAGCAGAGTGAAAAATGTGGCGATGGAATCAACAGTAAACAAACCCAATGTGCCAAGGAAATACATTCCAACGGAAAACATCGGCTTGTGCGTCATTATTTCCCCACTCGATTTGACTTTCCATTAAAGTTACTTCATTATTAAGACCACAGTGGGTCGATAACCCTCAGGGTTCCCCTATGGTGGAGAGGTTTAATACTAAAACAGGCCATAAAGCAAAGTGTTCAACGTTTATTTTACTATCAAATACTTTTGCTCATTAATGTTCATGATCTGAAATCTAAGAATATTTTCCTAAAAGTCCAAGGTGTGGAATTTTGGATTAAGAAGGCAAGTGATGGTGCATTACCACAGTGTTTTTTTTTTAACTTTTTTTTTTAACTTTTTTTTTTCTTATTTGAGCCAATGTACATCTTTTCATTGAAAAAACATACCAACCAAAAATGTTAAAAAATTAAACTTTATAGCCTATATTAACAATATCCAGTCATTTTCATCAATTATCTATTATGATTTTTTTCTATTTTATTTTGCTGGCAGAAGATGCATGAACGGATATATTTATTTTTCAAATAAAAAGTGTAATTAACGATATGCGCTAATTCTTATTAAAGTGTCTTGAATACAAATATAAAACATTATTATGATTCTTTATTTTACATTATATCTCATAAAATTTTACATCATATTTATATGTAAATGTATTACTATTAATAACAATAAAAATAACAATAACAATAACAATAACAATAATAATAATAATAATAATAATAATAATAATAATAATAAATACATTCATAGTACATTTTTATAATTACATTTTCTTCTGTGTTGTTAGGTGAAATTGGATAAAATTGAGGAGGCGACTTTTGTATGACAGCGTGACTTATTCATGGATTTTCTGCCAGTCGGCAGCACTGTATAATTCCTTTGTGTGAAAGTGAAAACATATTGACTTCCCACTTAGCTGGGAACCTGCTAAAAGCAATTGATTAATGGAACCTTCTTTAGCCAATAGCGTACATTGTAAGCAAATAAAACATCCTATTGGCTAAGAAAGGTGACAATGAGTATTTCACTGAGCTAATTCTAAGAAGCCTAATGTATTGTCCAGTCATGTGACTTGTAACCCAGAGCAACTTAAATGTTGCTTGTTTGCAGCAAAATAGTTAATTTTTTGAAAGCCACCAATATGCCAGTGCAACTTACTGTATATCTGTATCTCTATTAGTCAATCAAAGAAAAAAGTATTTCAATGCAAATAATAGCATTTTCTGATGTCAAAATGAGTTTGTAATGTGTTCCAATTAGATCGTATGGAAAGATTTAGTACGCAAGAACTGCGCATATACTATATTGGGACATTTTGTATGTAGTATGCACGGTGGGCACACTAGTCATACTCAGCGGCCCCATGATGCATTGCGAGCGGAACTTAAAATCATACTGGGACCAGCTTCAAGCTAAAAGTCAAACATTCCCTTTTCAAAATAAAACCATCTATTCTTGTCTTTCAATAGTTTTTAACGCTTTTGAAAATAGGGCTCTTGTTTTGAAGTTAACGGGAAGTTTTGTCAGTAGCACAATGACGGGTCTCTGAAAAGAACGTGTCTATTTGTACGGTTGCCGTACGGACAACCCCCGGTGTTATTGGTACGGTTACCGAAGTATAAGTACATAGCGTCTTAGGGTTAAGGTTAGGGTTAGGTTTAGACTTAGGGTAAGGTTTAGTCTTAGTCACGTGACCTAAATTGACCAATGACTGACCTATCACATGACATAAACTGGCCAAATAGGGGCACTGCGTACGAATAGAATGCATCTTGGGAAACTTGGAAGTATACTTCAGTGAGAACGCTCATCTTAATCATCCTAACTATACTTATAGTATATAGTAGACAGTATATACTCATTGAGTGTGTAGTACATTAGGATGCTATTTTGAACACAGCCTTGGTGTATGTTTCTAATCTGTAGAAAATAAAAGAACCAGTCAGGGGGAGTTTTCCTGCATTTTGATGTACTGTATTTATATAAAAAACCTCCATTTTTTTGAAGCGGACAAACAATGGGATCGAGTGCGTACAGAAAACACAAGCCAGCAAGGTACTACTGATAGTGAGAATTTATCTTCAGTGTATCTAACCAAAAAAAAAAAGATATGTGAGCTATTAGCAGAGAAGCACACACCCTGTGACATTTGCATTTACGGAGGTTCCCTCCAGCACCTCATCTTCTCCTCTCTTTAATGGTGCCCTTAAGCACGGTTTCCTGAAGGGATTGAGTCTATCTCAGGAGCAATGAATCAATGTTTGAACTGCACCTGATAAAGTTCGGTGTCATGGCAACCCTTGACCTGGTGTTTTTGCCGGAGCATCTATGCAGAACACCCTGCTTGGTTTCCCATGTTGATCCGACTCGAGTCGCCCAATTGTTAACGTTTTAGTGCATTGGTTCTCTAACTTTTGAATCCAAGAACTCCTTATGTCCAACCACAGCATTTTACTCAGAATTATGTGAAAAAACCACTATAGAGCATAATGATAGAATGAATGAATGAGAACACTTGTTTTAAATAATCTAATTTTGTAAATAAGAGGAATGAAACAGTATATTAGTGCCTCCTGAGTAGATTTATTTCAATAGTTTTTATAATTTACGGTCATATCCCACGTGGAACCAAGTCATGTTCTAATTAAGATCATTTCTATTATCATTGTGTATTTTTTGTGTCATTTTGTGTGTTTTTGGTGTCATTTTGTTGTTGTTAGTCTGTTCTTTTTATTATTCAGTGCATTTTTCTCTTATTTTGTGTGTTTTTGTTGTCGTTTTTGTGTGTTGTTGGTATTATTTCAATAATTCTATCTCAGTATGTGTGTTTTTGGCGGTTTCTTATGTTGTTTTGCATGTTTCTCTGTTATTTTTGAGTATCTTGTAATGATTTTTGTGTATTTTTCCTTGTCTTTGTTGTTGTTTGGAGTAATGCTGGTAATGCAAAGTATTTTTCCCTCTTAGTGTGTGTTTTTTTTGGTATCATTTTGTGTACTTTGATGTTGTTTGACAGTTCTTTTTATTATTCAGTATATTTTTGTCATATTTTGTTGTCGTTTTGTGTGTTGTTGGTATTATTTAAATATTTCTATCTCAGTGTGTGTTTTTGGTTGTTTTTTTTGTCGTTTTGTATGTTTCTCTGTTCTTTTTGGTGTATTTTGTGTATTTTTCTTTCATTTAGTGTGTCTTTATTGTCGTTTTGTGTGTTTCTGGTAATGGTAAGTATTTTTCCCTCTTCAGCCTGCATTGTCTTTTCTGTATTCTTCCATTGCATTGGGTTACCATGGCAACTATGGTCGATACAATCAGTCAGGTTTCAATTTAATTATTCCAATAACAAACAAAGCCAATTCAACATCCAATGTATATCAAACACCTACATTAACTCATTGAAATGAAGAACAAAATGCTCTGTTTGTTATTATGCCACCACTGCTACTTCTGTGTTGCCAGATTGGGTGACATACTGCCCATTTGACCAGGTTAACATTCTTTATCTCAAGCTAAAGTTACTTTTCTCAGAATAATATGTATGGAGTTATAATTAGCGGTAGGACGCGATAAAAAAATATCAAAAAAATCTAATTCATTAGAGACTAATGAATTAATCTCGATTAATCTAAATTAGCTTTTCCGGTGTTTTTGTAAACTTTCTAAAACAAGTTTTTTTTGTATTAAAATAATAATTAAAATAACCATGAGAACTCCTGAAATGAGAAAAAAAGTGATTCACTGCGTTACTTTTTTTAGTGCATTATTTTTTTGTAATTAATTAATCACAATTCACACATTAAAGTCATAGACCTAGTTTTAGTATTAAACAAATGTTTATTAGGGCTATTTTTAGTCGCCTTTTTCCTACATTTTAAATATAAATAGTGATAATAATAAATAAATAAAAATAAATAATAATATATGTATATATTATATGAATATAATATAAAATTATATAATACAATCTAAAAATTACAAGACAAAAATATTTAACAGAATAAAGTTCAATTGTAGTTCTAATCATATTTAATGTTTCTTAGATCATTAACTGCATCTGTCAACAGAAAATCCTTCTGTGTAGATTAGATTATAGTGGCTGATAATAAAATAATATAAATGACTGCTTTCACATTTAATACAGCAATTCTATTATTTTTAGTGGAAGTTGGCGGCGGTGGCAGCTTCTTTAGGAGTAAGTAAAGACGTAAAACATATTTCTCATTTTATAACTCACTTTGAAGATAAAATATGATTTTTACTCTCAGCAATATGAAAAAGCTGAGTTTCTATGCCTCATTAAGTTCACATTCTACATCAGGATTTACTTTGTTCGGGAATTATCTCAAATTTAATCAGGAGACATTAGCACAAGTAAAGCACATTACCTCATTACAGTGGAATGACAAATATGTATTTGCCTAAAATGTTATACATTAGCCATGTATCTTCTGCTCTACATCTGTTCCTTAATGTAAATGGTGAAGGGTAAACACAACTTTAAAACATGAAAGTTATCTTAAGCTTCTTTTAACCCCAAATAAAAAAGAGTAAGTATTGACAACGGAAAGAGTGATAGTAATTTTGTCTTTAGCCATAGCTACATATTAGCACAGAGGCAAGCAATGGGTGACCATACGTCTGAATTTACCAGGACATGTCCTTTTTCACATCTTGTCATGGACCCAGATTTTACAAACTCATCGAAATGTCTGGATTTCACAGAGACCCTGAACGCATCGAGCTGAACACATTAATTCATGACCGTAACTTTGCTAATATTTGCTCTATTTACGCAGTTTCTGAAAGCTAATGAGTTGCTCTTTACATGAGGGACTGGCTACATGCTAAGCTAACCCAAACATGTAGAACTGGTGGCTACGTGCTAAGCTAACCCAAACATGTGGAACTGGTGGCTACGTGCTAAGCTAACCCAAACATGTGGAACTGGTGGCTGTGTGCTAATCTAACCCAAACATGTAGAACTGGTGGCTGTGTGCTAAGCTAACCCAAACGTGTAGAACTGGTGGCTATGTGCTAAGCTAACCAAAACATGTGGAAATGGTGGCTCTGTGCTAAGCTAACAAAACATGTGGAACTGGTGGCTACATGCTAAGCTAATCCAAACATGTGGAACTGGTGGCTACGTGCTAAGCCAACCCAAACATGTGGAACTGGTGACTATGTGCTAAGCTAACAAAACATGTGGAAATGGTGGCTATGTGCTAAGCTAACAAAATATGTGGAAATGGTGGCTATGTGCTTAGCGAACAAAACATGTGGAACTGGTGGCTATGTGCTAAGCCAACCCAAACATGTGGAACTGGTGACTATGTGCTAGCTAAGCTAACAAAACATGTGGAAATGGTGGCTATATGCTAAGCTAACCCAAACATGTGGAACTGGTGGCTATATGCTAAGCTAACCCAAACATGTGGAACTGGTGGCTATGTGCTAAGATAACCCAAACATGTGGGACTGACAGGTGGCTTTGTACTAAGCTAACTCAAACATGTGGAACTGGTGGCTATGTGCTAAGTTAACAAACATGTGGAACTAATGGCTACGTGTAGAATGCTTTGTTTGCCCAAACTCAACAAATGCAATATTTTTATTATCAAATAGAACACAATATATATATATATATATATATATATATATATTTTTTTTTTTTACTGTTTCATCAGTCAAAAAGCTGCATAAAACCATTAATATTCATGCACTGTTGATCCACCCACAAATAAGACGACGCTTGAAGCAGATAAAACAGCCTAGAGCTACAGAGCAAAGATGCAGAACATAAATGCACGGAAGCATCACTGCCACGGATCTAAAACTTATCTTGTTTATTTGGGGAGATAATTCATGTGCAGCCACACTCACTTGTCTCCTTTGCTTCGAGCGATGCCGATGAGTTTCTCGATGCCTCCGGCGTCGCGCAGAGCTTTGGCGTTCTCCATGTTCTTGGTGATGACTTCATGCA
Organism: Gouania willdenowi; assembly: GCF_900634775.1. Classification (NCBI taxonomy): domain Eukaryota; kingdom Metazoa; phylum Chordata; class Actinopteri; order Blenniiformes; family Gobiesocidae; genus Gouania; species Gouania willdenowi. Next base: position 23,279,001 of record NC_041063.1, on the reverse strand, counting down.
GCGCGCAGCAGATGGCAGTCACCGTGTCGTCTGACATGGCCTTACTCAATGATCCTGTGGTCCCAGAGTTTACGCTGCTGGTGGCGTTGTTGTTACTGCTGCTGCTGCTGCAGCCTGGTAATCTATGGATCAAATCTCTCATGGCATATTTACCTGGTGGAGAGAGAGAATGTAGGGATCAATCACAGAACTCTATGACAGACAGTATATATACAGTATATATTATATCCAGTGGGGAAAATAATGGATTACAAAGCAAATCAATTACTTTAATTGAGGTTAGTGCAGTGTTTTTCAACCTTGGGGTCGGGACCCCATGTATGTACGGTCGCCTGAAATGTCTATTAATTAATAAAAATAAAAAAATAAAAAAAACTTGGGTAAAACATTGAAATTCTAAAAAAAATTTAACTATTATTGTTTGTCAAATACACATCACACACAGTAAATATCAAATAACTGTATCTATACTTGAACTTTCTCAAGTCGGATCATTATTGCAATTATCTAACGAAGTATAATGTATTGGATTTTGAAAGTGATCAGATGTTTCTGTATGCATGCTCAATTTTTAAAGTTCTAAATGGGCTTGCCCCTCCACCTTTATTGTATTTTTTACGTAAAAAAAAAACTAACTAACTAATAAGGGCCAGAGTCTTAACTAGGGGAGACTGTGTAGTACAAAGGCGCCAGACTAAATTTAGCCAAATGGTGTCCATCAGAGCCACAAAAAATATGGAATACACTTCAATTAATCAACCTTCAAAGCTGTTCTCTAAAACTAGTTAAAAAAGACACATTCTCACTCCCAACTCGCCACACATTGACGTGCGGGAGGGTACCTTTGGCGTCACAGGTGACACTAAGTGTCGGCCTGTGGAAACAATTGTTTTTATGACATTTCTAGTGAGAAAATGACCCATTACTTATGGCTAGAGTTAGAATTAGGTTTAAGTTAGGTTAGGTTTAGGGTTAGAAGACTTATTTTGAAAAGTTGCGGTGAAAAAAAGCTTGCGGACCCCTACGTGACCCACTACGGTCACTACGTCATTCCGGAACGTCGATATGTGACGAATTGAGAGCGAGACTGGGTTGGGCAAAAAAAGCAGTCATGCACCCATAGATAATATTGTAATTTTTTCTTGTGCTCTTAACTCCTGACTGTTGTTTTTTATTGTAAAAGTATACGGGGCATCATGTTTTCTGTCATCAGTCAGGTTTAATGTTTGTCTCATTGTACCATGCTGCTTAACTGTATGTTAGATGTTAATGTTATATTACGTTTACCTGCCTTAGGACAATGGATGAAAATTAGCCATTGAGCTAACTCCGGCATATTTATTTTGATGCTGTTTGCTGACACATTTATTAATATGTAATGTCCTAGTTCAAATAAATAAATAAATAAATAGGGGGAAAAAATGAATGAAAATGAAGTAAATCTAGTTCAAATAAAATGCAGTATAAAAATATCTGAAGTGGAACACTTGTCACTTTGTGCACTAATCCTGGCTACTCTGTATTTGTAACACACTATAATAAACATGATGAAAAATTAAATCTATTAAAAAAAATGTCGCGGATATCAAAATGAGGTAAGGTTGGGAACCTCTGAGTTAGGATCTCTATTATGTTGTTACCCACATGGCTCATTTAGCATGGCACTGTCATAAATTTGGCTAGACCGAGAGCCGGAGAATCTTTTTTATTTTGAATTGAATTCATCCATCCATCCATTTTCTGACCCGCTTGTTCCTGTTTTCAGGGTCGCGAGGGGTCTGCTGGTGGAATTTAATTCATTGGTGTTATTTTCATTTATTTTTTTAAATTGTACTTTTTGAAAAACTTTTTATTTCATACAGTAACTTTTAATTTGAGTAATTGGGCTACTTCTTACTTGTACTTGGGTGTTTGATGTATGACTTACTTGTGCTTGAGTACAGTTTCCATCAAGTGACAGTACTTCTACTTGAGTAGGATATATCTACTCTTTACACCTCTGGTTATATCTATAGTTTGATATACAATAATGTACCAACTTATTCTATTAAATTCTGTAAAAGTATCTAAAGCTTGAGCAATCACTCCATGAAACCACTGAAACACTCATGCAGACATGCTGAGAATTCAATGAAAGTGGCTGCAACACATGTAATGCTGTGAATAGGAGAGGAAAAAAAAGCTTTCAGTAATGGATTGTCAAAGTAATCAAAGCAACAAAACGATGGCGTTACTAAGATCAAGTACAGCCGACTTGCGTGAGGCCATGAGCCGATGGAGGGAATAAAGTCTGAAGTCAAGTGAGAGCAAAGAGGTTGGAGTGTGTGTTTCAGTGATGATATAATGGACTCTGAGGACACAGCTTTCAACTATATATGAAATCTGAGCACTCCCATAGAGTACGTTAGTATGATGAGGTTCACTTCTCTATAGTATATTGTTAAAGTTCTTAGAAATAAAGGGGAAATACTTTGAATCATCAAATTATCAGTTATAAAAAAGCTAAATTACCTGAAAATAATACTTAGAAACTCAGATGGGCGTTCACTTAAATAAGATGAATTACTGAGCACAGTCTGAAGCAGAAAAAAGAAAAATTGCATCAGTCGTAAAGGGTCATTGTACTCACTACGGGAACTCCTGCTACGCTAACCGTCCATTAGCACTACGGGTAGAAATGAGCTTCACCGTTTTTGTTCTGTCTCAGAACACAATCAAACATGAACAAACTTCATGCTCTGTTTTAGGTATTTCGTGATAGTTACTCTATTATTTACAAAACAATTACGTAACAAGAAGACAGTCATCAACATCCCCCGCCAGATTGGTTCTCATACTAACTCACAACCTTTTCCTAAATGTCCTAAATCTAAGAATTTAGATGTATACATAAGAAAATATCATATCAAAATACAAAATGACTAACTATCTTAAACGTTTTCAAAGAAAAGCTGTCCCCTTTGAAGATACCTCGAACAGAGTAAAAAAACGGAACAAGGGCAATAACTCCGGAAAAAATAATTGCACGCTTTTCATTTTCGAACTCCATCAAAGTATTGATACCCTGAAGCCACACAACGAATGTGGTTATCCTATCTTAAACTGTTTCCGAGAAAAGCTGTCATCTATTTGAAGATACCTCGAACAGAATATAAAAACAGAACAAGGGCAGTAACTCTGGAAAAAATAATAGCATGCTTCTCATTTTCGAACTCCATCAAGGAATCAATAGCATGAAGCACACACCAAATTTGGTTATCCTATCTTAAATCATTTCTAAGAAAAGCTATCCCCTTTGAAGATACATCAAACAGAGTAAAAAAACGGAACAAGGGCAATAACTCCAGTAAAAATGATTGCGCGCTTTTCATTTTCGAACTCCATCAAGGTATTGATACCCTGAAGCCACACAACAAATTTGGTTATCCTATCTTAAACTGTTTCTGAGAAAAGCTTTCCCCTTTGAAAATACCTCGAACAGAGTAAAAAAACAGAACAAGGGCAAACACTCCGGAAAAAATAATTGCTTGCTTCTCATTTTCGAACTCCATCAAGGTATTGATACCCTGAAGCCACACAATAAAATTTGGTTATCCTATCTTAAACTGTTAATGAAAACAGTTGTCCCCTTAAACTCTGACGGACGGATGGAAGGACAAAGCTCAAACCTATATCCTACTTCTACATTTTTGTAGATGTTTTCCCCAGCTACGGAAGATCAACAGGCTTTCACTTTTACATAAAGAGATCGACATTTCAAAGTGATTAGCAATCTACAGATCGGTCCACCTTGTAAGTCACTTTGTTAATTCTAAATGAAGAAAAAAAAAAAAAACTATACCCTGTGAAAACATGGAATTTGGAACATTCCCACGACACAAACATGCAAATGACATAGGAGGTAAAGAACAATCAATAGTAGAATTAACCCTAATCACGGAACATGTTTAACAAGCTCTCAAGTACTTCAATCTGCTATCAAGGTCATATCAAAGTTTTTCTGTATTTGTCCATTTTCAAACACAACATCCTCTGATCGGAAAGAAAACTACTACTCCAGAAAAGTTTTCCTAATAAAGGATTTTTAAAAACTACTAAATGCTCACATCTTTCTGCACCAGCAAAAATAGCTTTTTACTTGGATTTCCACCAATTACACACATACAAGAAGATTTAAAACATCTGTAATTCACTAAAAAACAGGTTGGTGTTGTATTGGTCACATCAAGCTTACTTTTCTCTCATGTGAGCCTGATGTGAATTAAACGGCTATATTTTAGAATGTACATTTATTCATGACTTTATATTTCCTTAGTTCAGTGTTTCCCAACCTTTTTTTGGATCATGAGCCCATTTTTATATCATAATTTTCTTCTCCAGAATTAGGGTATTTGATCTTGAAATTTCTATTTCAAAAAGTGAAATAGAAACGTTTTTTCAAGATTGTGTTGAGTTGCAATTTGAAGAATAATTTAAAAAAAAAAAAACATTTTTTAATGAGTCTTTAAAAAAACAAATTAGTTCAAATAATTGACTTTTTAATTGTAATTGGCATGGAATTTCTATAAAAACTGTCATTTACAATTTAAACCCAATCCTGGGGAACCATGTCAGAGTTCTGTCTTACGTACTGTATACCAATATGTCCAATGTCCACTTTGACACATCTTCCCAAAGTTGACTACAGAGGATGGATGGATAAATATAAAACCAACGTAAAAGTGACACACTTACACACTGACACTTACACAAAAACTTGATTTTGAGTAATGTTTCAACCACTGACTGATGACAGATACATTCGGCAAAGATTTGCCTCATTTACGATTCGACTCATTTCAGAGTGAGTGACGGGATTTTCTTTTTTTTTTTTTTTTTTTTTTTAAATGATTGGCTACACAATGCATTTACTGCCTGGCTCATTTACTGACTGACAGATAATTCATTAAAGAATGAGGGATTCACTGATGAAGTGATGTCTAATTTATCGACCCACTGACTGCAGGTGTAGCGAAAAGAGGACTGCTACAAAAAAAAAAAAAAAAGGAATTCAAATGTATTAGACACCTACCTGGGTGTGTTTGTCTAAATGCTTTGTGCAGATAGACAGGTGTGCTGATAGGCCTGCTGCTAATTTATGCTGACAAGTAGAGTGTTTACTGAAATTAAAGTAAAAGGAGAGGAGTGTGTAGTGGGTTCTAATGTGTGTGTGTGTGTGTGTGTGTGTGTGAGATCTCCGTCCGTACGTTCGCATTCCTCACTTTGATAATCATTCTATTGTATCGTAGCGTTGTAAAAATGTAGAAAATATCCACAGCGCACAGAAAAACAGAAGTAAACAACGTCTATGCGTGTTTGTATGTGTAATGAAGGAGGCGTGTTCATGGGTGTGTGTGTGTGTGCGTGTCACAAAACTTAAAACACTTTAAAAAAAAGTTGTTACTGATGATCTCCAGAGCTTGAAGGATCCTGATTATATTAAGATATAAAACTCTGCTGTAAATGAGAGGGAATTGACCAAGTTAATTACATTGGAATCATGTAATGTACACACGGTGTAATTATGACACTGAAGATACCTCTTGTTGAAGGCAATTGATTACCGAGAATCATAAAAACAATCTCTGGACAATAGATTCCTTCATTCAATCCGTGGACTTACGTGGCCTGTAACTAGAACGTTAATTCAGCCCAGGTCAGGAGCAAAACTGAAATATATTATTAAGTTTTTATTTTCTATACTACCAGCTCTGATCTCTGAAGACCTATTGCATGTTATCTTCATGTCACTTAGGCTATGTCAGTTCAGATTTTTTGCCCACATGTGACATGTATCGGATCATGCCAAAGTGAACAGTACAATTCCGATTTTTTTCAAATCCGACCCAGGCCACTTTCATATGTGGACATAAATCTCACACGTATCTGATATTTTGCAATGCGACTGCAGTCTAAACAGCCAGGTTGCATTCTATCCGACCTCTACATTATCAAAATGCGATAGCGTCATACTTCTGCGTCCCAGACATAGCGGCGGAGGAAGGGGGGAAAACCTGATGGAGGAAAATATAGACAGTGGAAAGAGAGCAAGTTCTTTATATCAATAAATATGTATTATACTGTACATACTTCCTTCCATAAACACAGTCTGTTCATACTGCAAACTGATAGAAGATTAATTTCACGTGTAATATGAACGAGCACACAAAAACAGTCGAATTTTTCAAAAATATCCAAATTGAGCATTAAAAGGGCCCATGTTAAGCTAAATGGAATTTTCTGTGCTTTAAACATGATAAAGTGCTATAAGGGCTTCATACACATGCCCAAAGTGTTTTTTTTCATTGATTCCCTCAATCATTAGTTAGAGGGTGATTTGCTCCTTTCTTACTGCAGGGTGAGCCCAAACACCTCGTTCCAATTTGATGACGCGTTCCCACCTTGACGACGAATTTGACACGGCACTGAGCTGTAGAAGCCGCGCCTCCAGGAAGCTCTCTGCCGTGGTTGACATGTAAACAGACACGCCCACGAAGGTGAGCATTTCGCCGTCATTCGCGCAGTGCTATGTATGTCCCGGCGAACGCTCCGCCCCCACACTCTGTCTCGTGTTTATAAAGCAACATGAGCTCGGCTACAGAGTGGGTGGGAGGAGGGCGGGCCGTCCTTTGGCCCTACGTCACCGTGCGGGGACGAGGAAGTCAGTGTCCCGTCTATAGACACGACCACTAATGGATATGCATAAGTAGGACACATATCAGCCTGCTTGTGTAGAGTTGCTCAGAAATGGACTTTTCAGAGGAAAATAAACCTCAAATACAATGTTTTTCAGGTTCTTAGAACAAATAGAGGGTGAAAATTAGCATGACATGGAACCTTTAAGACCTGCAGTGTGAACGTAGCCTATGACTCACTACCCACACACCCACATTTTGTTGATACCACATAAAAGCTCAAACTGATAACTGATCCAAACGTCTCGCACCAAAACAAAACTATTGTATGGGGCACGCCCAGATAAAATGTCTACCCCCAATTCTCTGTAGATTCTTGCTTCTGATACTCGCCTGCATGTGGGCCAGGGTTGGTTAATTGTGCAATTGTGTAATTGATAATTAATTACAATTACGAAAAAATCTGTTACTGTTGTCATCGTAATTGAATTGTAATTGAGTTCAGATAATTAGAGGGCCAAGCCCATGGGGCATAGGGTTGATATAAGTTGAATACACTGTAGTTGCATTATTATGTTGGATCAATGCCATTCTAAACACATGATCCCATAATTGACTTTGTAATTGTAATTGGCATGGAAACTATAAAAACTATAATTTACAATTTAATTAAACACAACGCTAACACAAGAGGAGGGCTACATTTTATGAGGTTATCTGTTAAAGGCTCAGGAGTTGTAATTAATTGTAATAGAACTTTAGTAATTGAGAACAAAATGGTAATTGACTTAAAGGGGGAAAATGATCATAGTAATTTGAATTTTAATTTGAAAAAAATGGCAATGTCACCGCAATCATAATTGAGTTGTAATCGAGCATGGATAATTGAAGACGTAATTGTAATTGATCCCAACCCTGGTGTGAGCTGTTTGCAGGAACAGCAGGTCAGCTGCTAAACTTAACTTGTGATTATAACTCAGAATAAACTACACTGACAAATAGTACCATCCTCATCCTCAAACCTGTTCAATTAATAAAAAAAATAAAAATTCCAATACATACTGTAACAAGGATTTCTGTAACCTTGGTGATAATCAGCACTTCTTCACCAAGTGGGGGAAGCACTTGAAAGTTTATCTGCGACACAAAAAAGCACCTCAGTGACGCACAAGTATCAACACTTTTCTTTCTCACGCAACACCAGCAACATGTCCTCAAGGACAGAAACGAGCCTTCTAATAAACCTGCATTACCCCAGCTCCTCCATCTTCACCTGGGAGGCAGAGCTGCTAATGTATTCCTGTGCTGCGTTCCCCAACGTGCCTCCAACTCCCTGCTGAGCGGACCGTGCTTCATCAGGGCCATAATGGCTGATTTGATTTAAAGAGATCCAATTACCCTGAACAATGGAGGGATTTGATTGTTTACTGACGGGGAAGGGAGAGTGTTATTGGAGTAAAATTGGAGGTAATCGTCTTAGGGAGATAGGGGGAAAGATGAAAAGGCTTGATTGGTCATGGAGTCCGATGGTAAAAGAAATAAAAGGAGGGTTAATGTACAGTTATCAGTGGTAGTGTATAGGTCCCAGAGAGGGATGATCATAAATAGAAATATTCTCTACATTATGTAATCAAAGCTATACATAAATGTGTTAAAAATAATAATAATGTAGTGCCAATGTATTATGAAATATAACTTAAAACAGGCATCCATCTTCTTCAAAGCAAATAATTTAATTAATATATCTCAATAAATCATAAAAAACAGTGCAATTAGCAGTGTTGTACATCACTCACAGGGGGCGCCACATTCAAAGAAACACGTTGGTTTCTGGAGGGTTGGACAGTTGAGCCACACATTTATAATAAATGCATCACACACACTAAAATGCAAATAACAAATACCAAGGAATCTGTCAGGATAGGCAAATATGACCTTGAAATTTAGCCCACAACAAGAGAATTTCACTTTCTACCAGTGATTTATAGAGATGTCACCATTCCAGATTTTCTTAATACGATTATTGTTAGAAAAATAATTGCAATATTATTATTATCATTATTGGATGCTCACATAACTAAATAATATATCAACAATGTAAAGTATAGCCAAAAAGTACAAGATAAATGATAATATTCCTATTGAAGATGCTGGGGAATAATAAAATAAAACTAAACTAAAATAAAACTAAACTAAAAAAGATAAACTAAACGAAACTAAAAAAATAAAAATAAAAATAAAAATAAAAATAAAAATAAAAATAAAAATAAAAATAAAAATAAAAATAAAAATAAAAATAAAAATGAAAATGAAAATAAAAATAAAAATAAATTAAACTAAACTAAACTAAATAAATGTAAAACATTCAGTTGAATAAATAGTGTAATTAAAAGCGATATTGTGCAAATATTTTAAGTGTTTATAGGACCAAATATTAATCCTCAAGAGAAAAACCATTTACGCTATTAAATTTAATTTAATAATTTGTCTAATCTTATATGGCCAGATAAAAAAAAAGCATCTATAATTTCCACAAAATGAATAGTAATAAAAGTACTTTTACTGCTTTTTGCTTGATACAGAAGGGAGAAAGCATAAGTACTTAGGTAATTATAAATGTTCACTGACTGAGGGCATTTAAAAGATTACATTTAGAAAACGTCACAAGTTTAGCACTGCAAATACACTTGAAAATGGGTAATCGTGACATGCTTACTGTAAGACATTACACAGCAATAAAAAGATTCTTTTACAAACACAAACCAAAAGTCTCACAAAATGAATGAATTGCGACAACTCGATAACCAGACGACCTAATAAAAAAAAACACGGATTTACCAAATCTGTTTTTCTAAACTAATTTGTTCTGACGACAGCATGAACATGAGCCATATTCCCAGAGAACGTGTCGCGACCATAAAATCTCACAAAAAAAAACAAAAACCCAACACGGCTCCTCTCTCTCTCTCTCTTGTATCTTTCTTGCCTTTCTTTCTGAATGTCGCTCTTCTTCTCTGTCTTGTCGTGCCCCGCCTTGGCACAGTGGAGCGGAGCACAAAGAATGCCAGGGAGAACAAAGTGTGCTGATAAAAGACGAGTAAGACCCCTGCACACGAGAGACTCACCCCGAAGGCGGAAGAAAAAAACATTCATAAAGAACAGAGACAGAAGAGAAACAGAGGAGTGTGTGTCAACTTGGAGAAAGTCAGTCTTCTTTTATGAATCTATGTGACGCAGATCTAACTTTACAAAGTTGTTTTTGTGTGGTCACTTTCATGCAGTTTGTTGACAGTAGTAGGTTGGACAAAAAAGTTTAAAAATCAAATTCTCTCTATAACAAAGACTTTAAAAATGACTGTCGGGAATCACCTTTATTGTGCGTTACAACAATCTGTTCTTGAAAAATCTTGTGTATACCTTCTTAAAATCTCTCAATCATTGAAGCGAAATAAATACGTCATGGAAACAACTGAATTTAGAAAAAAAAAACACTCGCAAAAAGGTTTTTACACTTTCATAAGGAGGAATTTCAGATGTCTTGATATTGAAATGTGTCGCAGAAGCGCCATGGAAACACTTTTTCCACAAACACACGCTACCAAACGTGATGTAACTGGTCACATGACCACTTGTCTCCAAGAAAACATGGCACGGTACGAGTAGACAGAAGAGGAGACTGGGACATTTCCTAGCATTATACTATTATATAAATCATTACTGCCACATTAGATTCCGCCCAAAACAGCCTTCAGTGGAAACACCTTCAAAGCGCGATTATACTTTGTCAACACTCAGATATAACACTTTTAATTTGAGAAAATCTGTAATGGAATATAATGAGAAACATCTCCTGGAAATGAAAAAAAAAGAAAAAAAAACTCATGACTTACAGAATAATAAATAATCATTAAATATACATTTCAATAAATACGTATTTGGCATACGAAGAGTTTGTGGGAGAGCACCTAGTCCTCAAAAGTTTTCATTACAGTTTTTCACATTCTTTCAAAAAATTTAATTCCTAATTAAATGTACATAATATACAAATATTCTAAGTTCCATAAAGCACAGTGACTGTAAATATATATTAATTCATTTGTTGTTGTTTTAAAAATACAAGTTATTTTTTGGCGCTCGAGTCATGTGACTTGGTTCTTCTTCTGTTGCGCAATTCTTCTTCACCATATAAATGGTGAAGCGACACTACACCCAGCAGTTCATCTATGGTACTGCAGCAAAAATAAAGCAGAAAGCAGCCGCTGCCCTGATTTTAACATGAATTTACAACATTAAACAATGTTATTAATTGTTACTAATCCTTTTTTGCAATACTGTATATGCTACACACATTGTGTTTGGCACGAATCTCTAGACAGTCTATATTTTTTTTTATTTTGCTTCCCCTGGCAAGAATCTCAAACTCTGTCTATGGTATTTGGTCTCTTTCAATCTATCTTGGACTTTAGTCTCTTTTCTCTTTTCCTCGTGTGTGACGATTTCATCAAAACAAAACGGCATCATTAACGATTCAGTCACATGTGAATAAAATCGTCGTAATGACTTGTATGCACGACTGTAAAGAGCAACTCATTAGGTTCCAGAAACTGCTGGAATTTCTCAGATAGAGCAAATATTAGCGGCGTTACAAACATTTAAATCAACATGTTCCCCAAGATATGTTCAGGGTCCCTGGGAAACCCGGACATGAGTTTGTAAAATCTGACTGGATGGTCCCGACAAGACGTGAAAAGAGGACATATCTGGTTAAATCCGGACGTATGGTCACCCTAGGCAGTAGTCATGGGGTCAGGAAGCTTTTATCTGAAGAGCAAATAATTAAAGTCTTTTTCCCCCTGCGTAGCACAAGCGTATGTGCGTGTGCACGCGTGTGTGTGTTCACAGATTACCTCTACTATTACCTCTCACACACGCACACGCACACACACACGCACACGCACACACACACACACACACACACACACACACACACACACACACACACGCAATTAATGACATCCTCTGCAGAGCACGACTGCCGTCGCCACGATAATGCTCCCCAGCACTTATGTCATCAACGCGAGACACAAAGAAGAGTGAGAGACTGGTGAGCTCATGTCTGAAGCAACATTACATTACAAAAAAAACATAAAAAGCTACAGGTGAGAGAGAGATGAACAATTGAAGGGAGGAAAAAGGGACGATTATGATGGAAAAACCAGGGGGTGTGGTATTTATTGCATCGGATTAGGGCAATTACTGTATGCTATGTTTAAACTGCTAGCCTTAATGCTCAATTCTGATTGTTTTTTGCTCAGATCTCATTTTTGTTTGGCAGTTCACAATACCATTTAAAATGTGCTTCCAGTGTGAACCGTTTGTGGCTACGAACTGACCCGCATTCACGTTTTTGGAGAATGAATGAGAAGGTGCAAAGGGACGAGGCAAAAGAAAAAGAGGGCCAAATATTTAGTTTTGGGTTTGTGCAGTACTGATTTGATTTTAAACACAGAACAGTTTTGGTATGAACCTTCGCATTTTTGTCAAATCATGTGTACCCCCTCTTCATATCATAAGTACCCCCTCCATAATTTCATTTTTTTTATAATTTGTGGAACCCCCTAACTGTGTCTCAAACATTGGTTCCCCAAAGGCTAAATCTACAAAGTCAAAACAGTGAGTGGAATTTAAAGTGGATTTATTTTAAGAAAATACTTATCAATACAACTTTTGTGTGATTACTTCAATAGTAAGTAAATACGGTCTCCAATATAAAATGTAGCTAAATGTCTCCTATTGTCTTGCTGGGCAGAATGATGACGTGTGTCACTATATTTATGTCAACGTACAAAACGTGCATTAAATCCACTTTGGCTGTTCACACTGAGATCACATTGAAAAGAATCAGATCTGTATGGCTACGTTTACACTGCAGGCAAATACGACTAAAAGCCGATTTTTTTGTCCAAATGCGACCTGTATCGGATCTGTTACAGACAGTCTGAACAGCACAATTTCTATTTTTTCAAATTTGACCCTGGTCACTTTCATATGTGGTCCTAAATCCGATACCAATCCAATACAGATTTTTTTTCAATACGACTGCAGCCTGGACGGCCGAGGAGCTTTCTATCCGACTCCTACGCCATCGCCATGCAAAAATGTCATAATTCTAAGTCCGAGGAAAAGGCGCGTGAAAAAATAACAGCCTTAAAGTTATGTAGTGCTGACTTCTGTCAACAGACAGTTCTACACTGGACGCCTCCATATTTACTTCTGTAAACATTGTACGTACCTGCGGTGTCGTGTGTCACCTTAGGACCTCTTCTGTGCGCGTGGGTCACTTCAGGGTTGCATTCCGTTCATAGTCCAAAATGATTGTAGACACATGTAATATGTGATACCAACGTTTACCCAAAAAAAAAAAAAAAATCTAATTTTTTTAAAATCCGATATGCAGTGTGAACGTAGTGTATCTGATTCAGGACCACATAAAAAAGTGGTGTAAATCTGAGTTGAAAAATTCAGAGATGGGCCAGATTTAAGTGCTGCTTCTAAGAAAAAGCTACCTGGTCACTTGAGTCCTCCGGACGACACACGTGAAGTGGAGTCCGCCAGGCCAATTAAATGTGAAACTCAGATTTTACGACTGCGCGGACTTCTTTGCGTCGTTGGTGTTAAAAATAAACACCAACCCGCATTAAATGTAACACCGACCTGCATTTCACCGCTTGGTGAAACAGAGCAGGAGAGATGAACACGAGCTTAGATGAGAGACTGGCAGATGAGCTACGACAGCAGAAAAAACACGTCCCAGGAGTACAAGGACTATAGAGAAGCGCTAAGAATCATGGGACATGTAGGATTTAAATGTGTGTAAGCTCTGAGGAGAGCGGATAGTCCGCGCAGAGTGCGTTGTGGGCGGGGTCCGCCCGAGTATGTTTGAGGCTTTAGGCTGATGTGATGAGACAAAGAAACAAGAATATAGGCAGTGGGAGAAGAGCAAACAGGAAGAAGGAAACCTTAGCACTTGTTTTAGATTTTTGTGCTGATTACTTTCTTTGGTTGAAATCAAATAGCTTTGATATCAAAGCAAAATATAACAACAAAAACCGCACTCCCACTCGCAATCAAAGAAATGTAAGAATCAGGTGTCTCCTGCCAACATCAGACAATCAGGGAAAAGGGTTTTTGTTATTATTCTGTAAAAGATGATTCACACAGAACTGAGGATCCTCACCAACAGATGTACGAGAATACATCCTGATTGGACTCGAGTGGACACAATCACCACCACGGACCATTCAGATAGAAGAACTGGTCAGGAGCCAATTTCAAGTGAAAAGCTTTGTTTCATCTCCAAGGTCAATTACTGTGGCCCACAGGCAGGAAGGTAGCCAGCAAATGTTGTGTTAAGCAGCGGCCCAGTTGGATTTCCTTGACATCTTTGTGAATTATCTTCTGGAGCCAGAGCGATGAACTCTCATCAAATATTTATTTCCCAGTCACTGTTACCTCAAAAATCCTCCTTCCCAACTGTCAAAAATGTAACATCCAATACAAATTAATTACACATTATTTCACTGAGAAAATCTTCTTGGTTTTCCATCGATTCAATGACTAGAAAATCAGATTAACTCATTAACTGATGAATTATTATTGAATTCTGTGTTTAATTTGGCGCTAACCTTTTCGCGTGTGCTGGGGAATGGACTTATTACCTTTGTCCCATTTTTGCCCCTTTTCAAAAAGTTCTGTCACTTTTTTTTATACTTTAGCTACCTTTTGCCAATAAATATCCCTTTTGTTCCTACTTTGTGTAAATTGTAAAAAGTTCTTTTTGACACATCCAATTTTTGGCCTTTCTTTAATATGTTTTGGCCACTTTTCATTAATTTTTCACTTTTTGCCCATTTAAATTACCTTTAGTCATTACACACCACCTGTTTCTTCTTTATTTGCCCATTTTTTGGTGACTCATGACTGCTTTTGGCCCATTTTAGTCACGTTTCACTCTTTTCTTGCCACGTTTTTGCCACTTTTGGCCACCTGGTACCATGTCTGCCTCCACTTGCTCATCAAAAATAACTATTAAAAAAAACATAGCGGCCCGGATCGGCCCACTTTGGGTCGACGGGCGGCCCACCGGGACAAAGCCCGGTTTGCCAGATGGCCAGTCCACCCGTGTGTGTGTGTGTGTGTGTGTGTAAATGGTTGACTATACATGACAGAGGAAAATACAATATCTTCAAGGCATTCATGTGCTGTTTCCAATCCATGTGTGTTAAATTACCATCAGTAAATAAATGGGGAAAGAATTGCACCGACAGACAGTGTAACAGTGAATAAGACTAATTTATGGCTACACACAGGCGTACAGTACATTATGCAAATGAAAAGCAATGAAAGAGGTAAAATCAGGAGGGAGACAAAGAGGTTGACAGATGAGAACATTGATTCTGGGCGACGTCAATATGCCACTAAATCACTTTTCCAAGGAATTGGAATATAAACATACATGCGCATTGAAGTCTTTGCTGTCATCTCTCTCTCTCTCACACTCTCTCTCTCTCTCTCTCTCTTACTCATATCAAGTCACACAGAATTTTCCAGGGGATTTGACACAGAGGTTATTATTGCTGGGCTCTCATGCAAACTAACATAGATAGATAGATTAGGACACATTATTGTCTCTTAGATTAGTAAAATGATGTTATAATAAGGTGGTCCTACAATCAAACCAGCTAGGGTGACTATTAGGGCTAGGCAATATATATATTGTTTCAAGATATATCGAGTTTTCTATTTTGGCGATAAAGAAAATGACAATACAGTATAGCCAATATTGATATATATCTATATGTATCTATAAGATCCTCCTTGATGATAAAACCTCCATGGAGGTTCAGAGAGGGGCTTGAAAATGAACGAACCACTGGGAGAAACATTGAATGTAGGAAGTTATGGTACATTTTTCAACATCTGGTCTAGACCTAGCATGGGACCATGGGATGCGAACTTTCATAGTTATTTATTGAAGTGTATATTTAATTTTTTTGCCTTGAGTTTTTTAATTATTTTAATTTCTAGGAGATGTTTCCCATTGTTTTAATGATTAAGAGATTTTAAGAAGGTATATATGACATTTTGTTATAATGCATAATAAAAGTGATTGACCAGTCATTTTTTTAAGTCCTATTTATCTACTATATTTTATTTTGCCGTTACATTGTAGATTCAAGAAAACGTTGCGTTTTTGGAAATCTAAATATGGTCACCCTAAAACCAGCAAACATTCTGCTTTGTCCTTTTAGGTAAAGCTGTGGTTTTAAAGGAATGTCCCTGTGGTGAGTAAAGCAGGTGAGCTGGGGTCAAACAGGTCTCTCCTCTAAGGAGCCCCCCAGTCTTTACTCTTTTTTTCTGTTGACATGTGGAAGCTCACACCTTGCCAGAGGCAAAGGATGAACCCAGACTGATCCCGCTCACCTTTTCTCTTCACATCTTTGCATTTCAGAGACTTCAGCCCCGTCTGTGTCATTGAATGTCATTGACACTGATGCTCAACTTCAAGCTTCATTTGCACTCTTGTTAAAAGAAACAAATATTTGGAAGATTTAAATAACTAAATTAGACATGAGTTCAGATTTGAGTGAAATAACAACCCTCAAAAAGTTACAGGTTGTACCATCTTTGGGACCACTTAGGCAAACCTATAAGCAGAAATGTGAGTATGTTTGAGATTCATGCCGGGGTGGGGGGGGGCAAAAGAAAAAATAGAATTAAATATAAGAGTCCTGCCAACCACAATGTGTGTAACATATACAATAATGCAAAAATAATTTGTGACATAATTTATAATGTTGACTACAACAAGGTGTGTTCACATGCTGTTTCATTCATGATAAAACCAGGCCAGCGGGCGCTTTCTGCTTCATTTTTGCTGCAGTACCATACATGAACTGCTGGGTGCAGTGTCGCTTAACCATTTACATGGGGAAGAAGAATTGCACACCAGAAGAAAAACCAACCTAAAGTCTCAAAAGTTTGGGACCATTTCACTGAAAACTTATACTACACACCTGAGGTAGAACTACCACCTGTGACATGAAACACGTTATACATTATATCAAGAATTGTTTTTTTTTTTTTTTTATCAAATGAATTTGAGAAAACTGTAATAAAAACTTTTGACCACAAGGTGAGGCAATGCTCCCCCTGCTCACCTGCAAACTCTGCGCATGATTTTGGAGTAAAAAGATAAATATTCAGATTTGGTCAAATAATAAAAAGCTTTCCAATAAGATTGCTTAAGGACAGAAACATTCTGACATTTGTACATGATTGTAGAATACAGTGAATAAGGAATATAGCAAATTATGTTCATCAGGGAAAATATGGCCAGAACCAGAAAGATAAGCATATTTTTCAGCCAAATGTTTAACTTGCAATTAAAGAGGCATTCTATTGGCTAAAAAGGTGCCAACTAACATTGCACCAAGCCATCACCAAGGACCAGAGGTAGGCAATTTAGCATCTAGACCAGAGGTAGGCAACTTTTATCACTGCACGGTTTGACAGCAGGGCCACATCATCCACATTAATGTCAGCTTTTAGAATAATGACCAATCTGAGCATTAACACAGGAAACAAAGTTTTTTTTATCGTAATTTTGTGTGTTTTTCTGTCACTCTGTGTATGTTTGTTATCTCATTTGTTGTGCGGCATTTTGTGCATTTCTGTTGTATTTCTGTGTATTTGTCCTGTAAAATGTATGTTTTTTGGAGTCAAATTGTGTATTTGTGTTGTCATTTTGTGTCTTTTTTGATGGTAATTTTCGTGTATTTTGGTTGTCGTTTTACTTGTTTGCTAGTACTGTTTTTTTTTTTTTGGGGAGTCATTTTTGTTGTTTTTCTTATGTTTGGTGGACTTTTGTTGTACATTTTTATAATATATAATACAATAGTCATTTTGTGTATTTTTGTTGTCGTTTGGTTTTGTTTATTGTGTTAATTTTTGTGTAATTTTGTTGTTGTTTCGTCCTTTTTTTGTAGTAGTTTTGTGTGTTTTTTGAGTATTTTCTGTGTTTTTCCTGTATTTTCCTGCAATGTTGTAATTCTTTGTATTTTTAATGTATTCTTGCTTATGTTTTGTGTATTTTTCTGTCATTTTGTACGTTTACTTTGGGGGCCGCATAAAATTAGACTGAGGGCCGCCTGTTGCCCATGTCTGATCTAGACATACAATTCATAGACTGAAGTGCCTTATCTATGGATTTTTCCAGGAAAATACTAATTTTCTTGGATAAATACAGAAAATACGGTAATTTACAAATATAAAATGTAGGTGAAATGTTACTAAATTGATCGTCATCTACTTTATCTTTTATTTTGGAAAGCAGATAGCTCAGACAGACCTGAAATCCCTTCTCTTTTCTTTCAGAGCTTTCTGATATTTCCAGAGACAAGGGAACACTGCGTTCTCCACTAAGAAGGTCAAAGGACCAATTCCTTGAGGATCAACGGATTGACAGCGGAGCAGGTGCAGACCAGGGGGCTTCTTATATAATATTAGTGTAGAAGAATATATAAAAAAAAAAAACAATGGCGCAAAGACAAAAGGAAAAATAGCATTCATAGTAAACCACGTGATTGTTAAAGAAGGCAAATGTTAGTATACAAATCCCTTTAGCTGGAGATTCTAAATTGTCCTTTAGTTTAAGTGGGTTGGTGCTCACAGGCTGATGATTATCTTTTGGATAATACAAAGTGCTGCACTTAAAATAATTTATGCTGGACTACTTATTCATTTGTGGTTTCGCCTATTAGAGGTTATTACAGGCACTGGATATTACCAGTAAATAATGCTTGAATGGTTTCTTAAGAAACAACTAATTCCTCTCTTTAAACTTGTTTTTTTTTTTTTTTTCATAAAAAGAAATATTTTTTCCATCTAAACAATTTTAACAATATTGTATGGAATCACATTATTATGCAGTTTAAAACATCTATCAGATAACTAATTAGGCTAAGCTATGGTAAGCTGTTAGCTAAAATAAGCTAAGTAAAGTAAAGCTAAGAAGAAGCTAAATGCTAAGCAGTCAGGTTTTAATATTTTAAATCTTAACCAATACCATAGAATATAATTGTAACAGATGGTCTAAAATAAACCAAGTTAAGTTAACCTGCGCTAGGCTAAGCTAACAGGCGGAAATACTGTAAGCTTACTAGCTAATGAAAGCTAATCAATCTAAAGAATGTGAGTGAAAAAAAATAAGCAAATCTGAGTGAAGGTACAGTAATATAAACTAAAATTTAAACACAATACTTATTAATATTAATTTAATAAGCCAATACAAACAGTGAGCCATCAAATACTTGCCATTGGTAAAGTAGAAACTAATTAATTCCTATCTTTAAAACTTGTTTTTTGAATATAAAAAGAACAAAGATGATTTTACATCTTATTTTCAAACAATTTTAACATTATTGTATATAATTACATTATTATGCAGTTTATCTTTACTCCTCTATACCTAATTAGGCTAAGTTATGGCAAGGAGTTAGCTAAGATAAGCTACGTAAAGTAAAGCTAAAGATAAGCTGAAAGTTAAGTAGTCCGGTTTTAATGTTTACAATTTAAAATGATCCAATACCATAGAATATGAGTGTAACAGGTCTAAGATAAAGCAAGTTAAGTTAAGCTGAGCTAATCTGACTAGGCTGAAACACTGGAAGCTAGCTCGCTAATGAAAGCTAATCATGCTAAAGATACTTAGTGACAATATTACAAAGTAAATAAACTAAACACAATAATTATTTAATATTAATTTAATGAACAAATACAAACACTGAGCCATTGAATACAGTTTGCCAACACTAAAGTAGCAACTAACTAATTACTCTCTTTAAAACGTGTTTTTTTTAAATATAAAAATAACAGAGGTTTTTTTCTAAGCAGTCTGGTTTTAAGATTTAAAATATTCCAATACCATAGAATATATTTCTAACAGGTGGTCTAAGATTAACCAGAGCTAGGCTACACTAACCTAACAAGGCTGAAATGAAAGCTAATGGAAGCTAATCAAGCTAAAGTGTAAAATGTGAGTTAAGGTACACATAAACTAAGATTTAAACTAAAGTTAAACACAATACTATTTAATAGTGATTAAATGAGCCATTGGATACTTGCCAATACAAACTAAAGTAGCAACTAACTACAATAAATATACCAACGAGTGTAGCTATAAAGTTGGCAATTGAAACATGATATCTAACAAACAATTTAAGAATATCTCTTATTTTCTTTGCTTTTTTTTTAAATGAATACACTTGGGGTCGAAAAAGGACAAAAAGAGAGAAGAAAGTGACAAAACAAAACATTGAACACAGTGAGTCCTAGGTTTTTCCTCTGAGTTTTGTCCAAGTACTAGTTTTGAACAACAATTGAAAGGTTGATTATCTAATACACAAAGAACAGGGTTACTATTGCTACAACACATCTTACAAACACAATGAGTACGTGTTTGTGTTGTTTTCACTTCACACATCTGGCACATAGAAAAGCCACAATCTTTGTTTTGCTTCAATTTCTATACATTACTGCCAGCTGCATGAGAGACGATGACTTGTTGCCACGGTGCTTCGTTTACAACCCAATGCAAGCCTTAGATCTATACATGGCTTTGCTTTCGTTTTTTGACTTTTTGGGGGTTTTTTTCCTTCTGAAAGAGACACTAACAATCGTATGTTGCACACGACACAGCCATTTCATTCTTTGTCAATTATCATACACCATCAAATCAACTGAATAACAAGAGAACAGGTTAAATTGTGCACAGTTTGAGCTTTTTTAATCACAGTGGGGTGAAATAATGCTATAATTGCTTAAAATCTTTGACCACAATAATGCAAAGTAGCATCGGTCAAAATGTGAATGTGAATACAGGTTGATGGTGAATGGTATACCAAGCAATTGGCTACTGCAAAAAGAGACCATGGACAGAAGCGTGGACATAAAACGAGGATAGAAATTGCAACCCACCTGACACACTGTTCTGAATTTTTTTTTAGTTCTATTGATTATTTTCATTATTTTTTCCACTTGGTATGTTTCAATTTGACATTTTGTTTCTATCTCTGCATGTTTGCAGATTAATTTGTATACATAGTTTTTTGCATTAGATTTCAAATTGCTGTTTTTGTAATATTTATTTATATATTATCCTATATTAATATTACAGTTCAACATGTTCTTAATGCTGAGGTATGTTTGTTTTTTGTGAATTCTTAATTTTTTTTATTAAAAAAACAAAAACAATGAGGTCTAATGGTAGGATAGTTAACAATTCTATGTGAAATTAAGTAAAAAGTACTGTATATCGCAGTGTATATTATAACAAAAAGTGCTAATTTAAATGAAAGTGGGTTAGATTCTAGTATACTAAATCTAGGGATTAGTATTATTAGTGTGAAATAAAGCTTTTAGCACATACTAAAAGTAAACTTATAGTATACAGTACAAAAATTGGGCCAATTTAGTCCCAAGAAGTATTGAAATAGTACACTTTGAAGCATACTGCTAGATCATTGGGTAAGAATACTTGATAATTAAAAGTGTACTGAGCAAAATATACTTAAACTATACTTATTGTATACATGGCGTAATGTAATTGAGGTATTTTTTTTTTGTAAGGAAAATTATATCTAAATGACACAAAAGGTTAATATAAATGTCAGTGCCATCGTAAAAATATCATAATTCACACTATACCTGAATATATGAAGGACTAGCAAACAGACGATTAGCAGCTCAAGGATTCTAAGCATTCACATGAATCTTATCTGTTCTGTACTCACCGATGAGCTCCTTGTTCCTGATATCCAAGGCCATGTTTCTCAGAGCGGTGGCGACGGCACACACCACTTTATCGTTGTCTATCCTCAGTAACTCCACCAGGATGGGGAGGCCTTTCTCCTTACGGACGGCCGCCCGGATGTACACCGACCACTGATGGGAAAAGGAAATTATTTCACGTAAATGACAATAAAATCCTAAGAAACAGCAGCTTTTTGGAACATTAATCAAAGTCAGGGTTGGGGTCAATTATAATTGCAATCGTGTAATTGATAATTAAGTACAATTATGGCGTTATTATAATTTTAATTGTGTGATTGATAATGAATTACAATTATGGCATTATTATAATTGTAATTGTGTGATTGATAAATACAATTATGGCGTACTTATAATTGTAATTGCAATTTCAAAAAATCCATTGCGGTCATAATCGTAATTAAAGAGTAATTGCCATGACATTTCTATAAAAATTGTCGTCTATGTACAGTTCTACACATGTGTAGTTAACAGTTATTAAAATATGTTTCATATCAAGCTTTCCCACATTTCACCATTTAATTTTTTTTTTTTAATTGACAGAAAAAGGACGCCCACATCATAAATATTAAAACCTATATTTTTATTGATTATGAAGCCTAACAAGATAACCAATAGATAGGAAAGAAATTAGATGATATGTATTTGTTTTAAGAGTATTTTACAGCTGATTTACGACCTGTTATCATAAGAGATGCTAACAGAAAGCTAACTTTTAGCTTTATTTCAGGCTAAGTGATTGTGATTAATTGAAATTTAGTAATTGAGAATGTAATAGTAATTGACTTTCTGAGGATAGAAAAAATATTGTAATTGAATTGTAATTGGAAAAAATACTGGTCATTGTAATCGTAATTGAACATGGGTAATTGAATACTTAATTCTAACTGAAAACCCTGGTCAACGTACCCCCTTACTACAACACTTTGCATAGAAATCTTTGTTTGAGCTCAAATATTTATTAATTATTTTTATTTTTTTACTGCATTTCAGTTGAACTACAATTCTTTTTCACAAGGTAAAAGTATTGAAATAAAGTTGTTTAAAATTGTGCTTTAATTTAAAAAAAAAAAAGAAGAATTAAAACATTTACCTATTTTAATCTTTCAGAAATCCTCTGTACACCCCCATTTGAGAAACACAGATTTACATAAATAAATTCAAGTAAAGGGTTCATAGTTGTAGTTTTTAGAATCAAAGAAAGGAGCTGATACATTCAAGTACAAGATGAGAGCAATTTGGGCTTTTTTTTTAGGAACTCATCGGTAATAAACCGAGAGAAAAAGAAAATTACACAAACTGAGGAGAAATTTTGAGCACAGAGACCATTTTATACTTCCTCAATGACTATCGAGGGAAGCTAAAATTGAACACTCAACCCTGAAAAGCATAGACTCAGCCATGTTTTTGGGTCAGCTGCAGAGGACGGGGGAAACCGTTAAACAGCACCCGGGAATTGATTATTAGACAATAGAAGCTGAATTTTGATGTAAAATTAAGCAAAGATTTGCTAAGAAATTGTGTTAGAGAACGGATGAAATGTGAATATATAGTACATGGGGGTCATTTTGTGCCCCAGTCTGTAATAGTGACAGACTAACATGCATTTTAAGGACAGTGGGAAGAACCTGAAGTACACAAAGAAAAACCAAATATTGGGAGAACATGCAAACAATGCTAAAACTTTTTTACGCTTTCATGAAGAGGAATTTTAGACGTTTCGATTTTGAAATGTGTTGCAAAAACATACCTGGTCACATGACCACTTTTCTCCGAGAAAACATGACGCGGTATGTGTAAACAGAAGAGGAGACCGGGACATTTCTTAGCAGCGTTATAAGGAGGTTTGGAGCGTCCATTTTCCTGTGGCAAAGTCTCGCGAGATGAGATTTCACGAGAGTTACGAGGCTCCTGCCTAAAACAGCCTTCAATGGAAACATGTTCAAAGCACAATTATACTTTGTCGACATTAAGAAATATCGCTTTTATTTTGCGAAAATCTGTAATGGAAACCCAGCTACTGAGATGTTAGTGTCATTGATGTATTGTTGATTTTCAAAGTCTTGTTAAAGCAGCTTAAGATGATATTTTGTTAACCAGATAAAAACAAAGTGTAGATCTCATAGATCAGAAAATCCAAGATCTTTACATGAAAAAAGAAGTAAAAGGTTTAAACGCCGCTCAAAAGTTTGTTTTCATCTCCATTGTAAACACTCTCTTATTGACATTATCGGAAAAGTTTCTTGCGTTGCATTGTGGGATGTGGAGTCCCATAGACGGATGAGAAAAGTGTTTCTACTTCATTCTTACAGTGATCTCATGTGTTTCTTTGCCAGATAAAAAGGACAGTGACCTTGTTCTGGTTTGTTCCCAGTCTTCCTCGCGTGACATTCAAAGTCGGCCGGATGCTGATCATTCGGCAATAGCCCCAAAATAAACATATGCCATTGTTTTGCCTGAACTCTCAGTCCATGAAAGCACCATACATGTGTCGGGAAGTCACTTTGTCAGAGCTTTTGTGGACAAACAAAAAATCACAGTATGAACTAAGAAAAAGAACACTTCTATGCATCGGACAAAGCCTGCACACAAAGTCACAGATATACATCAAAGGACACGCTCTTTATTCCCTAAAAGCCACATCCTTCAATCACCTAACTCATGTAAAGTCAAAATATTGGAACTATTGGAGTTTCTTAATTTGCTCATTTTTCAAACAACGAGTGTTGACTTTCCGTCTGACGCAGCCTTTTCTTCTCCATTTCTTTTTAGGTGATTGTTCCAAGGTCATACTTCCTCACTTTCAGCTAACTACCCTTATATAAACCTCCCTCAAGGCCAGAGCTGCCAAGGCGCTCCATTACAACCACGACTCATACATTATTACCATCTGACTGCCACCATCACTCAGCAGCTGCTGAGCTCCAGCTCTCCCGAGCGGGCCGAGGCCTGGAACCATTACATCAAGGCCGAAATTGCATTGTTACTGAGGAATATTTGGTTTTATGAAGCGCATAAAAATACGAGCTCAAAACATTTTTAAGTCCTCCAAATGAGCTCTGGAGCAAATAATGTAAACATAGTTATATAAACGCCTTAATGATTCAGAATCTGCTGCACTGCGGGATTAAAAATTGGAACTCATAACTGTTAAATTTCTCCATTATTGATTAGATGCTACAATGTATTTAGAGAGGGATCAGTCTGAGGAAAACTCAGTACTACATAGTGTACTGTATTTAAAACTTGGGCAACTAGTGGCCCAGGGACCACACGCGGCCGGAGTCTGATTTTTTTGCGGCCCCTGAAGTAAAAGCACAAAACACTCAAAATGACAGAAAAACACACTACACAGCAAAAATACACAAAATAGCTCCAAAAACTTACAGATTTATTTTTAAAAAAAAAACACATATGGACAACCAAAAAAACAAAAACGGTCAACAATTATACACAAAAAAGGGAATAAATGAACAAATATATACAAAACATCAAGAGAAATTATTCCAAACGCACAAAATGACAGAATTGTACACAAAACTGAAAATATACACAAAATGACTCCAAAAAAGATTGAAATTTACAGAAACAAGACAAAAAGTCTACAGAAATACACAAAACAACATATTACACACCAAAATAACTTAAAAGATTTCCCAAAACGTCAACAAAAATACACAGAAATGACTAAAAACACAGGAAATGGGAGAAAATAAACAAATTTGCAACAAAAACACACAAAAATTACCTGAAAACACTCCAAATGAGAGTGACAAACAAATAACTTTAAAAAAATGTCTGAAAATGAGAGAAAAATACACAAACTGACAACAGAAACACATAAAACACTTTATTATCTCCTGTGTTAATTTTCAAAATACTGGTTTGAATGTTGATAATGTGGTGATCAGACAATCACGTTTTTGTGGCCCCTGCTTTGACAGACGCTGCCCATTTTTGGTGTATGTTATACACACAACCACACTATTCTATTAATAAAGTCATTTTGATCAGGTTGGGTTTGGGGAGACACTACTGTATTTGTATTCAGAAACAGGAACGTTTTCCTGCCAGTCAAGAGTGAAAGGGAGAATCAGGATGTATGAGGAACATAAAATGAAAATAAACCACAGTATCCACTTGTACCTTCAAACATACAATTTCAATAATTTCCTCAATTATGGTACATTTGGGTAAAAAAATAACTTTTTAGAGATATAATCATATAATGTTACCTTCCAGCTGCCTGCAGCTAGGTTCTGCAGCGCCCCCGCCGCCCCCTCCAGGGTGTCTGGATTGGAGCACTCAGACAGGAGGGTGAGGTAAGGCTTGACAATGGTTGGGTGCCAAAGCATCTGAACCCCTTTGGGAGGCTCCGCTGTGTCTGGAAATGGATCAACACCATCCCACTGGGAAAAAGAGGGCAGTCAGTGTAAACTATCAGCCTTTTTTCAAAAGACAAAAATGTCTCTGTTAAGAACCAGAAACCCCCCAAATAATGACAAAGAAATGTTTCATTGAAGTTATCAAGTCATAAAATACTTGTAATGCTTCAATGTGAGAAGTTTTAAATGTTAAAACAACATTTAGTTCACTTTGGCACATGCAACACACATGGTGGAACATCATTGGGGTTGTATTACTCGAGATCGGTCTTTTGAAGGTCTTAGTCTTGTCTTGACCAGTAGAGACCAGCACTGATCTTCTTTCTTCAACTTCATCATCCTAATCATACTAACCATAGGAGACAGTATGTACTCATTGAGTTTGTAGTGCATAGTATGGAGTGTGACATTTCGAAGACAGCCTTGGTCTTGGTGCATTCTGGTCTTGGGTAAGTCTTGGTCTTGGATAGTGTGGGTGTGACAAAGTAGGTGTGAACACACCATTTGTCCCATCAATTTCATATTGTGTACTAGTTTAGCATTGCTATTTAATTCCAGAGTGTTCTTTGTTACTTACCTACCCCACCATGTGTTCCAGGAACTAAGAGAGGGCGGAGCCCATCATTTCCTTCATTTATACCCTGGGTGACATCTCCAGTGCTGTCACTTGTGATGTCACTGGGTGAGGCCAAATAGGAGGGGTGGGAGGTAAAATGATGTTTATTTGATTTAGTAATAAATGTTATTTAAGTAAGTGTGGTTATAGAGAAACATTATTTGGCACTTCATGTAGCATTTATGTATGAAGTGGATGTTGGGAATGACTGTTACTTATCTGATTTTAGGGGGAAGTACTTGGAGCTACCTGTGTTGATGGAGCTGCCTTGATTGACTCCTGCTAACAGGAGTCCATTTAAGCAGTTGGTCTTGGACTGTTGATGAGGTTGGATGTCAGTGTAGCTGGGTACAAGTACACTTTATGCTAAAACAAGGATTACACTCTGCCACATGCTAGATGTATATACAATGCATGCAAAACTTGGAGTCACCTATTTTTTTTGTAAATACACACTTTTTTTTGCATCTGAATTAAGTCTCCCTCGACTGCCTCCTACCACATTTCTGGCCGCTTTAGTCCCACTGCCTAAGAGTGGTCTTGAGTACAACACTGAACGTCATCATTAGAATTTTGTTTGAGTGTAGTTGAAGCAGCGTGATGGAAGATTAAGCCTGGCCCACATTTTATTGACTTGGCACTTTTAGATCCAAATTAATCTACACTCACAAATGTCCAGATACAATCACAACAACTAAGGTTCTACACTTGATCTTAGCCAAAATGTGGCGAAGCTGCAGTTCGATCCTATCTCAGAAATATAAAAAGATTAAATCTTACATATTCATAAACACGTTAAATATGAGAGAATACTGATGAAGAAAGAAAGGAGACAATAACCCAGAAGGTGAAGCTTTGAGTAATAAACCTTAAGCTGCTCATTTTGCTTTTATCTGCTCTCTTTCATAACAATAGAGTCTCCTGATGTTTGAACTGTGTTGAGTGGCGTGCCCGCACAACTTTATTGCCTTGACATAAACCTACAACCATCATTCAGCTATCTCCAGACTTTTTATTTACCTCCATTCCTCCATCTTTTCTCTAAAGTTCATTTATGTCTTGCACAGCTTTTCTCCTTCTGTAGATTCTGCTTCTCTACTCAACAACTCCCCCCCGCCCCCCTCGCTCTCTCTCTCTCTCTCCAGACTGACTTCCCCTTTTCCCTGTTTACCTATTCTATTTCCATCCTTCTTTCTCCACTTTACAGTTTGTTCCTCTCCCTATCGACCCTCTCGGTTTCGCTTCGCTGCTTCCACTCTTCCTTCTTGTCTCAAGGTAAACTAGGCTAGGTTTTGTCTTTTGAGAGGTGCAGTGGTGGAGTGTTTGTGTGTGTGTGTGTGTAGCACTGAGTGTGCATTTGTGCATGTTTTATCTATACATAGACTCTCTGATCAGGAGAATCAAAAGACTTTGAAGACAGTTTGAAGTGCACCAAGGCGCCGCAGCGAAAGCATCAACTGTTTCGTAGAGCGCCACGTGCTGTTGCCTGGAGACGTTCTAAAAGCCTTCTATAAATGAATATTCAGATGATTGTATAGTATTTGGTACACTGTCCACCTGAAAATGCACAGAGGGTTTCTCTCTTGTTAATAATTTACTATAAATATGCTCTTTACTGCATAGTTAAGGATTTTAACACTCCTACACTGTCAGAGTACAGTTTCCTCTTTAGCAGAATCTCTGTGCAATATATATATATATATATATATATATATATATATATATACATAGATATAATCATGTATTGCAAGGCCCCCAATTGTTACATTTGCATTTATTCCTCATTTTAAAAAATCAATGGTGTCACTGTGAGTAAGTGTAGCCTAAATATTATTGCTGCACTAAAAAAAAGAGAACCTTTTAACTGAGATTGAACAGAACTGCGTTACTGCACTGGTCAACCCCTCCTCAGCCCAACCTGGGCTGGGAAAAAAGACCTCTAAATTCATATTTAAATACATTCAGAGTTAAGTTAAGTTAACTTAAAAAGTTGGTTGTAGCTGTACGGCTTAGCAACTGCAAAGCTTCTTTTAAAAGCTTTTAAAAGATGGTTCAATCGCTAAGAAAACCAAATGCTGCAAAACAACGTAAAATTTTCAGGATATCTCCACAGGAACTTAAGCCCAGTGATATTCAATGTTATAAACTTTTCATGGGAAATATTTTTAGGAATGAAATGAAAACTGGGAGTAACTTCTAAATAACTTATTCTTAGTAATTTTTAGATGATGCTAAAATATACTTTTCAACTAAATTTAACATCCCTATTAAGGACCACCTGTCAATTTGTCCTGCTAATTCTCATGGTAATTTTTGCAACTCTATTTTAAACATTATGTTTTTGAAGTGTATTATTTTTCATAGGAGCAAATATTTATGTTTGGATATGGTACAGTTATTTGACGCTACTCAACAGTCCTATGGTGTGGGAAGACCTGGTCCAGGACCTGTGGAGGGAAGCCAGGCGCAGTGGACTTCAGTTCTGGTTCTGTTGCTTATCTGGGTTTTGATATTTCTGTAATTCTGTTTTAGTTTTAAGTCAGAAAAACAAAATAACCACACCGTTTATTTGTTTTTGTGATTTGGTTTTAAAATGGAATAATCAAAGAATGAACAGTACACAGATTATCTATGCATCTCTTCCTCCTTCTTTACCTGTTCAGCTCCCTTCTTTTTCTTCTTCTTCTTGCCCCAGCATCCAGAGCTTTCCCCGTCATGGCCATTAGCATCACAAAGCAAACCATCCAGATCCTCCAACCCCACCTGCTGCCCGTGGGACGTCTCGGCGGCTAGTCGGTACGACAAGTTCCTCAGGATGCAAACGCAGTTCTCCACAGTCTGGAGATAAGACAGAGAAAGAAAGGAGGAAGTAAATCACAGTGTTTCCCTTTGTGTGTGTGTGTGTGTGTGTGTGTGTGGTAAACCAAATAAACAGAGAGCACATTAACATGTATATATGATCAATGCTCTCTCCGTCTGAATGTTGGTTTGCACAAAAACAACTAAGGAGAGTAATTGGACAACTTCGAGAGATGCAACAAAGAAAAACAATGTCTCACTCCAGTGAGCTGCAGCCGCGTCTGAAATTCTAACCACACTCTGTTAAACAATGATGCCAAAGTCGTAACGCTTTATTTACAACTCACTCTGACACTACATGTTTGGTATTTAAAATGCAGTTAAAGCTGAGACTGATTCTCCATGCAGACACCAACAATCCGTGGTGGGGGTCACTTCCTGTTGGTTCACAAGCTCCACGCTACATCCAATATCGACTCTGCCCTAAACTTCTTCCCCTGCAGTTAATCATCGCACGATGATACAATCCTTGTAATGTTATCTTTATATTTCTTGTGTACACTCAGGGATGTTGCTGGTCTATTAGGTTTGCACCATCAATTTTAATTACTCTGTTGGATAATTGACTCATAGCTGAGTGCTATTACAAAATGAACACCTATTCAAACATCCCAGGGCATCACTTTACCGTGTTCGTCCTTACAGTTTTAAATACACAGTCTGTAGTTTGATAATGTTCTTCTACAATTATATAATTTCCTAAATCCATTAGTGTGCATGCACATTACACGCAAACATTCATTTTAATTCTTTTAATGCTAATGGATGATGAAGTGTTCAAAACCAAAAAGAATGAGCCCACACGCATACAGTATCTCCCTATTGCCTTGAACAGACTGTGTGATGCCAGAAATAATAATGAAGAAGAACAAGAAGAACAACAACAAGAAGATGAAGAACAAGAAGAAGAACACCAAGAGGAAGAAGAACACCCAGAAGAAGAAGAAGAAGAACACCAAGAGGAAGAAGAAGAGGAAGAGGAAGAGGAAGAACAACAACAACAACAAGAAGAACAAGAACAAGAACAAGAAGAAGAAGAAGAAGAAGAAGAACAAGAACAAGAACAAGAACAAGAACAAGAAGAAGAAGAAGAAGAAGAAGAAGAAGAACAAGAAGAAGAACAAGAACAAGAACAAGAAGAAGAAGAAGAAGAAGAAGAAGAACAAGAAGAAGAACAAGAACAAGAACAAGAAGAATACTATGAATTCAATAATGTTAATGTGATCTTTAGGTTTCTGTTTTTATGTTATTTTAAAACATTTAAATGGGAGGACCGTAGACACGTTTGAGGGGTTTTCAGTGTTAACAGACAAAGGCTGTAGAAAATCATCACACGGTTAATGTGAATAACCACAGCAGTAGCAGTAGTAGTATAGTGATCACCACTCGTCGGCCAGTCTTGCCAATCAGTCTTCGTTACCGTGGCGACAGCATCCCTCTAGCGACTGCAGCCCAACGAAGGCGAGGGGCCGAGCGGTTAAACAGTGATTAAGGATGGCTATTTGGAAAAGCTAGGAGACAGCGAGACCTTGAGAAGTCAGCCATCCACAGCGCTGTTTATGTAGTATTGACTGACCCACGAGTACATAAGTATAGAGCCACACCTACACACGCACACGCACACACACACACACACACACACACACACACACACACTCAGAGAGTCAACATACAGTAAGGACATTCCACGCTGGTCTGTGAGCGTCAAACAGATTCTGTAAAAAGAAAGTTTTCAGTCAAACGCTTAAAAAGAAAAAAAAAGAAAAACTCTGAAATGAAATATTAATGTTCCAGTGGATATCTTTCCTATTTCTATGATAACATTGTCCTAACATCGTAACACTTTTTGAATACATATTAATGTGTTCTTAAATAAAAATGTAAAAAAATGAAGACATGTTCAAAATATTGATTCTATTAAGATACAAACAAGAGATATCATTAATTCTAGCAAGATTCTTTTTGTCTTCTTTTTGAAAAATATGTTAAGTTTTCATTTATTCAGACAACTGTTCCTCAGGAAATCGTCAGACGCGTCTGCTGATTGCTTTGATGTTTCCTTTGATGTTTCCTTGACTTCCCGCGCAGTAATTCCAACAAGATTCTCTTCATCTTCTTTTTGAATAATGTGTTTAGGTTTCATTTAGTCCGAAAACTGTTCTTCAGGAACCAATATTAATTCTTATTACATAAAAATAAACAGCGACAATTACTGCAATATTATTAAGTATATTCAAAGGATGGTAAAAAGAGAAAGAAAACAAGACGCAAAGACAACAATAGCAGCATGTGTTATAGTATGAATTACTGTATACTAACTATACAATATGATTGATTAAAACTAAATGATTGATTAAACATAAATATGTTATTTTATTATGAATTAATGTAAACATGTTGATTTTTACAAGTGGAAAGTTTAACTTAGCAACCAAATCTTAATCTTAATAAAGGTACATACTGTATAATCTAAGTTATGTATTTACCTGTAAAATGATTTATTTAGTGTATAAACACAAACTGGCAGGTTTACACACCTTGCTGTCAATCTCGTTGCTGCCCAGAGACGTCTGGATAACGTAGAGTAGAGCGTCCGTCAGGCCGTCGCACTCCCTCATCCTCCG
The DNA here is from genome assembly GCF_900634775.1 of Gouania willdenowi. Classification (NCBI taxonomy): domain Eukaryota; kingdom Metazoa; phylum Chordata; class Actinopteri; order Blenniiformes; family Gobiesocidae; genus Gouania; species Gouania willdenowi. The sequence continues at coordinate 23,246,954 of NC_041063.1, read as the reverse complement.
CCTCGCCTCCTCACCCGCTGAGCTTACATTCCTGCAACAGCAAAATAACTCCTGGTTGGACGCTGTAGGTGGTGTCTGTGTGTCTATGTGCGTGTGTGTTTGCCAATCAGACGATGTTTAACAAATGGAGAAAGAAAGCAAGCCAGTGGAGGAGGAAAGATACAACAAGAATACAGATGAAAGAAAAGCTGGTAATCAGAGGTGTAAAAAGGGGGGGTGGGGGGGGCAGACTAAAGGCTGAGGGAGAGTGAGAACCAGACACTAGTGAGTCTGGCAGCTCTCCGTAAAAACTAAACGATTGGAAAGGGAGCATTAGAATTCTGGATACATCCCAATCTATGTCCCGAAGGCTCACTTCAATTTAAAGCACTTCAGTTGAAAGAAAAGAAGGAGAGTAGTGAGCATAAAATAAAAAAATAAAAAAAAGCAGCTTCACTCAGACAGATAGTGTTTGAAGTTCTCAGCTAACACTCACACTAACACAGCTTTGCATTTAGGATTCTATAGGAAGCCATTTGTCATCCATCCATCCCAACACAAAGCCATATTAAGCCTTTAACCAGGTAATCTCAATAAGTTAGTGTGCGACGTGTCTGTCAGTGCATCAAGTTGCAGAAAAACCTGCAGGGAAATCAATGTTCGATCCTTAGATCCTTAACAAGCTGAGAGTGGAGCAGCATGGGTGGGGCTGTCTGCAGTCTTTATAGCAGGGGTCACAACCTTTCTGAGACTGTGAGCTACTGTATAGTCAGAAGGGCCACCAGTTATAAAAGATGTTCCTCAATACTACATTTTCACTTTAATTAGAGAGTAAGATAATGAGGAAGGCTAACAGTAACTTAAAAAGGAACAGAAATAATTCCAGAAAATCCTTTTTGTCTTTTTTATGAATACCATTAAGGTTTTGTTTATTAAGACAACTTTTTTTTTAGGAAATCTACTTTAATCTCCCGACATGTTTCAACTATCAACTGGCAGTCTTCCTCAGAGGTGTCCACTGATGGCAATGATATTTCCTTGACTTTCGCGTAATAATTACAGCAACTTCTTTTTGAATAATGTTACGGTTTCATTTATGAGACAACTTTTTTTTCAGGAAATGTACTTTGATCTCCTGACATTATTCGACTGTCAACTGCCAGTTAACCTCAGAGGCATCTGCTGATTGCTATACTGTTTTCTTGACTTCTGCATAATAATTCCAGCTAGTACATTTTTAATAATTTTTTAAGGTTTAATTTATTCAGAAACTTTTTTTTCAGGAAATCTGCTTTGATCTCCTGACATGTTTCAGATGTCAACTGCCAGTCTTCTTCAGAGGCATCCACTGATCGTTTTGATGTTTCCTTGACTTCTGCATAATAATTCCAGCAAGTTCTTTTTGTCTTATTTTTTAATGTCATTAAGGTTTCATTTATTCAGACAACTTTTTTTCAGGAAATTTACTTTGATCTCCTGACATGTTTCAACTGTCAACTGCCAGACTTCTTCAGATGCATCTGCTGATCGCTTTGTTTTCTTGACATCTGCGTAATAATTCCAGCAAGTTCATTTTGTCTTCTTTTTTATTCATACATTAAGGTTTTGTTTATTCAGACAACTGTTTTCCAGGAAATTTACTTTGATCTCTTGGTGTGTTTCGACTGTCAACTGCCAGTCTTCCTCAGAGACTTCAGCTGATTGGATTGATGTTTCCTTGACTTCCACGTAATAATTCCAGCAAGTTATTTTTGTCTTCTTTTTTAATAATATGTTAATGTTTCATTTATTCAGACGATTCGACACCAAAGTGATCAGCAGACACCTCTGAAGAAGACTAGCAGTTGACAGTCAAAACATTTTAGGAGATCAAAGTACATTTCCTGAAAAACTGTTGTCTCCTAATTTATGCAAATGTTTTGCTTTCATTAAATTGTATAGAATATCCATCTTGAGTTTTAAAATAAATAAATAAATAAAATACATCTTATATACTGTACATACAACAGATCTGCAACATTCAAAAACATTTCAGTGAAAATAAACTTTTAAAAATGATATTTAATTAATTAGGTACTAACTACATCTCTCATATCTATTTATCTTTGCGAGTTTGAATCCTGGAAAGTAAATTAGATTTTAGATGGAGCTCATTGGTGACTAATGCTCCTGAGGGCCCCTCACATGGTCCATGTGGGCTACCTGGAGCCCACGGGCACTGTGTTGGAGACCCCTGCTTTAGACCTTCACTATTACCACAGCTGAGAAACTTTTCACGTCAGTCCTGATTAATGGTGCCACTGGAGGTTAATAGTGATAGTAATAGAGTGTTATGATATAAATTAGCAGTCTTCTGGGGCCCATCGATAGTTTTTTCTGCTTGGAAGAAAACTTCTTAAATATCTGTCTCTGTGCTGCTTTACTGACACACTCCAAATCATCAATAAAGAATCCAATCACAATAGATTTAGATAATGTCTCCTACTACAGTGCAGTGGCTGCATATTGAGAACATTTCTCAGTGCATTAGTTCCATTTAGACACGAGAAAACTTTTCTTCCCCACAGTACAACCATGCAGTTAGAAGTTTATTTACTTTGGGACTCTGATACCCAAAGGTTAGCAGCAGATCCTCTAGTCATTGGTTGTTATTAAGTCAATTGTGATTGATCAATCATTTGCATTAGTAATGAGGGTGTTATCCTAAGTAAAAACTTCCATTTGAAATGTTGGAAACACCATGAACCTCTACTGCAGGGGTGTCAATCTGATGTTCTCAAGGGACTGATTTGGCCCCCGGGCCTTGAGTTTGACACATGTGCTCTACTGATTGGATTGCTGCCTCCAAAGCCCACCTCATCACCTGAATCCACTCACATCACCACAGTGCTCCAGCATCTTAAATGCCTTCCATTGCTATTCAAGATTCTGATTCTGTCTTTTAAAGTCAAACATAGCTTTGCTCCTTCGAACTCGACTTTTCCAAATGAGCCACTCTGGAACCTCTGCAATGTGAACTAACTAACTTCACTCTTCAAATCAGGAATCAAAACAGTAGTGTTGTAACTAAGACCACACTATCCAAGATCAAGACTTGCCCAAGACGCAAATGCACCAAAACCAAGACTGTGTTTGAAATGGAAAACTCTGTACTATACACTACAAACTCAATGAGTATATACTGTCTACTATTTAGGTACGATTAGTGTGATGACCAATGTTGACCATTCCCACTGAAGTATACTTCCAAGATAAAAACCTAAAGCACACTGAGGCTAAATATCTTTGATCATTCTCCACTTTTGAAAGTTCTGAAAACATTTGAAGGTATTAAGTGACCAAGTAGAATGTCAACATGTGCTCATTTGATCCATAAAACTTGCGGAAAATCATTTCATGCCGACATTTTCGGAGACCCGCCATTGTGCTACTGACAAAACTTCCAGTTAACTTCAAAACAAGAGTTCTATTTACAAAAGCGTTAAAAAAAAACTAATGGAAAACCAGAAGGTGTGCTTTTATTTTGAAAAGGTGATGTTTGATTTTTTAGCTTGAAGCCGGTCCCAGGACCATTTTACATTCTGCTTGCAATGCATCATGGGGTGATTGAGTATGACTAGTGTGCCCACCATGCATACTTCAAAAATGTCCCCAGATAGTATACATCCGGGTATTTCTTGCGTACTCCATCTTTCCATACTACTGTATCTAATGTAAACACACTACATACTCATTTTGACGTCAGACTTAGTATGAGTAGTATGTGATTTCAAGCACAGACTAAGACCTTCAAATGATGGTCTTGAGTATACTACAACACTACAAATGTTTTAGACAAGCCTACATTGTCTGATTGTTATCCTTATATCGGTTTATTTAAATTGTGTAGTGTGTATTGGTTATATTTTATAATTCCAATAACAATAATAATAATAATAATAATAATAAATCCTACTGATGTTTAATAAAATCAGGATTTTTCAAGCTCAGATACCATGTCAAAAGCTAAATGATTTCTTGAACTTTTCTGCATGTTTTACATTAAGATCAAGCTTCATTATGTTAGCGTCTCTAAAATGGAGGCTATACAGACAACTGGCAGATCATCATGAATACACAAATAAGTATCAACAGTAAGAATGAATTCCTCAATTACGCGGGCAAAAATTATCACAGCATTCCACAGTAAAAGAGATGAAAACATTTATAAACTGTAGTGCTGTAAGAAAAGAGAGGAGGGGAGAACTCAATTAAAACTTCCTGTTCATGGCTCTCTGCTTCCAAAAGAAGGTCAAATCGTTTCCACCTCCTTGGAATGCTAATAGGCAAATAATCCTGCGATAGAAGTGCTACTAAGCATACACACAACTCTGACACTTTTATTTTACCAACACCATGAGAACACTTTGCCTTGACTGATGTTGAAGTACCAAGACAAATACACCTTTTTGATTTTAATTAGGTTTGGTCGTTAAAAGCCAATAGTTGATAGCAAAAGGCCAAACTAGACATAATATAAGTGTTCGCTGAGGTATTGGTACAGTTTAAAGCTCATAATTTTTAGTTTTCACTTCACTCACTGAAAATAAAAAAATAAATAAAAATTAATAATAAGGTTTACAAAGGTTATAAACTATGGAGGACCAATCAATTTATTTATTTTTGTATTTATTTCTAACTTTGGCAGAGTTGGTCCATTATTGAGTACAATACAGTATCACTAAAAGATAGAAGTTTTTAAATAAAGGAAAAAAAATATATATCACCATCCCACACAAGTGTCACTTTTTAACGAAAATAAGAAGTTTTAAATGCGCACCCAATTAAATGAATAAATAAAGTGAGTTGGTAAAGGTGGGTGCACTAGAATACTGAATTGAATATTAAAAAAAGCTTATGATTACAAATTAAAACAAAGTATTACATTTAAGTAAAGACAGTATATAGTTTTCAATCTTTATCCATCCATCTGTCTTTAAATGCTGACTCCCTTCTTTCTAACAGGAGGCCTATGCAGCACAACTCTTGGTCATTTTCAGTCAAATGTCCTGCAGGCGTTTTCAAATCTTGCCGTTTTGCAATGCCTAATATCGTGATGAGGGTGATTTATTTCTTTGAGTCAGCTTTCTGACACCAGCAGAGGGGATTCATAAACCCTGATAACATAATCTGGCC